>NC_136757.1:9396053-10596053 GCF_936440315.1 Barbus barbus | reverse complement strand
CCATAGCAACATCTGTGCAAACCTGAACCACACGAAACCTGACATCTAACTTATAGCCACAAACTTGTTTTCCCACACACGGTTGTGTAAATTATCTTGCCCTGCTCACTGTTTAGGCTGCAGGCTGAAGTGTGTGATGGGATTCTTCCTCTGGGGAAAGAGACGGTTTGAGGGAAACCTCCAATCGTACGAGATGGAACCCTCCGGTATCACATAACACACAACTGTGTAAGTGTGTATTTGTGTAAGTGTGTGCTTGTGTGAATACATGCAGTACAAATTCATTTTGTTAACCTCTAATGGCACTCTACTGATTGACATCAAAGACAATTTCTCTACTGATTGCAATTTGGGCATTGTGTGGGGTATGTGTCTCAATATGGTCATGTGTGCTTACAATCTGTGTGTGTGATGAAATCTTATGCGCAATTGACCTCAAAGCAGTCAAATATGCACACGCTGGACCCACATGCTCAATCAAGGTTTGCAGGGGCATATGCCTATAATTAGTGGGAAAAAAGAGTAACGGGTTTTATAGACAATCTGATTATAACGGAAGTGTACAAGAGGCAGAGCGCACCTGTGGACACATCTTGAATCGCCATAAAATTATGAAGCTAAATGACCGACCGGATCAGCACATCTGCCAAAAAATATTATTATGAGCATATGGGAAGGATGCTAGCAGGAAACACCTTCACCTTTTCACCATTAAATCTTGCATTACTCTAAAGTACTCATATGCACACAGACATTTGTTTTATTATAGTGGAAACTTCCCATTGACTTCTATTGTCTTAATATTAAGCAGCTCATAGCTGTTCCAGATAATGAGCAGCTTCGATGGCTGTCATGACTGATTTGGAACACTCTCCATTAAATATAATTATACAGTATATAAATATAAAAATTAATTATTAATAATTGCTATTATTACAAAAGCAATAAGATACGAAATTAGAAAAATAACACAACAACAACAACACAATAATAGTAATAATATGAATAATCACAATAATTTGATAACATTTTACAATAAGATGTCATTTGTTAATGTATTATTACTGTATGAAATATTTTTGCACACATGCACAAGTATTATATATATATATATATATATATATATATATATATATATATATATATATATATATATATATATATATATATACTGTATATATTATATATATGCTGTTAAGTTCTTGTCACAGAATCTATAAAACATAGCAAGTTGAGCAACACACACACTTTGCAAAAAAAAAAAAAAAAACTGAAATCTTTGCAAAAAACAGGAACTCTGAACAATGTATCGTCAATGTCTTTGGGCGTCTCACACCTGTTAATTTAGATACTAGTATCCTCTACTGTAAACCAATCCATATCAAATGCACAACACACCTTCCCCAAAACAAACAATCGCAGGATGTTTCATTGATTCAAGGACCATTTTTTAAACAAAACATCTTTAAGAAGAGGAGCCAGTTGGGATGAGACACTTTGGCTGCTTGTCAATAACTGCAGTCAGATTTAGTGCATCTGCATTTAGTGCACAGCATATTTCCTATTCTCACGAGCCACTCTATTTATTAATACATACACAGACACACTCAAGAGCGTCTCCGTACCTGTCACAGCCCACTCAGTATCCGCTCTGCCTTCCCAACAATGCCACTGTGGTGACCTTTGACCCCGGTGGGTCTGAGTTTACTTCCTCTGTTATGTGTTTACTTTGACGTGACCGGAGGACATCTCTCTGCCAGCACAGGAGACTAGTACAAGCTTCCTACTCTTCAAACACACACACACACACACACACACACACACACACACACACACACACACGCACGCACGCACACACACACTCACACACACACACGCACGCACGCACGCACACACTCACACACACACACACACACACACACACACACGCACAACCAACAACACAGGATAAAGTGGTACAATTTGTGCCACACTGGTAAAAGCTCAAAAAAGGAAAAGAGACAGTTGTTTTGCATCCTACAGGATACAGCTTTTTTTGTATATACAGCTTCTACACTTTCACTGCACCCTGACAAACATCCCATCCCATATGACGGATATTCACTCTGAATAAGATTTTTTATTTTTTTGTAATACAAAAGGAAATTGGTGAATGGAAAAAGAATAAATGTAAGCCTGGGAAATTCCCTTCCACATTAAGTAATACTGCTTTAAATTAAGGAGATTGTAGAACCATCAAAACGATAACGTAAAAAATATTATATTATATTATATGATTTTTACATCATTACACACACTCTCTCTGTGTGTGTGTGTGTGTGTGTGTGTGTGTGTGTGAAAAGAAGTCTCTAATGCTCACCAAGGCTAGTTTTCTTTAATCAAGAACTGTTTTCTATTGTAATATATTTTAAAGTATATTATAAATATTATTTATATTTGTTTTTTTACAATCATTTTTGCACTAATAACAGAACCTTCATGTCAATTTTCAAAACTCTAGGCACAAAATTCACAACAGATGATCAAAATGCACATTTTTCAAATCACTTAACACTTTTTCCAAATGCTTGGATACAATACACATGAACCGAAGACCTTTTCTTCATTAATCTAAAATCACCAGTTCAAAATGACACAACTTAACATTAAAGTATTACTATTTCAAAATGTAACTCATACATTACATCTGAACTGAGTGTCTATTCATTTCATTACAATGATTTAATTATGATTTCATCTACAATACAGTTTTTCTCATTTGCTAAGACAGGCTTAATGAAACTGGGATCCACTTGATCTTCATCATCACCTTCTTAGCACAGCAGAAGTCTTCTCTTGCAAATGCCTTAACACTATTTCATGTTTCACACATTTTTAACACCCTTTGTCAAAACAGTCACCACAGATCTCATAGAAAACCCCCAAACTCTATTGGATTCACTGTGTTGAACAAAAGGAAAACATCTATTCACAGCTGATAGAAAGGACTTGCATAATTATGAATCTCTAATGCACCCGTGTGAAACTCGTTCGCACAACTCTTCAGTCAGCAATCGGTCCTCGTCCCTCTACAAAAGATTCCACCTCTGTCCTGCTATTTGCAATTATGGATCAAAGAGGCCAAATGTATGCAAGGAGAGAGACCATGGCAGAGGGCCAGAGAAAGAGAAGTTTGCATACATGGTGGAGGAGCTGCATTACTGAAAAAGGAGAAAATACAGCTCGAGTTTCGAATGAAATTCAGGCAACAATTATTGACCATGTCATCAATCATAGTTGGTCCTTTAGAGACGCTGGACAAAGGGTCCAATCTATTCTGGGTTGGAGCACTGTGGCATCTATTGCCTATTTTTCACTATTTTCAAAATGACAACAGGTAAGCCACAATGTTATGTATACCACTGTGTATTGCTTGCCCTGTTAGCAGAACAAACTGTCTACAGTAATGCAGATGTTTCATCAGTCCAATTTATGTGTTTGTCATGTTTTGTTTGGATTTGTTAAAGTAATGCATTGTTATACCATACAGTTACACTTCCCTTTTTCTTTTTTTTAAGAGAATAATGTACTTGAAGCTGAAGGGGCACATCACAAATGAATTTGTGGATGAAGCCAGCTTCAACCTCTGTAAAGTGAGGAGACGTGGGAGAAACATTTATTGGGCAGAGGGTCACTGTTGCAGTGCCAGGTCAGAGGGGCGCCAATATCATCTCCAATGATGGTATCCTTAGTTGCCACACAAACTATCAATTCAATACAGAATGCCTCATCACATTTTTTATGCACTAAATGAAAGACTGGTTTCAAAAAAGAGAGGGCTGTTGATGGATTCCTGACCCCCACCCATTGAATGTAATTTTGGGGGATCCCATAGCAAAACCAGTGCAATGAGCCCAAGTGCAATCATGGTTTCAGGCCCATTCACAGTTTATCACCTTGTGTTTACCCCCATACTCCCCTTTCCTTACTATAACCCCACTGAAGAATTTATATAGAATATAGAATAGAAATGCCAGAATAATAGCATATAAAAAGAACAGCATTATATATATATATATATATATATATATATATATATATATATATTTTTTTTTTTTTTTTTTTTTTTATATACATATTTTAAAAATATTTTTTTGTAACATTTTGAATGTCTTACTGAATAAAATTATTACTTTTTATTTGTATTTTTCTGCCCCAAACTTTTGAATGATATAGTGCATATTTTGTAATATTGTAAATTATTGGGAGGATGTGCCCCCCACATAAACACCCCCACCACACAGCATCTTTGAGTACTAACATACAGGCTAGAGTTACTGCACGGAGTCTCTTAAGGGAGCATGGAGACAGGATGGGGAGACGGGGAGTTTGAGCACACATCGGGGTGTCTTCTCTGATATCTACCATATGTGTGTTACTCATCACCTTATAGAGTACACACACACACACTGAAAAGTTACTGATGTGAAGCTCTGCAGCTAAATTATAATCAGTTCATTTCTAGAAAATATTTGACTCATAACTTTAAATAACTAGCCTAAGGCCTTATGTGTGAAGATGTCAGTGCAGGTTTTTGGAAGCCTTTGGCGCTGATGAATTGCTTTATTCAGGACATCTGCTTATCACTTCTCTTATCTGGCACAGTCAGACATGATGTCAGAGTCCAGGAGCTGCCATGCTGTGACAACTCAAGCATCCAGTGTCAAGCTGAAGACTGAGACAGTCATGCTTTTAGAAAGAGCTTTTGAGCTCTGCTCTTCATGATGGGGATTCATATTCAGTTCAAAGTAAGTCAGATGCAGCTGAATGGACAGTCTCAGCCATTAGCATCCTCTCTTGTAGACTTCTGCTAAAACAACATTCTTGAGAAACATGCAGAGAGAGTTTAAAAAGCAATACTAACAATAAAGAATCTCAAAGAATCTGAAATCAAAGCAAGGTTTTCAGCATGTGAATATATTTTTATGTCTGTCTGTCAGTGGGTTTTAACACCAAATAAATAAAGGATCTGAAAACTAAATATTAGTTTTCAATTTGTGCACATCATCATCAGAGATTATAGTTAACATAAATGAACAATACTTCTACAGAATTTAGTAATCTTAGTTAATCTTTATTTCAAGCATTACGAACACATTTTTAAACTCAAAAAATGAGTTTGTTAAAATGAGTTAATGCGCTGTGAACTAATATGAACAAACAATTATCAACTGTTATTTTATTAATTGACATTAACAATGATTGTTAATTAAGTGTTGTTAAGTGTAATTATTGCTCATTATTAGTTAATATATTAACTAATGTTAACAAATTAGACATTCTTATAACAATAACTAATAATAATAATTTAACATATAAAGTAATACAAATTATCATGAGTTATGTATTCCATAAATACAGCATATTTTATTATTTATATAATTGAATAATAAGCTAGATTAATAAATGCTGAAAAAATGTTAAATGTTAGTTTATGACAACTAAATTTATTTATAAATTTAACCTAAATGAACCTCACTGCCATGTGTTCCCCTTATTATTATAAAATCTCTTTAATTTATATTAACTTTCATAAAACTGATTAAATCAGTCAGACATTCATATGTAAACTATTACAGAGCAAATAGTTTGAAAATACAATAATGAAATTCCAGGGATTCTTGCCGACTCAGTGTTTAGTTTTCTAGCTGCTTTCTTGCATCTGATTGTGCTTATCCCGCTCTCTGCAGGAGTTTGATTAGTTGGATCAGGTGTGTTTGTGTGGGGAAAAAGCCAAAACCTGCAGCCCCCAATTCCCCCTGCAGAGTACAGACCACCCCTTCTTTGAGAGATAAAAATAATAACTTTATATTCCGACCATATCTCGGTTATTACAACATTATTTTGATCTCAGGCAATGAGCCCACCCAAGACAAGAAAGAAAGAACAGTTTCTTTTCAGTATCATAATAAAGATTATTTTTTGACCACTGCATTGTGAATTGCTTCAGTCGCCAACTCCAAATAGTTTTACTGGCCAAGAATCCTGTTCTGTCCAGCAGAAGTCCTGATTTTTGACTGACAGACACCTGATGGAATTTATTAGGAGAGCTGAGTGTTTTATGTGAGCTGAAAGAAAGATGCTTCTTTTTCAGATTTTTATAGACACAGTGCTTAAACTTCATTTTCATGCAGTTTACAGTGATTCTCAAACGTTTCTTTTACAGCTAGTGTTCCTGAAGCTTTATCTAGTGCTGAAAACTGATCATGCTTTTGAACTGATCAATATGTTTAAAATTGTAATGTTGAGAGTGATGTTTTCAAGACAAATTCTCTTCAGTGTATTCGTCATGGTTAATCATGTTGATATATGAAATCCTTTCATGACGTGTGGAATTTAGAATTTTTTCCTCTGTTCCCTCAGTGCTGTACAGCTGCTCGGCTATCTGTCTGCAGGCCAAATCGGCCAGAATGAAGAATGGAGCTGTTTGAATGGCGCCTGTGCAAATGAGGACCAGTTGATTAAGTCAGACCCACAGAAATATGTGGTATTATCCTGAGGCATGTCTATCTTTTTTCACAGGTAGGAACCTGTAGCACCTTAGGGTGAAGTAAGAAGTGTCATACCATGATACATAGCTTAAAAATGTCTTTTTCTCACCAGCCCACAAGTTAGCCTGTCAAATATTAAATTAATTAATATTATAGATTATCAAACCGTTATTGTGATTTCTGAAAGATCGTGTGACACTGAAGACTGGAGTAATGATGCTGAAAATTCAGTTTATTCAGACTATGTGAGTATGCATTGAACTGATCATCAGCACTAAAACAGCAGTTTATGTAGAGCTGTAGTTTGACCTCAGACAGGCAGGCAGTTGTCACTGGTAATTTGTGACCAGAGACATGGGTTTACACCTCCGACAGAAAAAAAAGTAAGGCGCTCTCTAATTTGCTACTTAGCACAGGCCATCGCAGATGACCCAGAGCATTAAGGTTTCATCTTACACCAGCCTCTTTGATGGCTTTCCTTACGGTAATTGAAGCACAGCAGTGACAGAAAACAGACACGTTCTGTGACCCAGTGGGACACGGCGCCTTCGTCCTGCGCATAAAACACAAGAACACTTTCACAAGATCTTACTATAAGTGCTTTTATTTGTACAAAATCTACATATAACAGGCGTCAGTCAGTTGTTGAGGATTGATTATATATTAGACATACAAATCAAAGTTTTTGCCAAAGTAATTTGTAAGCATTAGTTTAGCATTAACAGCGCTCCCATAATCTCAAATTATAAAATGCATCTGAAAATCTGACAGATTAGAACATTTCAGATATTATTAAAATGTAACGTAAATAAAAATGACTCCCCCAATAACATGTAATCACATCTGTAACCAAAATAAACAGCACTTTTAACTGTGTAACACACTTCTCTTCTCCCAATGTAACAGGTTAACATCTCTGACATTTGAGCAAACAAAATGAATCATCTGCAGGGAACGTGCGCCACCTAGTGGCTTGAGATGAAATAGGTTTACAGTCTTAGTTTCTTATTTTAGCAACGAAATAAATACATCAGATGTGTTAGAGACACTCCAACATCACATCTACTATGTTTGTGACTCCAACATTAACACATAAGAAATGTTTTTGTTTAGCTATGAAGTTTATAAAAATCAGAAGAGAGTATTCAGATATTTCTTTTTTATAAACAACAAACAATCACAAAAAAAGTGTGAAAAAATTGTACAGCTTGTCACTGGAGAAATATCCTTAATGGGATAAATTTATACCTTATTTACACCAAAATGGCTCTCAAAGGAACTAATACGCACCTCTTAAAGGTACAAAGTTGTCATTTCAAAGGTACTGCCCCAGTGTCAAGCTTTAATACACCTAAAGATAATTCTTGCACTTTTTTTTTTCCTGAAAAGTAAAGTTCAAGGATACTTCCACTTCAATTGCTTCTAAGAAAGATTGTAGATTGACAGACCTTTTTTCATTTCACTCACATTTGAATGTAGTTACTGGTAACAGACATGATGTTGAAACACAAAATGCTCCTTTGCGCTTATGACAGTTATACATTAAATGGTTTAGTGAAAAAAATACAAAATAAAAACTTATAATAGTGGCAGTTGTAAGTAAATGTAAGACTGTTAGATTGGAGATTCATCCATTATCAACTCTTGCATTGTGACCTAATATTGGTAAGCAGTGAATAACACGATAACTAGCCAAACATCTTTGATTATAAAGTCTGTTCTGCTTATGATTGAGGAATAATGGAATAGTCAGATTTTTTGAACACTGTAACACAAAGACTGTGGAGTCAATTATGGACCAGCAAAGAGAAAAATGGAGGTTTGTGTGCAAGGACACCTAAATAAAGTCTTGGAGGTCGTGAAGTCATTTGATCCTTGTCATTAAGCTTTATATATTCTTGAATTCTTCACACTAATGAGCGCAAGATACTGATGACAAAGATTCTTGTCAACTCACCCAAAGAAAATCTAAATACATTCATCGTTTTTCCTCCCATCTTGTTCTCATGCATCATGTTCCCAATATTGTTTTCTCCCTGAATGCTGACCTGGAAAGCTACAGGTACGTGTCTTCTGAACCCACGCTCTCACATGAGTTACGTAAACCAAGAACTTTGGGAGTAGCGGCCGAGTTGCCGTTCACAGGTATGTCATCTGGAAGAAGCGGAGTGGGGTCTGTAGTAGGTGGAGGAACTGTCAGGTGGGCTGAGTTGTTGGTGTTGCTCGAGTCTTTAGTCAGAGAGAGTGGTTGGACGGTGACTGCAGGGATCTCGGTCGGATGTGTGGGTTTGGGTTTTGGTGAGGGTTGGGGAGGTGGTGGGGTGCGAGAGAGATTTGGGGACGGTTGAGGTGGTTGTGGAGCAGAGGAGGGTGTGTTTTTGGGTGCAGTGAGGTGGGATTGCTGTAGTGATGGAGGGGGATAGTTGGACTGATTGCTTGAGGCTGTCTCTTGTTTTTGATTATTAAGAGCGGCCGATTTGGGGTCTGTAGGCAGGGCATATGGGTTTGGGATGTACAATGTCGGATTGGGGGCTTTTCGGATAGTGCTTCTCTTCTTGTCGCGAGTGAATTCAGATTTAGTGTCTGAGGGTAGGGGGTACTGGACGACGATGGTGGGCTTCTGACGGAGGTCTTGGCGGGTGTGTGGCTCAGCAGACATGATGGCGTGAGCACCGTGCATTCTGGGAGGGGACTTGTAGCTGAGCTCGCCGTGAGTTTTCCGCCAGCGTTTGAGCTGCATGCGGTGCTCTCGCTCCACATTCCGAGAAGATATGGGCAGCTCTAATACCTGCATGTGCAGAAGATAACCTTCATCATCGTCATTGGCCTTGTTGTTCTGAACACCAATGTCATGCTCATAAACACTTCTACATGACGCAAATAAAATGCATCGATAAGTAAAAGTTCCAGTTTATTGTGAGTTATTGATTTAATATCAAGTAATGCAAATAAATGGCACCGTCTACTGAGTCTTTAAAGAATAGCACCCAGCAAAGTTCATAGTTAAAGTAACTTAAGGCATAGTTCATGTTAATAACATTACAAAATTCTGACATTTATGCATTTTTAATTATTATTATTATGATTAACAACAAAATCAGCTTGAGAAAAAGTCTTCACATAATATGACTGTATGAATATTTGATTATTTAGTTGTGAAGGTTAGGTTAATAAACCTAAACCTTTAGTTTCACATCATTATACTTATACAAAGTTGTAAATTTGTTAAAAAACAACAACAAAAAAAAACAACTTATGCTGCAATAATGCCTAAAATTGATCAAAAGTGACAGTAAATCCATTTATAATGTCACAAAATATTTCTGTTTAAAAAAATGCTGTTCTTTTGCACTATTCATAAATAAATCCTGAAACAAATTTATCAAAATATCCTATTTCCACAAAAATATTAGGCAGCACAACTGTTTTCAACATTTAAAATAATACATGCGTCTTGAGCAGCAAATCAGTATATTAGACTGATTTCTTGATATCATGTGACACTGAAAACTATAGTAATAGCTGCTAAAAATTCAGCTTTACCATTTAATAAATTCAGTTTAAAAAAAATGTTCAAATAGAAAACAGTTATTTTTAAAATTGCATAAAATATTTAAACGTATTTATGATCAAATTATTCTAGCATTGGGGAGCATAAGCTTAATAAATTATTTAAAAAAAATAATCAAACTGACCTCAAACTTTTGCGGTAATGCTTTTGAGGAACAATGTGTGATTATTAAAAAAATTCCTAAAGCTGTAGTTTTATTGCAATTATTATTTAGTTAATAATGTGCAAAACAAGCAATAATAAAACAATTAATAAATACTTGGTTCAGGTTTTAGTTCTAATCATAAAAATTATGACTTAAAAAAAATTACACTTATTAAAAAAAAAAAAATTTATCAACTCAACCCCCAAATGCAGTACAACAGATTGAGAGCATGTGATACCTGATTTACGAGAAAGCCCTCCTGCATGTATTGTGGCTCCAGGGCCCTGAGAAGCTCCATAGTCTCGTACTGACCAGGACAAGCCTTCAGTTTCTCACGAGATCCCAGCATGGATTTCAGCAACACCAGCCCAACACGGAATATTATCTTCACTCCTATTGTAACAGCAAAGAACATACAGTCAGAAAGAAGAAGACAAAGCTGCATGTGTGGTAATATGTGTAAGTGAATCTCACCGTCACACAGGAACATGTCCCACACTCTGAGCACAGACGCCCAGGGTAGAGTTCTGGAAAATGCACACATGAACCACTCCGTCATGTAGAGGATAGGCTCTATCTTGTGTTTCTCAAGATGGCGATATGCCGGAGGGCTCACACGCTTTAATAACGCATTTAAGATCTCTCCATCCAACTGTATGGCCTCCTAAAAACACAAACAACACCGGCATTAGGACGGCATTTTTCTTTGTCTAGGAGAAAACAGTGCCCTTCTTTTCAGATTATATAACTCACAGGTTATATTAATTAATTAAATGAATTAATTAAATTAATTTTGCCCACAGCTATTTAATTTACTACCCTACATTTGTGATACTTACATCACCTTTGAGCAAAAACAAAAGAAGCTTTGTTTTAATTTTACTGGCACCTACAGCATATTTTTCTCGTCTCAGGAAACATGACTCTTTGAGATTGAAAACGGGAACCTCAGATATGAATGCTATGAATAGAATGCAAACTATGAACCTGAGAACGTGTGTGAGGAACCCAGATAAGGTTTCAATTGCCTAAAACTATGAAGTTCATAATAGTTGGTCTTCGTTCACGATGCACATCATTCAAATGCTTTATTACATGGTTGTAAAGTGTAGGACTTTAATAATGTCACCAGGCAATAGATAATGAACCTTTACACACAATGTCTCCTAGATCTCACTTCCTGTTTCCCCTTTTTGGATTAGATTTGAGAAATAGTAACATTTAGAGGTCTTACCAGGCCTGCACTGTAATATCCAGGGAGGTACTTCTCACAAATCTGAACCAGCCCCCAAAATGCATCCTGAATACCAATAAAACATACAAGAATTTAACATTTTAATCATTACTTAATCAATTAAGCATTACAGCTGCTGCTAATGAGAATGTGCACTAGAATAAGCATTGCAAACAACTTTATAACGCACTGTACCTCAGCAGGCATGTGCATCAGAAGCACCGCTGCTACAGGAGCCTGAGCCTGGCAGTAACCCTCATCCGGTCTGTACAGGGTGTAAGCCTTCAACACCCGGAGCAGGTCCTGCTGCCTGTTCAAACAGACAGACCAAATAAAATATAATTTAAAAGACAAACAAAAATGACATACAACAAAAATATAGGTCACGCTTTATTTTAAGGTCCAATTCTCGCTATTAATAAACCATCAACTACGATAAACTACTAATTTGCTGCTTATTAATAGTTGGTAAAGTAGTTGTTAAATAATAATAATTATTTCTTGAGCAGCAAATCAGCATATTAGAATGATTTCTGAAGGATCATGTGACTGGAGTAATGATGCTAAATTCAGCTTTGAAATCACAGGATTAAATTACATTTTAAAATATATTCAAATAGAAAGCAGTTATTTTAAATAGTAAAAATATTTCACAATATTACTGCTTTTGCTGTAATTTTGGATAAAATAAATGCAGGCTTGGTGAGCAGAAGAGACTTCTTTAAATAACATTGAAAATCTTGGTAGTGTATATGAAACTGTGTTGACTAACCCATGACCTCCTCGGGACACAAACATCTCATGGAAGGGGAACTGTCTGTGTAGATCTCTCTCTATCACATCGACCCACTTAGGGTCTCCATCCATGCTATCCAACTCCTGTTCAACAACGACAGAAACACAGGTTCATCTCATTCATAGTCATAAAGTGTGTTTATACAGGTTTAACACATGTATAAACACTTTAAAAAATAGTGGGGCTGTGACTAAGTTTGAGGAGCTTTACAGTAAGAGATGAATAATGATACAACAAGCTCTAGAGTGACCTCTTCAAATCAGCTATAATCATGTGTACACCTGACTCACATTGAACTTTCCGCTGTTCTGTTCTCTTTTCACTTTCCCACCCGACAGGTAGAGCCAGGCTCTGCCTCGCAGTGATGGCGGGATTCCTTTCTGACATCGCAGTCGCACCTGTGGGTGACAGAGGTCTGAACGTCACACAGTGATGTGGAAATATCCAGATAAGCAGGGACCAGCATGCGTTCACTGTGATTACACAAACCTGAGACTGGGCAGGTAACCCAGACGTCATTTTCAAATGTTTATTTGACACATATGTCAGTTTCCCTTTACACAAAAGCCACTTTATGATTTAACATTTAAACTATGCTGGCTCTGATTCTACGTGATGATTTGGGTTCCCTAAAGATTCTTGTCACACAACACTGGCTGCATTGGTTTTGTTGGTACATGTGACCAAGATACCAGCAGAAAAATTGATTTTCTGTTTATTGCCTTTGCATTACTTATTGGATGCACAGTGTGAAATAAAGACATTCATTCTGAACGTGAGTTTTAGTATCACTATTATTATTTTTTTTTTAAATAACTTTAAAGGTTAATAATAATGCTCCCAAAAATGAAAATTATCCCATGATTTACTCACCCTCAAGCAAACCTAGGTGTATGTCTTTCTTCTTTCAGACAAATACAATCAGAGTTATATTAGAAAAAAGTCCTGGCACTTCCAAGCTTTATAATGGCAGTGAATGGGGGGGGGGGGGCGCGCTATCTAGTGCTCCACATGGCTCCAGGGTTAATAAAGGTCTTCTGAAGCTAATCGATGCGTTTGTGTAAAAATAATATCCACTAATTTTTTATAAACTGTAATCATTAGCTTCTGCTGACTGTCGTAAACTCTGATGAGAATATGCTAGTCTCAAGAGTACCAATTTTTGTTTACAGCAAAGGAAAACAAGACTCCTCTTGGCTTACATAAAAATAATCATAATCTATGACAAAAATACTATTATAAACTAGGTTAGTGGATAATTCAGCAGCAAAAGATACTTTAGAAAAATCATTTGTGCAGAATCATTTTATAAAAACTATTGAAACATTTTTATTTACAAATAAAAGAGAATAAGTGTAGGACTAAATCTGGTAAAATGGTACACCTTGCTCTTTGTATTGTTGTAAAATATACATTCATGAAAAAACAAGCAAATGCATTTATATATAAATATATACTATAAAATTAAAAAACATTTATTTTAAATCTATAGCACAGTAATGAAGGCAGCAATATATGATAGATAGGACAGAACAAGAAATACTATTCATAATCTTTCATTGCGCAAAAGTATTATAAAACGAAAGGCTCCGATACAGAGCGGCACAAAGCGCTTATGAGCAATTTCCTAAAAAGTAAGTTGAGAAAACTCAAAAATCTGCTGAAGCTGGTTGCCTTAAAATTGTAAGTTGGCTCAACTTTTCTTTTTTTTTTTTTTACAGCGTAGTATACGCACAATATCGGATTTGGATTGGTTTCGTCTGACCGATACCCGATCCGCAGAAAATGACCGTATCGGAGCCGATACCGATCCTGAGTATCGGATCGATGCATCCCTAATCAAAATCCTCAGACATTTTTCTTGACAAATCCTCGTTTTGCACTTTCACAATTTTGATTAGGGATGTTTTGTTTAGCTCTCTCCTATGCGCTTCCGCATTCGTCACTTCTCACCGGAGCGTATGCTACAAATATGTCTCTCATGAACGTGTGTAAGACAGGAGATTACAGTTTATAAAATTTTAAATATTAATATTTTTCTTAAGCAAACATCTTTTCACTTCAAAAGGCCTTTATTAGTCTGTCTTCACGACTCATTCGCATCGTTGTACATTGAAACATTTGTTGAAAGATGAAGCGGTACTAGATCTGACTGCATTAACCGTAAGCAAATGATTTCATATTGCTTTTTCTGGAAATGACCGTTTTGTTGTCAAAACACTCACATGCAATAGCAAGGGGGCACTGAAACGGTTTCCTATGCAATGACGTTAGCCAATCGTAACAGTGGCCGATTACTGCGAAGCCTTAAAGGATCCGCCCCTTAAAAACAGCATGATAGAGGTTCAGAATGAGGGTTGAAAATAATAATTTTTCCAATTTTTTTTGTGTGCAAAAAACTTGCATTAACATTATAAACAAACCTTGAGGGCTTGAGGGTGAGTAAATCATCTTTGGGTGGCTTTAAGCAAGTGTAAACATGATGAGCAAAGGTAAATACAAAAATAGGTGAAAACGAGCATGCAGTTAAATATCTAATGTGTCAATATCAATAAAAAAATCTCTAATATCAGCCAATAACCTTAACAGCAGAGATATATCTTGCATTATTTTTTTTTTTATTTTATTTTGTATGGGATCTTATATTTAGTAAGAGTAATTTTACATCATAGCAAAGAATAAATAAATGATCTACTATACTACAGGTACATCTAAAAAAATTAGAATATCGTGAAAAACTGCATTTTTTTGCAACTTATTTCAAAAAGTGAAACTTTCATATATATATTTTAGATTCATTACATGTAAAGAAAGACATTTCAAAAGTTTTTTTGTTTAATTTAATTACAGCTCATGAAAGTCAAAATCCAGTATCTCAAAATATTTGAATATTTCCTAAGATCAATAATAAAAAAAAGGATTTGCAAAGCAGAAAAGTTCAAATTCTTTAAAGTATGTTCATTTATGCACTCAATACTTTGTCAGGGCTCCTTTAGCACAAACTCCAGCATCAGTGAGGTGTAGCATGGAAGCGATCAGCCTGTGGCTCTGCTGAGGCACTATTGAGCCTTCAGCTCGTCTGGATTGTTGGATCGACTGCTTCTCATCTTTCTCTTGAAAAAATAACGTCACGGAGTCCCAAATCATCACTGACTTTGGAAACTTCACACTGGACTTCAAGCAGCTTGGATTCTGTGCCTCTCCACTCTTCCTACAGACTCCAGACATTAATTTCCAAATGAAATGCAAAATTTAAATTTATCTGAAAAGAGGACTTTGGACCACTGAGCAACAGTCAAGTTATTTTTCTCCTTAGCCTAGGTAAAATGCTTCTGACGTTGTCTCTGGTTCAGAAGTGGCTTGGCAGCCCTTTTCCTGAAGACGTCTGAGCGTGGTGACTCTTGATGCACTGACTCCAGCTTCAGTCCACTCCTTGTGAAGCTCTCCCAAGTGTTTGAATCAGCTTTGCTTGACAGTATTCCCAAACTTGCGGTCATCCCTGTTGCTTCTGCACCTTTTCCTACCCAATTTCTTCATTCCAGGCAACTCTGCATGTAATATGCTTTGATACAGCACTCTGTGAACAGCCACTCCTTTCAGTAATGACCCTCTGTGAATTACCCTCTTTGTGGAGGGTGTCAATGATTGTCTTCTGGACCATTGCCAAGTCAGCAGTCTTCCTCATTATTGTGGTTTCGAAGAACAAGAGATACCCTGAATTTATACTGTAGAGATGGTCGTTTAATGAAACTCAAATATAAATATTCTAATATATTGAGATACTGGATTTTGACTTTCATGAGCTGTAAGCTCTAATCATCAAAATTAAAACAAAAAACTTTTGAAATGTCTTACTTTACATGTTATGAATGTAAAATATATATGAAAGTTTCACTTTTTTAAATAAGTTACAAGAAAAAAAGAAGTTTTTCACAATATTCTAATTTTTTTTTAGATGTACCTGTAAGTAACTTAACAGATTGATGCACCAAAATAAAAAGATCAAGTTACAAAAGAGCATGGTGCAAACAGTGTTGTAAAAAACAAACAAATAAACAGACAGACAGACAGATAGACAGATAATTATCATTATTGATTATCATTATTATGGATTTGCCATGAAAATGTCCTGAAATTCATCTGGTTTCAGTAACAACCAGTTCTCACTTCCCAACCCTAGACTTGCGTGTCATTGCTTTCAAAGCCAGCATGACACAAGGATAAGCACACACAGTTACAAAGGCATGCAAACATAAAGGCCAACAAAGACTGTTAAGAAATCCTTTGGCATGCTCTTCTGTTGTCTTTACCTGAAGATGCCTCACTCCCAGTGAAAGCTTTATACAGCTTGAGAGAAAAACAGAAGTGAACACTCAGACTAATAGAAACACACATCACTGAAGACCATATAAGGAGAGCCGATGCAATATTAGGCTTGCCCAGACAGGGCTGCGTTGGAACGACTGTGTCATGGTGTCATTCTGCTGAGGTTTTTAATTAACCCAAGCAGCAGTGGGACTGTCTGAGCAAGTCAATGAGAGGAAAAACGAGAAGGGGGAGAAAAGAGAAGGAAGATAACATTTTAATTGAATAATTTAAAGCCCTAAGCCCTGATATATGGAAATGATTTCCTCATGTTTTCACAGTTTGGTGCACCTATGCCTCCTCTCTCAGTTCTAGTGCTTACATGCAAGGCATTAGCAAGCATCTTACATCATTGATCTGATCCTGGGAACATGCAGTGGAAAAGAACGCTAGTGAACGCTGATCGTATTTAGCTATAGCTCCTACCTTCTTGAACCTTTTACTGATCCATTTGTCCCAGTGGCTCAGCATATCCAACCATTTGGCTTCCCTGTGCCTTAACACTTCCAGAGGCACATCTTGAGCCCTGTGTAAGAGACAATGAAAGAATAAGAACTCAAAATGTTTCTTGTCAAAGAAGATGGCAAATGTTATTAGTTCTCATAACCGACTACAACACGGCAAGATGAAATATGCAGAACTGCAAATGAAATTGGAATTAAATTGAATACAAATAGACTTCTTTAATAATACTTCTGTTTTTTAATATTAGCGAATGGAAAATAGCTGCGTAAACATTCTGCTTAACTTCTCCTTTTGTGTTTCAAGAAAGAAAGACATGAAGTCATAAGGGTTTGGATATGAGAGGGAGTAAATCATGACAAAATTTTTATTTTTGGGTCAACCATAAAACTATAAAAACATACTGTCAAAAAAGACTGAGCTATTTGCAGGAAGAACTACAGCTACTAAACCAACAACTAAAATAGATTCTTGTGAGCTAGTGACAATGTCATAAACATGTCACTCATCATGATTTAAGTCCTTCATATAAATTCATATGCTGTTAAGTTTTTTGAAGTTTCCATATTTTTATATGGTATAATAAATTTACTGTAACTTGCATAAGCAATGCATGGAAATCATGTAGTCTAATATGAGCGCCAATATGAATTACCCATTCACACCTTCTGCATTTGATAATAAGTCAATAATAAAGGCATAACAAACCATGAAATGTTTTTCATAAACTACCGGTCAACTATTTGGGGTCAGAGAAATATTTTTTAATTTTTTTTATTTAATTAATTGTTTATTTTATTTATTTACTTTTTTTTTTTTAAAGAAAGTAATGCTATTGTTAAAAAATGATGCATTCAATTGATCAAAAATAAGAGTAAAGAAAATTATAATGTGTATGTATGCATGTATGTATGTATATATATATATATATATATAAATAAAATGAAAAAGATTATAAGTTTTCAACATTGATAATTGTAATCATTATTTCATTGATAATAATTGTAATCATTATTTTTGAAGGTTCATGTGACATCGAAGACTGGAGTATAGTTGAAAGGATCTTAATTATCTGAAATATTAGGGCAGAATAATCTGAAACAATTTCATGACTAATGTAAATAGCCATCCAGTAGATGACGAGACACTATCATCCAGGGAGAATCTCCCTGGGCTGGACCTGTGGTGAACTACTCTGCCTAAGGCTACAACAGTGATGAACAGGCCTGTTATCTTTCCCTTTTGGGTTTCCCCTATTCAAATTTGAACCCTTTAGCTTGTGGCCGAGACATTTAAATATCAGTTTGCCAGCATATCAACCACCAGCTAGCTTCCCCTTTACTCAGATACTGATCCTAACCACTAGAAATTTGTGATCTGAAAGCAATTTTTCTTTAAATATTTTTCCTATTAAGCTATAACTTGCAGGTTTTACTTCCTTTTCATTTTCCAGAGCAATTTGGACCAAAAAACAGAGGAACCTAGAACAGTTTTCATGAGAGTTAGGTTTGGGGCCGCTCACTTTCTCTCCAGTATTTGGCACTCCCATAAACCACAGGAAACGGAAAGCGGCTGTACACTCGGTACAGAGGGACAACTATCACTTACTCATCTATTCCATGCTCTTTAACAATTCACAACGAACAGCCAGGCCTGCTGCCGTCTCAGGCTACTGTTCAAAACCGTTAATTCTTCACAATGGAGTGCAAATCCAGGCGTATCTGTAAACAACATGAACATGTTCTTCTCTGTAGACTTCAGTGTCTTTAATAAAGACGCCTACCTGGGGCAGACGCCTCGCTGATAAAAGACAGGAAGCTTTAACAGGACTGCAACTGACTGCAGAGCAAGTAAGCATGAAACACCCTGACGCGCCATTCAAACCACATCAATGAAAACCAACATTCAACTTTTTAAGCCCATTTTCAATGAAAAGAAAACTGTCAGTTTCATACATCCGTCAAAACTGGTTCAACGAGTTAGCCACATAAAACAGATGTGTAAAGTCTGAAAACACTTGGTTGCATGCTACAGTTTGTTTTGATTTTGTTTGCTTTAGTTTGACCAGCCATCAACCTCCCATTTATTTATTTTAAAAGGGAGGAATTGTGCGGCCTTGCAAAAAGGGTGTAGGAATGTATTACACACAATTACTGTTCAATTACTAATATCATGTGAACATTACACATGGCTGGTGTAAACCGTCACATGACATGAGCTGTATACGGTATATAATTAATTACATACAACAGAAAACAGATATTAAATAATTTTGTAATTCACAACGGTATTTTACGGTAAAACATAATTTATATAGAATTATCATCATTTGATATATTTAAAAATATTTTCAAACAAAATAGAACAGATATTAAAATAGAAAACAGTTATTTTACAAACAGTTTTTGTAATAATAATTGTAGAATGAATAAATGACAATATACACACACAAACATTAGATATTAAATACAGAATTTTTTAAAACACACAAAAAAAGGCTTTGATGATTCCAAACTTTTGACTGCTACTAGTGTATGTTATTATTATTATTACATTAAGGGTTTAACTACAAGGCTACATGTCTTCTACCAGGAGTATATATATATATATATATATATATATATATATATATATATATATATTTACTTTCTGAAGAGATGTTGTTATTTATTTATTTGCATTGGGCTACATAATGAATAATAAGCCTGCACAACATATATAATGCATACATACAGTATGGCAGTGAATAGGTTAAGCAACAGTAATTCATTAACACAGATTCTTTAGTTTTGAATGCCTCTGTTTAAGTGTGTCACGAATCTAAAATATGCTGCTTTCTTACTACTCACACACATCCATTAAAGTCCAAACATGCAGTATTTTCTGCTCCACGCTTCGTCACGTGACCTCGATCACACAAAATCAAGCAACACAAACAGGATCTGATGGGAATCCACATTACAGCCTTGCAAACCAGTGCACTTACGATTCAACTGAATACTTCTGGGCTCCTCCGATGAATCCATACTTGTCAATTTGTCTCGAGCTGGGGTACCCGTTGATTTCAGAGTCCGATCCGAAAGAGCTCTCCTCATCAAACTGACTGCCCAGAGTCCTCACACTCATAGTGTCCTCAGACGACAGACGTCCATTCTCCTGCTGAGCCATCATGATCCTCTAACACACACCCGATGATAAGTTCACTCACAGGTCATCACCGGCACCCGTTAAACATCCCAAGAGAAAACGCTTCAGCTCTAATTGATCCCAAAACAGGCCAGCCAAATCTACACAGTCCCAGCACGACTTTAGTAAATCACTTTAACTTTATTGTCCGTGTTTTGTAACGTTTGTGCGTCTTTTAAAGCTACAACGTCTTCTAAACGGATTATTGCGCGTCTAAATCGCCCGAGTTAAATGCTAAATTAGCTTAGCGCGCAACGTGTCACTATCAAACCCACAGTTAAACAAACAACGATCACTGAAAATGGACTTCACACGAGCAGAAACGTCGTCCAAAAAATGTGTAAACAACCGGACGAGCGAAACTACGCCTGAATTTCCTGAATCACATTTTTCCAGCCCAACGGCTTCAGCGGACTGTTTTCATTCAGCACGCAGAGGTTTGAGGAGGAAACCCGATTATATTCCCTGTCGAGATGCACCAGCAGTGTTGTTTTCGTAATTTAAGTCGAGGTCCCATGGTTGAAAGGTAAATAATAAAGTAATTGACACATCAGTCGAGCCGTGTTTTTAGTGTGGTGATGATGACGACATTAGCGCCGAGTTTCCAGTCTTTCGCCTTTGACAGTTCTGCACACTTCCGTCTGTGTCACTTCCGGAAAACACAGGTTATCAATTTTTTTTTTTTCTTTTTTTTTTTTTCAGGTTATCATATTTCTAAGGAATGGATTTGGGCCGTTTTTGAGGTTTCATTTGAATGATAAATTTAATCTTTATGTGACACGTGTCAATCTTTTCTGTTTCAAAGCTGTATGATTTGTGATCCTGGACCACAAAACCAGTCATAAGGGTATTTTATTTTTTATTTTTTTAAAATTGAGATTTATACAACATCTGAAAGCTGAATAAATAAGATTTCCATTGATGCAGGTTTGTTGGGACAGGACAATATTTGGCCGAGATACAACTATTTGAGTGTGTGAGGGTGCAAAAAAAATCAAAACATTGAGAAAAATCGCCTTTAAAGTTAAGTTTTGATATATTTACGGTAGGAAATTTACAAAGTATCTTCATGGAACATGATCTTTATTTATTATCCTTATGATTTTTGGCATAAAAGAAAAATTTATCATTTTGCCCCATACAATGTATTGTTGGCTATTGCTACAAATATACCCGTGCTACTTATGACTGGTTTTGTGGTCCAGGGTCACATTTTCTTTCTTGTTTGTTCCATAGATTTTTTTTTTCAAAACAGACAAAATTGCTCTGTTGGCTGTGGAGTCAAGACATTTGCAAATATGATTAAAATATGAATATGAGACAAAACTACAGAATGTCAGGTTTTATTATTAGCAGTTTCAACACATACATGTTTTACCAAATAAAAAGAACAGCACTTTTAGAGTTCATCCCACTCATTGATGTGAGCATAAGTATTGGGACAGTTGAACATAAGGCAGATATAAAAGATTAAAAGCTATTATTTAGTTGCAGATCCCTTGCGCACAATCACAGCAGTGAGTCTGTGACCCATAGACATCACCAGACTCTTGGTCTCATCCTTTGAAATACTTTTCCCAGCCTTTAATGCAGCCAATTCCAATTGTTGCTTGTTTTCGGGATTTTCTGCCTTTACTCTCATCTGCAGCTGGTGAAATTCATGTTCAATCAGATTTAAATCTGGAGATTGACTTAGGCAATCTAAGACTTTCAATTTCTTTGCCCTTATAAATTCCTTGACTGAACTGGCAGGGTGTTTTGGGTCATTGTCCTGATGCAATATGAAGCACTTCTCAATGAATCTGGTGGCATTTTCTTGAATATTGGTAGGCAAGAAGGTTTTGTACCTTTCCAAATTCATTCTGCTACTGTCATCATACATTAAGTCATCAGTAAATTGAGAGGGCCTGTTCCAGAGGCAGCCATGCATGCCCATGCCATGACAACACCTCGACCATGCTTTACAGATGAGCCTGTATGCTTGGGATCATTGCAGTTCCTTTTTTTCCTCCACATGTTTGCTTTCCCATCACTTAGATAAAGGTTAATCGTTGTCTCATCGGTCCATAAACACAGTTCCAAAACTCTTCTGGCTCACGTTTGTGCTTTTTTGCAAACTTTAATCTTGCCTTTCTATTTTTGGTGCTGGTCAGAGGTTTGCATCTTGCTGTGTAGCATCTGTAATTCTGTGTCAGTCTCCTGAGGACAGTAGATTGTTAGAGCATCACCCCAGCTTTCTGGAAGTTGTTGGTGATTTTACAGACACGTCTTTTAGGATTCATTTTCATAGCTTTTATGATTTGTCTGTCATCAACTACTGCTGTTTTCTCAGCCGATCAGGTCTTTGTTGGTTGCTGGTGTCGCTGGTTGTTTCCAAACTCTTGATTTCTTCATGCTCTTTGTTTTTGCTATAGCTCTAACTGACTTCCTCTTTTCTTTTAGCATCCAAATCACTTGCTTTTCTCTCAGAGTCAGCTCCCTCGTCTTCATCCTGGTTTGTGTGTGTCATCATCGAATGCAAGATTCAGAATGCAGAAGTAATGGATATAACCGATACAATACATTCCCTGCTTTTAATATCTGAAGAATTGATGCAACAGGACACAGCTGATCTCTTAGAAAGACCTGTGAGGCAACTGTTCCAATACTTATGCTCACATCAGATAGAGGGATGAAACTCTAAAAGTGCTGAACTTCTTAGCTGGTAAAACATCTGTGTTTTGAATCACCCGATAATAAAATGTGACATTCTGTAGTTTTGTCTCATATTCCTCTTTTAATCATATTTGTAAATGTATTGACTCCACAGCCAACAAAGCAATTTTGTGTTTACTGTTCCAATACTTTTGGAGGGCACTGTAAGTAAACAGCCAAAAAGACAGCCATTCTATGAATATGGCAAGCAATCACTTTCATTGTATAAAAATGGCTATTATATATCATTAATGCCACGGTAGCAGTAAAAATAGTGGACATATATCTAAGACTGGCAGAATGCACATTCTAGCACACCATTTTTACAAATGCACTGAAAAAAGAGACATTTGTTTAATATAAATTGCTAATACATTTCTCAATTAATTACAAAGAAACAGCAAGTACCACAATTAATTAAACATGAAAATTTAGACTGAAACTATTTTCTTGTGAAACGTACTGAAACAGTCTTGGTAACACTTTAGGGAACATTCACTATTAACTAAGAGTTTTCCCTCAATAAACTCCTAATTTGTTGCTCATTAATAGTTAGTAAGGTTGTTAAATTAGGTATTGGGTCAGGTTAAGGGATGTAGAATATGATCATGCAGAATAAGGCATTAATATGTGCCTAGCAAGTACTAATAAACAGCCAATATGCTAGTAATACATGTGCTAAGTATAATCGGTGTTATCATAATCTTTGTTTTATTTACTACTTTGAAAACTCGTTTTTCACACTGTTGCAACTCTTTTGAACAATGAATCTTCAGTGACATTTAAAGAGGTAGTCCAAGTAATTCCAAGCTTGTTTGCATTTCTTTCTGAACACAAACATTGATATTTTGAAGAACATTCACTTTTCAACAGAAGAAAGTCATAGGTTGAGTTTATCATCTTTAAAACACCTCTCACACATAATACATTATTTCAGCTACATTTGAAAGAACTAAACAAATCATAGCAACTGTGTATAAAGTTTATTAGAGGTTTGAGAAAATGTGTCCAAAAATTCAAGGGCCTCACAAAGTTCTAGTTACTAATTGCAGTTTAACAAACTGTCTGTGGGGGGCAGCAATTACAGACAGAATTTACAAGTGAGCAAATATCCTACCCTTGTGGTCTTCTCTAATGTTCAGTTAGTTATGCTCAGTATATTATGTATGTATTCTGCATAATGATAATGAAAATGAAATTTTATAAAACTGAGCTAGCCTTCATATCATGCAATTTGTTCTGTTAAAAACTTATGAAATTGTGTTGTCTTGTAGTGCACTGCTCCTAACAGTACAATTACGTGTGACAGCAAGCAATAGATTTCCTTGCCTTTATTATATCTAGCACTACAACAAATCTTGTTTTGAAATGCAAAACAAAGGTTTTAATAATGAAAGCTGTTGATATGCCTGAGGGGTTACATGAACAGAATGCAAACTGTGGAAGTTCAAATGAAAGATTTGTCTTTATTCAAGACTCCTCCTTTTCATCGCCATGTGTGATAATGTAGCAAAGTGATTTATAGTCAATATTCCCAGCCACATCTATTGGAGCCACTGCAAAAGCCTGGTCAACCTGAGAGAGAATCAAGTAGATTAGAACATCACTAGAACAAGTGATTCTGTAAAAAGTACACATTCTTATAACAGCACCTGATAATATAGGCTATCAAATGCCCATTGTTTGTGAAAGATGGGGAACAATATCTGTATCTATTGATTTTTAATGCATTTTGTCTGACAAATTTTTTTTTTAAATGCTATTAGTATTTATGAATGCAAATATTAACCTCTTCTGCTGTGAATTTATCAGCTTGGTTCATTAGCAGCCTCCTGAACCTGAAACAAAATGATATCCATCAGCTGTTCTTAAAAATACAGTAACGATTTTTGATCTGTTTTATACACTTACTCATCCTTATTGACAGCTCCTGTAGCATTTAGGTCAAACAGTTTAAAAGCAGCAAGAATGGTTTCTTCTGGGTCTGTGCCTGTTTGGAGAGAGGAATATTGCACAAATTATAATAAATCATCTTGTCAAATCCATTATAGACTTGTTCATATTCATCAAGGCCTTAAAATCTTGAAAGTGTAGTTGTCATGCCATTGAGCTTTTCTCCGAAGAGAGTGAGGAAGACAGTAAAGTTGATGGGCCCTTTTCCCTCTGCTAACATCGACTCCAGCTCTTCATCACTTACATTCAGCTTTCCTGCACAAATACAGTACTCAGTGCTTATCTAAGAAGCTGTCTGCTTGTATGATGTTTCAGATGCATAATGAACGTATTCTAAAACTCTCCAATGTATTTTATATACCTAGTTGTGCATACGTTTCCTTCAGATCAGCTTTGTTAATAACTCCATCCCGGTTCTGATCTATGCAGCCGAATGCCTGTAAAAAGCATAGTTGCATGATAGTTATTATATCTAAGCAATCCAGCCTGATATCAACTGCTGCTGGTGTCTATATGTGATTTTTAAACAAATAAAGTACATTTTATTTGTATAGTGCTTTGCACAATTCCCATTGTTTCAGAGCAGCTTTAAAGAAAATCATTCTTTAAGATCTTCATGTTAGTCCCACTTAGCAGATTACAGCTGGACAATAAATTAGTTGACATTATGAAATAAACAATCAAGCAGATGAGATTTGCTATATATACAGTATATCGCTTTGCATGAGTATATTGTATGTATTAATTTGTTATTCATTTTTGAATTTTATTTTTGGTTTTAAGATAATATAAAGGCTGACCTCTTTAAACTCCTGTATTTGTGATTGCTCGAACATGGAGAAGACGTTGGAGGAGCCCCTTTGAGCAGTTTTACCCCTCTTAGCTGCAGCTTTCTTACTAGCCTGTAAAAAATAAAAATAATAATAATAATTAAAGCACACAGTAGAGTGTTTAATCCACAGTATTAAATATACATATTTAGGCTCTTTAAAATTACTTTTTTTAAGATGAATGTCACAGTTTGATAAAATATTTATGCTTTTTAAATTATATATATTATATTATATTTATGCCTATATTATCCATCAATATTAATAGATAAATTACTTTTTAAAAAAGTGTATAGTGCTTCTAGTTGCATTATTATAAATCCATTATAATACATTTAACATTAATTGTCATTATAAAAAGTAGCTCTGTTCACTCACCATGTTGACTGTCTCTGTGTTTGTGCTCCTGGGTCAGTGGTGTTGCTAATGCAGTCTTTAAGTATGAGGACTCTTATCACTCATTCCTCTATAAATGTCCGCAGTGCTTCTGTTAGTCCCCTACATGGGCACCCAGAGCCTCCTAAATACAGGAGCCCTGATAACTGCTTAAGTACTCAGATTCCAATGGGGTGGAAAATAAGATAAAGTGACTGGATAGGAAGGGGAGACTAAATGGGGAACTATTTAAGAGATGAAAATACTGGATGGATGCAATGAAAATGAGAAAGAGGGAAGCAAAGGCCTGAGGCAGTGGTATATGTGAGTTTACGTGATCTGGGTGGCAGTACAAATGTTACATGTCAAAATTAGGGCAGCTCATGACCTGGAGAAGTACAGAGCTCGCGTATCAACATAGTGTCCTTGAGTTACACGCACAGTCCTTGTGACTATTATATTTAGGGTTTGCCTGGATTGTGTTGAATTGGGTACAGTGTGAAGAAAATAGACTGTGCTGTGTGACAGCATTGTGCATGTGGAGTCATTTTCAAGGACTAACCCCAACTTAAAAAATGAATTACTCTTTTGAGACAATTCATTTTATGAATGGGTCAAACGGGTTAGCAAAGATTCAAAATTCAGTTTGAATAATTTGGACAGCTCACTTGTGTACTGCATAAAGCAGTGTCTTAGGGTCATTCACACAGAAAGGGTTTTCACCTTTAAATACATATGATGCATGACAGTGGAATAAAAATGAAAGAAAAAAGGATGCGCTGTTAAGGACTGGCATTTTTGCCAGAAGCAATGTTAAAATGTTAAGTTAAAATACCTTAATGGTGAATTCGTTTTTTAGTTTTTCACTTTACAAGATGGTAACTGATGGACTGGGGTCGTGTGGATTATTTTGATGTTTTTATCAGCTAGCCTATTTGGACTCTCATTCTGATGGCACCCGTTCACTGCAGAGCATCCATTGGTGAGCAAAGTGATGTGATTATTAAATACTTTATTAATCCTTCACAGGCAATTACAGCAGCAACCACAATTTAATCCATGCACACAGACATATACCTAAAACACCTAAATAAGAATCTCACACACACACACACACACACACACACACACACGCACACACACACACACACGCACACACACACACACACACACAAATAAATTATTGCATATTATGTGTAATGCTACATTTCTCCAAATTTGTTCCAATGAAGAAACATCCTCATCTACATCTTGGACAACCTGAGGGTGCACACATTTTCAAGTAAATTTTCAGTTGATCGCTCAAGTATTTATTCATGCAGAATGCTAGTAGCTGTTCCTCAATCAGCAGGGCATTTTCAAACCATGATGGGCATTTTCAAAAGCTTTATCAGTAGTCATATATACAGTACTCTTGTTTGTTTAACTGCCTCACATTTAATAATAGGAGGACAATGGAAGTTTCTGCTTTGAACATGTGGCTACTAAATATAGCCAATACATTAACAGTAGTGTTAGCTACTTTGAAAAACGTATAGGCTATATTTAGTAGCCACATGTTCAAAGCAGAAACTTCCATTGTCCTCTTAGAATTAAAATGTTTTATGGTTTCATAACTAGGTACAATAGCTAGGGTATATATATATATATATATATATATATATATATATATATATATATATATATATACTAGAAGCTGGGTGTGTTCCCCAATAGGAGTAGGTCTATATAGACTATTGTACATTTATTACAAGTCTTATTAATTATATAGGCTATTATAAGGCAAGGTGTGCAGTTCTTCAAAGTAGCTAAAACGACTGTTAATGTCTTAATATGAAAGATAATAAGTAAAAGAAATGTAAAAACTTAATACTGATCTTCATGATGTTAACGTGCTTGTTAACTGATCAGCGCCGCACTGGTGAGATTAGTTCGCGCTGCGCTGTCTGATCGGTGGCGCTAGCAAACACGCCCTCCCTGTCCAGTCCATCACGCAGCTCGGTCCATTCTCTTTAATACCGCACTGTTTCGTCCCACTTTTAGGTTGTTTGGCTTCCCATAGATAAACCTGAAACTATAAACGAAGGATTGGAGATGCATTTAATTTACAAATAAGGTATGAATGTGCATACTTTTAAATTGACACCTGCCACGGTGTTTTCCTCTTTGAGTGTGTTTTAAAAACGATGAAACATTAGCATATTGCCCGCCCACTTGTTGCGCGCGCAGACCTGGGAAAACTTGATTTTCGTGTTGGTCTGAATGAAAATGCAGATTCATTCTTTGCCACTAGTTGCCGTTTTCGGAGCGTTAAAAACTCACAAACACTGCTTTAAATAAAATCCACCAATCACTGCAGATTAGCGTCACGCAAAAGAGGGGTTTGGAAAAATAAATCGTTGAAGAATGTATTGGGAGTGGTTGTGCAAATAATGTAAAAAAAAAAAATAACTGCATATTTTAAGAAAATGAAATAGTTGTTTTTGACCTTGAATGCATGTCAACCTGTTGTTGGTGACTCCCAAAAACAAAATATGAACCTTTCATAACCCGTAATAGGTGCACTTTTATCTCTTTAATTATCACAAAATAGCTAGACTATGTCTCTGTCACTCTCATAAACAAAAGATTTAGGCAGGAACAGGCTAAACTGAAGATCAGTTTTCTGGTATTTAATACTCATTCAGGAGAATGAATGATTACCTAATAAAGCAGTAATCAGGGAACAAGAGATAAGGCATGGTTTAGCATCAAATCCCACGTCAGATGATATGCTGTCAACTACAAATCAATGTATAATCAGATCAGACGTGCCATGTATGAAGTGCTCACTTATTCCACTTTCACAAATGTTGTTGGACCTTTGTTAATCGAGACATACCCAATACACTTCTGGAAGGTTTATTCAACACTTTAATAACATTTAAAATCAATGCATTTAATTACAGTCACTAATAATACACATAGCAAAACTCTCTCTCTCTCTCTCACACACACACACACACACACACACATAAATAAATCAGTAAAAGCAAAGAACAGAGAAATAATAAGATAAAGTCATATGCATACTGTATGTGAGGCGGTTAAACAAACAAGAGCACTGTGTATATGACTACTGATAAAGCTTTTGAAAATGCCCATCATGGTTTGAAAATGCCAGCTACTAGCATTCTGCATGAATAAATACTTGAGCGATCAACTAAAATTTACTTGAAAATGTGTGCACCCTCAGGCTGTCCAAGATGTAGATGAGGTTGTTTCTTCATTGGAACAAATTTGGAGAAATTTTGCATTTCAAGCAAAATGCAAAAATGTATTTGTGTGTGTGTGTGTGAGATTCTTATTTAGGTGTTTTAGGTATATGTCTGTGTGCATGGATTAAATTGTGGTTGCTGCTGTAATTGCCTGTGAAGAATTAATAAAGTATTTAATAATCACATCACTTTGCTCACCAATGGATGCTCTGCAGTGAATGGGTGCCATCAGAATGAGAGTCCAAATAGGCTAGCTGATAAAAACATCAAAATAATCCACAAGTAATTCACACGATCCCAGTCCATCAGTTAACATCATGTTAAATGTGGAAATTGTAGGGATACTACTGATGTTGATAGGCTAGATTAAATAAAAAAGACTTCACTGATGCTAAATCCATAGTTCTAATTTTGTGTTGAGCAAACTGAAAAAATCAGTTATATTGTTAACATTCCTGTATCTGACTTGTTTTTGTTAAAATTTCAACATTGGTTCCGCATTAAATGAGGCCAAAAAAGTGATGATGAAACAACATAATTTTGTAATGTTGATTCAGTGACATTACCATTGATTTTATTGTTGAAATTTCCATTGTTTCAACATCATGGCGCAAAAGTGATATTGAACCAATATCAATTTGTAACATATATTCAATGCAATTACCATTGACACATCAGCACTGATTTGCCAGTGTTTCAGTTGTTGCTTGCGATCTGGGTAAAGTATTTGCAGACAACCATTTTTTAAAGAGCATATATTATTATTTTTTTAAACCTTGCAGTTTAACTAAAACACAAGATGCTTACATGAGTTTGGTAATAATTCAGTACAGTCAGAGTACAGGCACTGTCATTGTAATTTACTATTTAGTTGTAATTTATACACTTAATGCAATTTTACATGAATGCTATGATACATAAATTTACCAAGCAGTGTTTGTCGTCTAGGATGCAAAATAGGGCAGGATGAGGACAGCTGTCACATGGCCCATGCCTTGTATAAGGGAGAGATTCTCTCTTTCAGTATCTGTATTATCTTTAAAAGCTGATTTGATAAGAAGTTGCAGCAGTGAACTATGAATCCTTTGTTCTCGGCTATAAAAGGCATTCTCAAGGAGGCTTTGTATCATCACATGACCATTTTAACTTGGCCCACAGTTAAGCTTTAAATATGACATCTCATCTTTTGTTTTAATTATCATTGGCCTATATAATATTGAATAATTTCTCTGTAATTCCATACTACAATATGAACTGTCCTACTGTCTATGAAGGTTCAAGTTAAATGAACACATAGACTGTCACTCATTTTCACCAAACAAGACTCATACTCCTCCAATGTTTTCCTAAGTAATTTTGCCTCATTTAACAATTTCCCTTTGGGCACTTAACCAAGGGCAAGCAAAGTATTTTCCATATCAGTAGTGTGTGGTCTTCACAGATATCCAAGGTGACGAGTTTGCCACAGCAACAAGAAGCAGCCTGCAGCGTAGAGGGAGACAGGTGTGGGTATTTTTCTACAAATATAGGAGGAAACAGTCCTTTTGTTGCCCTAGATACAGGGAGTCAGGGAGGGAGAAAATTATGAATGAAACCCTTTTTCCTCTACAGAGTATTAGCGTTTCAGAGGAACACGAAACCCTGTTTCTTGTTATTTTTTAAGTTAAAAGTAAAAAGTTTACTCAATATTGTCTCATTGGGTCAGACAGCTGTAGTGGTGCAAGGTAAGCTGGTCGAGCATCCTTTGTTGATACAGCTCTCATGCCGGACAAGGAATTGGTGACTTTCTGAAAAAACTGGAATGAAAACAAATTTAGACTACAAAAATATTTGGATTTTGGTTTTGGGACACGTCTTGGATGATTGAAAATGGACCACACAAAGGACCATCCAGTGTGACTGACTATTGCAATATCCAAAGTTGACCATGAAGAAGGTTGGAGAAGTTGATTGACGGTTTATGTATAAATATATTTTTTACATTTAATTTGAGCCATTTGCATTGAGCTATTGTTCAGGAGGAAAACCTGCACCTTCTTTAAAATGATGCATCCATGAAGAAGACACACCATGGACCTTCATACCACGGATAAGGTAAAATATATTTTATTCTCTCTTTTTTGTATGGTCAGCATGTGTTGTCTAAATTGGCGTATGCTTGATGTTTATGAAGCTTTACCTATAATTTACTTTCTTTACTATGTAGCCCACGTTGTCAAGAGCACATTCTTAAATCAGATATCTTTTTATGACCTATACTTAATTGCACCTGGTTTCTTTCCAAGACATTGCCAGGAATGTAGCGTTTATCAAAGCCTGCTGCAATGTCCTGCAAATATCTCTTGAGCTTGCGTTGGTCCTCCCCCTCACGCCACAGTAGATGTCTTTGTTGCGAGTTTGCTCTATGACAGTCTTATATGGCTCATGACCTTGGACAAACTCCATGTGTGTGATTTGTTTCACTCTTGCTGCATGTTTAATTCATGGCATGATTGCACAATTATGTGATGGCCTGCCAACTCAATCGGCCTGCATTTTTATAATATAACAGTGCTTTGAATGTGTACCAATAAACAGTTCTTATGATAAATAAAACCTGATAACGAGTGATTAACTCTAGCTAGAGTTGTCACGCCCTCTCGTAAAATGATTAAAATTTAACATACTTTTTTTTTTTTTTTTTCTGGAATAAGCCTAGACAACATACAGAAGCCACAGCTGTAAAAATATTATGATACTGATATCTGTCTGTCTTGATTACGTTAGGCTGAGGACGGGTCTTCTTAGAATAATGTAGGCTAGTGCAATGTGTGTTTAATAACAATGAATCATTTGCATTCCAATCAATTACATGTCATGTGTTTAAGTGTTTTGTTATCCATGTTATGATACAAATTCATATGATTTGTATGATAAAGATTCTAGTGTAGGGAAGTTTAACAGTGTTGGAGAGTATGATTAAATATCACTTCTTTAGTTGAACTATTTAAAGCAAGAATAAATGATAAATGTCTCCAAAAATAACGTTCTGTTTGCACTGATAAGCACCTTTCGCAATGTTAGTATATTGTGTCCGTAACTCAGCGTGGGAGTTCAATGGGTATCTGACCATCCAGAACACATGACTTTTTAAGGTCTTGATATGCATACACATAAAAAAGGCATTGTTTAAATATGTAGCACACATTTATATATTATAAAATCTGTGTGTGTGTGTGTGTGTGTGTGTGTGTGTGTGTGTGTGTCTGTTAATGAGTGCAAATGACATGATCATGAATTGTGGTAAGTAATTTGTAACATTAACATTTTAGTAATATAATCTGACTACTTTCTGATTAATTTTAGATTACGTTTGATCAAAGTTGATTATCACATTAATTCGAATAGTATAATCTTGTCCCATATATAGGGGCTATTTAAATTAACATATTAGGTCAAAAAAAAGTTTGGGAATCCCTGCATTCTTGTAAGTAAAATGATTTCTGCAAATCCAGAGGTTAAATGCTGTGTTGACTATCAAATTTCTGTTTAATTATGATAGTGGCTGGTCTCTGTTTGCAATTCCTACTGTACAAACTATATATACATGACCTGCTTTTTTAGGAAGTTTAAAAAATAAAAAAGAGAAGTATTAGAAACAATAAATTATGAACAATTTGCTGCCAAATAACATACAATCCTGCAAATAATAAAAAGTAACTGCATTATGATTATTATAAAACAATCTACTTACAAGAACACACATAGGCTAAGAAGCCTATTTATGAAATATTGTGTGTCATCAAGCATGATGACACACAATGATGAGTCTGCAACCTTTACTCAGGTTGCAGACTCAACCTGAGTAAAACAAGCAAAGTTTCACAAAAGTAAAATATTTCATTGTTTTTGGGGCAAATATCTGCACTCCTTGAATGCCGAATTTGGGGGCTGTAGCTAACTGCTGTAATCACTGTAAAAAAAAAAATACATTGTTGTTTCAACTTAAAATAATTAGTTACCCCGCTGACTTTATAAACTAAAATATTCCAGTTGTTCCTTAAATTAGCATTGAGTAACTTAAAATTTAAAGTTGACTAAAAGTTTTAAGTCAGCGGGGTAACAAATTAAGCTGAAACAACTTTTTTTTTTTTTTTACAGTGTGTAAATTCACAAATACATACAGTATAATGTATATATTGAAAATGGTCATAAGGAAATTAAATATAAATCTGTTCCTTAATAATACTTATGTAACTAACCCAAAAAAGATAACATTGTGTATTGGCAACATATGAAGCCAAAAACATGTGGATATTTGGCCACACTTTAGTTTGGGGACCAGTTCTCACTATTAATTACAACTTTTGCTTCAATAAACTTCTAATTTGCTGACTATTAATAGTTAATAATGTAGTTATTAAGTTTAGGTATGGGGTCGGATTAAGGGATCTAAAATGCGCCAATGTGCTTTACAAGTAGTAATAAACAGCCAAAATGCTAGTAATATGCAAGCTAAGCAACTAGTTAATACTCACAATAGTTAATACTAGTAGTACATTTCTGTCTTTCGCCTATACAATTGTAATGTCTTTCTCTTTGATAAACTTGATAAAACTTGCCATTGGTGACAAATTCTTTTTTTTTTTCTTATACTATTTTTATGCTTCTTTAGCAATTTAGGACCTTTTTAACAGACTTTTTTATGCTGTCTGACAACTTAGGTAACTCTTCAGAGTGCAATAAACTTTTGATGTTTGGACTTTCCCTCGCATTACATTCCTGCAGACCTATTTCTGGAAAAATTGTTTACCTTTGTAAACCAAGTCATCTAAATTTAGTTCAGTGGCTATTTTTAAATGTAACCTAAATCCCACTTTTAAAAATCAAATTCTCTAATTACAAAAAAATAAAATAAATAAAAATAAATCTATATAATGCAATAGTATACAATATAATATAATATCACTCAAAATTTTAGTGGCAAGATTAAACATTTGAGGAAATCCACATGCCAATTGTGCATCCTGGTATAATGTGGTTAAAATGTATTTATTTATTTTTCATTGTATTGCACTGCATCAGAATGATGCTTGTGTTAAAAAAATATACTCAATATAATATTAAAAAATATAATAAAATATAATAGTACTATAATATAATATATTCATTGTTGTTTCATATATATTTATTTATATTATGGAGATTACATTGTGTCAATCTCATTTTGAATTTCCCATGGAGGCAAAGGTCAGGTCATGTTCGCTGTGAAGTGCGTGATCATGCCGAGTGGCCTTGACAGCTAGGTTTCCAAGGTGATGGGTGAGATTACATGTGCATCTGTGTGTGTGTTTGATCAAGATGTGTGTGTACTGTGTGTGTGTGTACACAGAGGGCAATGATCTTTCTGACCACACCTCCCCACCTCCTTCACTGGAGCATAAAAACAGCTGAGCATCTTCATGCACCTCACACACATTCAAACTTTAGCAAATCAACACTCATCACACACTTGTTTGAAAAGACTTGCAAAGATGCCGTGCCTTACTTCAGCTCGCAGGCAGAGGATGCAAAGTGACTTTGAGTCAGTATTGGAAAGAATTATCATGGTAAGAGCCAAAGCAATTAAACTGTATATATTAGACTGACATAAATCATAATACATGCTTTTTTGGCAATTTTATGATTCATTGGCACTACTGTGAGTGTTACAAACACATTCGAGATCATGCTAATATCAAATTAACACTGTTTAAAACTATCCACTTATTTGAATCTCTCTCTTTCTGGCATATTCTACAGGTGGAACAAATTCTGTCAGAATTTCTGCTGAGCAAAGAAGATCTAGAGGAAGTGATGAGGAGAATAAGGAGAGAGATGGAGAGGGGACTGCGAGTGGAGACACACGATGAATCCAGTGTTAAAATGCTGCCCACTTATGTCCGCTCCACACCTGAAGGCTCTGGTAAGACTTCTGCTCTGATCCTCATGTTGGAAAACTACATATTGATATAAAGGGTAATCACTGTGTTTCATATTTTTTGGTTGGTTGAGTATAACTTATATGTTGCATTTTCTAATTTATTGTTTAAAAATATATATTTTATAATAATAATAAAAAACGTTTTGTTCAGGACTTTTATGTTGTTATTTTATGTTGCATCAGACATCTGATGCTCTCATCTGAAGCATATATTCATGGTAAAGTAATAGTTTGTCATCTGTTAATTCTGCCAAAACAGAACTGACTTTCTTATGTGGAACATACATTTTTTTTTAAATAATGTACTATATTGTGCTTACAATGAAAGTCAGTGAAGTCTAAAACAATATTGGACCCCACTGACTTTCATTGTAAGGACAGAAAGAATGCATTTTTTAAAATATCTTCTTGTGTTCTGCAGAATAAAGAAAGTTGCACAGGTGTGGAATAACATGTACTAAGTGACATAAAGTAAATATATTGCAGTGTCTAATGAGTTTAATCAATATTAGCTTCTTATTAGGTTAGTTTATGTAAATAACAGATGAGTACATTGACAAAAAGCCCTAATGGGCTTTGTTTCCTGGAATCAGGTGTTGATATGACTCATGATGTTGCTGATGCTTATTCGTGTGACTCATGTCAGAGGTTGGTGATTTCCTGGCACTGGATCTTGGAGGAACAAACTTTCGAGTGATGCTGGTGAAAGTGGGTGAGGATGAAGAGCGAGGCTGGAAGGTGGAGACGAAGCATCACATGTACTCCATCCCTGAAGACGCCATGACCGGCACAGCTGAAATGGTGAGATATCAAAAGGTCAAACACTCTGTACATACACATATTCTGACCGTTTAGTTTCATTGTACCCCCTTTTCTTAACATTTAGTTGTTTGACTACATTGCCGGCTGCATATCTGACTTCCTGGACAAACATAATCTGAAACATAAGAAGCTTCCACTGGGATTCACCTTCTCTTTTCCAGTTCGTCATGAGGATTTGGACAAGGTCAGTGTCTGTATGCATATAAACATGAGCCTCTTAACGGGATAGTTCACCTTCAGTTGCTGGACCCCATTGACTTGCATAGTGTTAAGTAAATGGGGACCAGCAACTGAAGGTGAGCTATCCCTTTAAGGTTAAATCACTGATGTTGTGGCAGATGTGTGCCTTATTTTTTAAAACTCATTTCATTACAAAGTGAAGTGAACTTTTTAATGTTTTAGGTTAACAGACGTACTATTTTATGTTTAATTTTAACAGGGCATTCTGCTTAACTGGACTAAAGGCTTCAAGGCATCTGGTGCTGAGGGCAATAATGTTGTTGGTCTACTGAGAGATGCCATTAAAAGAAGAGGGGTTAGTATACATGACCTGTCATACTAAAAATTCCCAGCAGAAATTCTGTTCTTGGATCTTGCCTAACTGGTAATGGAAAGGTTAGGAAGAGGAACAGAAAGCTGCTTTCACACCAGACACCTTAAAAGCTAATTTATAAAAGGTTTAAACCGCTGTCCTGTAAAAGTGAATAAATAATTCTTTGTTCAGGACTTTGAAATGGATGTGGTTGCCATGGTGAATGACACAGTAGCCACCATGATCTCCTGCTACTATGAAGACCGCAGCTGTGAAGTCGGTATGATAGTAGGTAAGAGTGACCGCACACACTAAGACCCATGCAAATATAATTAGAGCAAGGACATAAACTTTATAACAGGAAGATGGAATATTTTAATAACCATTCAGGAAAAAACAGTACGGCAATAAAGCAATAGGCCTGAAGCTTTTAGTTGAATGTTTTTGTTGTCTCTCTCTCTCCCTCTCACTCTCTCTCTCTCTTTCTCTTTCATTTTTTCATGGTTTCTCAGGGACCGGCTGCAATGCGTGTTATATGGAGGAGATGCGTAAGGTGGAGCTGGTGGAGGGAGAAGAGGGGAGGATGTGTGTGAACACAGAGTGGGGAGCGTTTGGGGACAATGGTGAACTGGAGGACTTCCGGCTGGAGTATGACCGTGTTATTGATGAGACTTCACTAAACCCTGGACATCAGCTGTGAGTGAGCTGTAAAAATTTCACAACAATTAAAAAAAAACAAAAAAAGAAGGTGGTCCAGAAGTCTGATACCACTTTAAAAATCCCAGGATCAAATTCATTTTTAAAATACAATTTAAAATTTAAAAAACAAAGAAAGGTTAAGAGGGAGGTAATTCAATTAATAAAAAAAATACAATAAATCTTACATATTTAAATATGACTTATTGCTTACAGTGAAGCACAAGATGCTCTTCAGAACATTATATGATATGCCATAAAAACATTTACTACATTATTAAAAAGTAAATTATACACATTTTTAGTGATCTCAGTATCTTCAGTAACTACAAAATATTTTGGATACATAATAGCGGTATTAACAAAAGTATACATAAAGTAGTATTAACAAAAATAAGGAGTTATGCATCTTTTTTTTTATATTTTAGGATATTTTGATGTAAAACAATCACATGAACATTATTTCCGTATCTCAACTATGAAAGAAGTATTTGATGCATATATTTAGTAATATGAACAATGCACTTAATTGCATTGAATGTGTACTCATAGTGTACTTCAATTCTCAAAAATACATTAGAAAAAAATGATATATACTTTGAGATAATGTATTAATGTAATATAGGCCACTTAAGTGTACTTTAACTGTTTCTTTCATGTTTCTTAACACGCTTAAGTACACTTTTAAATTGCATTTTATAATATTAGCAAATTGAAAGTGTTACTTTAAAGTACATTTTAACTCATCACAAAAATATGGCGCTATGCATCTTTCTTTGATATTTTAGGATATTTTTATGCAATTTTCATACAGGAGCATTATTTCAACTCCTCATCTATGAAAGAAGTATAAGACATCAGTCTATGTTATGATATCACATACTGTATATCCTATCATAAAACTCTTTAATAAAATATGAAGATGCATGCACAGTTTCCTCAAATATCACATCTGTAACTAGATTAGACACTTTAGGAGCAGCAGTGTGATCAATGTCTGAATCTGAAACGCCGATGTCCTTACATACTTGCTTCTAGAGCTTAGTTAGACGGCAACCTGGAGCTCTTATGTGGTCTCCAGGTGACGAGGGTTGTTTTTCTGTACATGTGGAGACACTGACGGTAACCACGTCAGTGCTGGAATACACAAGACTGGATTAATGGCCAGGGAAAGAGATCATTAGTGAAGCTGCTCGCTTAATGGGTATTTACAATGTATTCTAGAAGATACTCAATGGGCCGCTCCTCTGTCCACGTCACTTTAGGCCATTTATATTTCATGATTATCCTCAGGCTTTTACTAGCATTAAAATCTTTCCTTTTGCTGCTGAAACTGACTAGTTTGTGGCAGTGTTTTAGCTTTGAAAGATCTATATCTACATGTTCTTTTCTCATTACTCTAGGTATGAGAAGCTGATTGGTGGAAAGTATATGGGAGAGCTTGTGCGTCTTGTGCTGCTAAAACTAGTGAATGAAAATCTGCTGTTTAACGGCGAAGCCTCAGACCTGCTGAAAACACGTGGAGCTTTTGAAACTCGCTTCGTCTCCCAGATTGAGAGGTATGACTGATGATTTTAAAAAGAGAACTGTAGATTTTGTTTGTTTAAACATTCTTCAATCAAGATACATTTGCTTGAGAAGCAAAGTGACATAAGATACAAAATTTAGCTTTCTGAATATCGAAATTAAGTGTTTATACCGAAAACGAGAAAATATCTGCCAATGGTGTTCTTGTTTTCAGCATAAACTCACTTAATTTTGAGCACTGTTTTCAGTGAAACAAGGCTTTAAAATCAGAAGCTTCAAAAACCTTGTGAAAAAGAAGTGCACACTTAATTGCATTGAATGCACATTTCAGTGTAGTGTACTACAAAAACTGTAGTGTACTACATAAACTGTACTTGCAGATAATATCAATGAAATTAAAGGTTACTTCATTTCACTTAAAAGTACATTTAACACACTTAAGTGTTTAACTTTAAAGCACATTCTAAATCATTGATTTAATAACCTTTTGTTGTGCTTTAAAGAAATCGAGCATAACAGTAGTTCTGGCAGGCCATGTTAGTCAAGCTCACATCAGCTGATCCACATCTACCTATAGGATCACAACACCAATCATAATTCCCTTCATAAGGTCCCTTCAGTCATTACTCAGCAGCTATCTCTTCGCTCAGGAACTAATCACCCACCTCCATCCCCAGCTCCTCTCATCCAGTCAGGACTTGGCAGTGAATATATCATTGAGTCAGACCACTGAATCACGTTGTTAAAATAATCACGTAGAACATTAATGGTATCTGCTACATTTATCATTGATGTTGGTTCTGTTCTGTTACCCTGGGGGGGTATTCTGCTCTCCCTGCTCCTATCCATACTAGGCTGCGTTTGCCCAGAACAGAACCATTGCCCCAACCTAAAATGTATGCTAATCGTAAGTCATATTAACGATAGCGGTCCTGACAGAAACACACTTATTTAATATCAATTTAAACTAGTGTGGTTAAACAATTAATCACATCCAAAATAAAAGTTTTTGTTTGCATAATATATGTATGTGTTCTATGTATATTTATTATGTATATATAAATACACACACATACAGTATATATTTTTAAAATATTTACATGTCTATATTTATATTCACATAATTTATATTATAAATAAATACATATATTTAATATATAAAAAAAATTCTGAAATATATAAATGTATTTATATATACATAATAAATATACACAGTGCACATACATATATTATGTAAACAAAAACTTTTAATTTGGATGCGATTAATAATTGCAAATAAGTATCTGAAAATCAGTTCACACTTCAGTATATTAATCTAAAGTATATTATATCTGTAATAAGTACTAAATCTATGCTAAAGCATACTTCTTTTTCACAAGGGAAATGCCAACGATGATGGAAAGATGATAATACTATCTCAGCAAGGTTAAGAAAATCAGAGTTTATATAAAAAACATGCTTATACTTAGGCTACACATTTGATTTGATTAATTTCAGTGACACGGGTGACAGAAAGCAGATCTACAACATCCTAAGCTCACTGGGAATCTTACCATCGGAGCTGGACTGTGACATTGTGCGTCTGGTCTGCGAGAGCGTGTCAACGCGAGCCGCTCACATGTGTGGGGCTGGCCTCGCTGGCGTCATGAACCTAATGAGAGAACGCCGTTGTCAAGAGGAACTGAAGATCACTGTGGGAGTCGATGGCTCTGTCTACAAACTACACCCTCAGTGAGTACAAGACGAGTGAGAGGGATTATGAGAAGGCAAACAAAGAGAAATGAGGGGGGAAATTAAGAGGAGACAGATGAGTAAAGGATATAACACCATGTCATATAAACACAATTAAAATGCTAAATTTTCCAAATTCTCCCATTCAGTTTCAAGGAGCGGTTCCATAAGCTTGTGTGGGAAATGACTCCTCACTGCCAAATTACCTTCATCCAATCAGAAGAGGGGAGCGGTCGGGGCGCGGCTCTCATTTCTGCTGTGGCATGCAAGATGGCCGCCTGCATTCTGACACCGTGATAAACCACGATTCAGCCTCGTCAGGTGGATCTCATGAATCACAGCTGACCCTCAGTGTTAGAGCGGCCTCTCAAAGCCTCTCCATATGGTGAAAGTGCTTTGCTCCTTTTCAACACTGTGTTGTGTATGTGAAGTGGCCGGCTATGGGGTTGTTTGGCAATATCTATTAACCACATGCATGCAGCCCATTGAAATGTTTAGCATATGTATAGTTTTATGCCATAAAGGCAGATGTTTGCAGTTAAATACGCTTTTAGAAGCAACATACATCTTTTATTGTTAGCTATTGCCCTGAGCACATTCAGGTAATGTTATTTGCACCTTCATGGCTGTTTGGAGGTCAGGAGAGACACGGAGGGAACTACGTATATGTGTTTGTAAATATATGAACTGGTCAGGTTCAGCAAGGTAATTGTGCACTGTTTATTGCTTGTTTTATTTATTGACTTTTAAATTATGTTTATATTCAGTGGTAATCAGAACTGTTAAATTATCTAATGCAGGACTTGAATATACTTTGTACATGTGATTGATTATTGTAAATAAAGCTGCTGTATCTATTGAGTGACTTGAATTGTTGTTTTTAGAGGTCTGTTGTAATTTTATTCAAATATAAATTAACATTATACTCAAACATAAAGGTAAAAGTATAAAGACATTTATCACAAGGGATTCCGTTACTGTATCTAACCTGGTCCAGCCTTTTATCTGGAACAACGAGGCTAAAGATGAAGGACCCATTGATTTAAAATACAATAAACACAATAAAACTTTAAAAATTATAAAATTAAATTTTAAAATGATAAGAAGGAGGCATAGATTTAAAATAAAATAAAATAAAATGTACTTCTGCATCTTACTCCATGAGATTGGCCTGACATTTAAGGGATTCTCAAGACCTTGTGAGGGATTTATTCAAGACCTCATGCAACAGGATGGATCATGACAAAAGTTTGAGAAAGTGTGGAATAGTTCATTAAATTACAATAGTCACAACTTCTGCTGGATTTTGCCGGAACACTACTACATGCATATATGTTTATGATTAAAGTTGCATGCTGTTATGGAGCAGAACTTTATGACAGCACTGAGGTGGATGACATAAGAAGGGATGTGACACTGCCACCTGCTGCTTCTTACATGCAAATATGTGTTTCCTGATGCAAGGGTCAAATGGGCCAAAATATAAACTATGAATTGTTCATTTTTCATGTTTAAACATAAACCTCACAAAATGTTCTATAACAAGAAAAAAACATATTTGCTTAAAAACTTAATTAGGTTTGACACCTTGTCACCATGACACATTTTTTTGCTTCTTAAAATGTTTTTTTTTTTTTGTTTTTTGTTTGTTTCCCCTGGAAAACCAGACAAAAATACATATTTGTTCTTCCTCTTCTTCTTCTTTTTCTTTTTATTTGAAGTATGCAAACGTATGCAAGTCATCTGCACGCACTGTACTAGAAAATGGGCTTGTTTTTTGTGGTCACTGCAGGCTGTTGTTCATAACGGATGTGGCTCTAACCAAACAAAAGTTAAAGATGATCTTCATAAGACAATGACAGTGTTGAAAAATATAACTCACATCTTGGGAATATGTTGCAATTATGTAGCAGGTTTGAAAGTGAAGCTAAGTATTTTATCCTGAGTTGTCATGAACTGCTAAAAAGGCAGAACCATATTATACACTCTCAGAAATAAGATACAAAACCGTCACTGGGGTTATGTACAGCTTAGGTACTAATATTCACTTTTAAAGTACTAATATGTACTTTCAACATAGCTTTTAATGGTAAATAAGGTAGGAGGATGTACCTTTTAGCTTTTGTACAGCTTTGTACCTTATTTTCTGAGAGTGTGACCGTATCTCAGCTAAAAACACTATACTTCTTTAGCAAGAGAAGGGACATAATCAATCGATGTGATTGATGGATGCCCATTCAAGCTTCACTGATCAAACTAGCTGTTCCATATTTTAAAATAGGCTATCCACTCGTTCAGGAATATTTCTCTAGTCCATCCATCCACAAAGTAATGCTAACGTTACTCTGTACATTTTGAGGGGCATTGTTTAACCTCTGAACAACCGGAGAAAAAAGCTTCCATGTTTACATGCTTGTTGCACAAGACATAAGCAGAGGCTGACTATTCTACATTTAGCAATGCTAATTGCAATCTTCAGCAGGGAGAACTAGTAATTTTGGCCATACATAATATTGTTGCATGTGTATAGGCTATACGTCACTGAGAGCGAAAGCCTGTGGTCAAGGGCCATTTCTCACTCTTCCATTTCTGCTTTTTTCTGATGTCAGACCATCATAAGCAGAACTGCTTTGAAGTAAATTGATGTAATGGGTTAATTACAATTAATCTCTCTTTGCATGATGGTGTAGAGCAGGTTTTCTCATCCCTGGTCCTCGAGGGCTACTGTCCTGCAAATTTGAGCTCCAACCCTAATCAAACACACCTGAACCAGCTAATTAAGCTGTTCAGGATTACTAGTAAACCACAGGCAGGTTTGATCAAGGTTAGAGCAAAACTCTGCAGGACAGTGGCCCTCCAGGACCAGGATTGAGAACCCCTGGTGTAGACAGTGTGTCATAATCATTTGCTTGATGTCTCTCTTAATCATTTTTTTTATCAAATTTCTGAATAATGAAAAAAAGAAGTTAGACAGGATCCATAACAGGAGGTCATACTGCAGGGCGTTCATTATTATTATTATAATCATTATTATTATTTAAATATATAAATATTTTGTAAATAACACTAGTATCTAATTTTAATATAATAAGTTATGTTATTAAAGTTAAATGCAGTAATCAGTTTTACACAAAATGCACCAGAGGGTTCCTGCAACACGATGGCAGTGTAACACAATTAAATGTAACATTTCAAATGTAGCACATTGTATTTGAAGTGCTAAAGGGATGTTCCACAAATGATGTTATTATTTACTCAACTTCATGTCACTGGTGTTATTTATATAATCAATGGCGTCATTCATTCATTCAATTCAATTCAAGCATGTCAATACAGATTATGAACAAAGTTTTGTACAGTTGATAAACAAGATTATCTGATTGATCGGTTCTGTTAACTGTAGAGGCGGATGGCCGACTGTTGCCCCGCCCACGAGCTATATTTACCCCGCCCACTTTAAAAGTGAGCCAACGGGGATTTTACATTGGTTTGTTTGAGCCTCATTCGCAATTTTGCTCTCTTTATTCTGGGCGACTCGTGATGATCACGGGAGGAAACACAAACACGCGCTGAAACATGTGGACGGAGGTGGGACACAACAACAGCTCTGTTCATGAAGAACCACAGGACCACAATCTCACACAGGTACAAGCAAACACTCGAGAAACAATGCAATGCAACACTGAACTCTACTGCAGGGAATCTGGTATAAATGCTCCACCTGTTTACAAGCTCTCAAAGACAGAACCTTTTTTTAAGATAAGGAAAATACAGTTCTATTGCAAATGTTGAAATTAGGTTGGTGTATCAGAATGACACTTTGGGTTTTTATTTTTTATTAGTATTTAGTGAAGTAAAGTTACATTTTGAGAGACTGCATTTACAGCACAGCTCAAATGTTTGAAAAGCAAGACTTCTTGGAAAACAGTTGTTCCCCTCTCTCTCTCTCTCTCTCTCTCATTTCCTGTCTTCCAGCATGTTTTGGAAACTTTCAGTCATGGCATAGTTTCTTATCTTTGTTAAACAACAGTGCTGGGACATGCTCCCCTCTCTCACTGTCACATTTCAGTGCTTGGATGGGATCTACAGAGGTACAAGTAACTTTAAGAAAACTTTTGACAGATAAATAAAAAAATGATGCACACTTATTTGACGAATACTTGACTTTACATAGGGCAGGTCCCCCGTCATGGGAGCTGCCTGGAATCACATGACTTTATCTTTATTACCAGACATTTTCTGTCACAGAATATTAATCATAAGAGAAAAATATACCTGTGGATAGGTAATGTCTACGATGACATCTGTATCAAAAATCATTGTTGTCTTTGGAGTTATCCATCAAAATATAGCCACGCTTCTGAAACAACTTACTTTTTATGTTATGTCACCTTATGCTTATTTATTTAACCCTTCCCCACCAATCATAGTTCTCTTATGATAGCCTTTTTGAAGGGTTAGTTCACCCAAAAATGAAAATTACCCCAGGATTTACTCAACCTCAAGCCATCCTAGGTGTATATGACTTTCTTCTTTCAGACAAATCAATCAGAGTTATATTAAAAAAATATCCTGCTCGTCCAAGCTTTATAATGGCAGTGAATGGAGGTCAAAAAAGTGCACCCATCCATCTTAAAAAGTGCCCCCCCCCCCATGGCTTCAGGAAGTTAATAAAGGGCGTCTGAAGTGAATTGATGTGTTTGTGTAAGAAAAATATCCATATTTATAACTTTATAAACTGTAATTTCTAGCTTCCGTGAAATGTCGTACTCGCGTTTAGGAGAGAGTGGCGTTCAGCAGATGACGTAGTTTGTAGGCGTAGCATAAGATTCAAGAGTTTTATTTGTCACATACACAATTATACAGAGTATAACCAGCAGTGAAATGTAGGTATAGCTAGCATAAGAGAATATGCTAGTCTCGTGAGAACCAAGTTTTGTTTACAGCAAAGGAAAACCAGTCTCCTCTTGACTTATGCTGAAATCCTCCAACGTTTTCCTTTGCAAATGCTTATTTTGTACTTCTGATTTGTGACCAGTGTTTTGTTTTTTTAAATATGGATATTTTTCGTACAAAAATGCATCATACGATTTATAAGGTCTTTATTGACCCCCCGGAGCCGTGTGGAGTACTTTTTATGATGAACGGACACACTTTTTTGGGCTTTAAAATCTCGACCACAATTCACTGCCATTATAAAGCTTGGAAGAGCCAGGACTTTTTAAAATATAACTCCGATTGTATTCGATTGTATATATGACTTGAGAGTGAGTAAATCATCACTTTTTGCAGTTCATTCAGTTTCTAAATGATAAAATCAAGCCCCACCCAATATTTTTCACTGAATAACCTGTTGTTTTCTCTTTCCAGATAGTTTCCCCAGTGTCTTCATGGCTCCCCTCCATCTCATATAGAAATGGTAGTACATCAAACAGTTAATGTACAATGTTAATGATAGTTTGTAATATTCATGCTTTAACATCATCTCCATTGTCTCTAAACGCTCAGCAACTACCAGTCCACCCCCTCTTGCTGAGACTCCCATGAACAGAGAGAGTGGAATCATACCAGGTACTATCTCAGTATCAGTTTTGACGGTCACAACAGAGTGCAACTACGGTGACGCATTGCTGCCGCAGACATAATATTTTTTCCACTTATTCTTTCAATTATGTCGTAATAACAAGATCTTTTCTTGTTAAAACGACATCTTTTCTCGTAATAACAAGATCTTTTCTCGTTAAAACAACATCTTTTCTCTTTATAACGACATCTTTTCTTGATAAAACATATTTTCTCGTAATAACGACATCTTTTCTCGTTAAAACATCTTTTCTCGTAATAACGACATCTTTTCTCGTTAAAACATCTTTTCTCGTAATAACGACATCTGTTCTTGTTAAAACATATTTTCTCGTAATAACGACATCTTTTCTCGTTAAAACATCTTTTCTCGTAATAACGACATCTTTTCTCGTTAAAACAACATCTTTTCTCGTAATAACAAGATCTTTTCTCGTTAAAACGACATCTTTTCTCGTAATAACAACATCTTTTCTCGTAATAACGACATCTTTTCTCGTAATAACGACATCTTTTCTCGTAATAACAAGATCTTTTCTCGTAATAACAAGATCTTTTCTCGTAATAACAACATCTTTTCTCGTAATAACGACATCTTTTCTCGTAATAAGATCTTTTCTCGTAATAACAAGATCTTTTCTCGTAATAACAAGATCTTTTCTCGTTAAAACAACATCTTTTCTCGTAATAACAACATCTTTTCTCGTAATAACGACATCTTTTCTCGTAATAACAAGATCTTTTCTCGTAATAACAAGATCTTTTCTCGTAATAACAAGATCTTTTCTCGTTAAAACAACATCTTTTCTCTTTATAACGACATCTTTTCTTGATAAAACATATTTTCTCGTAATAACGACATCTTTTCTCGTTAAAACATCTTTTCTCGTAATAACGACATCTTTTCTCGTTAAAACATCTTTTCTCGTAATAGCGACATCTTTTCTCGTTAAAACAACATCTTTTCACGTAATAACAAGATCTTTTCTCGTAATAACAAGATCTTTTCTCGTTAAAACGACATCTTTTCTCGTAATAACAACATCTTTTCTCGTAATAACGACATCTTTTCTCGTAATAACAAGATCTTTTCTCATAATAACAACATCTTTTCTCGTAATAACGACATCTTTTCTCGTAATAACAAGATCTTTTCTCGTAATAACAAGATCTTTTCTCGTAATAACAAGATCTTTTCTCGTTAAAACAACATCTTTTCTCGTAATAACGACATCTTTTCTTGTTAAAACATCTTTTCTCATAATAACGACATCTTTTCTCGTTAAAACATCTTTTCTCGTAATAATGACATCTTTTCTTGTTAAAACAACATCTTTTCTCAATACAAAACATTTTTTATTTTTGTTCATATTTCGATTTGTTGTTAAATCAAACTTCAGTCATTCAAATAAAGAAATATTCCAAGCCTAGAGTCGATTATTCAAAAATAACTGTTTTGATCTGATCGTATAGCCTAGAAAATTATATTGTTTTTACGACATAATTTAGTGGAAAAAATATTATGTCTACGGCAGCAATGCGTCACCGTATGCAACCGTGACCAATCACTTTTTTTTTTTTTCTTAGCAACATTACCATTCAAATGTTTGGGGTCAGTAAGATTTTTTTTACATTTTTATTTATTTTTTAATACTTTTATCCAGCAAGGGCACATTAAACTGATGAAAAGTAACAGTAAAGACATTTATAGTGTTATAAAAGATTTATTTCAAATAAATGCTGATTTCTATTTCAAATAAATGCGGTTGTTTTGAATGTTTTAATCACAGAATCATGAAAAAAAACTTAAATATTAAGCTGTTTTCTACATTTATGATGATAGTAAAAATATTTTATTAAACACCAAATCAGTATATTAGAATGATTTCTGAAGGATAATGTGACACTGAAGACTGGATTAATGATGCTGAAAATTCAGCTTTATCGTCATAGGAATAAATTATATATTAAAACATATTAAATAAAAAAGTTATTTTAATTTGTAATAATGTTTAGTTTTTTTCCTGTATATTAGATTTTTTTCAAATGTAGCCTTGGTGAGCATAAGAGACGTCTTTGAAAACATAAAAAAAAAAACTTGCTCACCCCAAACTTTTGAACAATGCACATTTCTCAATTAATTTTCTCCTTAGGCATTTACAAAAATACTTAATGAGTTTTATGCCATGAACCAAACCATCCAGCTCTGAGATAAACCACATATTACAACAGAAATTACAGCCTGAACCTGTCAGTGATCTTTCCAGCCCTTCCTCATTTATTATTATCTTCCTCACTCTCGTTCTGTAAGTCTTTGCCCACCTCTCATCAGTCCTACCTTGTTCATTATCTATTTATTTACAAATTTAAGTACATTTATAGTTGGTTTTTTTTTTTTTCATATCTTTCTTATCAATCCATCCAAACTCTCCTTTGTTGACTGAGATTTTTTATGACTTAAAACTTTGTTTTTGTGTGATTCTCATATGACTTATTCCTCCTCCTCCTCAAAAAAAAAAAAGTCCTGTCAAAACAAAACCTTTGGAAAACATGATTTATCTCTGACCTTTGTGCTCTTTCTCCAGTGGATGACGTTTGTCTTTTTCTCTTCATGTTCTGAGAAGAGCGGAAATCAAGTGTGAAATTAATCATTTGATTTCTCAACTTGTTTGACCCTTTGCCGGGAAGAAACGGCAAGGGTTATTTTGTGTAAAAAATATCAAACTCAGTGATTTCTAGAAAAATATATAAATTGCATATAGATTTCTAGAGAAATCTGGTTGTACTGAGAAGTGTTTGAGGGTGTGTGGGTCTGTGAGAAAGGAAGCTGTTGAATTGTTATTAAACACTTGGGATTTCTGGACAGAGTGTCAGAGGATAAACAGATCATTTATTGATAATATAAACACAGCTGTTTACTAAATGTTTGAGAATGTAGTTTATTGACCACACTTAAAATATCTAAATTTCATTGCATTACAAAAAAAAGAAATAAAATAAATAAATGAATAAAATAAGAAAAAAATGAAAAAGAAAAAAAACAACTAACCTGCATAACTTTGCTGCTATATAGAGATAGAGATATCTGACAATCTCTTATTCAGTCATGCATAATTGATCTGTCATTAGAGATTAGTTGATATGGTTTGCATCATGTCTTCTGACCGTGCCCTAAATCCGGTTTTAAAGAACTAATCTAAAACGCAAGGTGTGGAAGAGAAAGTGAATGCTGAGTGTTCAATCATAGTTCAGGGTTGATTTTCCGTGTTTCAGCTTCTCCACTCACAGGCTCAAACAGGTTTCCAAGTCATCACTGGAATTTTCCACCTCCCCAGTTCCCTCATTACATCATATATCTCTTTAAACATACACTGTTTATGTCTATACAGTGCCCTCCAAAAGTATTGGAACAGTAAGGCCAATTCCTTTATTTTTGCTGTAGACTGAAAACATTTGGGTTTGACATCAAAAGATGAATATGAGATGAGAGATTAACATTTCAGCTTTTATTTACAGGTATTTTCATCTGGATCTGATACACAACTTACAAGATAGCACCTTTTGTTTGAACCCACCCATTTTTCATGTTACCCAAAGTATTGGAACAGATAGAATGAACATAGATTAAAGTGAAAAAGACTTAATATTTAGTTGCAAATCATTTGCTTTCAATAACTGCATCAAGCCTGTGACCCACTGACATCACCAAACTTTTGCATTCTTCTTGTGTGATGCTTTTCCAGGCTTTCACCGCAGCCTCTTTCAGTTTTGGGGGGTTACACCCTTCAGTCTCTTCTTTAGCAGGTACAATGCATACTCTACAGGGTTTAAGTGTGGAGATTGACTTGGCCAGTCTAAAACCTTCCACTTCTTGCCCCTGATGAACTCCTTTGTTGTTTTGGCACTATGTTTTGGGTCATTATCTTGCTGCATGATGAAGGATCTCCCAATCAGTTTGGTTGCATCTTTCTGTAAATTGTCAGACAAAATATTTCTGTAGACTTCTGAGTTAATTTTGCTGCTGCCATCATGTGTTACATCATTAATGAGGATTAATGAGCCTGTCCCAGAAGAAGCGATGAAAGCCCAAGCCATTACATTACTTGTGTAATGTCTACTATAATGTACACCTGTGTACTCTGTGTTTCAGATGAGCTTGTATGTTTGGGATCATGAGCAGATCCTTTCTTTCTCCAAACTTTAGCCTTTCCATCACTTTGGTCCATAAAATCAGTCCATAAAACCTTGTCCCAGAATTTTTGAGGCTCTTCTCCTGTTCTTCTTACTAATAAGTGGTTTGCATCTTCTGGTGTAGCCTCTGTACTTTTGTTCATGAAGTCTTCTGCGAACTTTGATAGTAGATTGTGATACCTTCACTGGAGGTTGTTTCTGATGTCACTAACAGTTGTCTTAGGGTCTTTCTTTACAGCTGTCACAATGTTTCTGTCATCAACTGCAGATGTTTTCCTTGATCTACCCGTTTGAGGTGTGTTACTTAGTATATCAATGGTTTCTTTCTTCCTCAGGAGATTCCAAATGGTTGTACTTGCTATTGCCAGTGTTTGTGCAATGGTTTGATTGATTTTTCATCTTCTCTCAGCTTCACAACTGCTCGTTTTTCACCCATAGACACCTCTCTGGTTTTCATTTTGGTTACACGTCTAACTATAAATGCAGTCTGCACGGATCTGAAACTGAACGCAGACATTCAGTGCTATTTATTGTTTGAATAATCAATTAATAGGACACACCAGGGCAACAAAACACACCTGTCAGTCACATGTTCCATACTTTTGGTGAGATGAAAAATGGGTGGGTTCAAACAAAAGGTGCTATCTTCTAAGTTGTGTAACAGATCCAGATGAAAATACCTGTAAATAAAAGATGAAATGATAATCTCTCATCTCATATTCATCTTTTGATGTCAAAACCCAAATGTTTTCAGTCTACAGCAAAAATAAAGGAATTGGCCTTACTGTTCCAATACTTTTGGAGGGCACTGTATATGTCTTGATTCTCAGGGTTAATCTCCTTGATGAAAAACAAGCTGACTGTTCTTTTCCATTTAGTGGGACCTTCGACCTTTCACATGCCTGAGATCAGTATATAATGCAGCTGTGGTGTTTCATAAATAGATGTTTACTTACAGTACCAAAGTGTCCAGACTGCATTTTTCACTGGAAATACCAGTGATTTTGAGGTGCAGACAATGAAACTGCAGCCTGTCATTCTGTCATGCTCTATATCAGTGTTACTGATCTCATCTCTGGGTAGAGGATACAGATTATGTGCCTCTGTGAACAAATGTTTTTCAGACAGCAGTGTAACAGGTGTGTGTGTGTGTGTGTGTGTGTGTGTGTGTGTGTGTGTTTGCAGGTGCGATTGCCGCAGCAGTGTTCATAGGCTTTCTGTTAGCCCTCTATGCTGTTCTTTGGAAATGCATGGTTACGCAACCAAAAAGGTATGAACTAAACGCAACTTTCACAAAGTGCAAGTGCAATGTTGTGTTTTTTTGTTACATTTTGTTTTGCCTTTTTTTTTTTTTTTGCTTTGTGCTTTTTACTTTGTTTTGCTTTTTTATATTAAGTATGTACTACATTTACATAAATGTTGTTTTTTACACTACTTTTTTTTCTAATTTACACGTGTATTAATTTTCTTGGTTACACAACCAAAAATGTATGAATCAAACAAACTTTTCACAAGGTGCAATCCAGTTTTTACTTTTTTTTTTTTTTTTGTCTAAAAGTATCAGACCACATTTAAAAAGTAAATTAATATTATAGCATCAAATGAATATGGCATATTCTTTCAACAACTATGTTGTTCCCATTAAAAAGGGAGAACAAATCAAATTCTATGATAGTCAGAAATGAATGACAATTTGTCCATTCAATCATCAATAAAAAAAGTTAACTAAAATTCTAATACTATTGGACCAATTGTAAATGCATATAAACCAGTGTTTAAATACCATGTCTCTGTGTTGTTTCACTGTGTCTGTTAGGAGGAAAAAGAGAATGAGTTTGAAGGCTCGTGAACAGAGGTCTCTCACATGTTGACCTCTGGACGGGACGTCTGCCGAGATTCTGAGTTACGGATGTTAGGACAGAGCTTCTCCTGCTATGTATAAGCACCCTTATGAACTGTGTTTAGATCTGAATACACAGTTTAAGACAATATTTCATGCATGAGGGAACTAGATGATTTAGTTCTACATGGTCATCAATAGATCAATATCTGCTGTGTTTCAAAAGTCACCCATCAGTTTCTGGATTGGTCCCTTTGACAGTCAGACCGGGGAGTTAAATTTTAGAAAATGGCTCTTAAAATGTGAAATTTAGTCATTAAACTGAATGATTTTGTGAATATTATGTGTATATATAGGGGATAGCAAGCCCAAATGTTTTCTCGAGGTGTGCATGAATAGTTTACTTTTGTCACAGCACCACAAATGTCCACTAGATGGCAGAGGGCTCAATGTGTTTTTACTTGATGGAACAAGGAAATCAGCCAAGATACACGGTAGAGTCTTTCAGTTTTACAAGTTTATATTTATAGACTTGTGTTTGGGACATTTATTTTATTGCTGATAGCTATGCTAATTAATACATAAAAGATATAATACATTTTAGACTCGGCTCTTGTTTTTCTCCAAACATCCCCTTTGACCATAGTGAACTCTGCACCAGTGAATGAGTGCATGTGTGTGAGTGAGAGAGATTTTCCTTATGCGGCAGTATTGACCAGAGAGCAGCAGATTTCTAGGTTAAAGTCTTTGGTTACGTGCGCGTTTGTGTGTGTGAATATAAGAATTGCACATTTTTATTGCAGTTGCTTCGTTTGCACAATTGTTGGACTGTTATATATATTATTTTTCCTGCGTGTCACTGATTTCAGTGGATTTCATTAAGATTTGATTTTGGATTAGAATGTGTTAAATCCCTTTTAGTCTAAGCAGTGTAAGTTAGACTCAGTAGTGTGCCTGTATAAAACTGAAATTAATATTAGTTTGCCTACAATCATACAGCCAATAAACTGCTGTAAAAGTGCTTTATGGTTACTTAAACATTAAACGGTAAACTTTGAATGCAAAGTTTGGATATTGAACTATTGAGATAATATTGAACATTGACAATATTGAATTTATACAGAATGTAGAAATGCACACAGTGCATTTAATATTATTACAGTAATGCTTATAATACAAGAACAGGTCCTCTTTATACTGGAGTGTTATTTGAGTTGCATTGCCTGCTTTTCAAAGTTACGTGTTTCTGTCCTCAAGACAGTTAAAAGCATGCAAAAATGACAATATCAAACCTAAACAACAACAAAGTTAAATATAACATTTAACAAATATTACACAATAAAAAAATTAAAAAATTCTAAACTATTGTCCTAATTTCCTTATTTCTAACACAGTGGAATTGAGCTCTTCATTTGTATGTGTTATCACTTTATGTCAGGTGTGACCACTTACGGAGGCATAGAGCTGACACAGAAAGATGAGATTCTTATAATATTTCTGAGTGTGTAATTGGTTGTTTTTCCCTCAGGTCTCAAATGCAGCAGTATAAGTAATGGCAGGTGATCCCTTCATTCGGAGGAATCTCTCATACTACCAATTCAGTGTAATAGTAGAGATAAATTAACTGGAAGTAAGCGGGAGAGCAGTTTGTAAGAGGTCTTGAGCTACAAAATGTCACTTTCATATTCGTTGGGTTCTTGGGTGGTCTTGGGGACAGTATCAGCCTTTACTGGATATGAGGGCTCTGTGGGGATTTCCCCATTTGACTTTTCATGATTTTCAAAGCTAATGTTGTCATATGTGGCTTTGCTGTTGAGTTCCATTTCCTTGGCTTTCTTCTCTTGAATCTGTAGCAGAACAGCGTTGTTCACACCAGGACCTGAGCAAAACAGACAGATCATGAGAAGTTTTGTTTAATCAAACCTTGTTCTAATACACCATAATTTATTTGGTTGCTTCAAGTGTTTAGAATGGAATACTAGTGCTTGCTACAGAGTCTTTTATTATTAATTGAATTTACTGTTTTATTGTAATTGAATATAATTGATTAAGGCTGCAAAACCATTAATCACAATTAATCACATTCAAAATAAAAGTTTGTTTCCATACTATGTGTGTGTGTGCTGTGTATATTTATTATTTATATATAAATACATAAAAAAATGTATTTATATATATTTATACTTAAATTATATATAAATACAGATATTTTATATATAAATCTGACAAATCTTTCATTAATATATACATGTATGTGTGTATTTATATATACATAATAAATATACAAAGTACACACACATAGAGTATGTAAACAAACTTTTATTTTGAAAGTGATTAATCGGGATTAATCATTGTGCAGCCCTAAAATTAATACAAGTAATTAAAATAAAGCTAAAATAAAATATAAGATGAAAAAACTTGGACATCAAATAAGCTGAAGTTACTACTAAAATGACAAAAAATTAAACTAACTAACTAAATGGAAAAATATGAAAAAAAATGACAAAAGAAACTATATTTAAAATGGAAATATAAAAATAAAAGCTTCAAAATAAAATATTTTAATAAATACCACCATATTATATAAATAATACATAACACTGTATAACTATTATAATGTCAAAATGTATTTCTAAATAACACTTAAAACTGTAACTTTTCAAACTGTAGAATGCTACATGCTGCATTGTTGCTTCATTATGTTGCATTTATTTCATCAAGTGGTCTGTGGTAATGTTAAAACAAACAAAAAAAAACTTTTTTGTCATCCTTCATGGATCCAACTCTTGTTCTGACATGTTTGATTCCTCCCTCTCCCTTATCTGTTCTTACTGGATGTTTCCTATATATGTTTCATAGTCTGTGTTTTTAGATTTGAAATGCAATACACATTTTTGGTCAATAGTTTAGTTTAGTTTTGTGTATGTGGTTTTTCTATAAAAACTTTTACATTTTGGCTCACAAATAAATTTTGTATTTGCATTTTGGGATACTTAAAGGGGTCAAATGATGAGATTTCAAGTTTGCCTTTCTCTTTGGAGTGTTACAAGCTGTTTGTGCATAGATAAGATCCCTGAAGTTGCAAAGACTAAAGTCTCAAAACCAAAGAGATATTCTTTATAAACTTAACCTAAGACTTGTCCACACCCACCTAAAACAGCTCATTCAAACATGCCCCCACATGTCTACGTCACGATGTGGGGACATTTTCATAACACAGCACAAATGTATATGCAATGAATGGCGTGATTTTTATTCTCCCTGTGGTATTATTGCTGTGTCCATGTCCTGGAGACGCTGTGAAAGCGAAACTTTATTTGGGCTTCCAAAAGAGGACACAACTAGAAATCAGTGGTTAAGTTGTATTTACCAACCCAAATATTAAAGTGTGTGCAGCGCATTTTACGGAGGACTATTTCCTGAACCTGGCAGGAGAGTAGCCTACAATGCTGGCTTGCTGAAATTCCAACTTTGCAAGGACAGTCTGGTGCTTCTGACTCACAGCATGTACGTTTCTGCTACTGACGATTCAAACGCGAGTTTTGAGCTGTGTAGATTAGCTCTTGTTGTTTGTCGTTTCTCCGATCACAAAAAAGACAGTATAAGTAATTATGTCCCCACTGGATGCAACAAATGCATCGTTTGTAATGGGTTTTTATTGTTTTAGTCTCGTCTGTGTTAGGAAACGCCATCACAATACGGTGAGGGGAGTAACATTTCTGTCTCACGCTTGAGGTATTCGGCCAATCACAATGCACTGGATAGCTGGCCAATCAGAGCATACCTCGCTTCTCAGAGCGATGAGCTTTGTAAAAATCGACGCGTTTCAGAAAGGCGGGGCATAGAGGAGTAACAATAATGTACAGTATGTGGAAAATAATGTGTTTTTTTACTTTAAACCACATAAACACGTGCATTACACCAAATACACAAAATATTGTTCTTTTTAGCAACGTCATATGACCCCTTTAAAACCATTACAATTTTAACTAGTCTCTTTGAACTTAAACTCTTTGGGATTGAGCACCATGTGCATAAAGACTGCACATTTTAATAAGAAGCTACACATACCTAAGAAACTGAGCAGCACGGGCAGAAATATGAGGCCGTGGGCCATGCCGAGCAAAGTGATGACCAGATTGAGTCTGAAGAAGAAGATCTGGATGAGCTGTGCTTTAGCTAATGCCAACACCACTATTCCAGGTAGATTGGTCATTGCAACTCCAGCAAACACCTGGGAAAGAGAACATAAACACTTATGGAACAACACAACAACTGGACATGTGAACTAATGCATAACTGAGGAAGCTTCAATACGCTTGTGTTTGTGGTACTCACCGCGCTGCCCATGTTAGCTGTGGCTTCCTTTGCCCTTTCCACCTTCGTGGGGCGAATACTGAGAGCAAATGAGCGTGTTAAATGCGACACAAACTCCACTGATATACCAACGGCCTGAAAAACCAACCCACAGTAAGATGAGAATGTTATCCTGACTACCAGAGGTATGAAGTGCAAACATGTAGACCATACAGTGTTTCTCTGAACCACTCACCGTCACAAGGTTGATAAGCGACACAGCGTTGAAGTCGATGCCCCACAACGTCATGACGCCAACCGTATCCACAGTGATCATCACTATGGTGAGCAGGTTCAGAAAGCCTGATCTCAAGTCCATGCCGAGCAGGATACAGCACACAACGAATGTAGGGAGCAAACACAAGGCGACGTTGAACAAACCCTCATTCACGATGGTCAGATATTGTTCGTAATACACATAAGTCACACTGCAAAATAAAAGATCAGAGAGTCAGTGCTGAGAGAAAAGTGCACTTTTTAAAAGTAACCTCTCTTAAAGTACACTTAAGTGGTCTTTTATATTTTCTGCAAGTTCAGTTTATTAAAAATATAATTTTGAGATTTAAAGTCCACTACAAAGTGCACATTCAGTTCAATTAAGCACACTTTTTTCCACTGGTGCCACTTTTAAAATAGGTGCGTGACATCCCTGCTACACACAATAGTGTAGTATGCAGAAAAATATGAAGTAGCTCTAGGATCCATGATGCTGTTGTGCAACTTATGAAGTAGCTCAAGGACACGTTATCATTCAATAGTATTACATGAACTGATTATCGCTTCTTATCTTATCCGGGAAAAGCAACAAGGGTGAGGATGGCAAATGTCGAAAGATAAGGGAGGATCAGAAGTGGACACTTACGTGTATGGGAAGACCTCGAAGTCTTCAGAGGTGCCTGTGACGTTCCTCATGGCCAGTGTGATGCTATGTGCCAGTTCTCTGGCCTTCTCCAGTGCTCCCGTGAACTCCTGAGAGTTGGCCAGAGGAGTGTGGTAGGCCATGAACCGAGACGCTGAAAAGCGGAGAGATGTCATAATGAATCTGTGTTTTATACGGAGTCTGTGGCTTTGTCACATTTTATTCTTTAACATAAATTACAGTCATACCTCAAACATTGTGAACAAGTCACTTAAGGACTACAACTACCACAAGGATATGAGTTTACTTGCTTGACAGCAACTGTTCTAGTTGTTGTGGCTTGGCAAATTTTTTGCAATTTCAAGAGTTACGTTTGAGATATGACAGTGTTATAGAGCAAAACATTAACGTTTCATCTATTAATATTAACAACAGGCTTTACTCATAAACCAGAAACTGCTATTCTTAAATTTATGATGAAAACCCATGCAAAACAGCCTACAAATTGATGTACCCTGAAACCAGCATATGCTGGTATGTTTGAGCTGGTTTAATCTGGTTCTTAGCTGGTCTTGTGCTGGTCCTAAACCGGTCCTAAGCAACTAGCTCCTGCTCATGACCTGCTCAGGACCAGCTTAAACCAGCTCAAACCAGCAGCCATGCTTCTAAACATACCCAACCAGCATATGCTGGATTTTTCAGCAGGGTCATGACTGAACAATTCTATTAAACAATGATTCTCAAGTGTCCCCATTGTTCACAACAATATTTAAAGCTGCAGTCTGTAAGTTTTGCCTCTTTGTCGCCATCTCTGTTTGAAACTGGAATTGTAGTTACTTGAGGAATTGAGTTGGCACAGCTCCAGCACGGATGAATCTAATGTTTTGAGGTGAATGTGTAGCTGTCAGTCACTGCACCGGTGTGGATATTTACTGTACTTTGCAATCACAGATTCTAGCCTATGTCTTGGAATATATGACCCAAATATTTTCACCAGATATTGCCATCTGAACAAGTAAGTAACACGTCTGCCACGTTTGTTCTGACCAACTGAGAAAAAAGCATTACAATAAATTGCTCTACCAATGGTCTATCTAACGATCAGTTAGCTCATATCACATAAACCATGCAAATTATTATTATTGTTACTTTATTCTCAAATTATTAATGTTAAAAACATCAGCATTGCGTTGTATTAGCGTGTAGATTTCAGTTTCTGCACAGTCTAATCTAATTGTCATGCCATTTGAATTTCATATTAACAAATTCTTCTAATCCAAAAAGCAAATTATGCTCCCTTCGAATTGGCTTTCTTTAAAATACAAATATTGTGTAATCCCAGGCTATCTGTAATCAGAAGCACATTTAAAACTGGAATATAATTTAATTTCATTCACATGTGTTTCATAAACACATCCGTTCTGGATTACAATCCGCCATCAAAATGATACATTTAATTATTCCAGCTGCTGTGAGAAAAGGCTAAACGATCTGCAGGATTCTCACACGTGATAGCCAAGTAGCCGGGACAATTTCTTTATGTTTACAGACGTGACGTAATGACGCAGTGCCATGCTTGAATTTCCCGCGAAAACCTACCCGTACCACTCAAATTAGAAAGCATTACTATAAACTAACCGCTGTGAATCGGGCTAAAGTAAGGTGATAGTTTTGAACACTGGCTGGTTATGTATTTTCTCAAATATTGATTTTGGATCATTTTTAACCAAAAAAAAAAGTTACGGAATGCAGCTTTAAGGCCCAATGACTTTTCCAGCTGTTCATAGTTCACTGGAGAATTAAGGATAAGGAATATATTTCATGCTTGGCATAACTAGAAAAATGTATATTCATAAAAAAAATGCCCAAGGACTTTTTCATAGACCATTTCCAGGTCTAGAAATCATATTATTAAAATTAAACTACTTCATATATCCAGGTTTTCCAAACCGTGGGAATCCTGGTTCTTTAAGAAAAAAAGCATTTGTTGAAGGGGTGACTTAAAATAAGAAATAACCTTGTTTTGTCTTACTTTAAATTAGTTAAATTAATCTTGGGGGTCCCTAGTGGGCCCTGGTCCACTAGTTGAGAACCACTGCTTTAGAAGGTGAATGCAAATTGTTACACAGACAATTCATTCATGTATCTCACCTATTATTTCCCCAGTTTCCTTGTCTCTAATCACAGCTTTATCATAAGCTCCCAAACCACTGGAAATGAAAGCATATGGACATGTTTTATTCTTAACATTCATTCTGTTTAATCTTTCAGGTGAGTGGTTTAGTTGCTTTTCTTACCCTTTTGGACACTGTAGATCAGGTCTGTTGCTAAGAAAGTCTGGCAGGAATCTGTTAAAATCTTCAACACTAGGTCGCAGAACCCCATTTTCGGGTGCCCTCATACACTTCTTGGTACACATGAAGAGACCCGCTGTCAAAATAAGTTTATATTTAGTTCTCTAAAAATGTTGCATGGAAACACACACGCACACACACATGCACACACACATAATAAACAACAAGGATTTAAGTGTAAACTGCTAAATTATATAGAAACACTTACTCTCATTGGCAGGACAAAATTCATCTTTGTTTGGCCCAGCCGTATAGATGCGACAACATTTGGATCCAGGGTTCAGCCAATCAATATAGTCATCCACCCAGGAGGATGCTGGGATAGCCATGTACGATCTAGAGCAATCAGCAAGATTTTAGTTTTAAACGGCAGCTTTATATATATAGTGATTTGTTCACTGTAATTCATTGTAATACTTGGTATCTTGACAGGACCGTGTCACTGTGAACTTTTAAGATCGATAACATATCTGTAAGTTCAAGGTTTGATGTGATTGGCATAATGAGGTAAAGAGTAGTGATGTACTATACCAGAACACCAAATATAGTGTGTTGGTGCTCACACATGCTTCTTGTATTTAAAGACTATAATTAAGGCCAATATATATAAAATAAAATACATAAACAACTTTAGTTCTATTTAAGTAATGTATATATTACATTTTATATAGTTTGTTTATATATTTATATATACTTTTATATAGTGCTCACCGCTCAGGGTACTCAGTGGCGTATCGGATCTTCTGGGTGAAAGAGAACTGGTCACATCCCACACTGGAACATACTGCGTTTATGCCCTCCTCACTGGTGAAATTGAACCCTTTGGTCGTGATAAAATATGTGGGAACACCAACTTCAAAATACTTATAGAGGTATGCGAAGTAGTCCAACATGTAGGAGTCCTGATAATATTTACACACAGATGAAGAAAGTTAACACTGCAACTAATTATTTAATAACTGTACGTTTTTGTCATTGGCATTTTGGCATATTTGGTCATTTTTGTTGCCAGGCTAGAAGAGTGTTAAGTATTTCTGTACTTACAGATGGCATGGCCAGTTCCTGATTTAAGCCCACTTTTACATGGAACGACAGGAACACACAGGCAAAGAACATCGCAAGGAACACCACCATCTAAGAGAACAAAACATAATAATAATAATAATAATAAACTATTACTAATAGTTATATAAAAGCATATAAAGGACAGAAAATATCCCATTTCAATCAACTTTTTTTATATATATAAAGATATAAAACAAAATTCTGTGAATGAGTGTTTCTTCAACAATGGGCACTTTTAGCCACATTTACTAGTTTTACATTGTAAATGTATATTTATTGAAAAACAATGTCTTCCTTTGTTCTGTTGAAGTTATCTTTAAGAAAAAAATATAATTATTATTATTTTTTTTTATTATTACAGCTTTTAATAACTTTATTTAGTGGCAGGTTGGCTGTTTTGAAAAATATGCTAAGGACAACTAAGGAACAGTACAAAATTGAACACAATATTTTTTCAAATTATTATAGTTTTTGAAATGTATTATTTTATATCTTCACAATGGATTTTCATATTTTAAAACTAAAAGAACTCTTGAACTGGGACAAAGGTAAGTCCATCAAATCTATAAATAAGACATTTGAAAAGCAGTAATTCACTGTAAATTAATTTTCCAAGTTCTCCAAGTTTCTTGTGAAAAGAAAAAAATATCTTGAAATCTTTTAGTTAATAAAAATCCACCCTGGGACCTGGAGTGCATTTAGTTGATGAAGCACTTTAATACCATTGTTGGTGAAGGAGGAACGTACCACTAATACCCTGCTGACAGGGTTGAGCAGTGCAGGGGCGTAGTATTTTTTCATTAATGGGAGCAGGATGCCCTGGTTGGGTTCGGACGGGTGTGGAGTTTCAACAGTAACGCAGCAAGCTATCTCACAACGATTTGCATCTTGTCGCCGCGCGTCAAGTGAGAACAGAGCCACAAAGGCAGTCATCTGCAGAATGAAGTCCATGAGCACAGCCAGTGCTGCGTATAGGGCAAAAGACCTCACTGCTGGCATAGTGCTCAAAGCACCTGAAAAGAGACAACGAGAGTGTGTTTAATCAGCCGTATATGTTTCCTCAGTAATCTGAAGCTAGTGACTGCATTATATGTGACTCATTCGGGAGCCGAAAGTACATTATTGCTTGTCCTAAACATGAATCATATCTCTCTTTAATTGGGATGGTACAAATCTACTGCATCATGTTTTGCTGACATGCACCAGTGAGTAAAGGTCAGGCAATATAATTAACGTTCCCGGTTTCTATCCATAAATGTATTGAAATATTTTTTCCTCTTATATTTGTGTTTTATGGGTTGAAGCAGAGTCAATAGGAGATTCTCACCCAGGAAGAAACAAACAGATTCAGACAAACTGCAAAGCAGCATGCTGGGAGCCACATTTCCAAGAACTCTCCCAATGTGTTCCTCCCTCGTCTCTCCTGGTCTGCGCATATCTCTCTGATAGAGAATAAACACGGAAAAGACAGAACGTAAACATGTTTTATGAAATTATAGTCATAGTAGTAGAGACATAAAGTAATCTTTAAGTTCAAAAATAGAGTGTAATTGTAGATATACACTACCATTCATTTAAAAGTTTGCGGTTGGTAAGATTTTTAAAAGATTTTTTAGTATAATGTATTACAGTAAAATATAGTGAATAAAACAGTAAAACGGCAATATAGAAAAATTGTATTACAATTCAAAATAACTGTTTTCCTTTGAATATATTTTAACATTTAACTTTTTCCTGAATTTTTATCATCATTACTCCAGTCTTCAGTGTCACATGATCCTTTAGAAATCATTTTAATATGCTGATTTGGTGCTCAAGATACATTTCTTATTATTATCATTGTTGAAAACAGCTGCTTAATTTTTTTAGGACAAATCACAAGGATACTCATATTTAGGCGATGAAAAAGAAGTTCAAAATAACAGCAGTAATTTTAAATATAATTTTTTGTCACTTTTAAGTGAATGCTTTCTTGTCCCTTCTAATTTTCTGAAAAAAAAAAACAGTAACGGTTGCTAAGAAATGTGAATTAAGAGTGTGATTAAGAGTATCCAATGTGATTAAAGCTGACTAGAAGTGTGTCAAAAGATAATCAACAAAAATGAAGAAAAATAAGAGTGAAGAAATAAACTCAACAAACCTGATACTCCAGAACAAGAATGAAGATGTTATCAGCTCCCACAGCAAGCACAAGGAAAGGTACAACCTGCAGAATGACCAGCGAGGACGGAACCCCAATCCAGGCATAGAAACCCATTGAGGCTATGACAGAGCAGCCGACGACCAGAATACCACCCAGACCAACCAAGAACTTTGAATCTACCTAGGAAAGCAATAATATGACCTTATCAAACTAGGCCAGTTTATCTGAAATACTTTTGCAAAGTGGACATATCCTGAGGTCTGATATGCTAGTGTACAGTACTCCATCTAAAACTATTTTCTAATAATAATAATAATTAATGCAAATAATTTATTTGACTTATCAGCGCCTTTCACAGACACTTTTATAAAGCTTTTATGATTATTATTAATGATGCTTTTATGACCTCATATCATAAATATTCCACATCTGTAAATATTCCACGTTATCTAGTTTTGGCAATATTTAAAATGACCATTTTAAAAACATTAAAGAAGATAAAAAAAAATCTTTAAAATAGTTAAAAATGGTCACTATGTATATGACATCAGAAGTGTATTCATATTCATGTTAAAAAAATCTATTTTATATATTAAAAATATTGTTAAGAAAATACATTTCTATAGCTAATAAATCTGTATCTATTTCATTTATTTATTTATTTGAACTGTTAGTAGGCCTAGACTATTTTTAATTGAGAATGTATTGATTCAAATGCTCATAACACACTTAAAACATCCTGGAGTTTCCATTAGCCATTATTGTGAGAAAAGCTTCTTCCTTTATTCCCGTTATCAGAAACAAGGAAATTCCCAGGAAGCCATTAAGCACTCTGTAATGCACTCACCAGGATACGCTTGAAGGATGAATATTCCCCAAGAGCCACAGCTATGTAGAGGAAGATGACAGCATAGCTTATCATGAATATGGGGATATCCTCTGCAGTTGTTCTGTTTATCTCATCCTCCAAGGACCTCTGTAGAGCACCAGACAGTTTGATTATGAGACTGTTAAACACTGACATCTCTGATCATTACAGCATATGGTCAGCAGCATCTCACCTCAGCCATGTAGGCAAATGTGAAGTTTGTGTTTGGGTTTTTCTGATATTCCTGCACGATTTTAAGGAACCTACTTTCCCACTCTTCAACCATCTTAAATTTAACATCAGTTCGTGCATAATTGTTCAGGGAGAAGGTAAGGATCAGGGCCTCAGCAGTGGTGTATTCCTCGTCTGAAAATATAATGGAAAGCCAAAGTCAGCCCAGTGACTCTTAAAGATAATGGTGAGATGTTAGCCAGATTTGTGTCTTACTCTCATATCCTCCTACAGCCAGGAAGGGGAAGACAGGGCCGCCATAGTCTGCCATACAACTCATGCCAAGAGCTGTGATGTCTTTAAATGATAATGGAGAGCTGTGGCCAAGCAGAATATAATTATGTTATGTGTGATAATATTTTTATAGAGCAGTTCAAACAAGAATAACATAAATAAGCAACATTTCCACCAATAAAAACACTTCAAAATTAAGCCACACTCAATAAGTGGCATTTTATTCCTGTATGAATCGGCGTTTTAGAAATATCTAAATGGTTAAGTGAATGTTTCAATGACTCTCAATACAGTAACTGATTTAGCATAGCATACTACTCTTAACAATTCTTTCATATTATATTAGATAATAGTATGCTATTAAGCTAAATATGAGCCAGTCACTGGCTATCTGAATAGGCATAGTACGTCCAGATTACATTCACACTACACACATTCATTCTACATATAGTAGAGCACACCTTTTTTAATATTTGCAAGGTACATACTTATTCAAAAGAAGTACCTGGAGAGTATGTGATTTTGGAAAGACAGTGACTGAATTTAAAATGTAATTGTATGCTACTCTTACTATTTCTGATGTATAAAGCTTTCATATAGATTTTATATTCTAGTATTAGTATACTATCATAATAGTATGCTACAAATTTTGAATTAAAGGGTTAGTTCACCCAAAAATGAGCCTGTGTTTTACTAACTCTCGAGGCATCCTAGGTGTATCTGACTTTCTTGTTTCAGACGAATCCAATCGGAGTTATATTAAAAATTGTCCTGGCTATTCCAAGCGTTATCATTGCAGTGGGTGGGTGTTTCTATTCAACAGTCCAAAAGACGTCAAATAAAATGCACGCATCCATAATAAAACGGCTCCGGGGCATTAATAAAGGCCTCCTGTAGCGAATCCATGCTTTTTTGTAAGAAAAATATCCATATTTCAAACGTAATAAACAGTTTTCTCTCACTTCCGCTATCTGTTGTACACGGAAGCCGCTCTGGGCAGATGATGTAGGACGTATACGCTAGTCTCGCGGGTTTGTTTAAAGGAGCAAAGGAAGCAAAGTTTCCTTACTTTACCAAAGTAAAAGCTTTCCTGTAGCTCAAATAGTAGAGCATGGCACTAGCAACGCTAAGATCATGGGTTCGATTCCCAGGGAAAGCAAGAGCTGATAAAAATGTATAAACTGTAACTTGAATGCAATGTAAGTCGCTTTGGATAAAAGCGTCTGCTAAATGCATAAATGTAAATGTAATGTAAAACCAGTCTCATCTTGGCTTATATCGAAATCCTTCTACATTTTTCTTTACAAATCCTCGGTTTGTACTTCTAATTCATGACCAGCATTTTGTTTTGTTCTCTCTCCACCTTCGTCACTAATCTTCATCTGGAACGGCATCCGCTTATGACCGTTAGATGAAGTGAGAGAGAAGTGTTTATTATGTTTGAAATATGGATATTTTTCTTACAAAAACTCATGGATTCGCTACAGGAGGCCATTATTCACCCCCCGGGGCCGCGTGAGGCACGTTTTATTATGGATACGCACACTTTATTTGACATCTTTTGGACTGTTGAACTGTTCGACTGCAATGATAGAGCTTAGAAGAGCCAGGGCAATTTTTTTAATAACTCTGATTGGATTTGTCTGAAATAAGAAAATACACCTAGGATGCCTTGAGGGTGAGTAAATCACAGGCTTATTTTCATTTTTGGGTGATCTAACCCTTTAAGCCAGTTCTTATTTAGTTCCTGAATGAATCCGTTTTGTTTTTTTAATGGCTAACTCATAAGGAGTCCCTTGACGCCATCTACTGACTTAACAATGTAACCTACAACCTGTGTGCTTGAAAAATCCCACAGGCTGAGCAAGTGATAGAAAAAAGTCCCAGTGCTTGGAACTTGTTCAGTGGAACCTCAAAAAGCTGGAAATATCTCTGTGCAGTCTTGGTAATGTGAAAACTACAGATATCTGACTTACTTTACGCAGTAGATGAAATGGTCCCTCCAGTCCACCTCCTTCGTCACGCCGAGCTCTGTCATGTTTGCTTTGGCGTTCAGGTTGTCGATGCTATTTTGGAAGTACTGCGGTAGACTGTTGACAGCACAGTCTGTTAACGAGGGGTTGTCTGGATTGAGTGGCGCATAGCAAACATCTTTAAGACTTGCAGTGCGGTTAAGTTCATCTGACCAGAATTCAATTGCCTGGATTTTCTGCTGAAGCTCCAGCAGCTCTATGATCAGATCTGTGAGAAAGAGACGTACACAGTATATTTTAATATGACTGAAGAACAGAAAATTCTCAAAATTGGAACATTTCTACATAAAAAAAGACCACAAACACTGCTCCACGCAATAAAATCCACCAATCACCGCAGATTAGCGTCACGCAAAAGAGGGGTTTGGAAAAAACAAATCGTTGAACGAATCGATTGGGAGTCATTGAGCAAATAAGGTAAAAAATAAATGCATATTATAAGACAATGAAAGTGTTTTTGACCTTGCATGCATGTCAACCTGTTGTTGGGGACTCCCAAAACCAAAATATGATTATTTCATAACCCATAATAGGTGCACTTTAATATTGTGATTGTGAACACATGAAACAGTGTCTAAATATGGTTTTAACCCATCTCAAAATGTATCATTTCTAGTTTTAAATCTATAGTTTTTATAATTTAAGCTGACTTTTAATGACAAAAACGTGTATATACAAAAAGAAGAGTAATACTTAAGCCCTCTCAAAAACATCAACAAAACAAGAGCTACAATCCAATGAAAGAACATACACTTCTAAGTCTAAGACAGAACTAAGTTCCTGCTATAAAATTTTGGTCTTTTTCTATATTCTGTTTTCTCAGGTGAACATACCAAAGAAATGATCTGTTACTACACATTGTGAGAGTAAACCTAAATAGTATGCTTTCAACACTTTTCATGAGAAATACATTTTTAATGTTAATGTCACCTTTAGATATGATGCCGCTGAAGTTCTGCTCGCCAAAGAGTAAGGAGTCATAGTAGTGACTGGGCCGGTCTGGAGCGATCAGGATCAGCTGATTGGTGCGGTAAAATGGATCAAAATGTGTGTCATGGAAGGCCTTCTCACGCATGGCACGACTTTCGGGCGCTGACCAAAGCTGGACAGGATCTGTGGTGAGCTCTATGTCTTTTATTCCCACTGCAAATGCCAACACAACCACAAGGCAGACTGGGAGTACTATCTGAGGATATCGTGCCATTATGGTTCCCCATGTCTGGAAAAGAGACCCCAGAAACTCCTGCGTGGCAAGACTGGCTTTATCAGAGCACGTAACATCTTTAGGACTGATTTTATATTCAATCTCATTTTCATTTTGGTCCCTAGTGCTCTTGCTCTTCTGAGTGCCCTTTGACTTTTGGATGTGGGTAATGCACTCTAAAACTACGTAACACATAATAAGGAAAAAGATGCAGGAGAAGATTATGATGCTGATGACAAGGACTCCATCTAGTTGACCAATCATGAACGGTTTTGGTAAAGGCGGTGGCTGTGGTACAGCTGGACAGGATTGTTCGCAGTCCTGACAGGAACAGGCCTCACCACCTGTTGGTGTCATCTCGTTACAATTCAGCGCTCTATCTGCAAACAGAACCGCTCCAGGTGGGAGTCCAGCGGTCTGACTGTCTGACAAAAGCATGAAGTTAATATCCAGAGGAGCCAGTCCGTTGCTCGAGTCACCCTGGAAATCTAACCAGCGTTGCGGCGTACACAGTGTCGAACCATAGCGGCCGCACATCGTGGCGATGGCGTAGCCTCCGGTAGCTGGGATTCGTACACTTTTGCAGGACCTAAACGATGCATCTGAGAAGTTTGTGGATATGTAAGCCTCGTAACCCACCACAGCTTCCTTGACAATGCCAGAGGGTTGCGTGATGTTTGCGGTTTTGGTAATCTTTAAAATCTGACTTTGGTTGGGACTGCAGGTGGTGGCGCAGTGGATATACGCAAAGTTGTCGGCGCAGGATGGGCAGCGGATCAGCACGGCTTTGGACAGCGTGAGACTGCTCTGTAGAGCTGTAAGCTGTCTGATGGAGCAGCAGGCCAATGTTTCACCCTCACCATGGGCCAACATTGGGCACACGGATTTCAAAAGTTCATAGTGGTCTCCTGTCACATTCACAGCTTTTCTATAGTCCTTACAGGGTACCCTAGGGGGGATAAGAGCTCCCTCCACTGAAGGGTTTAGGCCACAGTCCTCATAGAATGAGCAGTAGCCTGGTTCATGCTGAGCACTTGCGAGACCCTTCAATAAACAGAGGTATGACATACATAAATATGTTTAGGTAATCCTTACAATATCTTATAGATCTGCTGTAGTAATGAATCTTTAGTGCATCTCAGAACTCAATTTTTTTTTTCCGAGTTCAGAATTGTACAGTTTCTCTGCATTTGTATATTTTTTCTTCAAAAATGAAAGTGAAATGTTTTCTTTATAATTTGCAACAATAATTTACCAGAGTGATAATATACCATGTAATATATATTAGTCATAACTCTAATATATATATAGTCAATAACTCAATTGTTTACATTTGCTATTCATAATAATTTATCCTTAATATAACAATGAAATGTAATATAATTATATTGTTAAAAACTGTCATTTCTTTTTTCAGAGGCCCCACATATTTTAACCAATAAATTTACATAATGTTTAAAGATGTTATTCATTTTTATTACTTTTCCATGGTTGGAAAAGTAATAATAATATACTCTTCCATGACTGTGGAGGAATTAGAAAAGCTTAATATGCTTAAAAGCTTAATACTATCATAGTTTTTGCCCAAACATGATATTTTCTAAGTCGCATGATACTTTTGTCTTTTTCTGCCTGGCATTCCATAGTAAGAAAAAGTGTGGATGTGATCAAATCAGGTGGTATTTGTTTCACATTCACAAAATTAGATAAATCTGAGGTGATTCACAAAAATTGTGAACTAATAAACATAAATAAAATGAGATAAGCAAATATACAATTAGAAATCTATTTTGTGCCACAATTAAGGCCATAAAGTGTTTAATAAAGCTAGAGATTGTTAAGTCTAGATGTATATCAATGGAAAACTGATTTTAACCATTGGCAAAGACCATAAATGTTTAAACTTGAACTCTTCATTTTTTTATTTACAGACAACTGTCAGCAATCTGTTGCAATCCATACATACTTCAATATGCCATTATTGTGAAAGACTTTAATTACGTTTATTTACATTTATTTGTGGATCAGTTTTCTGTTTGTGAAAAAGAAGCAAGCATTACTCCGACTCAAGTTATTGATCCATATCCCACAAATTAAGCATAGAGTATAACTCAGTCACAGCCAAAACCCTTCACATTGTAATGTCAACATATAAAAGAGTTTCACATATTTTGTAATGAGATGATTCTGTCACTCAGAAAAATTGCATCTAGAAAATCAAAGACTCACCATGCAAGCAGCAAGTGTAAACAATAAAACGGACCAAGTCCAGTTCTTTCTTTGGAAAAGCATTTCTCTTGTTGTCTTGCTCTTCTGTGTGTATGGAGTGTTAGTTCCAGTGGGGAGATGTAAGGAGTTTCTGGTAGCAGAGAGATCTCTGCTCGACCTCTGCCTGTAATGATATACTGTAGACAAAGACAGTAGGAAATGAAAAGCTTTCTCACTCTCATTGGATAAACATAGTGATTCTGATGATGATTAGAGTCTTATCTGGCCTGATGTTTCCACCGCCAACCAGAATGGATAAAAGTCAATCCAGCTCACTGATCATTAACTAGATGGGCAGACCAAATCAAAGGTGTGTTACTGATGCTATGGAACTTCGAAGGAATAAAACACACCTACCAAAACCTGATAACCCCCCGATGACTCTCATTAATAAATATGCATTAAACTATGGTCTGCACGAGTGCAAAACAACTTCAGTTTTTTTCCATTAGTACAGTTTATACAATATATAACACAGTACAGTCAATATTCTGTTTAGTCTATATTTTATTTGTGCTTGTTCTTGCTTTATATATATATATATATATATATCAGCAAAATTGGTTTGAAGTGCTGTTTTTCTTTTCTTGCAGTGCAGTCACCTACTGTAACTGTTTATTGATAGAGAGCGAGCCTGCTGAAATACATTAAATCAAGACCTCAGGAGAAGCTGTCATTTGCACTGAAAAATCTATTCAGACAGGTAAGATTTATGACACAAGACTGAAGAAGTATGTAGGTCTTGTTTGGCCGTAAATTTTTGATGCTTTTTAAAGAAGCCTTTAATGCTCACAAAGGCTGAATTTGTACTGCATCATTACTAATGTGAAATATTATTACAATTTAACATGTTCTATTTGGATATATTTTAAAATATAATTAAATCCTGTTGATGCAAAGCTGAATTTTCAGCATCAGTACTTCATGATCCTTCAGAAATCATTCTAACATGCTGATTTTAAATATTTCTTATTTTTATCAACAATTTAAACAGTACTTAATATATTTGTGGAAACTTATGCTTTTTTATGGATACTTCGTTCAGCGAGGAGGGGAGAGGATGGAAAGTGGGTGGGCACAGTAACTCGTTTGGGGGGGCACGGCCCGCGAATGCCCCCCCTTGGCACCGGCCCTGTAACAAAAAATGTATTTTATATATAAAATGTCCTGCAGGTATAGGTAAGAAATCTGCAGAATCTGTGTTGTGTATTGTAATCTTTTTTTCTTTTTCTTTTTTTGCCATCCATTGATGGCCAATGAAAAGAGATTTCCACTAGTGAGGATGTGAGGTTCTAAAGGCAAGGGCTAGTGCATGCCACTGTACCACAAATTTATTTATTTTTTTCTTTGCAAAAACATAATTAGGGGTTATATCCACTTTCCTTGAACCAACACCAGATAGGACAAAGGTTTGCATAATTGTCCTTCAGGATTGTCAGTTAAAGAGTCATATAAGGTTCAGATTGTTGATAAGATTAAACGTGCAACTTGATAAACTGATACTTAATGTGCCAAAATTAAGCTTGCGAACACATTGGAATCAATTAGGATTAGTTTAACACATACAGTACAACATTTGTATTCATATAGTTTGATGCTGATATCTGTATCTATAATGTTTGAATATAATTTGATCGATTTTTGGATTCTGCACATTATATAAGTAGAGTAATATTAAAGGGATAGTTAAAAAAAAATGAAAATTCTGTTATTAATTACTCTCCCCCAGGTAGTTCCAAACCTGTAAGACCTTCGTTCATCTTCGGAACACAAATTAAGATATTTTGATCAAATCTGAGACCTTTCTGACCCTGCATATATGAGAATACCTTTTATGTACAAAAATAAAACAAAAATAACGATTTAATTCAGCAGTTTCTTCTCTTCTGTGTCAGTCTTCAATGTGCACAGTCTTCACCAACTCCTGTGTCAGCAGCACCACATGCATGCATCGTGAAACTCTCATGAACACAAGGCGAATACTGTAAAAGAGAAGAAATTGTTGAATATAGTCATTATTTTAGTTTTTTTTGTACACCAAAAAATTATTGTAGCTTCAGAAAATTAAGGTAGTTGCGTTGCTGTCTATGCAGGGTCAGAAAGCTCTCGGATTTCTTCGAAAAAATATCTTAATTTGTGTTCCGAAGATGAACGAAGGTCTTACAGGTTTGGAACGACATGAGAGTGAGTAATTAATGACAGACTTTTATTTTTTGGGTGAACTATCCCTTTAAAGTTGTAAAAATGATAACTGCAATTTAGAAATAACTGAATTGGATTTGTTTTAGTTAGTTCATATTAGTTAGTTCATAATATGTATAATCCAAATGCATTTGTTTTAGTTGTTTTTACCATCAATACACATTACGAAATAAGTTTCACCCTGCACATCGCGAGTAGGATAGTATGTTATTTGAGATATTTTTGGATGCTGCACATTGTATTAGTAGAGTCATATTCAAGTTATCATAATGATACTGACAATTTAGAGCTCATGCAGTTTGGATAATTCAAATATATCAGTTATTTTTTCCATAAATACACATCATACTACACGAGAGAGTATATATTATTAATTTATATATAGTATACTTTTCTGATAAACAGAATAAAAGAGAAAGAGCTCTGGAATAATTCATAAATGTTGTAAATTTGCCTTGTAATTACTATGAAGATAGAAGAATATACTTTTGAATGCCTAATGTCTAAACAGAGAAAAGGCTAGACTGAAATTGCATTATGAATCCAAAATCATCTGGCACCATACCTCAGCATTTTACACAGACATTACTGTCATTCTGCAGACTAACAATGACATAATAGAAACTACAAAAGAAATGTATAATGTGGCATCTTACCATATTTACTGCTATTATAGTTTAGACCATCAAAAATAGTTACATAACTGTTTATGTGTTTATAATGTATTCATTACATGTTATAATTAATAACAGTTTTACTGTTATGTAAGCTAATTAGCACAGTGGGACAAATTCTGCAACATTTAAACATCCAAAGTTTTCTATGCACACAGTGTATAATGAGGACAACAGGTTCATGTGACCAAAAATAGGTGATTATGATAATATTTTGTTTGTGTATAAAATTCTTCAAGTATATTTTAAGTGAAATTTGGAATGTGGCCGTAAAGGATGTGCGATTGTGCATAATCAAAACAAATAAATAATAAGAGATGTTTGAGTTATTGTTATTGTTATTGAAGGATATAGGATATGTCCTATAATTGGGGGAAGTCGTGGCCTAATGGTTAGAGAGTGGGACTCGTAATCCAAAGGTTGCGGGTTCGAGTCTCAGTCCGGCAGGGATTGTAGGTGGGGGGAGTGAATGTCCAGCGCCCTCTCAACTCTCAATACCATGACTGAGATGCCCAAAGCAAGAGCAAGGCACCAAACCCCCAACTGCTCCCCGGGCGCCGCAGCATAAATGGCTGCCCACTGCTCTGGGTGTGTGTGTGTGTGTGTGTGTGTGTGTGTGTGTGTGTGCACGTTGGATGGGTTAAATGCAGAGCACAAATTCTGAGTATGGGTCACCATACTTGGCAGTATGTCACTTCACTTTTTCACTTTATATGTAGGAATAGTGAAGAGTTTGGAGACAGAGATAAATGTGTATTATCAGACATGAGAGAATATAGTGAATGGGAATGGTGACTGGATCCATGAAAATAATTCACATCTAAATTTCAGTTAATAGAATAGTGCTCAACAAAAATAACAATCAAAAATCAGAAAAATGCCAGCACACTTTTGCTCCCAAAACACTTCCATAGATTTGAACTAGAACATAGCCAGACTTGTGGCTTTCACTCCATTGTGTCTCTAGACTGATTAGTCACAACCACATAGATTTTTTTATATAAAAATATTTTAAGTATTTAAAAAGCATGCCAATGTTTTTGAGCTCCTGTGTCTCTGATTTGTAATAGTTTGTGTAACTCTGCATGAGTCTCAATGTGCTGAATTATCCTGTAATTTGTTTATCATAAACTTTTACCAAAGATTAATTTTAGTGATTAAAACTGCACAATATTAAAAAACTATGAATTTCAACATGAGAACAATCAAGAATGAAGAAACTCTTTATATTTGAACTTCTTTTTAATTTTAATGCTTTGAAAACGAAATATCCCTCAACAGAACATTTATCCTTTTATTTATCCATATTTCTTATGAAAAAGCTTACTAAAAAAAATTGAATTCTATCTTCATACGTACAGTATGATGTATCTTCATGACTGTAAAACATGTAATCCTTTATAGTTGTGAATGATTACCTGCCCTGTCCTTGAGAATCCAATTAATTAAGATTAATGTTATCAGTGTGCTATAGGACTGATAATACAGATACTCAGGACAGAGTGCCCATTGCAATAGCAGCAGGAAATATAAGCTGATCCATGATCATTCTGAAAGTCTCTTATGAAAGGGGTTATGCTTTTTTTTTTTTTTACATGGCTTGGTGTATAAATGCATTTACTCATTACACTATGTCAACTGATGAATAAACAAATATATCAGGTACCAAATAAGTGTTTTTAGAGCTTCATCTGACTCACTTTCCACTTCCTGAAATTCAAACTACCAGCATTGTCATGTATATTGCAACCATTAAAATGCTTAATTATGTCAGTTTTTTGATAATATATGTTAGTTCATTTAAGTTGTACAAAAGTTGGAAAATATTATTTGAAAGGAATGACTCTTTCAATTGCTGAGTAATGAAAGGGATTTTCCTAGCAAAAAGGGGTCTGAGAAAGTAAAAGTGAATTAGCTTCACATTTTAGGGGTATTCCAGCTGTGCTGCTTTCTGTTTTGTCCCTTTAACAGTTATTTAGATCTTCAAAGGCATGATACAGAAAGCAGAGTACTTCAGCAAACAGCTGTCTGGACACTGAAGATTGGACACAATAACTTTATTATTTTAGGTGTGGTGTCACAGTGATTATGGTTTCTGGGAGGGTGTGTGAGAATGTTTTCTTTAGTGTCTCACTGTTTGTTCTTGTGTCTCAGAGTCTTATATTGTGTATATCACTGTAAATGCTGTACTTAATGCACTTTAATTGTGCGGAAGTATTCCTTAAGTCCAACTAAAGATATACTGAAGTATATTTGATTGTGCTGAAGTGGAAATATTGCAAGTATAATTCAGGTAAATATCTTGCATTTAAAGATCAATATTATTCAAAGATCATGTGATCCTCATCAACAGCGACATAAAACACATTTTAGGCTTAATATTAAAAACATTTGCATTGTGCACAAGTAGTGCTCCAAATAAGTTTAATTATAACTTTTATATCAGTAAGTCTCAAAAGATATGTCAGCAAATATGTTAATAGATTTTAAATATATACTTATTATAAAATAAATGTATTTTATATTACTTTTTTAGTAGGGTATGAATTGCCATGAGATTGTGCTGTCATGTCAAAAATAATGTTCTATTCTTCTAACAACTTGAAACTTTCAGGGACCCACATAATAATCATTTCTATGTACTTTTTCTAATATAATAAGATTTTATTTTTTATTTATTTTTGGGTAAATTTGCTTAAAGGGTTACTCCACCCCAAAATGAAAATTTTGTCATTACCCCCAGAGCCGGATTATGCACAAGCATTCTAGGGACGTGCCTATGCTTGCTCGTCCAAGGGGGCCCAAACGCTATAACGTTTTCCACTGATTAAGAAATGTTTTTGTTTGCTTGGGTAGTAATATTATGCCTATTAAATTAATAGGGAAGGGGGGCCCAAAATTTTGTTTTGACTATGTCATGAAAAGAAGTAAATCCGGCCCCATGTCGTTCCAAACCCGTAAAAGCTTCGTTCGTCTTCAGAACACAATTTAAGATATTTTGGATGAAAACCGGGAGGCTTGTGACTGTCCCATTGACTGCCAAACAATTAACACTGCCAATTAACTTTTTATACTCAAAGAAAATAAAAAATAAGAATTTATTCAACAATTTGTCTCCTCTGTGTCACCGTAGAGCCATTTTAGAGAGATGGTCTTCACTGCAGAACACAAGATCCATGGGGTGTGGTTGGATCTAGATCCAACTCCTCCCACCTTACATTTACCTAAACCTACCCGTCTCCACCCCCTGATCCCTAAACCCACCCATCCCCACCCCTAAACCTACCAATCTCCACCCCCTAGATGTAGATCCAACCCCGCCCCCTGGATCTTTGTTCTGCAGCGAGGGGCTACTGATTTTAGAGAATATCCACTGGATGCAAACTGCGTACGTTGTTCTGTGTCAGCCGCACCACACGGATATGCTGTTTTCGTTCAAATCAAACCATAAATTAACGTAGAAAACGTATCCATGTGGTGCAGCTGACAAGTCTGACAGTCACAAGCCTCACGGTTTTCATCCAAAATATCTTAAATTGTGTTCCAAAGACAAACAAAGCTTTTACAGGTTTGGAACGACATGGGGGTAAGTGATTAATGACAAAATTTGGTAACACTTTATTTCGATAGTCCACTTTAGACATTCTACTAACAGTAAGTAACTTGGCAACTACATGTCAACTAGCAGTCATTAGAGTATTAGTAGACTGTCTGCTTAATATCTTCTAACACTTTATTTTGATGGGTCCGCAACATACAACATACTGACTAGAAGAAACTTTGCAAGTATATGTCAACTTATTCTACTAACCCTAAACATACCCTACTGAGAGTTAGTAGACATGTAGTTGCAAATTAATGAGAATTAGTTGACATGTAGATGACATGTAATTACAAAGTTACTTATAGTTAGAATGTCTAAAGTGGACTATTGAAATAAAGTGTAACCCAAAATTGTAATTTTGGGGTGGAGTAACCTTCAATACATTCTATTTAGAATGTATTGTGGGGAAGTCGTGGCCTAATGGTTAGAGAGTCCGACTCGTAATCGAAAGGTTGCGGGTTCGAGTCCCCGGCCGGCAGGAATTGTAGGTGGGGGGAGTGAATGTGCAGCGCTCTCTCCACCCTCAATACCACGACTGAGGTGCCCTTGAGCAAGGCACCGAACCCCCAATTGCTCCCCGGGCGCTGCAGCATGGCTGCCCACTGCTCCGGGTGTGTGTTCACGGTGTGTGTGTGTGTGTGTGTGTGTGTGTGTGTGTGCATTTGTTCACTACTCACTGCTGTGTGTGTGCACTTGGATGGGTTAAAGGCAGAGCACCAATTTCGAGTATGGGTCACCATACTTGACAATACGTCACGACTTTTTTACTACTTTTTTTAGCTTATTTATATTCAAATAAGCTTAATATAAAAAAAGAAAGTGCCTTCTTCCAGCATGTTTGATGGTTTATTAGTAGTGTCTTTACATTGTTGTGGATTTTCTTGTCCCAGAGTCTTCTCGTGATGAGTTTCTTCCCATACTTTAACTACAGAAAAGTATGGGAAGAAACTCATCACGAGAAGACTCTGGGACATGAATTGAAATGTTCCATGCTAATTCTTTTTTTTTTTTTTTTACGGTGTTGAGTCTTCTAAAGTGAGTGTCTGGATGAAGATTTTCACTGTACAGTATGTGCACTGCAATATTTTACACACTTATGGATAAGCATGTAGATACATGGTTAAGGGCATATAAATTATCTTTTCAATATATGTTGAACTTTATCCAGAATGTTCTGGAAAGTGATAAACTATCAGGTAACTACATCTTTTTCCTGCTCATAATATTTTATCCTTTTGTAAATGACATCTTTTTGGAGTCCAAGTATTTGGCTAAAATTAATAATTTCTTGATTACAGTAATGTCTGCTTTTTGTACCAGTGGGGGGCAATATTACATAGATTTTGACTGATTTTGAAAAAATCGTTTTGGATTATGCTGTGTGTGCATGTTTTTTATGCATGTTTGTGTGTGAGTGTTTACAGTAAGGTCAAAGGTCTAAGTCCACTACTAACAATGTTTTTATTTTTTAAAACCTGTTGATCATGTTCTCCAGCATGATTTGAGATGATCCAAAAACATCTTGAGCTTCAGTGAATGAAGAACTGGAGTCGCAAATTTACTTATTTGATTAATATCCTACAAATAGTTCAGCATTTCAAACTTTTATAAATCATCATCATAACTTTTCATAAGTAATCTTGGTTTTTCATCCTAAAACTTTAAGGTTATCAAGGTTTGAAGTTGATTTTAAGTCTTCGATTTTTCGTGTGCATATGCTTGTATTAGCTCATCTTTGTGAATTAACATGCATGACTATAGTGTGTGCTTTGTGTTGAGTACATAATTGCGTGTATTATAATGGTTTTTTGAGGACATGGAAACTTCAAAACTTTCCGATGTCCTCATGTGCATATGTTCATTGTCATCACACCTACGTAATCATTACACGTCATGAACGAAGCAAAAGGATTTTGCAGTTGTCACCTACATCAAGCCTTTGCCGAGGTGGGACAGATAGCCGCTGTCATGGTTAACCACTGCACTGAGTAGGCTAAGCTTAATGTGATGATGTACTTTGACAGCAAGACTCTGATCTAGAGGAAGTAACCTGCCACAGCCCTATTGTCTGCATTCAGAGCAGTATTTGAAACAACCTTTTGTCTCCAAACATTAATTTAAAGGAATAGTTCACTCAAAAATGAACATTTGCCAAACATTTACACTCACCCTCAGGCCATCCAAGATGTAGATGGGTTTATTTCTTCATCAGAACAGATTTGGAGAAATTTAGCATTGCATCACTTGCTCACCAATGGATCCTCTGCAGACCTCCAAATGTCTTGATAAATTTGTTCATGACATGCTTTCCACTTCACTAGATAGATGGACTAAAATTGTGTGGATTACATACCCCCCCCCCCCAAAAAAAAGAGAAGTTATAGGAATGTCACATTAAATGAATAATAAAAAAATATAATAATTATTATTAAAGGAATATTGAAACTAAAATTAAATTAAATTGAAAAAATAATTATAGATGCAGTTAGTTTCCTGGTAATTCAACCATTGTTTTGAAGCATAAAGGTTATTAATTTCATCCTTATGAATATTTATGTTAATTCAATGGCAAAAACACTAATATTTGTAAAATTTGTCATATGAAAAAGATTATTTGGGAGAGGAAATATGGGATCATGCTTTTTTGACATTTGAATCCATTGTGACTGTCCTCTTCATACATTTCTTATTGTGTTGCTATGGAGTTTAGAATGTTTCTGAATGTATGACATCATAAGGGTACTTTGGCTCTGAAGTGACATTACTAAAGAACACCAAAGATTGACTTTTTATATTTTAAAGGCCACTGCTTACTGGTTCTCCTAATGGCTTTTGCATTGCTTTTCGGCTGGCTTTTGATTCTGGGTTCATGCCCCAGTGTAAGGTCCTGTCTGCAGTGTGACCAGGTGGTTCGTTATGTGCATGAAGACTTCCTGTCCACAGTTAAAGGAATCACAGTCCAGGATCAGATAGAACTGCAGCAAATCATTGAGCATGCTTACAACAACTATCGGGACACCAGCAGACAGTTTCGTGGTGTCATAGGTACTGATATTATATAATCGGCAATGGCTGAGAGCTATATCTGTAAAATGTAGTCGAAAATTAACTGTTTAGATTAATACATTCTCTGAACGGTTATCTACTCATAACATTGACTATGCTGAATAGTATTTTTCTTGGGTTTTTACGATTATGTTAATAGACATTTATGTCTGTTTTCATTACATAACAATTTCAAATTTTAAAGAGTTATTATAGTGAGTCAAAAGTACAATACATAACTTTTCCCCAGGCTAGGGATAATATAGTTAACTAAACTATTAAAAACTTGATGTACTATAATAAATAAAACTATAACTCTATAGACTATAAACTCTATAGACATATAAAAACTAATACAAATGACAAAAACTTTAATTTAAAAATTAAGACAAATTTAAGACTAATTTTGATTGAGAGGAAGGCAACCTTGAAGCTCACATATTTAAAAAAAAAAAGGTTTTGGCCAGTTTTTTGGTCACTGTACATAATGTTTATGTTATTTTGTAGTTTTGATGGCTTTACTATTATTCAAATTTGAAAAATGCTTGTTGAAACTAATACATGCAAGATTGGCCAAATTATATTTCTAAATGACGATGTTGAGTGCTATCTTATGTTTGCTTTAGATCCCACAACTCTCTATCGTGCACGGACAGAATACCAGAGTGAATTCAAGAGGCACTGGAAAGAGGACAGGACAGGTGAGCGCTTGTGGATTCAGAAGATAAGTTCTAGCAAAAACATCAGAAAAACTAAGATGCTTTACATCCGACAACATGTTAAACTATTGTTGTGTTCTTCTTGTTTAGGTTCTATTCAGTGGGATATGATTAATATAGTGGAGAAAGGAAAGAGAATCCTTCAGAAACATTTGGAGATTTTTGCTACCCAAGGTATGGCATACACATAGCAATAACATTTCAGAACATCGAATTCTCACTAATCATCTTTTTTTATTATTATTCTTTTTCAAAGGTCTGTGTCCGAATACATGTGGTAAGTACAGATGTGAGATTTCCGGCAATTCTCTAGAATATTATTCTGAATTTCTTAACAAAAATCAACATTTTGTACACACTTATTCTTCATTTGTACACCAACAACAACAAAATGGTGTCAAAATAATTTTCACTCAGTAAATTTCACAGATAATTACAGTGAAACAGCAATTAACACATGTAATAAATGAAATGTGAAATTGTGTATGTGTTACAGGACACTGAGTGTGTAAAGTATGAAATATTTATTGCTCATTGGGTGTGTGTGTGTCTACGCATGCTTGTTTGCTACAGGGCTGTTGTATCAGAGAGTGATGAACTGCACTTCCTGTCAGTATGGGCTCTTTACGTGTCAGTCTGCCACGCCGCCTCTAGACTGTGGAGGTGAGACAGCCAAACGCCCACGGATACACACACCAAGATGATTTTATCTGACTATATTAACACATCACACTTCTCTTTTGTCCTTCTCTCTTCTTTGTATTCTTTCTCTCACTCTCTGTTCCTATCAGAGCATCATCTTGAGGCAGATGAAGGAGAGGAGGTGGTGCTGGACTGTTTCCTGCCCTGGCACGCTCTTGTAGTTGGACAGACCGAATACCATTACTCCTGGCTTCCTGCAGAAAAGAATGTACATACTCACAGACAAACAAACACATTTGCTGTTCTCAAAGAATCCCGAAGCCATTTTGAATACTGTTTCAGACAACATCAGTAGCATATTGTTGAAAAGAGTCCTTATTACAGTTAAAATACACTTTAAAAGAATATAAATAAGTGAAAACTGACTGTAATGCTTCCAGAAAAACCTAAGTGCATGTTATTTGCAATAGAATGAAAATTGATTATAGTTTAAATTTATATTGAATGGAATTAGCTCAAATTAAGAGTGCTTTTGACCCACTTAAGTATTACTAAGTAATATGCAGTGTACTGCATAATTTACTGCAGGCATTTTATATAGCTTTAAATGTAATATTGAATAACACACTGCAGATAAAATTACAATCAAGTACTTTACATGTACTTTAGTATTCAGCACATCAAAATAAATGCAGCTTCTAATTTAAAAAATGACAAAAATTATCAGAAATATTATTTACAAGGTAAATTTTTAATTTGTCAATATTAATCAAAAGTGCCCTTTTTAGAGGTTTATTTATATGTGTTAAGAAACAGCTATGAAAGTGGTTTTAAATACAATTAAGTGGCCTTTTATTTCAGCAATATCATAAGCAAGTACAATTTTTTAATAAATAAATTGTAAAATTTTACACTATTTGTGCTGTGTGTGTATGTTGGAGAGTAGTTCGCTAAAAGCAGAGAGGCTAACTTAACTAATATTCTTTAGTAGCATCACAACAGCTCAGCAGTTGTTTTTTTTCAGTAATAATCTACTTTTCCCAACAAGTATAGTTATATTATGTAATGTATCTAATGATATATAATTTTATAGTAATGTTAAAGAAAACATGTCCCATTGGATAGCTTTGATAGTCTACCAGGTAGCCTACTTTACATCATTAGCTTTTTGCTTGATAAGCTACAGTTTTAAAGTACACGCAAGTCTTTCCAGACCAGAGTACACTGATTTAAATTTGAATTATTTACTAAAATGTACTAAAACGCAGACTGTTTGTTATTCACTGCAAGCTGTCACATGGCGGAGAGTATGAAGTGCTGGTGGTGACAGAGGAGTCTAAAATTGTCCTTAATCAGCTAAAAGTCAACGAGGAAGGCACGTACTGCTGCCTCCTACATGATCAAAAGGGTACTACGCTGTCCCGCATGTATTTCAAACTGAAAGGTAGGCGATGTTTATTGAATTTAATAACTCATTGTGGTCTTGGTTTGGCCTCCTCTCATCTGTCTCTCTTTCCCTCAGTCAACCCACTGCCAACTACAACCCCCAGACTGATTGTGGCTTTGCCGTCCCTGCCCTCGGGTTATGATGCCACACTTCACAACCTTCAGAGGAGCAGTCTCATCATTATACTGATTTTACTGACTGTACTCAGCATCACAGGCAGCCTTGTCATCATAAGGAACCTCAGGTATGTCATAACAGGATAGTTAGAACATATCAAAAAGGGGCTTTTTAATATAGTTCGATCAACAACAATAACAAGAGCAAAATAGAAAATGGGCCAAATATAGATAGTAAAGAAAAAAATTAATGTGTAATTACTTACATGAACGAGTAATTAAATGATCAAGCAGTTATTGAGCATTTTGTAAAAAAGCACTTGTGGGGCTTCCCTAGATTTTGCTTCACAAAACATTTATTGGATGGCCTAACCGTTTATTAAATAATTGTCTTTCTGTGCATATTTTGTGCTACTATTACTGTATATAGTAGCAGTGTTATATTTAAATCAAATTTAATTTCATACAACCTTCCATTTAAGTGTCATATTTTTATTAATTTTCATATTTTGGAAGACATAAATGAGATATACTCAGGCCCACATGGAATCCGCACCCACAGAAGATCAGCAGATTTCCACAGAAGTGGAATTGAATGCATGTCATTGTTTGTTTATGAAACATCATGGCCAGTGTTGTTACTGTTAACTGTAACTATTACAAATCATTTCCATTACTTGCCATAAAGCTGATATAAAATAAAGTATAAATATTCAATGAAAACTAGATGATTATTGTAAATGTTGCCTTGGCAATTAGCTGAAATAAATGTAAGTACTAAAATTACTCAAACTAAAATTGAAATGGCTAAATAGATCATATGAAAAGAAACAAAACCAAATAAAAATTAAAAAAGCACCTAACACATTTACTAAAACTTAAAATAAATGATTATTTTAATGGAATATAGTATGCAGCTCAGCATATAATATGCATGCATGAGGATTGGCACATGCAGGGAGAGAGAGAGAGAAGGGGGAGGAAGAAAGAATGACAGTGGGTGATCTGTCATGGCATCCTGCTGATTTTGTCCAAAGAGACAACGTTAGGAAGGAAGCGCACTTTGTTTGCATCCATTCTGTCATGTTGCTTTGTGTCGCTCTGATAGAGTGACCATGAAGTGGCAGCAGGAGGAGAGAGACAGCAGGAGAGGAGGAGAGGGGGAGGATGTGGAGAATATTGAGCTGATGAGTGTGACAGAAAGAGGGATGTGATCCAAAGAGATGCATGAATAAATGACTACAGACACCCAAAAGACTGATGAGTTTCAAATGCTACAGTGTGAAAGTTTAAAAGATCATATATTTTAATTTATACTTTACATACACCTTTCAGAATCTGCAAAATAGTAATTACACTGAACAAAATTATAAACGCAACACTTTTGTTTTTGTCCCCATTTTTCATGGGCTGAACTCAAAGATCTAAGACTTTTTCTATGTACACAAAAGGCCTATTTCTCTCAAATATTGTTCACAAATCTGTCTAAATCTGTGTTAGTGAGCACTTCTCCTTTGCCGAGATAATCCATCCACCTCACAGGTGTGGCATATCAACATGCTGATTAGATTGCATAATTATTGCACAGGCCTTAGGCTGGCCAAAATAAAAGGCCACTCTAAAATGTGTATAAAATAATATACACTCTAAAATAATATAACGTCTATATTCACTATATTATCCAGTCTCCGCGGTAGCTCCCGTGAACTACATTCCCAGAATGCATTGGCGCTGTGATGACACATTCCCAGACTCTATTCACGACGTACTTACACAAAGTTCAAATGATTTGCAATAGTCGCTTTGTCGCGTCCAGTGCAGACTACTGGACTGTTGCAGCGCGGCGTGTCCGGTGTAGACACCGTGTGACAGTAATCAAAAATAGCCCATATACAGCGCGGGAAGGACACCATTCGGGAACACAAATGTAGTGATCATCATGATATTACAAAGATGCACTGAAGACGGACACGAAGAGGAGAGAATAGTCGCGCAAGCAGATATAATACTGTACCAGAGAACAAATTCATTGTTTGAGATGCTCGAAATACTGGAATTGGGGTCGGTGTTATTATGAATGTATTTCTGAGGAGAAAGTTTTGATGGCATTTTCTTTTCCTCTTACCTCTGTAAAATACATACAGTATTAAATGAGTGTTTATAAGTGCGGAGTTATGTACAGCAGTGGAAACGCTATATTGCTGTTCTATAAGCGCCACCTGCTGTCAGAAAGAGAATTTGTCTTTTCATCAGAATCAGAAAGATCTTTATTGCCAAGTGTTTTTACACACACAAGGAATTTGTCATGGTGGCAGGAGCTTCAATACAGAAAGTACAGACATAGTGCACACATACATATAATTAAGGTAATAAAACACTAATAATAAAGAGTAATAATCAAATATTTATTCAGCTCGTCTGATGTTTTAGTTTTGTGCAGTTGCTTCATGTTGCAAATATTTTTGTTTGTTTGCTTAAGGTTAGTTTGACCAGTAACAGAGCAAAATAAGCAATTTATAAATGAAAATAAATCAATAGGCAACGAGTATGGGAATCGGCCCATTTAAATGTATAAAAATCGCCAATTGGAGTTGGTCACGAAAAATCTTGATCAGTGGATACCAAAAAAAGTTTGAAATATATGTATGTGAATGGAGAATGTATGTGTGTGAAAGCAGAAATGTATGTGTGTGTAAGGAGAATGTATGAGTGTGAGAAAGAGTAGAAATGTATGTGTGTGTAAGGAAAATGTATGAGTGTGAGAAAGAGTAGAAATGTATGTGTGTGTAAGGAAAATGTATGAGTGTGAGAAAGAGTAGAAATGTATGTGTGTGTAAGGAAAATGTATGAGTGTGAGAAAGAGTAGAAATGTATGTGTGTGTAAGGAGAATGTATGAGTGTGAGAAAGAGTAGAAATGTATGTGTGTGTAAGGAGAATGTATGAGTGTGAGAAAGAGTAGAAATGTATGTGTGTGTAAGGAAAATGTATGAGTGTGAGAAAGAGTAGAAATGTATGTGTGTGTAAGGAAAATGTATGAGTGTGAGAAAGAGTAGAAATGTATGTGTGTGTAAGGAAAATGTATGAGTGTGAGAAAGAGTAGAAATGTATGTGTGTGTAAGGAGAATGTATGAGTGTGAGAAAGAGTAGAAATGTATGTGTGTGTAAGGAAAATGTATGAGTGTGAGAAAGAGTAGAAATGTATGTGTGTGTAAGGAAAATGTATGAGTGTGAGAAAGAGTAGAAATGTATGTGTGTGTAAGGAGAATGTATGAGTGTGAGAAAGAGTAGAAATGTATGTGTGTGTAAGGAAAATGCATGTGTGTGAAAAGCAGAAATGTATGTATGAGAATCGAGAATGTATGTGTGTGTGAGAGTAAAAATGTATGTATGTAAAAGGAGAATGTACAGTATGTGTGTAAAAGTGCCGGAATGAATTATGGCTTGTACGGCCCCTCATATTTTTCCATTTATTTATTTATTCCACTTGCTTTCATTGCTTTTTAGTATTTATATTTATTTGAAAAAGTTGATGGCAATTTTATGGCACATAAATTAAAGAAAAAAAAAAAAGAAGCATCATCACTTGGCAAAAGCTCATAAAGAAAATAGTGACATCATTATTTGGCATGAAGTCATGTGACAAATAGGGACAGGCTCTGGAGGTAGATTTTCATGGGTAATTTATTTTGGGTTTATTTAAGTGGTTTAAGTTATTTGCATTATTATCTGTCCACCAGATGCTGTCGTATGTTTTTCAGTTACACACTGAGTACACACACACACACACACCCTTTGAAAAATGTATCCATTCACTGGAAAAAAAAAATGAAGACACGTTTCAGATGAATGAATGACACGTTTTGGTTGGGCAGACACGTGGGAGAGAACGAGAGATAAAGTGAGAGAGGTAAATCTCTTGGATTACAATGTTTTTCTAGAATTAATATTCCCCTGCCTGCTGGTTAATCCTGGGGATTATCCGCTCTTCTGGCCAGAGGAGTGTACGCTGAAAACTCTCAAACGCTTGTTTTCATATGAAGTTCCCCTTCGGTAACTGAGAGACTGTCAGACTTCCTGTTCAGAATGGCTCCATTACATCTGATTGACAGTTTTTCAGTTCTTTCAGTTACAGTATTGTGTTCTTCGGCGTGAACAGGTGGCTGAAGTCTTTAGAACATATATCAGAAGTCATATTAATCAATGTTATTTGTATAGCATTTTATTCCACAGTATTTCATCATTTCAAAGCAGCTTTATAGAAAATCATGTTTATGATATCCTTATATTATCATGTCACTGGGGATTCTGGGGAAAGTCCTTTAAGTAACAGGAAATTATCCATTTTGAAAGTTCTGCTCAGTTGTGATTTTGAATGGTTTCAGCTATTGTTTACTGTCTTTCTGCATTTTCCTATTGTTTTACCGAGACGAGTGACATCACGGGAGGCAAGAAACACTGCCAGAGTAAACACAGGTCAAATAGTTCTTCCAAAACATTTTTTTTTTAACAGCTTACTATTAGCTTATTTGTTCCTCCAGCTTTCTGGCATGGATGGGTTGATTGTTTTCTCCGGAACAAAACATAGAAAACAAAACAGAACACGTACATAGAATAAATATTGATTTTCACCGGATTACTCATCAACTTCCTTTATGAGACTCTGACAGTTTGATTAAACAAACGTGGAGGAGGCTTCTCTCAAGCAGATATTATTTTAGCTGCATTTGCAATTTGTGATCAAGACGTAGTCATGAGTATTAATATTAGGCTGTGTGGACATTCATGATGTACATAAATTATTTAAATTATTTGATCCACAGGAAACAACTAACGCAGGAAATATTAAAATAAATACATATCTATTAAAAAAACAGCATAATCTACATGTTCACACATCTGTTGGTGATTTACAGATTATTAAAGTGTCAAATATTTAAATTTCATTTGTTTAATTTTTTTTTTTAATTGATTGTATTAGAATTTTTGAAAAAAATAATGTATACACCATTGTATCATATATATATATATATATATATATATATACAATTATTTATTGAGGATATCTAGTCTTTAAAACAATTGTCACAATTTTGTTTTATTGAATTATTTTCAGACAGTAAACAGGCCCTATTTCTAAAGCAACAAAGGACAGCTCTTTTTCTGCCAAGCAGGATGTTGTGACATTACATGGCTCGTTACACTAACCTCAGCCCACAGCACCATCCTCCCAACAGTTTACGCACTTAAAATGAACACCCTCGTCCTGACACCCTCGCAAAACCACATATAAATTATTCAATGCCACACACACACACACACACACACACACTTAATGCAACAGGTGTGAATGCTGAATTCACGTAACATATGATGAAATAAAGAGATGAGAATGGAAACAATGGAAAACTTTTTTATTTTTTATCTACTCATTCTGAGCTGCTTGTTTTTCAGTTATTATGGACTGGCGAGATGTAGTGCCTGTCGTAGCAGCAAGAACATCAACAACAACATGGTATTTGATTTACTGCCATGGTAGAAAAAAAATCTAGATACAGGCCAGGAGGCATATTCTTTTTTTTATTTTTTATGTTTCATGAATGAACATTCAATTAGTTAAAACATGAACAGTTAATCTCATATCAACTATGAAGTGAGTCTTCACTAAATTCTCATTTGAATTGCAGTGTTGTGTTACAAACACAATTATTTGACATGCAAAGACATGCGCTCAGAGTCAAACTAATATGAGGCAAGTACGAACACACAACCTCATATTCTTAAGCTTAAAAGGAGGAGGGGTGTGGGATGGAAGAGAGGCCGCGGTTGTGGGAGAAATTGTAGGGGAAAAAGACGGGGGAGAGACAGAGTGAATGAAGGGAAATTCAAGACTGAGGGAGTGAATGAGAAAGAAAGAAGGACGGAGCTGAACTCAGCTGCTCTTTACACATTCAGGGAAAGAAAAACAGTGCATGGGAGGATCCTCCTCCTCTTCCTTTAACAAAAGTGGTTTTAGTTTTGCTTTGTGATTTTAGGGTGAGCTGAATATGTACAAGTGTTTATTCTCAAATTTTGCAATGTTGAGAAATACTGTATATTTTGGCAGATACGAAACAATTTCAATCAATGCAATGCTACTTTTCATTAAAATATCAAAATGTTTCTTATCGTTTTAACCCTCATGTACTGTTTTTGGTTTCAGAGAATCATGTTAATAGCTCAGAAAAAATACAACATTGATGTATCAGGTTGATGTAACAATTGAAAACCTGTTTTATATATATATATCACATTACTTTAGTTTGGGTTCTCATAGAGCCTGGAAATAAAACATTCAATAAAACAACCAAACACATAATGATAAAGTGTAGAGGTACTCTCCTGCCAACTGTTTAGTTTTTCATTTTTAGTTGTGTCAGTTTGACTGAAACTGAATTACTAAAATCAATACTTGTCACATGATAAGCAAGGCAGTCAAATCTTCAATAATATTTGTCACCTGGGTTTTGGTGAGGTATGAGGAAAAATAAGACAAAGACTTAAATATCTAAATTAATGTAATGATATACATGGACATCACCCCACATGTAAAGTAAAAGTCAGTTGTAACAGATCATGAAGGTTAAGAATAATCTTTCTTATCAGCATGAGGCATAATGATGTCATTTTAAATCACGCTGGTTAAGGTGTTTTTAGTTATCTTATGGGGGTGTTTTTGTGCCATAGCATAAGTCTGAATTCTTGTGATGTATCACTTTAGATCAATCATGAGGAAGCATCATTTCCATTCTCAGTATGTGACTCAGACTCATACATCCTCCCTCGTGTTAGTAGTGCCATATGTTTGTTGTTGTCATTTAAAATAAATAAAAGGTGAGCTCAGACCTGTGGGTGACGTTCCACACTGTACAGAAATAAATATGGGTGAACTTTTTTTTAATTTTTTATCACTGGCTATAGTTTCTACCTTCATTTAAATTTACATTTGGTTACTAGTTTCTGTACTTTCATTTGAACCTACATTTCATTCCTGGCTAATAGTTGTAGTACTTTCATAGCAATTTTTTTACAGTAGTGGTTCTACAATAAATGACTGCATACTGTGACTGCCGTGTGAGCAGGAAATGACTGTGATCAAATGACTGTCAACAATAACTGTAATTGTGTGTTGCTAGACTTCCAAGCATGAATAAATTAATTTTATGTATTTATTTATTTATTTATTTATCTTTCTGTTTGACGGATAATTTATTTTAAAATTATGTTGACTGCAGTGACCAGTGCTAAGTTGCAGTCCCGGTTGACGAGTCATACTAATACTGTAGTTCACCTGACTCAGCTCACCACAATAGCATAAAAATCCCCAACTACTCATTGAGGAATAGTTCACCCAAAATTTTAAATTTGCTAAAAAATTACCCTCAGGCCATCCAAAATGAGCATTACATCACTTGCTCATCAATGGATCCTCTGCAGTGAATGGGTGCCGTCAGAATGAGAGTCCAAACAGTTGATAAAAACATCACAATAATTCACAGCTAATCCAAACAACTCCAGCGTATCAATGGATGTCTTGTGAAGTGAAACGCTGTGTGTTTGTAAAAAACAAATCCATCATTTAGGCGTTCTAACTTCAAGTCATCACTTCTAGCCAAAATAGTCCAGTCCACAATCCAAAATAATGCTTTCTCCAGTGAAATAGATGATCCACTGTTGTCCTTTCACATCAGAATCCTCCAACATATTAGTTTTGAACTGTTTTTGCTTATAAACGGAACTTGATCTGTTCATATTTCTCTCTTGATTCAAAAGCGATGACTTTTTTTCTGGGGAAAACAATATCATGAATAAACGACGTTCTTCTGAGTTTTTTTTTTTTTTTTCATTAAAAAATATAATGTTATAGAAACATGGGTGCAAGTTTTAAACAAGCAATTTTATGGACATTTTGGACACCTTTGTGATGAAGTTGTCCTTGCTTATCCATTAAGAACAGATAATGTGAGATCATAAAGTATAATTACAAACATAAAAATGCTAATTAATAAGCTTGTGTAATTTTTGCTTCATAATAACCAACTGTTCTGTAGCACTATTACACTTGCAAGGAGAAAATGAATTAAATTATAAAAAGGTCCAGCAGCCAAACTGAACACTAATTACATTATTCAAACTGTTATCCCACAATGCAGCACAATATGACTATTATTTATTGTATTTACAGTGGCTTCTTGTGTAATGCCAGACAAGTCTGCACTGATCTCACTGTCAAATTCTTTTTTTTTTTTTTCACTGTCAAATTCTTAATACAGCATTTTATTATAAGAAATCATTTTTGAATCTTGAATCTTGTAAAAAATCTAGCAGTGTGTGATTATAAATTATTCTGTAATATCTTTAATATTGAAAGACAAGCATTCAGACAGATAGATGAAGGTGCATTGTCAAAACAACGAATACAAAATACATTGCTTTTAAAACTAATGATATTAGTCTTTAAAGCTGCAGAGAAAGAGCCAGTGCAGAGTCAAAACAGGGGGAAAGTACAGAGAAAGACAAATAAGCTGTGATAGGAACAGAGAGAGTGTGAATGCAGGGTTTGTGAATGTGACCTCAGATTGCAGACTGCTGTTAAAGATTATCCAGCCTCTTGTGCTGTTTAATTCCAAACATAATCCTGCATCCAGAGTTCATGTTGTTTTTCCACTTAATACCACATGGCCTATTTCTCCACTGCACATCGTTTCATTCACAAGTACAAACCCCTCCTTTATAGCGCTTGTGTGTGGACGTGCATAGAGAATGTGCTGGCTAGACAGAGTCCTGGACAACCACAATAAAGTGGACGCGTGGCAGGCTGTGCTATTAGACTCGTTCATGCATCCAAAGAACAACCTGCTCCTTAATGTCTTAATATGTTGTTTGTTCTTAGGGGTTAAAAATAGACGTACATGCATTTAGAATTGATTTTAGAGCATACTTATAAAACCGTTTAATTACTAAGGAACTAAATACATTGTAGATATGCTTACTGCATAGAATCCTAATAAAAATCTGGTTATAGTTTGGCTTTGTGATTTTAGGTTGAAAATGCTCAAGTATTTTTTTCTCAACAGTCTTCCACAGGCAGAGTAAGATATGTTGTGAAATACTGTATATTTTGTTAGGCGATAAATTATTTCTATTAGTGCAATGATTCTTTTTATTACAACATAAAATATATCTTATTCTTTTAACCCTTGGTGGGGCTTCAGTGTCCCCAGAGCTACTTTAATAACTCAAAATATACTTGATGTTAATGCACCAGGATGATATGTCAGATGTCACATTACTTGTTTGGGGTCTCAGAGACACCAGATAAAACTAAATTGCTAAAACTGCGATACATTTGTCTGTTATACACTCCTGCTGTCTTTAATGTCTTCAATTTTAATGTCTATAAAAACTTGATTTTTATGATTTTTTTTATTTTTATGGGTTTTGATGAGGTCAGATGAATATATTAAAAAATCTGAAGGAAAAAAATGGGTCAATTTTAAAATTACTACTACTATTTTTACACCTAAATGCATTGCAAATATACTTACTGCATAAAGAAACCTCTAAGATTTTTATGATGAAGTCAACTAGAAATGTATGTGTTCATTCCAAAGATAAAATGCCACCTGCAGATGTCAGATTCCCAATCACATGATGTGAAAACGCTATTTCTTTAAACGCTGTTTTTTGTCTATTTGTCATTTTACAGTTATTCTCTGCTGGCAGCTTGCATCAACCACTGAAACTGTACACCTGTATGGAAAGTTGCAGGGCGGTGTATTTTACCCGCACAAAATGACATGGTACGGTCAAGCATGAAAATACATCGTCGCCTTCAGCGCGTGGTTTGAAGTTCCTGATTTAACGTTGTGACCTTGCCCAAAGCCCTCAAGCCAACCACAAAGGTGTCATAGTAGAACGTACTCTAACGTGTGTGTGTGTGTGTGTGTGTGTGTGTGTTGCGGTTGTAAGGTTCGATGGTACTGCTTAAACACGTCACAAAATAAAAAAAACACGGGCAAACCCAACGACCACGTGCCAGTGGGAAAAGAGGGTGAGCGCGTCAAGAGCCATATATGGAATGTCGGTCTTAGTCAACGGGACATATATGGTGCTTCCGTGCGTGACGTCTGTTCCTTATGTGGAAAACGAAGGCGTGGCTGTGGCGGAGGAGAAGCGATACAAATACCGTCTCCAACCCCGCCTTATTGTAGAATCACATCTGCTAACAAATAAAGGACTTTAAAACTAAGCTTTGACGAAATACTCAGCACGAATATACGAAATTGACATTTAAAGACAAAATTATTTGATGTTCATTTTAAAGTCAAAACACACCAGGCCTAAAGGGACAAAAATATTGTTTTGTGCCATCTGTTTTTGTTTCTGTTTATAGTTCTTAATTTCTAGTGGACAGACAAATTCGTTCCAGTATACTGAACGCGCTGTTGTTGATGCTTTAAAGAATATCCGTTTCTCCTCGCGGCTGTTGTTTGTCTGGAGAGGTCATGGGTATTGGCGACCCTCTCGAGATCTCAGGCAGTGAGTTGGTTCATATTTTGCGGACTCCCTGTGAGCTCTTCGCGTCTGGGGGATGCATCGTGCTGGACTGCCGACCGTTCCTCGCCTTCTCCCGAGCGCACATCCTCGAGTGCCGCAACGTCAACTGGAATTCCATGCTGAGACGGAGGTCCAAGAGCTCCGTGGTGTGTCTGGAGTGGCTGGTGGCGGATAAGTCGCTCCTGGCCCAGCTGCGGAACGGAGACTTCTCTCCGGTGGTGGTCCTGGATGACAACAGTCGCTCGGTCAGAGATCTGAAGAGCGAGAGTCTGGCCAGTCTCCTCCTCAGTGCCCTTCAGTCAGAGGTCCAGTCTGCCTCGACGCACATTTGCTTCTTACAAGGTAAACTTCACAGAACTAGACACGTTGTCATTGTTTTTTTTGTTTAGTTTTTTTGCCTACTACAATTTCAAGTTCTATTTTATTTCAAAATGGTTTCGCTGGTAGCCTAATTTAAAAAGCTTTATGTGATAACATCTAAATAAACTGTAACAGTATGATTTAATATAACTCAGGATGACTACAATATCAACGAAAAATTAGAATAAAAGACATTTATAGATGAAATAGCGCTTTAAAGTCACATGACTTTTCTTTTAGTGGCCTGTTTATTAGACTTATATCGATCTATCTATCCATATATATATATATATATATATATAGGTCTATCGTAATATTCTTTACATTTAATTTCACTGGAAAAATGGATGGTTTGGTAACTTCTGATTTGATTTTCAGATTGACTATATTATCTTATATCAACGAAAGTAATTAGATTATATTTATATTGTTAGTTGGAAAATGTAATTTATTTGCATACTGCATAAACAGCTGCTTTATGCACTGTAAAAATTATTTGTCTGGTAACATAAAAATGTGCATCATGTGGTAACATCTGCATGAACTGTTTATTCCGGTCAAAAATAACTACAAACATATATAAAATATTACAAAAGAGAAATTTATCTTGTTTTACAGTGCATTACATTTGCACCATAGGCTATTTCTAATTGAAAATGTAATTTTTGCTCCACTTAGAGGCTTATTACAAATTTGTTGAGATGTTTGCTTGATCTGTTTGTCAAACCCTGTAAAATGAAATGCACAGAATTAACAACAAAATGTTTTCTTTGACCATTTCTAGGTGGATTTGATGGCTTCTTCACACTTTATCCGGAGCTCTGCTTAAGCCCTCCTGTCATGTGCTCAAATCATCCTGCTCTCAGTGATTCAGAGCCAGTAGTTTCCGGAAGAAAGACTCCTCTCTATGATCAGGTTAGCTATGTGAAATCTCAAAATCATTATGAATTGTCTAATGACATTTAATATATCACAATATGTTTTCAATACACTCATTGATTTTTGTCTTTTGTGATTTCTAGGGTGGTCCAGTTGAAATCCTCCCCTTCCTCTTTCTGGGCAGTGCACTTCACTCCTCCAGACGGGAGACTCTGGAGCGATGTGGGATCACGGCTGTGCTCAACGTATCCTCTTCCTGTCCCAACCTGTTTGAGGAGGAACTTCAGTACAAAACTCTGAAGGTGGAGGACAGTCTGGCCGCAGACATAGGCATTCTTTTTCCAGAGGCCATCCACTTTATTGGTAAGTCTTAACAAAAATACATTTCTGAATCCTTCAGAAATATAATAATGACCTAAAAACTAACACACAACTTCATTGCATCTGCAGAATCGATAAAAGAGAGTGGTGGTCGAGTGCTGGTCCACTGTCAAGCAGGAATCTCCCGGTCAGCCACCATCTGCCTGGCATACCTCATTCACGCTCGACGTGTCAGTCTGGACGAGGCCTTTGACTTCGTAAAACGCCGCAGACAAGTCATCTCACCCAACTTAGCCTTCATGGGCCAACTTCTTCAGTTCGAAACAGACGTTTTGTGCCCCTATACTGTACTAGACAGAGAAAACAGTGGCACTGCGTTTTGAACTTTAATATCTTGAACTGGCTCCACTAAATTTCAGAAGACAGATCTTCTGGCCACAGCTGTGACCTCAAAGACTGTGAAAGATCTGCAAAGGTGCTTTCAGGAAGTTTTAGTTTGATGCTATCTATGGGTGTAGTACAAACGAGAGCCATGAGACTCTTAATAAAGGGACCAAATGAGGCACCTTTAAACTACACCGTGGCATTACTCAACTTGTTTGGGTAATAGATGGCATCAGCTGACTACCTCTTCTCGATTGTTTAAGGCAATACAAACTAAACATAGATGAATGGCTTTCTGTGTTTCTGAACAACAACGGAATCTCTGACACACTGCTACACCCAATAGCCCTCGTGGAAAACATAATAATCACATGTCATTGTGACATTGTAGTACTGTGATCTTATAATATCGACCCAAGATAACTTGTATATGAGATACTGATGAACCAGACAAACAGCTTACCCAAAAATGGGTAATAAAGCATTTCGCTTGAGCGGTAATATACGTTTAGGATGTATGTGTGCAGATCATCATACCATGAAATTGTGTTGCATCAGTCAGTGTTCCATTTGACTGATGCTGTGACCATATAAGGCTGTGATGTGTGGTTTGTCTTCTGTCTGCTAAATGTCAAGTTTTTCCATGAAGTTACTGTCTAATTGTCAGTCTCAAACAAGTTTTAAAGGGCAAAGACCTGACAAACTGTGATCTTAGGTCATTTTAAAAGCAAGTTTAATTGTGTCATGATAGGCACTAAGGCCATTTTGTAATTTATTTAATTTTTTATAAAGTGTAATTTTATTTCCTTTCTTTTTGTGAATATTTATTTATATATATTTTCATTCAAGAAATGCACTTTAAATTAGATTTGATTGATAATAAGATCTTTTGTAAGCTATGTGGTTCACTTATTCCAATATGCAAATAAAATGATGGATTCATTTGTTTAATGCAGAAGTCAATGTGGTTGTCTTTGTATCATGTTTTAAATTATTACTCGCTGACAAATTATAGTACCAATTCTTATTATAGGCCACCTTCCATGTGCGATATTAAAGTCCAAGTAATGAGTTTTTACTTAAAATTATAAATATAGTCACAATTAGCCATTATGAGAATTGCACATTATATTTTGTTTTAAAATAATTATCTTATGCTTAGCAAGGCTGCATTTATTTGATCAAAAATACAGTAAAAAGTTACATTATGAAATTAACTATTTAAAATAACATTTTTCTATTGTAATATATATAAAAAATGTAATGTACTGTGATGCAAAGCTGAATTTTCGGCATCAACACACAATCCTTCAAAAATCAGCATGTCTAATATGATGTGCACCCAGAGGGCACATCGATTGGGCCAAAAAAGCTCAATTGGGGTGCTCCACCACACAAGAATATAAGGACAAAAACATTAAAGTAGGCACACCACAGCTCCAGAGATATAGAAGTATTTAATTATGTTCTCACCAGAGGTGATGATTCGAGCTTAAGAGCTTATTATTTTCAGTTGAAAACTGTGATAATTAATGTTTTTGTAACGTTTTGCAACTTTCAGAGCTGCAGTGGTGTCAAACTAATAACATTGTTTCACATTGTTGCAATAGTCATTGGCAAACATTTACTATCTGGCCTTGCTCACTGCTGTGGTAATCACTCAAAAGTATTAACATGGAAATGTAATACTATTTGGATTGGCTGCACGATATAAACAGGTGAAATCTTTTACCACAGCGCCATCTACTGACGAAGTAATAGAAGCTGACTGCACCTGTCAAGCATTACTACAGGAGATCACAAAGTGGCAGTGTTAGATTCAAAATCTGAGTATGAGCAGGTCTCTAACTAACACGGTTTATGTTGATGATTATTACTTAAATCTTAAATTACACTGTAATTGTTGAATGTGTTGAAGGTGAGCAAATACCAGTGAAGTACAGCAAGATGTAGAGGAGTTTGTTTTGTAACTTTGGAGCATTGTGTGGAATTCATCAGCAAATCGGAGATCACCAATTAAGGAGTATGTGGAGTGATTGTGTTACAGATGGTCATTGCTGCCTCCAGCCATCAACATCTACAACTCTTTCATTGTGAGCGTGGGCATGGAAAACACATTTTGTTTAGCTTTCTGTCAAACTTTGACGGAAGTTCTAAACACTTAGGGTAAAGCAGATTGCAGTTGCCCATGTGAGGCAGGTCCTGCGATGACAGCATTGATATGGTCATGCATTAACTCTCACACATCTCCATCAGAACTCAGAACATCCTATCTGGTGTAATGCTATCTGCCAAACGTTTTAACTTACTCAGCTCACTCAGGCAGTTTTAAATTTAAATTGGATCCAGCCTTAGCTGCTTCATTTGTTTGAGTTCCAGTGAGGGCCTCTCTATATTTCTGAAATACATTTTACCCAGTAAATATTTAGTATACATTAAACAAATATGAATACATTAAGTACTCTCTCTCCAGGTTTTATTTCATTAATATTATATAATTTGCAAGCACAGTTGTTTTAATATACTTTTAAGATTTGAAGAACACTGCAATTATGCATTCGATACAATTAAGTGCACTTCTTTTTAGGCAAATTAAACGATCTAATATCTCAGTCACACTTTCTAAAAGTGTACATTTACATTTATTCATTTAGCTGACGCTTTTATCCAAAGCGACTTACAATTGCTATATATGTCAGAGGTCGCACGCCTCTGGAGCAACTAGGGGTTAAGTGTCTTGCTCAGGGACACATTGGTGTCTCACAGTGGATTCGAACCCGGGTCTCTCACACCAAAGGCATGTGTCTTATCCACTGCGCCATCACCACCCCACTTATATGTGTACTTATATATTAAAAACATGAAGACATTAGTCTTTCTAAAAGTGTACTTATATATTTAAAAAATGAAGACATTAAGTACTCTTTCTCCAGGTTTTATTTTATTAATATTAAATGTGTTTTAATGTACTTTTAAGATTTGAAGAACACTGCAATTATACATTCAATGCAATTAAGTGCACTTCTTTTTCACAAGGGTCTGCTAATTAAACAGCCTATCTAATATCTCAGTCTATCACTACTAAGAAGAAAATTACTTCTCTCCAGAAGGAACATCATGACCCTCTTGAAAGCTATTGGGGGGGGGGGGGGGGAGTACAGTAAATTAAATGGAGTTTCCAAAGAGAACTTAATTTTCAAGCGTGCCATGATCCTGAAATGCAGACATTCATGGTGAGAACAAAATACAAATCTGACATGCAGCGGAAGCTTTAACACCATTAAGATTTAGTAATCAAATCACACATTTTAGTCAACAGATCTTAATCAGGTTAGACGCCACACCGAGTTTAACACGGATGTAAACGAGGCTGTGAGAGATATGCAGTCTTTACAGTGGCGCGCAAGGCAGAAACATCCTAGAGTTGACCGTTTTCTAAACATTTTGGTCTATTGATTTTTTTCGGTAAGACGTTTAGTCAGCTGAACAGTTTGTATGTTGTTAAACAACATTTCACTATACTATAACGCATTGTTTTAGTTCTTGTCAAAAAATAAATATGGTGCTGCAATCAATAAGGTCTATAAGAGTAGGCTTAACACGGTTTTGAGTCATCCAGAAGAGTGTTTCAAATAAATAATTAAATTATCAGACAATATCTGCAAAAATTATGGTTAAATAGTCTTGCATTTTGTTGTCCATAAGAGGGCAGACCTCACCACAGGTTTATAAATGCACAACACATCTCTTCACTGCCATCCATCTATCCATCTATCTGTTAAAAACAATCAAATATTTCTGTAAAACCCAGTACTCCACTGAAGAGCTTCCTGTTCGAAATATTGCTTCGTGCAAATATTTATTTCATATATATTTTTTTATTTGCATACTGGAAATGGTGCAACTCATTCGACCCTTTTGACACAACGTCCTGTGTTCTTTACTAAAATCACGACGGTGATACGGGTGATTCAGGATGTAGAAATACACTGATCCTAATGGATACGCTTGAAGAGGTTCTAAATTGCATTTGGGTACATGTTGCACTTTCTCATCAGAAGAGAGCATTAAACCACTTGATCTTTATGAAATGATGCGCGAATACTGTGCGGAGGAAGCGATCACGAGTCATTTAACGCACGAGAGCGCAGTCTGTCATAAAGTTTGAAATGTTTCTAACAGGTCTCTGTTGCTTTTAAAGTTTATTTGCTTTTTATTTGTTGCTTTGTGTTGGGTTGGAGGCAATCAGCAACACACTCAAATGAAGTTCTGAACAGTTACGCACCTTTAACTAAAAACAACCTTTCATTTTGGTGCATTTTACAGTTTGAGGTGGTCATATGCCAATAAAATAAACTTCTCAAACGAATATATAGTCAAATGAATCCTGCCTACTGTTCATTGTGTAAATATCATTATTCAAAATCGTTAAAGCTTTATCCGTTTTGAATACAAGTTGTTTGGATTGTTGACTTCTCCAATGTGTATTATCTGAATTGCATCCACTACACGCCTGGATTTGTTTTATGTTTGACAACAGAGTGTTAGGATAGGTCAGGCTTTTAAGTGGGAGGGAAGAGTTCGCCTCATGACGCCCGTCCTGACATCACTTATACTGGGGTACTGAGGAGAACCGCTGCATAGATATGAAGCCAGAGCGGCTCGCGCGAGCCGCACCGATACTTCAAACTGAGTTAATGCGCGAGGCACGTAGAAGGCATTCAACTCGCTGATTGAGATACTGTCACTAAAATGGGAGAAACACGGAGGGAGACGGACGACAAACTGTGTTCAGACATTATACTTCTTTTTAGTGCTTGGACATACCCGACAAATTTCGGCGTGCCTCTGATTCTTTATTGAGCCGACTTTCTCCACTCAGGAATGTAACAACGACACAACTACATCAGACTCCAACATTTATCAGGGTAGTTGTTGCGCTTAAATTCTTGTTGCAAACTTGTGAAAACTGTGAGGAGAAACTGGCACATCGCCGCGCGCTGCTGCGTGCTCTCTGGAGATTTATATTTAAAGCCTTGCGCTTCCGTGGAGGCTCGTGCATCTGGGTAACCTAGATTTAAGCATTCCAATATATTTGTTTTGTAAGTACTTGTTAAGAATTGATAACGTTTTTATTCCCAATTTAAACTTTAGAATAGCCTATGTAAAATGTTAAAATTTAATAATTGTAACTAATTATTTATAGAAGCACAATATTGCGCTGCTTTTTCTTATGGGAAATTAATCGATCTGTGGCACCGTAGTTTGTATTTCTGCATTGGTTCTGGGTGTTTTTGTTTGGTTTGTTTTGTTTTAGTTTTCCCCCTCACATTATCTGTCGTTTTTTAAATTTTTATATAGATATATTTAAAAACATTCTGAATTTGACAATTTACTGACAGAGCTGTACATTCTAGTTGATCAGAACCGTAAATTATAATTGAATAAATGTAATCTATCCAACAGCTAATTCATTTGATGCCTGCCTTTTAAATTAAGTTGCACGTTTCCATAATTATTCCATTAGCCAGATGACGCTTTTAACGCAAAGAAATAAACTACCATCACTCGATGAGATGTGACATAACAATGGCCAACAGAATCTTTAGCTCAGTGAACAATGTATTCATTCGTTTATACGTAAGAAATTTATAGATATACGTTTATTTCATTTCAAACAGACATATTTTACTAAGTTCTTAGAGGCGAAAAAAGCAGCTAAACGAGATTATTCAATTTAATCTGGCCACATTCGGATAACTAATAGAGAAGATTAGTCCACGTGCACCCTCAGGTGCTGCGCTTTGGCAGTCATGGCAAGCGCGTGCTCTACAGGCACGGGTCTGCATGGCCACAACATCAACGGCACCGGAGGCACGTCTTCACCGACTTGTAACCAGAGCATGATTAAACTCCCTCCGTACACTCCAGAAGCCACAGCAGCCTTTGCAACAGCCATCACGTTGATGATTATTTTTACAATTGTTGGCAATATTCTGGTCATCATCGCTGTTTTAACCAGCCGCTCGCTTAGAGGACCCCAGAACCTCTTCTTGGTCTCCCTTGCGGCCGCGGACATTTTGGTGGCCACCCTCATCATCCCATTTTCGCTGGCCAATGAACTGATGGGCTACTGGTATTTCCGCTCTGTATGGTGTGAGATTTACCTGGCGCTGGATGTGTTGTTCTGCACTTCCTCTATAGTACACCTGTGCGCCATCAGTCTAGACCGCTACATGTCTATCTCACGCGCCGTCACGTACGGCGCAAAGCGGACACCCAAACGCATCAAATGTGCCATTTTGGTGGTGTGGCTGATCTCAGCAGTCATCTCCTTCCCACCGCTACTCTCCATGAACAAGAACAAAGGTGGCGCCGATTCAGATGGGCTGCCACAGTGTCAGCTCAATGATGAGCGCTGGTACATCCTGTACTCTACTATCGGTTCCTTCTTTGCTCCTTGTCTGATTATGATCTTAGTCTACTTGCGGATCTACCAGATCGCCAAGCAGCGCACAAGATGTCCACCAGGGGAGCCCCGCAAAGAGGTCCCAGCCAATGCCTCTACCCCTCAGCACAATGTCCACACGGAGGGTCTACAAAATGGAAGAGGAGATGAAACACCCTCTACCTTGCAGAAAAAACCCAGGCCTCCGACTCTGGCCGTGTCTCAAGTGGAGTCCGCCCAGCAAGCGGCGAGCCCCCCAATCTCCAACAAACATCTGCAACCCCCTTTGAAAACCCTGACGCTGACCATGCCGTGCCCCTCCCCGTCTCCTTTGAATTCATCCGAAATGGCTCCTAATAAACCTAAAGCAGGGAAAAAGGTGAAGAAGGCCGTGAAACAGCCTGACAATAATAATGGAGACAGCATGAGCTCTGACTCGGACACCGAGCAAGGTGGGAGGGGATTAGAGGTCCCTTGCACCCCAGGCGTGACACCCAGTGGCATCCATTCTCCCGCCACCATCCAGAAATACAGAGACATGATCGCCACTGCCAAAGGTGCCAAGATAGTGACCCGGAAGATGAAGCAAGAAGGAACGCCCAACTCCACACGGCGCAAAGCCATGGTGAACCGAGAGAAGCGCTTCACTTTTGTGCTGGCGGTGGTAATTGGCGTCTTTGTCATCTGCTGGTTCCCTTTCTTCTTCTCGTACAGCCTACAGGCTGTGTGCCCGGAGACGTGCACCCTGCCAGAGCCGCTCTTTAAGTTCTTCTTCTGGATCGGCTACTGCAACAGCTGCCTCAACCCGGTCATCTACACCATCTTCAACAAAGACTTCCGCAGAGCCTTCAAAAAGATTCTCTGCAAGAACACTAAAGGCACATTCTTCTGATGCTCCTGAGGTGGATCTTCTCCTCAGACAATAAATATGTGGTTATTCAGAACACAGACTAAAATAAGCACAATAACGGTGCTGTTGCGATGTAAACGAAGGGCTTTTTGTGCTGCCCAGTGAACTGAGGACACCATGCTACTTAAATGACTCCAGGTTACCGCTTCAGGCATTGGATTCCTGGTATTTGTGTTATAAAATGGGGCTAATCCAAAAATATTCACAGATTTTGACAAATCAAGGCTGAACATAAAATTACTTACTGGGACTATCGTACACCTGCAAGGACAAGAGACATGGAGGTCAGTTACAAAGGTTATTGTATTTTTTTCTGTTATCTCGCCTTTCTAAGAACACCAGGCCTTGGAGGTACTGCAAACACGGATTTCTCTAAGGATTTCAGAGGTACACCATTCAGAATCTTTACGTACAGCTTTTCCATGCTGATTGGTCTACCAATGCCTACACAGCATTACTTCTGAGGAACAAAGACATGAAATACTCCTGTGGAAATCCTTGCCAGGGGCAATGTGTATGAAACAAGCTTATGCAAGTTTCTTCAATCGAACATTAAGGCTTCTAGTTTCAGATCGCCCCTAGTGTAGGACCTCTGGGGAGATTTTCTGCCATGCTGTGATGCAGAAAGGCTCTGTGAATACAGAACACCTGTCATGGATGGAAGCCTTTCTGTCTCTTTGCATCTTGGACTGGTTGCCAGCAGGCTTTAAGATAACAAAATGTTTATTATGGGAACTTAAGATATGTATTCATATCAAAAGTCATTTTCATTTTTAATGTAAGACTCTTTGCGTCATCCAAAATGACTTTAGACTTTGTTGACTGTATCAGATGACACAAACACCTCCTGATTTCCCTGGAGGTGCTCTTTCTGATTTGGTTCTGCACTTTTCTTTGTATAAAAGAACAAATAATCATTTGTTGGTGTACACTGATCTACCGCACCCTAAATGTCTGAGCATTCAGCAGGGTGATACTTTGGGACTAAGGGCTGATAGCAGTGATGCTTTCTATTTCTTTGGTGATTGTCTTTTTGCCAATGATCCCCCGTATGTGTGTGCCGAGCAAATGTTGCGAATGGGTTTGTGTTGTGTCTGACTGCAGTGTATGTTAGGAAATGTATGCTGTGTGCGAGAGGGTGTTCGAATGCTGTTGTGTGGAGGTTTCTTTGCGTGTGTGAGTTCACATCCCTCCCTTGATTCCACTGGCACCAGTTCAACTATATATGTATGTGCTTGATAAATGTGGCTGGTTCGCCATATCTGCCAGTGCTTATGATTCAGCTACTTCTCGCGCCAATGCTTTTACATGTTTTGCTGCTAAACTCATTTAATATCTTCTTCAACCAGAGTTTATTTCAAAATAATCTTTTTATTGCAGGTCATTTTAAAACGAATCATTTTGAGACAATTAGGAAATGAGTCAAATCTAAGATGAGACCTGTAAATTATTATTATGTGAATGATTTTGTATTTATTTGTCCTGCTGTTTTCTATTGTTCCCCCTCTCTCTATATATATTTTTTTTTTGAGGAGGTCAGTTTTAGCTACAACATGATTAAAAATCCTTCTACTGGACTTTTTTTTTTGTTTTGTTTTTTGATGATTTTTTTTGTATGTGTCAGGACGTTGCATTTGGGCTGCATTCTCAAAAGCTTTGCAATTGACGGGATCCTGGTAACTGTATCCATTTTGCCTCCTGGACTCCTCTTTCTTCAATGTAATGTGGTTGGTTTTCCACTGCTCTTGAAAAATAAAACCGCTGAGCTGCGTGTGCCAACTGACTCATTGCTGTCAGAGAATAACTATGGTGCTTTTAGTGCAGATGAACAGATTTTTATCTCGACACACGTCATTGGGACACTTTGAAAATTATGCAAAGAAAATGAGGTTTTACAAATGGCAAGGCTTATGAAAACCATGCATTAAAAATTCATTCTATAAAACAGCTCTATAAAACAGAATTGTCAACAGATCCTTGTTTTCATGTGGAATGGACTACAGTAAACTCACTTTCCTTATTCATTTGTATGATTTTTACAGATTTTAATGCAAATATACCAGGATCTACTATAGATATATAGAGAGGAAATTTGTATTGTAAAGGGCAGATGTTTTGATGTATTAGAGTACAGGATTAGTTGGTGCTTTTGATATAGTTGGATAAACTCTCAGTCTCCCTTAAGGTCAATTTGACACCCTCCAATCCTTTTAAAAAATTAATATTCACCAGCATGATTGCATTAGGGATGGTCATGTTTCTGAACACAATGCATGCATGGGATTGAGAATTAATACTGGATTGAGTTTAATACTTAAAATGCAGGTTCAGCTTCTTTGATGTTAATTGCCTTTTTTATGAAGACAGCACTTTAAAAATAGTGGATTAGAAAAGTTTTAATATTATGTGTATTTTACAAGATAAGAAGCTCTGAACTGATTAATTTATGGTAATTGTAGGAAGATGCTGCATTTAATAATTAATGAAGTCTCCATGTGAAGCGTGTAAATAATTTTTTATAAATTAGTAGCCTATCCTTTTCCTTAAGCATCTACCTGTAAGGTCATGCTCTGGCAGAGCCTCAAATTCTTGATTGCTTTGCTTTGACTCGCATGAGAAATTGAACTCATTCATCCACAAATATGGAAACGTCATTCCAGGGAAACGAATATTTTTCCCAATGCGCCTGGCTGTCTGCTATGTAAATCTTTCAATTAAAAAAATGCAAGTTGTTGGCAAAATTCAGAAAAAAACAAACAAACAAAAAAACACTTCAGACAGAGTCCAGTTAATGCAGGAACAGAAAAGTTTGGGAATATTTGAGACCTACTTTTTAAACAACTGAATCTAGTGGTTGAGTAAGAGGCAGGCACTGCGGGGTTGAAGACATGCAAGCACTTCTTTGCATCCAAAGCCCGCTCACAATTTGCAAAACAAAGTAAATAAGCTATATTTAGTCTCTGAATCCAAATATGTATCTGGAACAATGAACTTGACGGTCATGCAACAGAAACGTATGTCTGATATGAAGCATAAGACAACTTCCCAAAGTTTTTAGAGCTTTTTTTGTAACATTTAGGCCTATATTAATAATAATTAAAAAAATATTGTATTTCCCTGAAGGCATTTACTTAGCAATGTACATTTTCTTGCTTATTATATGGTTATTTGCCATGTAAGTAAATAATTAGACACAAAATGTTAATTGGAGTTGAAATATTTTATTGTCTCACTAAATGCAAAGCTTCCACAAAGAAAAACAGTTACTAGCAAGTGGCTTTGAGGCAAGATGAATGAACAAGTTCAAACAAGACAAATATTTAAAGGACATTGTATTTTACCTGTTTATTATCTTCTAATCAGAATGATGCTGCAAAGAAATATCCACCAATTAGGGAACCGAAAATAACTATTTAATACACACTTACTCCCATGAAGTATTGTAAATTGCACAATCTAGTCAGTCTCTCTATGCTCTTAAACTACTTAAACTACTTAAATATTTTGTCACTTGTAATGCATCATGGGATTTGTAGTTCTTTTTTAACAACAAATACATGATTGGAACAACGTCAGGGTGAGTAAATGATGACAGAATTGTAATTTTCTTGTACCTTTATGTTTTTAACTGATTTTTAAAACTTTTTTGCTTAAAAATTTGGGATTTACCGTGTAGCTGGTTGGTTTAATCTGTGGCTTATAACTGCTCCGGGTGTGTGTTCACGGTGTGTGTGTGTTCACTGCTGTGTGTGTGCACTTTGGATGGGTAAATGCAGAGCACAAACTCCGAGTATGGGTCACCATACTTGGTCGTATGTCACGTCCCTTTCACTTTCACTTTCTGGAAGACTTAAAAAAAATCCTTATGAGAAAATTCAATGGGAAAAGTAGCTGCACTCTATAAATATGACACAAGAAATATCACACAAGCAAGGATGTTGTTTCAAATGATCAGCATGACAGAAAGACATATTAGACACAATATTGTCTATTGTTGCTAAATCGAGTAAAATAGTTCCACATGCATCCACAGAAGAACTTTAATAAATAAGCTAAGTGTTTTTGAACGAATCTTTTGATTGAATGATTCAAACTCAATTAGAAAGGCAGCATCTAAATTCAAAATAGCATACTCATTTACTACTTCTAATATAGCAGAAACAGCAATAGCATTATGTTTGTATGCTATTAAGAATCGTCTCATCTTTAGTTTTATTCCTGTTTTTTTAACAAATGGATTGAATGAATGACTTAATAATGTCTCGCTCATAAAGGCAGCCACTTGTTGGCACTTACTATTCTGTAACCTTCAGGAAAGGTCACTGAAAAATCACAACAGTGTTTCATATATATTTAATGCATGAAACATTAAGACACACATTAAGGCCCGGTTTCACAGATGGGGCTTAACTTAAGCCAGGAGTAGGCCTTAGGTAAATTAAGATATTTAAGCAGCTTTTATAAAAATGTCTTAGAAGAAAACTTTACAGGTGTGCATCTTGAGACAGAATAATGGCACTGACATATTTTAAGATATGTCAGAGCAAGATATTTTCAGTTGAGACAGCTCATACATGCATTTTAGTCTGGGACTAGCCTTAAGCCTTGTCTGTGAAACCGGCGGGTTATGAAGCAACTTTTTTTTTCTTAAAGATACAATTTGTTAGGATTATCTCATGTCCTTCATTGACCAATTGTCAATGTTTTGAGTGTAGAGAGGACAAGTTCAAAAAGTTCAACAAGTTAAACTTCCTCTTAAGAAGTGTCCCTTATTACCCTCTCTGTAACTGACGTTCCACTGTACTAATCTTAAAACATACCATTCAAAAAATAACATAAAATTCACCCACGCACATATGTTTCATAAAACCCATAGAGCTGTCTTTAAAATATCTGTATGATTCTGTAAACAAGAGATAATCCATTTAGGATTTCACAGTTTGACCATTTTGTTTCAGAAATGTCTTGAGTCTGATATGACAGCTCTGCGCCGTGTCCTTTCTCCTCCAGTCTTACCCCTGACCCAAATTCTAATCCGTGGAATTTCTATAATGTTCATGTATTTGGGTGAGCAAACTATTACAGTACATTTGAAAATGGATTAGCAGGACCATGGCTGGGAATGGATGGGAGGAGGGGGGGTTGTTTTTTGGCATAGACAATCAAACAGGAAATACAAAGTGTGTTCAGTCACAGCCTCATCACGTACCACATCTCATCATGTCTAACAACTGTATCATAATCCACTGAGGATAGCTCTTTTAGGACAGTACTCGGCCTCAGTGGTGTCTTTGCTATCTGAGAGAAAAGCTACGTTTTTTTTTTTTTTTTTAGTGATTCTAAATTTAGAAAAAAAATTGTGATTCTGTTGTCATTTCTATGTACAAGAACATAAAAAGTAAGGAAAGGATACAGAAAAGGAGAATCGAATCAAATGAACTAATAAGTGTTATAATGTATTGTGGTTACAATTATTTATGAGATTGTACTATGCATTATAAATTGCAGTAATGCATTAAAACTACTTTTATACTGCATTATACATAAAGGCTTTAAGTAAAGTGTTACCCAGTATTTGATTAAAATTGCTTTATTATTAATATTGCAGAAACTTTTATTTTGCAAAAACAGTCATGTGGTGCGACCAAGCAGAAACAAGACTAAAAGCCATAACATCAAAGATATATGGTTCAACCAACATGCAAAACATGAATAAAAACCATGAAAAGTCATGTGGTGCGACCAACATGCAGAAACATGAATAAAAACCATAAAATCAAAGCCATGTGGTGCGACCAACAAGCAAACATGAATACAAATCCTTAAATCAGAGTTACATGGTGCGACCAGCATGCAGAAACAAAAATAAAAACCTTAAAATAGGAAAGGATGTCATAGAGAGGACCCCTGCAGACTCTCTCAAAGTTAATCTCTTACTAAATCATTTAATTTGATAACACAGTGATATTTCAGGTTGTAAAATGTTATGTTGTACAATCCTCATCCCAAAAAACAATGATGGTTTTGAAAAAAAAAAAATATATATATATAATTTTGCAATTAAATAATGATTAAGTACACTCCCATTTTTACTGACCCACAAGTCACTGTCACCAAGTATCAATGTAAGGCAAAAATGACCAGGGTAGTGGCTAAACTACCAAGCTGAAGTCAAACTTTTCAAGCAGGAGCATATTTGCAACACAGCTTGGAGCAGTGTGACTGATTGTCATATTTGAATTCTACAGAAGTAAATTGTTGGCTGATACAAGGCAAAGCTGTTGGCAAAACATCTAAATTTTCAGCATTTCCGTGTTTACATTTTTAGCAATGAGTCTGGAAAGCTGGAACAGTAGCTTGGAGGGGCTGAACTTGAGCCAAAGCAGCACAGATTGCTGTGAACATCATTTACGAGACGCCTGATTCTCCCATGCACTTATACAAGAAGAGTCATCCATGAATATTTATGCTGTGTGGATGCACCATAACGTTATATAATTTAAAAAATGGCTGTCGCGTTGTGGACAACAGGTGCAAGGAGGGTGGATCTGGAAAGTGTGTGTTTTAATCAGAAAGACTGGATGAGGAAATTTCGGGCAAGGCGAAAAAGTCCCTGGGTGACCATCGTGTGAGATAGGACTCAAAGAGAAAAAAAGACTAAAGAGACATCTGGAGAGATGAGAGGCTTGAGAGAGAGAGAGATGAGAACAAAAACTGGGATGAAGAATAATAGATGGACGGAAAGCTGGAAGTAGAGACAAACGGGAAATGAAATGCAATGGGAGTGAGAGGGATCAGGAAAGGGTTCATGCAGCAAAGATGTGGAACTGAGAGAGCTATATTATGTGAAAAAAATAGAACCATTTTCACTCACAAATAGTTAGTAAATTTCACAATTAATTAAAAAGAAACAGCAAGTAACTCAAATTAACAATTTTGAAGCAGACTGATTTTAAAAAAAACTTTTTGTAAAACATACTCCAATAATCTTTGTAGCAAGAAAGAAAGAAAGAAATAATGAATGAATGAATGAATTTTACTGTTTTTTAACCTTTAGAAATGTTCATAATGAACTTCAGAAGTTCAGTCTGAATAAAATATGATTTTATTTTCTAACTATTTTATATGATGGTTTTTTTCAGTGCTTTTACCAAAATTTGGGACAATTTAAGATCCAAATAAACAAATAAACACATATATACATACATACACATAAATAAACAGACAGACTAAATTGTAAAATGAAAACATTAAACAAATACAGCAGAATGGAATAAGTAACAAGGTTGAAAATATTAATGATACTTATACTATGAATGAAATAAAATATTTGTTTTATCATTTTCTTTAAAAAAAAACAAACAGAAAAATATGTTTGATATTTTTATGAATCCATTTATATAGTTCATTCCAAGGGCAATTAGAAACACATCATTAAACTAGCTTGTGATATATCATACATAATACATCATAGATAATAAATTTATGATATCTTGGGATGCATCTCATGATGCATGTAAAAGTCTTTAAATTGATTATGTACATGATATGCCCTCTGTCCATCAGGATGAGTAATCTATCTGCAGATGGATGAAAGAAATTAAACACAATGTGTATGGAGAATTACAGTTCAATCCTTATTTATTAATTCATTGCTTAATTCATTTATTAATCAAGTCTAGAAAACACTCCACAACTTTTAAAATCTGAATATTTGAAAACACTAGGCATCAAAAACAAGCCTCTCTTTGTGAACGTAGTAAAGCAATGCAGCCCTTTAAGAGAAAAAGACAAGAAGAAAACCTCCCTCTGCAGCTGTCATCTAGAACCCAGTTTGTGACTGTGAAGATGACAAAGAGTCATGAATGTTTGATATGAATGGTTTGTTTGTATGGTGAGGTCATCTGAAGTTCTCCATGTGTGAAGAAAGATGAATGCAGTGTAGAATTTCTTCGGAATCTCCAGTCTTCTGTCAGCAACATCCCAGCCTGTGAACGGCTTGCCTTCTGTCAATAAACTAAAGCCGTTTTTGTAGCGTACTTCCTGCTCCCCACAACATCTCTCAAAGCAGGCTAAAGACATGAATGACACCAGCTAATTAATCAAGTTCTAATACATTCACAAACACAGGCAAGCCAAAATCACTGACTTGTCTTTCACAAGTTTCACTGAGACATCTGCAAGAGCCCAGAATGAAGCTGGTTCCACAAGATGCGTAACTGAGGCGCTACGTTAAGTGACAATGCAAACAAATATCACACTTCCAAACCTGAGGGAGGGATGACAGCGTGTTCGGCATATGTTGTGATTACTTAAGACTTGGTGAAACCATATGGTGATTCACACATCACTAAGTGTCCATACTGCAGTCAGAAGATAGTGTATAATTACCAAGAGCCCAAATGAAAGGTTTGAAAATTACCACAGTTCCCTCAGTGCTGGTACAGTAAGTAATGAGTGTGTGCATGCGGAGGCATCCAAGTGATACAAGTAAGACAATGTTCCTGCCCAGCTACTCGTGTGGAGGTGGACAGGAGTGGCTAATTGCTGTGTTATTGGCCCAGAATGAACGTAATACATAATTAGACCTTTGTGCACAAGAATAAAAAGGAAAAAGTTGATTATATTAAAATTTTTTGAAAAGTATATAAAAATACTACCGATTAATGTAATATTAAAAAATCACTTAGTAATTTTTTGTTGTTGTGCTGGTCGTCTTCAACTTATAGTGACACCTGGGGGTGTGGATGTACAGTAGCATAATACAAAAGCATCGTAGAAATGCTTTGTTCAGAATAGTTCACCCAAAAACGAAAATTTGCTGAAAATTTACTCACTCTGAAGCCATCCAAGATGTAAATGAGATTGTTTCTTCATTGAAATAAATTTAGAGAAATTTAGCATTACGTCACATGCTCACCAATGGATCTTCTGCAGTGAATGGGTGCCGTCAGAATGACAGCTGATTAAAAACATTACATTAATCCACAAGTAAGGGGTGGTGATGGCGCAGTGGATAAGACACATGCCGTTGGTGTGAGAGACCCGGGTTCGAATCCACTGTGAGACACCAATGTGTCCCTGAGCAAGACACTTAACCCTTAGTTGCTCCAGAGGCGTGCGACCTCTGACATATATAGCAATTGTAAGTCGCTTTGGATAAAAGCGTCAGCTAAATGAATAAATGTAATGTAAATGTAAGTAATCCACATGAATCCAGACCATCAGTTAACATCTTATGAAGTGAAAATGTATGTGTTTGGAAAAAAACAAATCCATCATTAAAGCGTTTTAACTTTAAACCGTAGCTTCTGGCCAAAATAGCCATAATAACGCTTTCACGATCCATGATAACTCTATCCAGTCTGTTGTCCGCTCACAACTAAATCAACCAACCTATTTGTTTGGAACTGTTTTGGACTGTTTTCACTTGTAAACAGTATTTGATCTGTACATATTTCTCTCCTGATTCAGATGAGACAACTTTTCAGTGGATAAAGTAGTAACACTTTAGTAAAGGGACCAGTTCTCACTATTAACTAGTTGCTTATTAGCACGCTTATTATTAACATGTTGGCTGTATATTAATTCTTATTAAGCACATATTCCGCATGACCAAATTCTACATCCCTAATCCTACCCAATACCTAAATTTAACAACTTCCTTACTAACTAGCGAACCTGTTAGCGTTCACCAGAGCGACCTCGCACTGAACGCCCTTTGTTTGCATGTGTCATTGTTTTCTAATAGAATAAATGAAACGGGACAAAGTTAATCTTGACAAACTATATATCATTCTGAGGGTCTAAGCCTCAAGCATCGACGACAGATCGCTGTTTTTCGATGGAAAGCTTATAAGGAATGAGTGGCACAAATTTGCTACATTTGTGTAAGCAGTACACATCCAAACACGCAGAGTAAAAAAGCCGTACGTACCTTTATCATTGTAATAACGAGCCACAAACGCGTCCACTGCTGAAATCCCAGTTTAGTTAGAGAGGTAAGGGTCCACAGAACAACATTCCAGCGAGCACTTTTAGTCCAGCGAAACAATAACGTTGTAATAAGGATGAATATTCCTTTGTTTACGTTTCATTTCTTCAGAGAGTTATTGTTCGCGTCCGTTATGGAATAAATTACGCTCAAAAACAGCGTCTTGGTGGTAAAAAAACAAAACGATGTTACAGCATACGGTTTTACAAACATAATGAGACCGTCTACGGAAAAAAAAAGTCTCAGAAAAGCGGAATATAGATTATTTGAATTTGGCGCTCCCTCCAGCCGGCTCTGACGCACGCTGTGACACGCACGCTGTCATCTGAGCGGGGCGTAACTTAGCGATCTGCTTTATCCATAAAAAACTGTTTTTTTTTTCTTCTACATTTTTTTATATGTGTGTGTGTGTATTGTGTGGGGAATGTGGCCGTGTCTGCATGATTATAATATGTATGGACGCACATCAGCGTGTTTATTACCGACTCTATGACGGCTATCATTGTGATTCATTGATCAGCTATTATTGATTATATGGCCCATCTGTATGATTATCATCTGAATGGACACACATCAGCGTGTGTTTACTGACTCTATGACCATGTCTGGCAATATCACTTCACGTCTGGCAGTGATATTTATCATTGTAATAACGAATAACGAAGAATACTTCAGTATACATACTATATACAAAGCATTTTTTTTCTATTTTTTTTCCTTTTTTATTACTCAAATAATTATTTTTGTATTTTTTAGTGCTCAAATAAATCTGTCTATTATTTTATAATTGAAAAACTATGCAGGAACATGTATAATGACTAAAATAGCTTGTATAATTCTGCAATCCATTTGGTGGTTATTTTTCCTCAAACAGGGGGGTGGGGGGACTATAAATAGTTTCAGAAAAAATATTGCAGGAATCTCATTTTTCATGATATCTTCTTCAAATTTGAAATATGCACACATGAGACACATGGCTTTCGATCCATTACTTTTCTGGATTGCTCCAGGACTTATTTCATGTATTTGTATATGAAATAAAAAAACATTCAGTGTGGAAAAATATTTTTCAAGGCACGTCAGTGCCTATAACTTTTTATCTTTTTGAGCATTCTCAACTCTGGATGATAGATAGTAAAGCCCAGAGTCTCTTCTTTCCAAAGATACCCAATTTGTTTGTGTAAGCACACTTTGTCACAAACTGTTACCATTTTAATTTAGGTAGGTTATTTTCACCTGCGAGGCCACAAATGGGGGTGCAGGTAAACAGCAAATTAGGAGTTTTATTAAGGCAAAAAGCGTAGTTAATGGTTTGTTAATAGCGAGAACTGGACCTTAAAATAAAGTGTGACTGAAAAAGTAATATTATGGATAGAGGACTCGTATTTCGTATTTTAAGTTAAAGTTAAAAACTTAACTCTTGATGGATTTGTTATGTAAAATAAAGCATCTTTTCAATTCAAAAGATGTTTACTGATGGACTGGAGTCTTGTGGATTATTTGTGGATTATTGTGATGTTTTTGTCAGTTGTTTTGGACTCTCATTCTGACGGCACCCATTCACTGCAGAGGATCCATTGGTGAACAAGTAATGGCATGCTAAATTTCTCCAAATCTGTTCTGATCTACATCTTGGATGGCCTCAGGGTGAGTAAATGTTAAGCATGATTACATTTTTATTAGTATTATTATTTTCTCTTTAATGAGCATGAAATTACTGTGACAGATAATTATAAGACATTTTATTATAATTAAGACACAGCATGATAAAGAGGGACTGTCCCAACTTTGATTCATGAATGTTACACTTGACATTACCAAATCAATTGGCTTTACTTGCTGTTCTTCTGTAAATGCTTTTGGGATTTTAGACAGCCATGCAAAGTAATTACCAGAGTCAATCAAGTATGCTTAATAATAACCTCAACATTTTCTTGCTTTTGTGCAACTGAGAAAACCCAATGCATCACTGAACTGAGACTTTAAGCAAGACTTAAAGCAATACAATGGAAAATGTATTGCTGTGCAAATTTCCAAGTGCACAGTCAGTTGTGTCTACAACTGCATTACAACATTAACAAATCCACTGAAACACTTTAATACCTCAAGGACCCAATGCACACTGTATCTACTTTTTCATTAAGGTTGCGGAGGAAGATTGGAGAAATTCCAATGCAGCCAGACTGATGTGCTGCCCAGGTACTGCCTTTTGAATGTCAAACTATTGTGTATTGTGCTTGTGCCTCTGATCACAAGCCCCCCTGAAAGTCTTAATCTACATTAATTCTACTTTAAATCATACCGTGTGGTCCAAATGTCTGAGACAGCTAGTGAAAATACTTCTATTTTGCACTTTTCTATTGAAATAGTCTATATAATATATATATATTTGTTTAAAATCATGGTCAAACCATGATTTGACATTCAAAGAGCATCTTGAGCTTCAGCAGAAGAACTTAAATTTCTCCATTTACTGTGAACACAACTTCATTGATTATTTCTCTTTTTATTTACATGACCTTTGGAGGCGTATAGCCTAAGGAATGCTGCTGAGCAGTGGTCTACCATACCAGTCAAACATGACGGACATTGTGGACATAATGTTTGAACAGTGGAAACCATGGAAACAGGCAATCACCGCTGCGGTGTTCAGCTAGAACTCATGCAGAGAACTACATAGTTTACTGTGTGTACTAAAACAAAAGCTTTTCCTATGGGAAAAAGATAAGGTACGGGAAGCAAAAATGACGGACGGACAGAGCAACAAAAAGAAAGAAACCAGAAGAGAACAATGAAAAATTCTGTCAGGTTTATGAGCCGATAATGTGCTACGCAAAATGAAAGTGCTTTATTGGAAGGTTACTAAATGATGTTGACATTCTTCTCTTTAATAGGTGTTGAGGGGCTGTGATATTTTAATTTTGCTGGTGCCTCTGGAATGGCTGTTATGAGTCATCCTTAGCATCTCTTTATGGGCTTCCCACTCACTGGCATCTCCAAAATGTGAATTCACATGTGATTGAGAAGAGCACCAATTATACATGTTTGAGGATGAGTTCTGAGGTCATGCGTGTTTTCAGGTAGTTTGTTATTGTATTCATTGCAAACCTTTAACTTTTACACATTTAGAAAAAATTATAGTAATTCAGTATTATGAAGTAATTTATGTGATCAGTATTTTATATTATTAATCAGATTAATTTTTGTGATTTAGATCACAGTTACTATGGAAGCTTGTTTCTGCCATGAGATAAAATAATAATAATAATAATAAATGTTTATGACTTTTTATCTCACAAATCTGACATTTTCCCTTGTAATTCAGAGTTTATATCTCACAATTTAGCATGTGTTCTCTAAATTTAAAAAAAAAAGTCAGAAGTGTAAGATATGAACTCAAATAAGCTATATGCACTAATCTGATTAGAAAGATCAGAATTGTAAGATATTAACTTGCAATTATGAGAGAAAAAAGGCACAGTTTTGAAATAAAAGTCACAATTACCTTATTTATTTTCCATGGTGGTGGTAGTGGAATTTTAAAAAGTCAGAATTGTGAGATATGAACTTGGAATTGTGAGACAAAAAAGTCTGAATTCTGAGTTTACAACTCACAATTACGACTTCTTTTTTCAGAATGGACAGTTTTTATTTCACAATTCAGTATTTTTTTCTTGAATTGCCAAGACAAAAGTCAGGAGTGTAAGATATAAATTCAAATAAGAAATATGTGCAAATCTAATAGAAAAGTCAGAATTTGATATAACCTGGCAAATTTTGAGAAAAAAGGCTACATTTTTAGATACATATTCAAAATTACTACTATTACTATTACTATTACTATACTAGTTAGTTTCCATGGTGGGGGCATAAATTTAATTGCAAATTAAATTTTAAAAAGCCAAAATTGTGAGATATAAACTCGGAATTGTGAGACAAAAAGGTCTGAATTCAGAGTTTATATCTCACAATTCCGACTTCTTTTCTCATAATTGCCCATGTATATCTTGCAAGTTTTGATTTTCAGATTTTTGAGTAATAATTACCTTTTTCATTGACAGAAATGGGCTTCTATGGAGTTCCACATCATCCAATGCATATATGCAAGTGGTTCATTCAGATATAATATGCACATTGTGTATCTGCCACCTCTGCCTTATTTACTCGTTCACCTTTTCAGCTGTAGCTTATTTGATGAAACCTCGTAATTCTTTGACTTTCTTCTGCCTCTTCATTGGATCATTATTGAGTGGAACACAGTTTCATGAATCAAAATGCTGTTCATTTCTTGCTATATTGGAAATTTTTTTATTACAGAAAGTGTCAGCGCAAGCTATTATTTTGGGGGTTTGTTGAATGGATTTCTGTTCTAGCAAGATGATGTGTGTTGTAAAGCAGTGTCCTCGCTGAGATATTTGTAAAGTGTTGGTCTTTGCGACTGTGGCAGCATACTAAAGCAGTGGTACAGAAAAATGCTTGTGCTGAGTCAGCTCACACGGGTGTGTATGTGTGCATGGACTTATTTGTGATTTATGATTATGCAGCACTTTGACAACTTCAGAAAAGGATGTTAATGCGTATTTGTGCAAAGAAGAAAAAGTGTGCACTTGCATGAGTGGAATTGGGCATGTCTTAAAAACCAAAGTTGAGGAAGAGAGATTAATGCCACAAAGCAAACACAATGTGGATTAAGTGCTAAACTGTATCAAATTTAATTGTTGTTTTGCCCTGGGGAAAATCTGGAATCAATCAATCAATCAATCAATCAAATGGTGCAGTGTTTAAAGGAATAGTCCACACAAGAATGAAAATTTGCTGTAATTTTGCTGTACTCACCCTCAGGCCATCCAAGATGTAGATTTGTTTGTTTCTTCATCAAAACAGATTTGGAGAAATTTAACTAGCTCACCAATGGATCCAACTTGTAGGCTGTAAATTATAACTTGAATGGGATTAAACCAATCTAAAAAGTTGAGCTGAATCTTGTTTAAAGGGCTTGTATTTTGGCTGGAAACAACGGTTTGAAGTTAAAAACATCTTAATTATGGTTTTGTTTGATAAAAATATACAAGTTTTTACTTTACAAGACATTCATTGATGGACTGGAGTCATGTGGATTACTTGTTGATTATTGTGATGTTTTTATCAGCTGTTTGGACTCTCATTCTGACGGCACCCATTCATTGCAGAAGATCCATTGGTGAGCAAGTGATGCTAAATTTCTCCAAATCTTTTGTGATGATTAAAATCACCCTTTTGTGACTTCATGCACTTTCTCAAATCAGATACGTGATCAATCCAATCGAACAAAAGCACAAGTGGTCAAGTGTAAAAAGGCCCACAGAGTTTACCAATATTTTGGTCCAGATGTGTGAATGGTATCCTATCTAAATAGTAAAACATAGAAAGCTGTTGCTTTTGTTAATTTAATTATTAAATAATAATAATTTATAAGGGTTTCTTACCTGTAAGGTATAAATTTAAATTTATTTCCAAAATAAAACAAAAACATTTTACACCTAAAATCCAATTAAACCACTCAGCAATCCACCTTAAACCTGTTCAGATGGAATAAATCTCATAAATGTTGATGTTCAGATGTCACATGTCAAAATAAAGAAAAGCAGAAGAAGTTACTGCAAGCTGAAATATGTTATGCTCACATTTATGGTCAAGTGGAAAATTAAAGATGGGGGGACGTCTTACAGAGGGGTCGTCGGTCTCTCTGCTCTTTGTGTTGTTGTGCTGATGTGATTCAAATTTACATGACACACTCCTCTCACCGGGCTGTCTAGGCTTAACATTGTATATGTCTACTATTTTGCCTGCAGGGAATGTCTGAGCAGGAAGCCTAACTGCAAAGAACCGAAAAAGTGAAAGAAAATGCATGGTGGACAAAAACACTTAGTGATCTCCCTGCTGCACCTGCCATCTCTTTTGTAATCACACAGAAAAACAAGCATAGCTCATGTGGGGTTAATTAAATTAGGCCTCAAAGTTCTCGCTTCAAAGTCTGGCAATTTAACAAAGGAAACTGGGACTATTAGTGGAGAAAAGTCATCTGTCTTGTGGCATCTGATGAGAGGCATCAGCATTACCGTGTGAAGAGAAGCTGAAATGAGCAGTGCGACTGTCACGGTCCCATCTGATAGCTGCTAAATAATTATGCTTCATTATCGTGTCAGTGATGCTAATAAAATAACAACAATAGCTGCAGCTATCATGATCTCGGATGAAGCACATCAGTAGCCATGCGTTAATGTGTGAGGTTTTGCGGTGATAATGTGCCAAAAAACTCAAGTGTTGAATAGACGCTTGGCTTTCGAATTCATACAGTTCATCACAGTTTTGGAGAAAATTTATATTTTATTGCTGTTTGGCTCACAGATACTTTTACTTGCTCATTGGACACAGTTGGAAGGTGTACAAAATCATATTTCGTCTGTTGACAGGCTGTTAAATTTGTGTTTGAAAAAAGAAATGAGAGATACAAATGTACTTTAGGTGGTTATTGATATTTTTCTGCTCAGTTTTATCAGTCATGACCCTCAGTTAGGATTTATGCTTGTCAATAAAGGAAGCAATATCCAGTACAATTTAAACACATACACTAAGCTGCAGGGCAGGGTATTTGTGTAATATTGTTTGGCTTGTGTGACATGATTGAATGATGCAGTGTGATAAGGCACTTTATCGTTAGAGCTGTTTTAAAGTTGACTGATAAGCTGTATTCGACAGGAACATAATCTCCCCTGATTCACCAAACTTGCATTTATCTGCAATATTTATTTATTTTTTATTTTTTTAGATTTAGATATATTTTCAGAAGAGATCTTAAAGGGAAAGGGAAGTGGTGTGTGGCCAAGTATGGTGACCCACATTCGGAATGTGTGCTCTGCATTTAACCCATCCAAGTGAACATACACCCGGGGCCAATGCTGCGGCACCCGGGGAGCAGTTGGGGATTCGGTGCCTTGCTCAAGGGTGGTATTGAGTTTGGAGAGAGCACTGGTTATTCACTCCCCCACCTACAATCCCTGCCGGACCTGAGACTCGAACCCACGACCTTCAGGTTACAAGTCCAACTCTCTATCCATTAGGCTGAAAATTCTGAAATTTTTTTCAATAATTATTCCCACTCATGCCATTCCAAACCCATAAGACCTTCGTTCATCTTTGGAACACAAATTAAGATATTTTTGATGAAATCCGAGAGCTTTCTGACCCTGTGTGGACAGCAAAACTACCACGTTAAAGGCCCAGAAGGGTAGTAAGAACATTGTTAAAATAGTCAATGTGATATCAGTGGTTCAACCGTAATGTTCTGAAGCTATGAGAATAGGGAAGTGAAGTGAAGAAATTGTTAAATAAAGTCATTGGGACCTATCATACACTGGGTGCAATGAAACGCCAGGTGCGACGCAAGTGTTTTTTGCTAGTTTCAGCATGATGCAGTTATCATTTTCACGTCTAGCGCCACATTGTTTATATAGCAAATGCAGATGTGTCCATCTGTTTGCCTATGGGCGTGCTGGTCTGAAAACAAGGTGTGTTCAGATGCATTATTGGTGCGTTGCAATTTTGAGGCAACTGAAAATAATTGTGCCATTGACCAACTAAAATTCGGTGTAAGGTCAATGACGCAGTATTTTTTTTATTTATTAATTTAAAGGGCGCGTTAGTAATATGCGCCTATTGGTGGGTGCACAACACGCATACACTCTGCTTATTACACACAGGGATGCGTAGCAGCACACAAACATGCCATTAAAAATTAATGGATTACAATGTAAAAGATTATTATTGTATATGCTTTAACTTCACGCACAATCCGATCCATTTTCTCTCTGGAGAAGTGTTCAGTCTTTGCTCTTGCAGATTCCACCATGGTGCAAACGCAACTGGCTTTTAAAAGGAATGAGACATGAGACTCTGATTGGTTTATTGCACGTGACGCCCAAAACACATTTGGACATGCCCTAAATGCACCTGCGCCTTGCGCTTCAGACCATGAGCTTAGATTGTTAAAATAGGGCCCATTATTTTTGTTTTCTTTGTGCACAAAAAGTATTCTCATAGCTTCATAAAATAACAGTTGAACCACTGGTGTCACATCAACTATTTTAACAATGCCCTTGCTACCTCTCTGGGCTTTGAACTTTCCATTGCTGTCTATGGAAGGTAAAGAAACTCTTGGATTTCATCAAAAATATCTTAATTTGTGTTCAAAAAATGAATGAAGGGCTTATGTGTTTGGAATGAAATGAGGGTGAGTAATTAATGACAGAATTTTTATTTTTTGGGTGAACTCTCCTTTTAACAATGTCTCATGGGTGTGTAACAGTACATGTACTGTTCATACTGAAAAATTTCAGTACAGGTCTTTCAGTACGCATCTTTTTAATACAGCATTGTTTTAATGAATGCACTTGTGGAACTTCTATGTGTGAATGAATGTATTTAGAAACTTCATTTACATTAAAATTAAGAAAATCTACCAGAGGTGTGTTGTCTAATGCATTTGAGACCTGTTTTCCTCAACATATATTTACATCTTACATTTTTATCCTTATGTATAAATGTTTGAAATTCATGAGTATTTCCATTTTGCAAAAAGGCTTGTTCTGATATTAAATGGGTATTCGTTCACTGAAGAAGTGGCGTGCGAATGCACATCAAACTGATGGAGTGCAATACAATAGTAGCATAATAATACTGACTAAAATATACATTTTGCTAGATATTTTGCATTCCAAAAGTGAAGGAAATTCATTTGAAACCGCCAGGCCCAGTTTCAGATCAGTGAGTGTGCTTTTGAAAGTGTTTTAACTTTATGGTGAGAATATGATGACAGACTTTTCCTTTTTGGGTGAACTATCCATTTAATACACATCTAATTTGAAATTTTTGTCCCATCCATTCCTATGGTTATCACTATGTAAGTCATTGCAATTTCAAGAATGATTCACTTTAACTTAAATGCTGCTGATTGACCACTGCTTTCAATCAATCAATCAATCAATCAATCAATCAATCAATCAATCAATCAATCAATCAATCAATCAATCAATCAACCAATCAATCAATCAATCAACAAACAAACAAGCAAACAAATAAATAAATAACAATAAACAGTGTTTAACTAAAATTGCTCAGAGCTGCAAAAACGTTTTGTAAATATAAACCTTTGATGCTCCCCTGAGCTCAAACACAATATGCACTGGAATATAGCTCACACTGCTCAAACTTGTGAAGATACCAAAATATGCTTTCAAAAATCTGAGATTTCAATCAGAACTCATTCAGTCAGAATAAAATGAAATAAAATAATTAAATGAAATTGTGTCTTTTATTTCTCCCCAAAAATGTAGGGATGTGAGGACAAAGTAGGCAAATTATAAAGTTGATACTTAAGTGAAACACATCTCACATGTCCTTTAAGTCTCTTGAGCTTTGAAATAGCAATAAAATTTCCCATGTCCAATCCAAAAAGATCATTTAAAAGAATGTTGACAAGAAGAAAAGCTTAAAGTTGGAAGGCTTTTAGGCTTGGAGGAAAAAGTTCTGGGCTCCTGTTCTGTCAAGGTGTGAGCGGATTAGCCATATCTGACCAAACAGACCTACTTTCTTGCTTCTATCCTCAGTCTTGCTTTTATTGTCACACATATATTTCCACACCACAGAATTCCATCTTTCTCACTTTTTCCCTTTTCTCAAGAATACCTGTAATTCAGCAGACAGATGTGGAAAACATAGGACAAATGACAAGATAACACAGCAAAATCAAATCACGGACAGGAAATGTGCTGTTCATTTATAGAGCAGAACAGCTAAAAGAGAGTTGAACATCTTCTGCCTCCTATTTGACAGAAAATACATCAGTGCCCAAGTGAAAAATATAACTGCACAATTTCCCAAATGTTTCATTTTACCGGTAAAAACATGCTGATGGTAACATTGATTGAAATGGGACATTCTGAACAAGTCGTTTTGCTGAATGTATTAGGATTCTATGTTGGTTGCCACATTTACATTCATATTTTTTATAACCAAACATTTTCATAAGGACTTTCCCATGAATCATTTCCATGATTTTTTGCACTGCATCAGAACTTCTCTCTTCCTCTATATAAATATACTTCAAAAATACATTTAAATATTGAAAAGCAGGGAAAATGCAGAAAAAAATGTAATATTTTAAAATATTATTACAATACAAAATAAATATTTATCATTATAACACATTTTAAAATGCTATTTATTTCTGTGATGGCAAAGCTGAATTTTCAGCATCATTACTCCAGTCTTCAGTGTCACATGATCCTTCGGAAATCATTCTAATATGCTGATTTTCTTAAGAAATATTTAATATTATCAATGTTCAAAACAGTGCTGCTTAATATTTTTGTGAAAACCATGATAGATTTTGTGATGAATGGAAAGTTTAAAAGAACAGCATTAATTTGAAATTGAAATTTTAATCACTTTTGACCAGTTTAATTCTGTGGAATAAAAATATTAATTTCTTTCATGCACACATTTTGCATTTTAAAAGTGGTTATTAGTGAGGTAAAAAGATGTGTTAGGATTTCAAGTGAGGTTCAACTGCTATTCATTAGCACAAGCCTTTGAGTAACTGTAAGAGCAGCTCCTTTTGATTTGAAATAATGTCGATCATAATTTTCTACCTCTGCACCCTTCAAATCTTCAAAACTCTCATTGTAGAGTGAAGCCTCAAAAGATCAAGTGACACCATAATTCATAGCAGCTATTTGTCAGGCCTGCTAATGGCTAAGTGTTTGAACAGCTACACGATCAATAATCTGTAGCTAGCTCATTAAACTGCAGATCCATACCTCAGAATTGATCTTGTAAACTCGCATCACCATCTCATAAAAAGTGCAGTATCTCTAATGAACATTCACATTTCACATAGGACAGCGTGATGCTCTGATTTCAGAAATGTCCATGTCAGATCAAATGTGTCAGAGTCGACCTCATTAGCATTAGCAGTGCTAATTTTCCTCCCACTGCTTTTCCGCCATGTTGGAATATGAGCAAAATCCCAATGTGCTACTATATTCTCTAAACCTTCACATTTTTAATTGACCTTGGCTTATACAAGGTCCAGAGTCAATGGAGGAGTAGTGAAGTCACGCCATGGAAAATGAACAATGACATTAACCTGCTCTTCTGAATGACAGGGGCGGTGAATTTTCATTGGCATTTAATTGTCTGTAATCACATCTCATAAAGCCAGAGTGTCACAGTCGATCAAGGAATGCTGTGGTAATTCTGAATAATTTTATCATTGATTATGAAATAAATGAATGTCTTTTATCCTCTTTCTTGTGTAGGAATAATTCACATTTTGACGAGCTACACAAATTATGCGTTTTTTCATCTGCTTATTCTTCTGCCCTGTATAGTAATGACAGCTCAATGAAGTAAAAGTTGGTGGAGGGAAACATTGTTCCCATACTGCTGTGGACGCTAATCCTATTTGTGCTTATGTATTAGGATTTCAGAAAGTGCAGTGTTCACTAATGCAGCCTACCTGATAAATCCAATCTACAGAAAGTCAGTCATTCTGCTGCTCTTAAAGTCCTGCTTTTATCCATATGGACTTGATTGGATCATGGAAAATCGGCACTTTTTTCATCAGCCAGCTGTTTTCTTTTAGAGATGCTCTTTGCGCATTGGGTGATTGACAAGTGAGTGGGCGGTCCTTCACTGCTGTCCAATGAGCATCAGGTAGGATCAGATAGGCCTACTTTTATATTATATAGTATAGATTCTTAAGTGCGGATCTGATTGCTATTTTACTATCCAATGAGGCCACAGGAGAAGATTTGTGAATGGAAGTGAAGCGATGGTAGGTCACTTAACAATGACAACATGATGAATGTAGTACTTTCTACACACATTCATACGACATATAACTTACTTTTAATGGTTACCAAGTAGCTACTTATTCAAAAGAAGTACCTAATCAGAGAGTATGAGTTGAGGATGCAGCCAAAGTGTGCCACAGGGCCTGAGGGAGAGCGTGCTGTTTAGGATGAAATGATTCCCTGGAATCAATCGATTTCCAAAGCTATGATAAAAGGAGGATTGACTAACATATAAAATGAATCAGACTTACTAGTGCATGCAAGAGAACAGACAACGTCGTTGTTTAGTAAAGAGACTACAAATGTCACATTAAATCTGTAATCGGTGCACATTCTCCATTCATAGAAATAGCAGTTGTGACTTAAGAGCCATACAGATACATAACAGGAATTAAATAAAATGATTACATTATACGTAGACTATTTGTAAAAATACATTTTATAATCTATATTTACACAACAGATGTGGTTATTCTGTTATTCTTCAGTTTTATTTCCACACCATTAGTATATTCTGGCAGTTTTCATTGTAAACATTCCACCTCAGGTGGCTAAGCTAACACAACCTAGCAGCCTAACATAGGGTGACCATACGTGCCATTTTTCCCAGACACGTCCTTGCCATTATTTGGTTTGGCTTTGTTTTCCTGTTTTCATACTAGCTGAGGGTAACGATCGAAAAGTAGTTTGAACAATAACATGCAAGCATTGTACATAATGGACCAATCATGGTGTGTAAGAAGGTGGGATCTACGGTCAAAGTGGGGCAAATACGCATATATATTAAGTGTGTTCGACTTAAAGCGGCGTGGCTCAGACCGATCAGTGTTTGACATCAAAGTACCTCGACAACGTTTTGAAAGTATAAGGAACTGTCTGTATGGTACTTTGATGTCATATCCGTCTGCACACGCAAACAAAGCTAATACCGAGATATTTTAGGCAATATAGAAATCATGGCCAGGACGCGTCTGGGAAAAATGTCACGTATGGTCACCCTACCTAACAACTTCAATAGTCAGCAGTTTGCATCATTTACCTAAAGGCTTTTATACAGCTTGTGTGCAGTGAAGCGATTTGTCTCTGTTAATTAAATCTAAATGTTCTTCATTTCTTCAGAGAGCAAGCCTGTTGTGAACCATCAGTAAGTTCTGAGTAATAATTTGACATTAAGGTCAGTCTTACTTCATCATTCATAATTAGCCCTCTGCTTAACAGCTTATCATCCAGCTTCCTGAAAAGCTCTACAGCCACAGAAGGAAAAGGATTAAACCAGACAAAATCAGGCATGTGGAGTGATGCTCAAAAATCTCAACAGACTAGCCAGAAACATTGACCACTTTGCACCGCAAGACTTCCACCTGAAAACTAATGTGACCACCCAAGATAGATTGTATCTAATTTGAATAACCTCCAGCCTGGAGTTATGGAGCATCCTAGCCCGACAGCCAGAAAACTTCAAATCATGAAACTCATAAGTCTTACTGTAACTGACTTGACGAGCTTACTTGCAGAGCTCACAGTGAACCTGAGATGGAGGATGACACCAGCATCAAGAGCCTCTTCCTCCGAAATCTACATCCTGTAGTGAGTCACCATCTAGGCATCATGGCCTGCCCACGCACAATGCCTTTTTAACAACTTACAGAGAATTCAAAATTTACATGAATAGAATTTGCAAATGCCACTCATATTTGCATTTTTTTACTGAACGACAAACATTCTTCATAAACTGTTTGAATTGCACTGCCGTGCATACAGGAACCAATGACTTTTCACACGAAGCGATTACTGCAGATAGCGCATGCATCACCTGGTTTCGCCATATTGTAAACAAACAACCTTAGGTGGCTCAGCTAACACAACCTAGCGGTCCTTTGGCTTAGCTTTAGGCTAAGCTACCTAACAACTTCAATAGTTAGCAGTTAGCATCATTTACCTGAAGTACATCTTGTGTGAATGCAGCGTAGAGTGATTTAACGCATTTCCTCTTAACCCAATCCCTGGTTTCTGACTACACACTTTCTCTTTCCCTACCTTTATAATTCTTCTCAGCTCAACACAACCTTACAAAATCACCATTATACAAAACAAGGGAAAACAATACAAAGATTGATTTGGATTACAAAGAACAGATGTTAAGACATACAGGACCTGAATCAACTATGGTAAGCAAGAGCATTTTAAAACCAAGGTGGCATGACAGAATATAGGAAAACAAACATTGAACATATAAGACAAGAAAAAGCAGTGACACTGCTTCCTTGTTCTAGTCCTCTTCACTGCTTCAGCCTCCAGCACAAGGGTCAAAACACAATTGGAATCATTATAAGCTCCATGAAATGAGATTTATTGGGGATGCAGTTGTGTTACTATCCTATTTTCCCCTGTTATTTAAATGTAAATTGAGTTATTACAGCCATAAGCTGGTTTCTATTCTAGTTCATTCACTCACTGGAGTTCACATAATCTTCACCATGTGAAATTCTGTTACCCATAGAGACCTTTTCCTTTCCCATCCTCATGAGAAAAAAAAAAAAAACATACAACTACAGTGTGCATTTATGCATTTTATTATTTGAAGAGGCCACCAACCTTTATTATCTCTCTTTATTTTAGTTTTCTACACACACACACACACACACACACACACACACACACACACACACACATATATATATATATGTATATATATATATACACTAGTCAACATTTGAAGTGGATAAAAGCCTTTCATTAAAGTTGTCCTAAAACCTAAAACCACGATGCATTCTTGTCTTAGGACAACTTTGATTAACTTTTTTGATCCACTTCAAATGTTGACTACTATATATATATATATATATATATATATATATATATATATATATATATATATATATATATAATTTTATTTTTGCTTTATTTTACAGAACCATGGTCGAGAATAGTATGCCCCCCACTGCTAATTTCATCCCTGCTTAAGCTCATTAAGCACAGGGATTTCTTCTCATTAAGATTTCAAAGTTCCCTTTTGCTCACTCTGGATAAGTACAGTTCTTGGAGACTGCGGAGGGTTGTACTAATGATTTGCTCAGCAGTCCGGACTACCTTCTGTAGTCTTATGTGGTCAGATTTGTAGCTGAGCTGAACCAGACAGCTAATGAAGTGCAGAGGACGGATTCAATGATGGCAGAGTAGAACTGTTTCAGCAGCTCCTGTGGCGAAGGAATCACAATAGAGTCAATGTGATTGTCCCACTTCAGGTCCTGAGAAATGGTGCTGCCCAGGAATCTGAATGACTCCACTGCAGTTACAGTGCTGTTCATGATGGTGAGTGGGGGGAGTGCAGGGGGGTTTCTCCTGAAGTCCACGATCATCTCCACTGTTTTGAGCGTGTTGAGCTCCAGGCTGTTAAGATTGCACCAGACTGCCAGTTTCTTAACCTCCTGTCTGTAAGCAGACTCGTCACTGTCCTGAATGAGGCCAATCAGTGTGGTGTCGTCTGCAAACTTCATGAGCTTGACAGAGGGGTCTTTAGATGTGCAGTCGTTCATGTAGAGGGAGAAGAGCAGTGAGGAGAAAACACAGCCCTGAAGAGCTCCAGTGCTGATCGTACGGGTGCTGGATGTGTATTTACAAAATTACAAACATACATCATCATTAAATAGATTGGCCAGTAGGTGGAGTCACGTTACTGTCCTCATGAATCAGTGTGTTTTTGAACGAATAGATTCAGTGAATCATTTCACCCAAACGGTTTTCTAAAAGACATGAAACAACATGAGTGAGTCGTTTACTAAAGCAATTCGTTCAACAATACTGATTCAGTCAGAAACAAAACAAGTGACCATCTGCATGAGTGAATTGAATCATTCACTCAACAGCAATGATTCTATCAGGAATGCTACTGCTGTTGTGCATTGCTGCTTTGACTTAATGTGGACTGGTTTCGTTGGAGGAGTAAAATACACAACTAGGAGCATTTGTGTCTAAAATGTAAGTTACATGATATTATCTTCTTGTTTATAGAATTGTTGTTGTTGTTACGGTTTGCGTTGTAGTCAGAGAAGAGCCCGACGAGGAGTAAACGAAAAGGAGGTTTTTAATCAGCATCAACACAAATAACCACATTACAACATTAATCTAAGACAACAACAGAGGGAGAACTGAGGACTTATAAAGGGACAGAGAACAAAGGACTAAACGAGATAATTAATTAAACACAGGTGACGAGAATGACTGATTAAATAAACTGGGACAGGAAATACCAAAAAAGGGCAAAACCGAACTGAAAGTAGAACCAGACCGTGACAGATATCGCCCCCCTCCCGGAAGGTGCGTCCCGCACCGTAACAGTAACATCGGGGAGGGGGGGCAGGCGGATCAGGAGACCATGGCGGAACTGGAGACTCGGGAGGCCATGGCGGATCCGGGAGCCTGGAAGGTCATGGCGGATCAGGGAGCTTGGGCGGCCATGGCGGGACTGGAGACTCGGGGAGCTCAGTGGCCTTGGCCCTTGGCCCGGCCACACAGGCAGAGACTATATGGCCCCCCCAAAAAAAATTTTCACACTGGAGGAGCAGGCTCTGTGGGAAGCTCAGGAGGAGTGGGCTCTGTGGGAAGCTCTGGAGGAGCGGGCTCTGTGGGAAGCTCTGGAGGAGCGGGCACAGTGGGGCGCGCTGGAGGAGCAGACACTTGGGGGCGCTCTGAAGGAGCGGACATTTGAGGGCGCACGGGAGGCGCGGAGCTGGACTGAACCAGCGGAGACGAAGGAGAGCTGGACGGGACCAGCGGAGATGCAGGAGGACGCTCTTGCAGCGCGGACATTTGAAGCGCACGGGAGGCGCGGAGCTGGACAGAACCAGCGGAGACGAAGGAGAGCTGGACGGGACCAGCGGAGACACAGGAGGGCGCTCTTGCAGAGCGAACACTTGAAGGCTCTCGGGAGGCGCGGATTCAAAGGGGCACTCTTGCAGCGCGGATTCAAAGGGGTGCTCTTGCTGCGCGGACTCTCAAAGGCGCTCTGACAGCGCGAATTCTCAGGGGTGCTCTGGTAGTGCGACTTCTCGGGGGTACTCTGGGAGTGCGGATCCATACGGGACCAGCGGGGACGCAGGAGAGCTGGGCGGAACCAGCGGAGATGCAGGAGGGTACTTGCGAGGAGCAGGCACTGGAGGGTACTGGTGAGGAGCAGGCACTGGAGGGCGCTTGCGAGGAGCAGGTACTGGAGGGCGCTTGCGAGGCGCAGGCACTGGAGGGCACTGGCGAGGAGCAGGCACTGGAGAGAGTACGGGAGCCGAGAACTCCGGGGGCAGTGCCTCATCCAGTAGCCCCCGGTCTTGTGTCGGCGGAACTATCTTCGCCGCGGGCGGAATCATCATCGCCTCAAACGGCGGAATCTTCATTGCCGCGGGCAGAACCATCATCGCTGCGGGCGGAACCATCTTCGCCGCGGGCAGAGTCATCATCGCCTCGGTCGGCGGTTGGCTGGAGTGAGCTGCGGTCGGCATGTTGGTTCCGGATCGGGGCAGAACACTCTCCAGACACCGGAGGATCCCTTCCCTCCAGGTGGTGTCTGGGAGGTCTACGGAGCGATGGTAATTTTCCCCCGATCCAGAACAAGGAGTTCAGCGTTGCATCGTCCAGCCCCGTCCAGACGGTGATTCTGCTGAACCCCAACGCATACTCCGGCAGCGGTAGATCTTGTTGGGCCAGAGCTACGATCCAGTCAGCCAACTCCATTCTTCGGTATCGGTCTTGGATTCTGTTACGGTTTGCGTTGTAGTCAGAGAAGAGCCCGACGAGGAGTAAACGAAAAGGAGGTTTTTAATCAGCATCAACACAAATAACCACATTACAACATTAATCCAAGACAAAAACAGAGGGAGAGCTGAGGACTTATAAAGGGACAGAGAACAAAGGACTAAACGAGATAATTAATTAAACACAGGTGACGAGAATGACTGATTAACTAAACTGGGACAGGAAATACCAAAAAAGGGCAAAACTGAACTGAAAGTAGAACCAGACCATGACAGTTGTAGGCATACTATTAAATAAATAGCGCATTAGAAATGGAGCTGTTGGGCTGAATAGCAGCACAATGTTTCACAGTAGTAGTCTTCGTCAGGATAGCCTTACAAAAAATACAGTTAAAGTTAAGAACCTCAACAGTTAAAATGCTTCAGTCTTCCAGAGAGTTTACAAAAACACAATAAGCCACTGCTAGCCTACTTACCTCAGACTTTCAGATTTCCACCTAGGAACATTTATGTACTTACTTAAGCACATATGGCAGCAATTCACTGCTGCAAACAACCCAGCTGATGACAAAGATACCATTTACCTCTTTGTGTGAGACACATGGGCCATGGCATCCAGTCACGAACACTCCAGACTATGCCACGATTCACTGATTTCTATTTGAACAAATGTTTTTTTTTTTCTTTTTTGCTATAGAGAACTAGAGATGCCATCGAGTTATAAAAGCTAGTGAGAGTGAAATGTCAAAAATGGCAAAGAAGTGATGGAGCATTTCGGTGAAGTCAGTGAGCACTTGAGCAGTGTTCATGCCATAACTCTCCACCGTTTGACAGTTGGGGTGAAAGAGAATTTTGATCTATGAAGCACCTATAGTAACTTCTAGTGCTTGCTCACTGAAATCTGAAAAGGTCATTTGGACAATGTATTAAAATTAGTTCTTTCAAAAAATAACACTGTCATCATTTACTCACCCTCACGTCATTCCAAATCTGTATGACTTTCTTCTGTAGAAGGCTAAAGAAAATCTGCATAATGTGGTCGCATTTTGCAATGCAATTACACCGTCTGAGATTGTAGCTTTCAATTTGATTTGGACCTATAAAACCATGTTCAGATATTTAATTAATACAGTTGCAAATAACAAAAAAATGAGGTGCTAATTATTTATTACACCTGACTCATTTCCTAGATTTTCATTTATGTTAGTGTAACGCCACACCAGCAGAGGGAGCTCTTGCCCTAGTACAGACTGTTACTGCTCCCTCTGCTTCTATGGTTACTTCCTGTTTGGCGGCCATATAAAGAGCGCCATGCCAAACAGGCCTTTGCGAAGTCTTGTTCCGCTGTATTTGGACATTTCTGAGCGTTCTCATTATCTTGTTTTTGCCTTGCCTGTGTTTTGGACTCTGGACTGTTCTCTTGGTTATTGATTGTTTGCCGCCTGCCTTGACCATTGCCTGTGTTTCTGTTTACTCTCTTGCCTTGCCCTGGATGTTATTGTTTGCTGGTGATCGACCCTGCCTGCCTTGACCACGATCTGTATAATAAAGCTTGCGTTTGGATCTTATCCCTGTTGTCACGCTCCAGTCCTCATGACAGAAGACTTCGCCTACCACAGATCCAGCAGCTTTACTATCAACCATGAATCCTGAGGATTGTCTCGTGTGCCTCCGTCAAGGTGAGCTGCCCATTGAAGATTATGTGGCTAAGTTTTGTGAACTTTCCTACCAGACAGACTTTAAGGAAAGCTTCTTGAAAGACATTTTTCGGTTTGGATTAAGTAAGGAAATATCACGCTTAATGCCACGAAATACCCCTCACTGGACTCTTACTCGTTACATTGACTTTGCTTTGTGTTTGAGTGGCTCTGCACTTACTGTGGGGACTGCTGATGAGGAACCCGGCTATCCTCCAGCATCCTCCGCACCAGAGTATTTGAATGTCATGTCTGGAATTATTCACGTTGTGTCAGAGTCTACACAACCTGCTCATGTCATTCCTGCCAAGCCAAGGCGAGCTCACGTCAAGCCTAAGTCTACTCACGTCACGCTTTCCAAGCCACAGTCCGCTTACGTCACGTCTGCTAAGCCACAGCCTGCAAATGTTTCGTCTGCCAAGCCAGGACTTACTCACGTAACCTCTGTCAAGCCAAAGCCTGCTAACGTCATGCCTGCCATGCCAAAGCCTGCTAACGTCATGCCTGCTAACCCGAAACCTCCCAACATCCCGCCTGCCACGCCACAGCTTGCTAATATCATGTCTGCTACACCAGGACCTACTCACGTCATGCCAGTTAAGTCACAGTTTACTCCTGTCATGTTTAACACGTCACCGTCTGATTACATATCTACCAACCCAGAGTCTGATAACGTCATGTCTGCTACCCCAGGGCCTGCTCACGTTATGCTGGCTACTCAGGAGATTATCCGTAACATGGCCGCTATTCAAGAGCTCCATCTTAAGATAGCGGCAACACAAGAGTCTCTTGGGAAAATGGCCGCAGTTTTAGAGTCTGCTCCCGTCATGCCTGCCCAGCCAGAGCCTGCTCCCGTCATGCCTGCCCAGCCAGAGCCTGCTCGCGTCATGCCTGCTCACGGCATGCCTGCCCAGCCAGAGTCTACAGGACCTACTCCCATCACGCCAGAATACCTGGCCAAGATGGCCACCATGCCTGAGTCCTCTGCCAGGATGGCCACCATGCCTATGCCCAGCCATGTCACGGCTGTCAATCCAAAAACTGTGTACAAAATGGCCACCATACAAGAGTCACATCACATCTCAGACGATTTTCCACAGTCTTATCAAATCACAGCTGATGTTAAAGAACCAAGTCAAGTCATAACTGCTACCAACAAACCAAGCCAAGCCACAGCTGATCATCACGAATCAAGCCAAGCCACAGCTGATCATCACGAATCAAGCCAAGCCACAATTGATCATCACGAATCAAGCCAAGCCACAATTGATCATCACGGGTCAAGCCAAGCCACAATTGATCGTCAGGAGTCAAGCCAAGTCCCAGTTGATCATCCCAAAACAAGCCAAGCCACAATTGATTGCCATGAGGCAAGCAAAGCCACAGTTGATCCTCGCGAGTCCAGCCAAGGCACAGCTCTTCAGCCAGAGTCACACCACGTCTCAGTGCTCCAGCCAGAGTCTCTTCGCGCCTCGGCAACTCAGCCGGAGTCTCTTCACGCCTCCGACGAACTGACGAAGGCTGTTACCACAGATTCTAGGTCAGTCCTTCGAGTTCTGATATCCAGTGTGATGGACCCACCACTGATGTCAGTGCGAGTAGCTGGCATTCCCAGGGCCTCAACCCTGGCTGTTACTGAGGCTGTTCCCCTGACCTCAGCGCTTCCCGTTGTGGCGGTCGCCATTTTGAGTGTGTGGGCTGCACACTGTGCTCCTGAGGCCTCTCCTGTCCACGAGTCTGTTTCTGAGGTCTCTCCTGTTCACGAGTCTGCTCCGGTACCTCCAGGGGTGGCGGCTTCGGCTGCGGGGCCTCCCGAGGTGGTGGTACCTACACCCGTATCCCGAGAATCCAGTTCTCAAGTCACGGCCAGGAGTGCCGATCCCGAATCCCGAGAATCCAGTTCTCATGTCACGGCCAGGAGTGCTGATCCCGAATCCCGAGAATCCAGTTCTCAAACTACAGCCCGGTGTGCCGATCCCGTATCCCGAGAATCCAGTTCTCCGGTCGCGGCCGGGAGTGCCGATCCAGATCCCCGAGAATCCTGTTCTCCAGTCACGGCCAGGCGTGCCGTTCCTGATCCTCAAGTGTCCGCGCTGCAAGAGCGCCCTCAAGTGTCCACGCTGCAAGAGCGCCCTCAAGTGCCCGCTCCTCCAGAGCGCCCTCAAGTGCCCACTCCTCCTGAGCGCCCCAAAGAGGCCGTCTGTGAACTCACGCCCTGTCCTGTCACGGCTAAAGAGGCCGTCTGTGAATCCTTGTCCTGCCCAGTCACAGCAATGGAGGCCGTCTGCATATCCTCCTCCTGTCCTACCACAGCCATAGAGACCGTTTACGAACTCTCGACCTGCCCGGTCACGGCCCCTGGGACCAGGGGGACTCTCTCTGTGTTGTCTGTCTCTGCTCTCCCTGTGGTGTCTGTCTCTGTTCTCCCTAGGTCTCTGATCCTGCCATGGCTTCCTGACCAGTCCGCTCTACCTTGGGGATGCTCTGCCCAGTCTACGCCACACTGGTGGGCTCCGGCTCCGTCTACTCCGCCGTGGTGGTCAGCTGTCTGGCTCTGGGGGTCTCCCGCTCCGCCCAGGTGGGCTCTGGTCCCGTCCTGCCCTGCAACAAGGACTCTCCCAGTGTTGTCTGTCTCTGCTCTCTCTGTGTTGTCTGTCCTTGTTCTCCCCAGATCCCAGTCTCTGTCATGGGTTCTTGCTCGAGTCTGGTGGTTGTCTGCCCCGCCGTGGTGGTCTTATGCTCGGATCTGGTGGTCATCTGCTCCGCCGTGGCGGTCCTCTGCTCCGGTCTGGTCATCTGCTCCGCCATGGTGGTCTTCTGCTCAGCCCTGGTGGGCTCTGACCCCGTCTGCTCCGTCCTGGTGGACTTTGACCCCGTCTGATCCGCCCTGGTGGGATTTGGTCCCGTCTGCTTCGCCCTGGTGGGCTCCAGTCCCATCGTCTCCACCATGGCTTCCTACCCTACCAGCTCTGCTATGGCTTAACCTGTCGACTCCTCCATGGACACATGCTCCACTGTACCACAGTTTGCCTTTGCTCCATGATCCAGGTCCTCCATTGCTCCATGATCCAGGTCCACTCCCTCTGCATGGACCTGGCCCTCCGTCCCACCCCCTGGTCTACTTCATTCCCACCACCCTCCTGGACTGTTTATTTTTGAGCGCCAGGAGTCGCTCCTTGAGGGGGGGATTCTGTAACGCCACACCAGCAGAGGGAGCTCTTGCCCTAGTACAGACTGTTACTGCTCCCTCTGCTTCTATGGTTACTTCCTGTTTGGCGGCCATATAAAGAGGGGCATGCCAAACAGGCCTTTGCGAAGTCTTGTTCCGCTGTATTTGGACATTTCTGAGCGTTCTCATTATCTTGTTTTTGCCTTGCCTGTGTTTTGGACTCTGGACTGTTCTCTTGGTTATTGATTGTTTGCCGCCTGCCTTGACCATTGCCTGTGTTTCTGTTTACTCTCTTGCCTTGCCCTGGATGTTATTGTTTGCTGGTGATCGACCCTGCCTGCCTTGACCACGATCTGTATAATAAAGCTTGCGTTTGGATCTTATCCCTGTTGTCACGCTCCAGTCCTCATGACAGTTAGTAATGAAATAAAACATCCACAACTGACTGGTGACCAAGTATGGAAAGATACAAATTTTATAATTATCATATGTTGTTCTGTCTCAAATATTCAGCTTCAAATAAGGGGCTTAGAGAATTACAATAAAAGTTCAGAATACATCAATGCCCAATTATTCATATCTTAAAATACAAATTTTGACTGGCAGTAAAAGGGGTCTATATAAAAACCAAATTGCAGAAAATATTCTTATAAAGTGATAGTTCAGCTCAAAATTAATATTTATAAAATTAGCTAAATATCCTATCATCATTTACTCACTATTCAAACCAGTATGATTATTTTACATTTAAAAGGTGTCATTTTTGACTATATCATGTTCAAAAGCACAATATTTGAAACCTACAAAAAAAAAAAAAGTTTTCCACAATTCTGTATGATTTCAGAAGATTTGGGATATAGCAAACTAATTATGTTAAGCATTTTTATGGTGCTTTTTTGCAGAGCTAACATCACTCATCATCATTCTCTTTCATTATATGGAAATACACGGCAAGGACATTCTTTTAAAAAGTATTCTTTTGTATTTCACAAAAGGAAAAAGTCATACAACTTGAAATGACATGAGGATGAGTAAATGATGAAAGAAGTTTTGATGATGACATTTTCAGTTTTTGGTGAACTCTCTTTAAAGTGTAGCGAAGGACAAAGAGGGTGTCAGACAAAAAGACGATTGAGCTGATAGATTGAAGAGTGTGTGAGATGTGTATGTGTATGTGAGAGTCTGCAATAAAATGGCTGTATTTCCTGTACGGCAAACGTGCATAAGTACTTTCTAACAGCTTGAGTAATGGAATAGTCTCCGTGCCGCCATCCAACATGCTTATCAACTATTATAATAGCCATGAGATGCAAATTTGAGTGAGATGCAAACTCTGGTGAATTTGCATTATGCATGGATATATTATCTTTCCACTGTTTTGTTTTGTTTATTCCATACAATGCAGGTTTGTAGTTTTTATTACAGCTATAGAGGGGTGACCGGGGCTAGTTGTCACACAGGGAAGTGCCACAAGAGCTGTTTTTCAGTAGCAAAACATTTTAATTCAAACTTCCAATTTCAGTTTTGTAAGTTGGTATTAAAAATCTGATTTAAAACCTTACATTTTTAATTTTGGTAGCATTTATGTATAATGCATTATGAAAGGTTATTAAAGGATATAATGCATTATAATTATTTATAATGTGCATTGTAATAAGTTATATCTTGTCATAAATAATTGTAGCCAAATTTGCAATGCATAGTGTAACAATGAATAGATAGGTGTTATAATGTATTGACTGTGGTTACAATTATTCATGAGATTGTACAATACATTATAAGGTTCATTTCAAGGCATAATTAATGTATTATAACTACTTTTATAATGAATTATACATAAAGGATTTAAGTAAAGTGTTACCGAATGTTTTTTTTTTTCTGAACCTGTCCTTTAAAGGGGTCATCGGATGCAAAATTCCCTTTGCAAGTTGTTTGAACGTAAATGTATGTTGGAAGTGTGTGTACACATGCATCTTATAATGATAAAAATCCACCCAGTGTTTTTTTTTAAATCCGTATTTTAAAATCCCCTTTTGTCAAATCAGGCCGTTGTGAGGTTCCTGTCAGAATGACGTAGTTCTGTACAGACCCCCCCACGAGACCTGCTCTGAGTGAGCTGAGAGCTGTCAGCTCCGGTGCAGGGGAAGACAAGATGTCTCAGATTAAGCGACTTAAGTGCTTTGTTGTTGAATGTAATAATGAATAAAGCAGTCATCATTTACTCCTGACATCTGAGCCGCTGAAGACGCAGAAGATTAATGTTACTTTCGCTTAATGCGCAGATCCCCGATCTGCCTAAATGCATCTATGTTGCCTCGATTAGGGAGTAGAACCACTGGAAGTGGGTGGTTTCTGGAGATGCAAACAGGTCCACCTGAGCAACTCCGAACTGACCCCAAATCAGCTGAACCGCCTGGGGATGGAGTCTCCACTGCCCTGGAAGTGCTGCTCGAGACATCTCGTCGGCTGCCCGATTGAACACTCCTGGGATGTGGATGGCACGAAGGGACCTCAGATGCTTCTGACTCCAGAGGAGGAGGTGGCGGGCGAGTTGCGACATGCGATGGGAGCGTAAACCGCCTTGCTGGTTGATATACGCAACAGTCGCAGTATTGTCCATACAGACCAGAACGTCCTTGCCCTGAAGGCGCCCTCTGAGGCAGCTCAAGGCAAGGCGTACTGCCAGCAGCTCGAGGCAATTGATATGCCAACGCAGTTGGGGACCCGTCCATACCCCTGACATTGCGTGCCCATTGTACGTGGCTCCCCAGCCGGTGGCTGAGGCATCCGTGAATACCACAGCATGCCTGGATACCTGCTCCAAGGGCACTCCTGCTCGAAGGAACGAGGGATCTGACCACGGGCTGAAGGTTTTGCGGCAGCCGGTGTAATCTGAACCCGGTGAGTACCGCGTTTCCACACCCACCTTCGGCCATGGAGCCAGTGCTGAAGCGGTCTCATATGGAGCAGACCGAGTGGAACGATAGCCGTAGCTGCAGCCATATGCCCCAGGAGCCTCTGAAAGAGTTTCAGTGGGACCGCCGTCCTGCCTGATAAAGTCTTGAGGCAGTTCAGCACCGACTGAGCACGTTCCTGGGTGAGGCGTGCTGTCTGGATGACAGAATCCAACTCCATGCCGAGAAAAGAGATCCTCTGCATTGGCACGAGTTTGCTCTTTTCCCAATTGACCTTGAAGGCCCAACTGGCTAAGGTGCCTGAGCACCAGGTCCCTGTGTGCACACAACTGCTCTCGAGACTGTGCAAGTATGAGCCAGTCGTCGAGGTAGTTGAGGATGCGTACACCCCGTTCTCTCAGGGGAACAAGGGCCGCCTCTGCGACTTTGGTGAAGATGCGAGGCGAAAGGGACAGCCCAAAGGGCAGGACCTTGTACTGATATGCCCGACCCTCGAACGTGAATCGCAGGAATGGCCTGTGTCGCGGGAGAATCGAGACATGAAAGTACGCGTCCCTCAGGTCGATCGCTGCAAACCATTCTAAGGAACGGTCGCACCCAAAAATGCATTTCTGCGTCAACATCTTGAACGGCATCTTGTGAAGTGCACGGTTCAAAACTCAAAACTTCAAAAAGGAAACGCGTGGTGTACCCCGTCCAGCAGAGGGCCCAGCGCACTCCTTCGGCAGCTCCACCGGCTGCAGAGTGCTTGAGGGGTGAGGAGCTCCACTTGGGGAAGCCCTCACTGTGATCCTCAAATCACCTCTGACCCCGCCGGATGCAGCGCCACCCCGGGTGCCGGGACGAATGCTGGATGAGGGCAGAGGCAGAGGGACTCCGCCATGTTTGACACAACGGAGTCTATTATGCAACTCTGAGATGGTCATGTCCCCACAAGAAGAACATGAACCATCCACGAAAGCTTCTGTGCTGAATGCCCAGACACGTGAGAAAGCGATCCTGACCGTCCTGAGGCGCCAGGAAACGACCACACCCAGAAACGCACGGGTGATAAGACATCTTTAAAAAGACGCGATCACCCGTGTTGCTCTGTTAGAGAAATTTGCTCTTTCAGTGCTGAAGCACGCAGGGGAGCTGGCCACCGCACACTCCTAGTGTGGTTGTCATCAGGAAGATGATCTTTCTCTACCGTACGATGTGACCACCGATGCTGCACCATAATGCCCGCACTCGCAGAACACTCTCTTATGGAAAGGGAGCAGTAGCATCACCCACTACCGCTCGGCTCCGAAGCGAATGGATGAATTAATGCGGTACACCTGCTGCCTCTTATACTCATGCTGTGATCAGCGGCAGCTGGATGCGAATTACCGCATGTCAATGTCCATTGGCTCATTTAGTTACATTCGAAGTGGATAGGTCTCTCTGGTGAGATCCCAATTTCATCGGTCATCCGACGTGACTCGGAGTGTCCGACTAAAAGGGAACTCTGTGTGTAAGGGACAAGGCTGAAGACCTTGGTTGGATGCCCATGGTCTTCGGGACCTCAGACGACACTGCATCACTCATCGGCATGATTCTGTCATTGGCATTACTAAATGGGCCCAGAAATACTTCCAGAAACCACTGTCGGTAAACACAATCCGCCGTGCCATCTGCAGATGCCAACTAAACTCTATCATGCAAAAAGGAAGCCATATGTGAACAGGCAATAGTCCAGAAGTGCCGTCGTGTCCTGTAGACCAAGGGCAAGGCTCATTTAAAATGGACTGTTTCAAAGTGGAAAAGTGTTCTATGGTCAGACGAGTCCAAATTTGACATTCTTGTTGGAAATCACAGATGCCGTGTCCTTCAGGCTAAAGAGGAGGGAGACCTTCCACCGTGTTATCAGCATTCAGTTCAAAAGCCAGCATCTCTGATGGTATGAGGGTGCATAAGTGTATACGAAATAGGCAGCTTGCATGTTTTGGAAGGCACTATTAATGCTGAAAGGTATATAAAGGTTTTAGAGCAACATATGCTCCCCTCCAGACGATGTCTATTTCAGGGAAGGCCTTGTGTATTTCAGCAGGACAATGCAAAACCACATACTGCAGCTATTACAAAAGTATGGCTTCGTAGTAGAAGAGTCCGGGTAATGAATTGGCCTGCCTGCAGTCTAGATCTTTCACCTATAGAGAACTAGATTTGTCGCATCATTAAACTAAAAATATGTCAAAGACGACCACGAACTCTTCAGCAGCTGGAAACCTATATCAGGCAAGACTAGGGCCAAATTCCAACACCAAAACTCCAGAAACTCATAACCTCGATGCCTAGACGTCTTCAAACTGTTTTGAAAAGAAGAGGAGATGCTACACCTTGGTAAACATGCCCCCGTCTCAACTATTTTGAGACCTGTAGCAGGCATCAAATTTGAAATGAGCTAATTTTGTGCATAAAATTTTAAAATTTCTTAGTTTAAACATTTGTTATGTTATTTATGTTCTATTATGAATAAAATATTGGCTCATGTGATTTGAAAGTCTTTTAGTTTTCACTTTATTCAAATATAAAAACAACCCAACATTTCCGGAATTCCTGTTGTAATTGCAATTAGACTTTTATGATTAATCAAAAAATAAACCGAATTCGCAATATGCCATACCCTCTCTATCCCAGCTATAAATTGTTTTATGGATTACGAACAAAGACTGACAACTTATTTTCCCTTAAGGCTTTACTTTTCACTCCTCAAACATGCGTAATAAGATTAAAGTTTGCCTGACTGGCAGTTTGGTGTATGTGGATTAATTATTGTGTTTTATAAGTTATTATTCAGATGTTCAAGCGGATGTTTTTGACAAAGTCAGAGCAAATACCGAAGCATTTCCTGGATGTAGAAAAATGAACAGTGAGTCAGCGGACTACAGAACACACAAGTGCTCTCCCTCATGGTTAGCTTCCATTACTCCTGATTGTGGACGTGCTGCCTGAAATATAAACGGGACTAGATGGGCAAGATGAATAAATAGCAGTTGGATGGAGCTGTAACAAATTTCCAAAAAGGTCCGTGGAAAAAACACAGTCTTAGCAAAGTACATCATGCACCTATTTTCTGACAGAGAACCAGTGCAGTCTGTAGTGAGCAAACCATGGTGTCAGAAGAAAAAACACTGTGGATACAATAACAAATGTATCATTTCGATTTTATTATGATATTTAAAATATAATAAAATAAGTAATATAATATGGAACTTTTTATTATTAAATTTTGTGAATAATGTGTTTTGTTTTTTATGTATATGAATAATAGTTTTTATTTTATGTATACTAAAATTTATTATAAAGGGGTTGCAATTTTTTGGTAACTTGTTTTAGTATTTGTGTGTGTGTGTATATATATACAGTATATACATACACACACATATATATATATATATATATATATATATATATATATATATATAAATACATAAAATAAAAAAGTTTTTTGAACAGCATATTAGAATGATTTCTGAAGTATCGTGACACTGAAGACTGGAGTAATGATTCTGAAAATTCAGTTGTGTAATAATAAAGTGTAATAATATTTTAAAATATTACTGTTTTACTGTATTTAACTGCTTTCGAATAAACACAACCTTGGTGAGCATATGAGGAATCTTTCAAAAACATGAAAAAAATCTATATAATATTCTTTTCAGGATTCTTTGATAAATATCCAGTTAAAAAACAACAGCGTTTATTTTAAATAGAAATATTTTCTAACATTATAAATGTCTTTACTCTCACTTTTGATCAATTTAATGCATTCTTGTTTTAATGTTTGAATTAAATGTTATTAATCAGAAAGCATATCTAATTAATTGAAATCATGAAACTTACACAATTTAATTGCAATTACTAGTTTTACCATTCTGTCCGTATCATGGCATAGGGCCCTAATGAATGAATGAATGAATGAACGTCCCAAAACTTTTAACAGTAGTAACTATTATTACTTGCAGTTTGGACAACTCAAGTATGACTTCAAATAGGGGCCACGTGCCTCCTTCGTCTGAACGGGCATGGCACTTCTGGCTCTGTGTGAGTGCAGCTCATTGGAGAATCTATGTTACGTTTTTAATCCTGATGTGTCTGTCTGCTTTGAGGAGAAATTAAACATTTCACAGCAAAGGGTGAAATTCTAGTGACAGGAATAAGGTGCCCAGCATGCTTAAAGCTCCTATCCTATAATGTGGCCTGTCCTGCAGAGGACGTAGACTGAGCCCTACAGAACAAGCACAGTGTCTGGAGCCCACTGTTCATTACGAGTGAGGAGAAGTTGACAATGTGTCCTTAGCTTTTATTTGTTTGTCTCTGCTGCCCTTGAACAGTCAGGCGATTACTGAAAATATCACAGGTTGCAGAACATTTGGTTAAGTGCTAACTTTTCACATTTAAATTTAAGTGACTTTTCTGCTAACAATGTCATCCTCAAAAAACAAAATTCTCTTTTGCTCTTTTAGGTGATCAGCTAAACTTTTATATTTTTTGATAGTGATCTTTCAGTAGGATTTCTGAAATTCATTTGATTTTATAGTGGTGACATCATGAATGAGTCACTTTGTTGCTATGCTACAAGCTCCCATGGCAACTGTAGAGCAAAGTAAAAAAAATCTGGAATGATGGGAAATTAACATGTAAGTGAATTCCATGGAGAGTGAGACAGCTAGGGATGCCAGGAAAGACGAAAAGGCGGTGATAGACTGTTATTAATATTTAGGTGATGCAGAAAATGACTGCAAATCACATTAATGGATTTGGCAGACTTCTTCTGCAGTGATAGGCGTTTATTTTTTCAGGACGTGAGTTAGTTGGGGATTGAACCCATTGTGTTGTTATTCCTAGTGATGCTTTGCAAGTTGAGCTAGGAACCACAAAATATGAGTGTTTCTTCTGATATGGACATTTTTGGTTGTGTAACTTTGAGAAAATAAACTTTAAGCGCACATTTTACACTCTCATTATTTAATTTAATTTTGCCATTAACAATGTGCAACAATGCATAAACATACATCACTAAGGAATTCTGTAATTTTAGCACATTTTTTTCTGGAAGTCATAAACATTTCCACTACATTTCAAATGATGTGTTGTGTTTAACAGCATTGTATTATGGAAATGTCAGTGATGGAAATAAAATGTATTTATTTATTTCAATAAAATGTTTATCTCTTTTTTCTTACTAAAACTAATTTAGCATTTTAACAAGTTTGCATTTTATGTTTCCTATATGTACACAAATAATATTTAACCTTTTTTGTTTTTTTTGGAAAAATAACATTTTGATCTGACATAGCACACAATAAAAATATTATGCTCACACAACCATGAGATTATTATCATTAAATATAAACTAAAAATATTTATTAATTAAATTCTAGATTATTTTATTATAAACACATCAAAAATATATTGAATAAAACAGCATTGAAAAAAATATTGATTTGTTTATTTTACTTTGTTTAGACCACCATATAGCTTTCAGCAATTCATAGTTAATATTTTTATGATGGATTTTTATATTTTAAGGTTTAAAGTCATCCAGTACGAGGGTAAAACAATACAATTTATGCATTTAAAAGATATTTGAAAAATAGATGAAAAAAATGATAAAGGCATGGTAGAGCGTTCCAAATGGAATAGTTCACCCAAAGCTGAAATTTTTGTCATCATTTGCTCACATACTACATGAGGGTAAGTAAATGATGACAAACAATTCAGTTTTAGGTGAACTATTCTCAAGTTAAGACTGTAAAGTGGCCTTTCAAATAACTTAATGTTGAAATAATGACTTATGACTCTGCTACCATTACCTGCAAATACACTCCAGCACCAGAGAGGATCCCTGTATCTTCAGTCTACCCAGACACATGATCATGTGGGCCTTTGGTTGATAGTCATTTATGTGCACAGACCCAAACATGCAGGCAATAATATGACTCTTTGTATCTGTAAGTATATTTAAGTATTATGCTTCTGGCTGACTTTCAGCTGTCAGGAGGGCTGACCTTGTTTTGTCAGTTACACAGTGCACATTCTAACAAATTCATGCGCAAGCCCAAAAAACCTGAAGTGATGGCCTAACTCTGACTCTGAGGCACAATAGCATACAGAGATCTTCATTGTTTTGCTGCATTATCAGCAGGTCACACTTTTGCTATTAAGCCTGTCAGGAGGACAACAACCTGGAAATGGCTACTGATTACCACTGCACCCTTTCTGTGCAATCATGTAGATGCTTGTGCTTATGTTTCTTGCATGTGTGGGTGGCCAGGAGTTCATATCGAGTGGGGTCTGAGAAATGTGAGACCACATAAAAAAATCTGAGATTTTTTGTTCATATAAGCCTGGAAATAAACAAAGTTTTAGAACTTTGAAAAATATAAACAAAGAGCATTTATGATGTAAAATTAAGAAATATCCTATCCTATTTTTATCAAATTTGATCATGTTAAGTCTTTTGTGCAAATGCTTTTTGGATCATCAAGCTGGAGAACTTGATCTCCACTGCTGTCACTGATGCATAATTGTTCAGGCAGGTTCATTTGAAAGCTGTTGATGACAGTAATATGTTTTTGACCACTCCTGTGGATCTTTCTGTCCTCTGCAGGTATCTTCTTTTCCGTGCCATCTGGCTGGGCACAGTTGTCATGTTACTTTCCCAAAATGTGCTTGTGTCATTTGAACTGAATTTGCACCTTATTACTGTCCACTATCTGTCAGAGAGCAACAGGCTCAACAGAAATGTTTTGGCTCGCAAATAAACTTTTCATTGTCTGTTGACAAGGACACTGAAAAGAGGTTGTCTATTAGTCTTGTGCAGCCAGACTTTAACTGGGTTATCTGAAATAGTTGATACTGTAATAGTAAATCTGTTTGGAAAACACCCATTCAAATGAATTCACAGCAGAAGTCATAGAAATTTACATTTATTCATTTAGCTGACGCTTTTATCCAAAGCGACTTACAATTGCTATACATGTCAGAGGTCGCACGCCTCTGGAGCAACTAGGGGTTAAGTGTCTTGCTCAGGGACACATTGGTGTTTCACAGTGGATTCGAACCCGGGTCTCTCACACCAAAGGCATTTGTCTTATCCACTGCGCCATCACCACCCAGAAATGTGGGTAGACTGTGTAATGCAAATTATTTAAAGAATCAGTATTAAAATATTCATTATTATAATCATTATTATAATTTTAATCGTTAAAGTAATGATTAAAATGGAATCTCTTAAAATGGATTTAAATAAATCATGGTGGGAAAGAGTTATTTCCAAGAATTTAAAAATGTATTTCAAAAGCTTCAAAACATCAAAAAATAATCGATTCAAATTTCTGATGTCAATATATATTTTAATTACAATTAAATGTAAGGTAATGCTTAAAGCATTTATGTTTAATGCATTATAAAGGCATTCATAATGTACAATGTAATGCATTATGTCTGCTCATGAATAACTGTAACCAAAGTTAAAATGTATTATAATATTTGTTTTTTTGTTTGTTGTATGTTTTATACTTTCTAAAGTTGTAAATATTAATAAATAAGTGTTATAATGTATTATAACTGTGGTTACAATTATTCATGAGATTGTACGGTGCATAATAAGGTGCATTATTAATGTATAAAAACTTTTAAAATGAATTTTATGTAATTGTTACCAAATATAATTATTAAAAATAATTTTCATTTTATTATTATCAAGTTGTTTTGGCAGTACTGAAATATGTCTAATCAGGAAAAAATATATTTTGCATTTTAAAGAAAATAAATATATCATTCAAAATGGATATGCTAATATTTTGACAGTACTGAACTTGGTCTAGATAAACATGTCTCGGGGAATAAATAGCCATAATTACTAAAGACTAATGATGTAATTATGTTTTGGCACAAAACTCGTGTTGGACTAATTCCTCTATGTGACTGGTGACTTTCTTGGAATTGCAATTCATTAAATTCCTCCTTTGATTATTTCAGTTTATATTCCAATTAAAGATTATGTGGCTTGTGGCCTCTTCAGTTCAAATTCACATTCATGAAAAATGCCCAATTATGAAGCTCTGCTTTACACCCAACTCAGTTAGCACCATCCAATCAGGTCCAAACAGGTTATTTTAGCTTGCATTTGCTATATTTGTGTAAACAGAGTGCGGATTTTCCATGAAGGTGTCCGTATAAAACTTGAGACTAGTCTTCTATTAACCTCTAGTTTAGATGCAGTTGTTACCTCAACATCTGACAGCTACAGCTGGAAATCTCCCTAACATGTTCTATGGAAATGAAATACATTGCCTTTATTTGTGTCTGTATGTGTGTTTCTGTATGCCAGATTTATAGGCATATTTGAAAATGAAATAAATTGGACACAATCTCCAAGTAAGAGAGATGAAAAGCCCTCCAGAGAAATCGTGCAGACATGTTTACTGCTGAGAGAGCTGATGAGGTGAAATACTGAAATCCTGATTGACCCCTGTATAGGAGAGCCTTGGCAGTTGCTGGTATTTACACCCCTGTTGCAGTGCAATGAATTACAGCCAGTGTCAAATAGAAGTTTCTGTGTGGCATACTGTCATTCTGCCATCTAACAACTGCAGAGAATGGGACAGTAACATATATTGATGTAGCCTAATATATATATATATATGCACACGCTTTTTTTTCAGTTGTATCTGTGAACAAAAGGCAATCTATATACTATGAATGGGGCAATTAGAGTCAGCAGCTCTAATCAATACAGTGACAACGAGGAGCGAGTTTAAAAGCCCTTACCTACAATAATAATGATAATAATAAGGATAAAAAATACACCAGATTGTATAGCTATCGCTAATCTAGAGTGTAATTGTGTAGAAATGATGGGGTTTCTGGAGTGTTTGGCATAAATATGAGGATATGTGGGTTGCATGTGATGAAGTGAGGTTTAATTCAATATGGGTCATGGCTCAAATGAGAATTGGTGTCGTTATTTGCTCACTCTCAGTTCATTCCTAACTTTCTTTCTCCTGTAGAACATAAAAGAAGATACTCTGAACTATCTTCCAGCTGTTAAAGACAATAATGGACAACAGTATCGGTAGCACTTTCCTTAAAATCAGCATATTAGAATGATTTCTGAAGGATGAGTGTAATACTGCTGCTTTGATATAATCTCTGTTGTATAAAGCTCTATAAATATAAAGGTGACTTGACTTGAAAGGCAAGAGGGTGAATAAACAATGACAGAATTTTTATTTAGGGGTGAACTGTCATTTTCCTGTAATTTTAAACCTCCTAAAAATGTAGAGCTACTAATTTTTTTTTTTTTTTTTTTTAATGTGACATTGTTAAAAAAATGATAATTCAGTCAGAATAGTTAATTAGCTTCTAGCAAGGGCATATTTGCCTCTAAGTGTGAATATGTTTTCAAGAAGCCATCATACTTTCTGGACAAAAACATAAATCTGTAAGACAAATATGACTACTGTTTGTAGAAGTTAATAGGAAGGTGTGAAAATGAAGCCATTCTGTAAAAATGGGGACATTATGTTGGTCTGAGATAAAGTGCAGGTCGAAAATGGGTGAAAGTGTTTGTAGTGAACGTGAGAGGATCAATAAAAGAGGAATATAGAGAGTGAAGGCAAGCTGAAAGAGCTGACTGGAGTATATTAAAAATAACTTATGTCAAGAGTTCTGTAGAAACTGTATTGCGTGGAGGGAAAACATCACCTCAAAAAGTCCCGTCTTAAAGCATGCTTGCGGTTTGGTGGGAGGTGTAAGAGAGACTGATTTAGGTGTGTGAAAATGTTTTGCGCCGAAAGACCGAGCTAAAGAGTTTAGGGCAGAATTCGAGGCATGTGTGGTGCAAAAGCTAGCGCTGACCTTGCCTCAATGGACTATCATAGCATCCTAGGCAGGATGATCTAGTTTGTAAAAATATTAGTGTTCAGGAATCAAGAAATGGAGGATTATGGGTTTTCAGGAGAATTTAAACAGGCTTTGATTGGAGGGTGAAAATGCAATTGGCTTTTTGTATTTTTGCACTTTATTTATTTGCGATTATAAGTGAATTAACTGTTAGTGATTATGAGATCCAATTCACACTGAGGACAACTGATGGACTCATATAGAAGGTGAAAACTTTCACTACTGCTCAAGAAGGAAACACAACGAATTTAGAGCTTGTGTAAACCTTTGAATGGGAGTATTGCCTTTAGAAGCTATGTAAGATATTGTCCCAGAAGACAAAATACACTTTAAAATTTTATTAGTTTAATTACTTAAAAAAAGCATGCAAATGATTGCCTTAAAAAAACGAAGTGAAATATAATAGGAATAATATGTTGTAGTGAAAAATGCTTAGTTAGTATAGTTTACTTACACAAGAGTTCTAGTAACTAAAACTAACTAAGACCTTAATCCTTTACTAGGTTTACTCATGACTTAGTATAGCTAATAGTTACATTTTTGTTCTAAAATACATATTTAAGTGAGTTTGAGAGATTGCATTTGTAACAAAAATATGCATGTTCCCGCCATACCTTAAGAGTTATCATGGAATGTAATTGCAACAATATATATATTTTTTTAACACAAATAAAGTTGTTATAATGTGAATATAGATTTTATTTAACATGTAAAATTTTATTAAATTGTTTTTAAAAATACATATTTTGTTATATTTAAGAAAAAAGTTGTGTCCCCGAAATTCGTGTTTGTGGTGTTACCACAATGGATTTTGCCTCTTTAAGAAAAGGGGGAAATAAATTTGGACTACTTCCTGTGTGTAAAGGTCACTGCAGGTGCTGGTTGATCTGAGGGGTGCATCTTATTCATTTTCTTAAGTTTAGCTAAATTTCTGACAGTTTCATGTGCCACACTTTATTAGTCTCTGTGGTGTTATGTTGATAACTTGCAGATTTTACATATTTTAATCAAAATTTTGATAAATACATACTTATTGATATTTCCAAAATGTCCCCTGATCTTGAAATCATAATGATGGCAGCCTCCATTTTAGAAAAGTCTGGATTTAGGCTGATTTGTCTGTGGTGTTACTGTCTTTTCTGGTAACACCACAGAGCCTATAGTAACTAGCAATATAAAGTCTGTGGTGTTATATTACGTCTGTGTCACCAGTGTTTGATTGAAATTATTTAAAAATCTAAATGTTCTTAAGATTTAATTTTAATGGATATAGCATATTAAACAAATTTTAAATGCATAGCAATATATTTTATTAGAAAAAAACAAACAAACAAGCATTTTTACAAATTCTGCCTCTCATTTGCCACTCCAGTTGAAGAAGGACCCAGTTAATAGGTGTGTTTGACTTGAAGCGGCGCTGCACAGAATGATCAGTGTATGACATCAAGGTACCGCGAGAGCGATAAGAGAGCAGCTGGATCCTGATGCTTTCGAATCGCTCTCGCAGTACTTTGATGTCATACACTGATCATTCTGCACAGCACCGCTTCAAGTCGAATGCACCTATTGTTTCTATATAGGCTTTCTTCCATGATTTCACTTGTCTAAGAAAATGTTTAAAAATCTATAAAAATCATTCTCAATCTTACTCTAGATTCGAACATTGTACATCTGAAGACTTTTGCTCTTGAGTGCTGTGCATAGGAAAGTGATTTATATTATAGGCCTTATAAAAAATATAATTTGCTTATTAATTCACATGCATTATTTTATATACAGACTGGTGGTTAAACGTTTTAACTAATTAAGGCTTTTATTTATGTATTTGAAAGAATGTTGAATTTATTTGATCAAAAAATTACAGTAAAAACAATAAAATTATGACATATTACACTTAAAATGGTTTTCTATTTAGGATATTTTAAAATGTAATTTATTTCTGTAATCAAAGCTGAATTTTCAGCATCATTACTCCTGTATTCAGTGTCCCTTCAGAAATAATTCTAATGCTGCTTAATTATTATCAGTTATTATTTGTGATCAATTATTAATAATAATGGTTTTTATTATTGGTATAATGGTTCTCAGTTAAAGAACATCATTTATTTGAAATATAAGTACGTCGTAATAAGTGTAAATATCTTTACTGTCACTTAAATCAATTTAATGCAACCTTGTTGAAGAAAAATATAAATTTATTTAATTTATTTAATCTTACCCAAGACTGAATGGTATCACATTTTCCACAAACATATGAAGCAGCACGACAGTTTTCAACATTCATAATAATCAGAAATGTTTCTGATTTCTTATAATATGCAAATCAGCATATTAGAATGATTTCTGAAGGATGAGTGTAATACTGCTGCTTTGATATAATCTCTGTTGTATAAAGCTCTATAAATATAAAGGTGACTTGACTTGAAAGGCAAGAGGGTGAATAAACAATGACAGAATTTTTATTTAGGGGTGAACTGTCATTTTCCTGTCATTTTAAACCTCCTAAAAATGTAGAGCTACTAAAAGTTTTTTTTTTTATGTGACATTGTTAAAAAAAAAAGATAATTCAGTCAGAATAGTTAATTAGCTTCTAGCAAGGGCATATTTGCCTCTAAGTGTGAATATCTTTTCAAGAAGCCATCATATTTTCTGGACAAAAACATAAATCTGTAAGACAAATATGACTACTGTTTGTAGAAGTTAATAGGAAGGTGTGAAAATGAAGCCATTCTGTAAAAATGGGGACATTATGTTGGTCTGAGATAAAGTGCAGGTCGAAAATGGGTGAAAGTGTTTGTAGTGAACGTGAGAGGATCAATAAAAGAGGAATATAGAGAGTGAAGGCAAGCTGAAAGAGCTGACTGGAGTATATTAAAAATAACTTATGTCAAGAGTTCTGTAGAAACTGTATTGTGTGGAGGGAAAACATCACCTCAAAAAGTCCCGTCTTAAAGCATGCTTGCGGTTTGGTGGGAGGTGTAAGAGAGACTGATTTAGGTGTGTGAAAATGTTTTGCGCCGAAAGACCGAGCTAAAGAGTTTAGGGCAGTATTCGAGGCATGTGTGGTGCAAAAGCTAGCGCTGACCTTGCCTCAATGGACTATCATAGCATCCTAGGCAGGATGATCTAGTTTGTAAAAATATTAGTGTTCAGGAATCAGGAAATGGAGGATTATGGGTTTTCAGGAGAATTTAAATAGGCTTTGATTGGAGGATGAAAATGCAATTGGCTATTATGAGATCCAATTCACACTGAGGACAACTGATGGACTCATATAGAAGGTGAAAACTTTGACTACTGCTCAAGAAGGAAACACAACGAATTTAGAGCTCGTGTAAACTTTTGAATGGGAGTATTGCCTTTAGAAGCTATGTAAGATATTTAAAAAATTCACAAAGGACTTCAAATACTTACAAATGCTCATATCAAAATGAACAATGTGAAAAGGTATATTGTTCGCTCAGTATCTATGTGTAAAATCTATGTGCTATGTAAAATATTAAAGAAAGTCTTACATATTTCTTTAGAATTAACATTACATTAACATAGGGATTTGAATTATTTGTGAGAATTAAAAAAGGATCACTTTTGCAACAGGCAGCCGTGGCACTTTCTGCGGCTGATCCAGCCGTCCCTAGAGCTCGATTGTGTTTTCGCCTGTGCAGCCTGTTTCTAATGCACTGCTCATTAGCATATGGTGAAGAGCCTCTCTGAGTGTTTGTTCATTTCTTTGTGTGGAAATTAAAAACGTGCCTCTTAAGTGGCTCATGGCTAGCTTCATACCACCATAAATGCATCTTTTAATAGATTTTTTTTTCTCCCTTTTAAACCATATGTCATGCTCTCCCTTTTTTCCCGTGTCGTGTTTTGTGTCCCAGAGAGCCACTTCTGTGTGCACTTCTTAGTGCTCGCTTTCTCCAAGTGACTTCCTCTGTTTCATTCTCTGCCTCTTCTTGTCTATAAATCTAGCAGCACTCTTACCCTTTCTTCCTCTCTCTCTCTCTCTCTCTCTCTCTCTCTCGTGTTGTTCAGTAAATCCAGTTCCAGTAGTGGAGATATGATTTCATCAACACAGCACTTCTGGGAATTTTACATATATAATATGACTCTCTCTGTCATCTGCAATTTGTAGACTCTCCTGGTAAATTTGCCTAGAAGAGAATAAAATCAGGTATCAGTGAATTTGTTTACCACTTATTGCTATTTGTTCATGTTGAAATTGGCAGGATGTATATTAGTCCCTCTCTTAAGTGCAAGCTATAAACGCACTATTGTAGACAGTAAACTTTTTGTCCCTTGTGGGTTCTGATGTGCAGAATTAAAAAGCCAGTTAGAGTTTAAAACAGTCTTTTTTTAAAAAGGGCAGAACTCAGAACCACATACAATTTATAAATATGTGTAAGATAAGTGTTAGAGAATATACACTACTGTTCAAAAGTTTGGAGTCGTAAGATTTTTTTAATGTTTTTCAAAAGCTGTCATGTTCACCAACGCATGTGCATCTATGTGATCAAAAATAAAGTAAACTGTAATTTTGTGAAATATTGTTTAAAATAACCGTTTTCCATGTTAATATATTTTAAAATGTAATTTATTCCTGTGATACAAAGCTGAATTGTTAGCATCATTACTCCTGTCTTTAGTGTCACGTGGTCCCTCAGAAATCATTGATTTGATGCTCAGGAAACATTTCTTCTTATTATCAATGTTGTTTATTATCAACAGTTGTGCTGCTTAATATTTTTATGGAAACTGGATTTTTGTCAAGATTCTCTGATGAACAGGAAGAACAGGATTTATTTTAAATCAAGTCAAAATTAATTTCCTTTTGATCTACTTATGCATTCTTATAATAAATAAAACATTTGACTGGTAGTGTATCTTGAATAAATCTTTCTTTCTCCATTGGTAAATTATTCTTTTTTTTTTGTTGTTGTTCTAAGCATACATTTCACTAAATTAGTTATATTTATTCATAAAACAAGAACATAATTCAAGGTACAGTGCAGTTCCTCCAAAACATTCGGACTTAAAGATACACTTAAAGATTAATAAACATCATTGCATCAAATAAGAAAATATCAAATTAACTGACATTTATTTGAACAATAAATAGCACATGCACATTTGTCAAGCAAAAAAAATTAAAAATAAATCACAAAAGTAAGTTTAAAAGAAATGATAGAACAGCAGATATCATGTTCAGTATAAAGCCAGAATGTGAATATTGTACAAGTTGAATGACCTCTTCTATAAGCAAGACACACGATATGTCTGTTTATGTGAATGACATTAACACAGCGACTTCTCTGGAGAGTGTAAAGTTTGTCTTGCCATCTCACAGTTCATTACGGATTGCCTTTAGGAGTTAAACATGCCATTTGACACTGAATGACAAGACAGTGTGATGTATGGAGACATTTCATACACTTTATTAATTTACAAAATATTATTCATCAGGGCAAGACAGAGCGATGCTGAAACACTGCTTCTGAAATGATTGCTGCCATTACAGACTACACTGAAAAATGTTATTTGCAAAGTAAGTGAGACAAGTACTTGACAGGGAGGATCCATAACAACTTCACACACACACACACACTTTTTTATTCGCAGCTCCGTCACAATTGTCATTAAAGAACCAGTTCAAAAATGAACTTTTTTGCAATGTACTCTCCTTGCTAGACAAGAAACAGCATTTTCACTGGCTTTATTTATTTATTTATGCAATAGCGATGGTGTATGGATTCTCTATGACAATATAATTATTTAGCAGATTGTTTTTGCATTTTCTTAAAATATGAGGAATATTTCACAAGTGTCAGAACAGGACAAAATAAATAAATACATTTTGTTGGTTAATTTTCCACTAAAATGCTTAAAGTTCTTAGATGAAGTGCAAGTTGTGACATTTTCTTTAATAGATATTTTGTGTGTCTTTGATTTGAATCGTTCCTGTCACTTACATCAGCAGGAGTCTGATTATTGTTATATAATTTGATATAAACCATATATTATGTTGCAGCTCCCAACCATCTGGCTACTTCTGCACTTCTGCACTCACATTTGGCTCTTGGCGGGTGTTGATTCTTGGACCAAAATCTGACCCACACAAGAAAAATCGCATTTGGCTTGTGTTTTCTTCAGAGACCTGAAAGTTTGATGAAGGCAGGAAGGCAAACCTGATGTATGGTCGCCGGATCATAAAATCATTACATTACAACACGGCAAACATGGCTTTGCCTCAGGTGTGTCAACCCTGTTCTTGGTAAAGCCCTCTGCTTCTGATGAAATTTGCAGTCCATTATCATGAGCATTAGTGAAATTACAAGCATATGCGTACGCGTGTATGTTAATTTGTATGAAGACACTGATTTCAAGAGATTAATAATTATTGGACGGCAAACATTTACGTCCCTCCATGCATTTCGCTGGATGAATGAGTCACTGCACAAATAGCAATAAGTTGTGCACTTTCCTGTTTTGTCAAAATGTCTTCAACGAATACCCATGTGTGTATGCATATGACTGTATTTTCCTGGTGTGTGTGTTTGCACACTCTCTCTGGGGACTTAGTCCCTCTATAAATATCACTGAAGGGAAGACTTCCCTTCCCCTGGTCAGACCTTGCACTAATGTGCTGTGATGCCGTTCAAATACGTGCATGTTTCTGCATATGTGTTTTTTTTTTGGTGCTTAAATATGCATGAGGATCATTTTAATATGTATGTTTTTGAATTATTGAGTATTTGTTAGTGCGTTTATGTTTTCTGCTTGTTTGTGTGTGTGTTCTGAACTCCCTGAACATTAATCAGAGCAGTTTTCCCCTGTGATGGCCCTGGCATGTTACTAATGGCCATCCATCAAAGCTCACAAGCAGGAATTCTGGCTTCTGATTGGCTTATCAGCTATACAACATGGTAGCGGAAAGAGAGAGCGAAAGTGTTTGTGGGATTGTTTTAAATTTCCATGTGTAATTGTAGCATGCAACATGCTTTTGTATTTGAGCACTGTTGCTTTTTTTCTGATTGTGTACGTGTTGATTATTCCCGCAGTGGGTTTTTGTTTAATGTTATGCATGACTGCACTCTGGGGCTGATATTTTGCTCAGGCAGATGGACATCCGTCATGCTTTGGTTTGGTTTTTGGCCCTTTTTAGGCTCTAGTCTTGCCAATAGCTGTGTGTGTTTGTGTGATGTTTGCAGGGAATTAAGCCCATTACTTGGTGAGATTTGTGGTGTTCCGATGTTACAGACCTTTAGCTAAATATAATAACTAGAGCACGCAATTAATTAAATATGTTTAATGCTGTTATTTTTGTTCAGCACTGTTAACACATTTCTTCAGTTTGACATTTTAATTGTTTCATTCTGTTTTGTGTGATTACTAAAAATGTACCTGAACATTAGGAGCAGATTGAGTCGTTTTCCTGTAACCATATGTACGACAAACATATCTTCTAATATCTTCAATTGTTGCGTATACCGTGCTGCAGCGGACACATATTAAATGACTTCACTTGGACCCAGTGTGCTGTCTTTTTAATACCGCGTGGTTTATATACATGTTGCTGCTGATTGGGCTGACTTATTTGACACACCCACCAAACAAGAGAAAACGTATCTCAAACCCTGTTGCACACCGTTTCCAGGAAACATGTCGTTCAACCTGGAAACCATAGCAAAACAATGGGCAAAATGTGAACCTGAACGTGCCCCTGATTATGTTGTGTTAGGTCATGTGACCTTTTGATCACTTGGAGGTATAAAGAGTGGCATATCAGTGTTGTTCATTTGTCTGATGAAGAGCCTGCGTGCTTGAAACGTTACACATTATGCGAAAGTTTTTTAAATAAAATGTTTTGTTATTTTTGGAGCTTTGGTGTTGCCGACTTTACATTCCTAGTGTGCTTCTACTTGTTTTTTAGTCGAGCACCCATTTGAGATCGATGTGCGTGCTGTTGCTTGCTCTTTATATAACATTTATTAAAATGACAGGATTTTGCTAAATAAATAGTCTAGGTCATGTATTAAGTTCATACATATTTTAATATGAACAACTATTATTATTAACGATATCTATGAAATTATACTTTTTCTTATTGATGTCACACTGAAGCTGTGTGATTTTCATAGTAAGTCTTTAAAAATGACAGCACTGTAAAACGACAGACCAGCAATAAACTGTCCATTTATAATATCATGGATGTAAAAGTACAAGCCAGTAATGCCTGTGACGTAATATGTTAGCGTAGCACACAATCTTATACAGCTAGTCAGCTGTAAATATACTGTGGCATCTGCGCTGTGTTGCTAAAACTATCTTTTGGATCTAATGTAATTATTTCTCACATCCAAATTCCAGGTTATAATATGCAAAAGTCTGAACATTAATCTCTTAATTTTACAATAAGTAGTGAAACTTACCCAAAATAAAGGCTTAAACATCTAAATAAACACACATTTAAGGGGCTACGCTTTTAGTGATTTTTTTAGACAGCTTTATAAAATGGCCGCCAGACAGTGTGACCACATGGAGACTCATATCTCAGTGTGCAATGATCTGATTGACTTGAAATTACATGAGGTATATAGTAACAAACAGATCAAGTTTTTATAATCTGATCTTAAAAATGGAAGTGTGCTTAATGGGTACGTGAGCTTAATAGGTACGTTTACACTAAATGATCTATAAATGATCTATAAATTAACCCTTGATGGGATGTTTAACTAAAGTGACATCATTTGCTCTCTCTGAATAGAGTAATTTACTCTTTATTAAAGCTTAAAAAGTGATATATCAGCAGAAATTAACACCAGCACTTATATATATATATGGACATATAATAGACGAAGGTTACATTTTTAAAAAAGTGAAAGTGAAAGTGACGTGACATACGGCCAAGAATGGTAACCCATACTCGGAATTAGTGCTCTGCATTTAACCCATCCAAAGTGCACACACACACACAGCAGTGAACACACACACACCGTGAACACACACCCGGAGCAGTAGGCAGCCATTTTTGCTGCAGCGCCCGGGGAGCAGTTTATTCATAAAGCAAGATGAAGCAATTTGACTATGGGGTAAGAACAATAAACAATTAAAATGTAATTCAAGATGTTTGTAATTCAAGATGACATCATTCATGTGCATTCAATTTATTTGAACAAATGCACATTTGCGAAGCAAAACATTTAATAAAAAAATGTATGTTAGGTTTGAAATGACAAAAAACAGATATCATATTCAGTATTAAGGCAGAATTTCAATATACAGTACATTATTGAATATAATAATATGTTATAAAATTTTCAGATTATTGTAGAGTTCTATTTCATTCTCTATATATATTTTTTAAATTGCTAAATTACAGCTAAAATTATATTGCATATATGTACATTTTCTTTTCTTTAAAGGAGTCATTGGATGCAAAATTCACTTTTCAAGTTGTTGATCATAAATGTGTGTTGGAAGTGTGTACACATTCATCCTATAATTACAAAAAAAAATAATTTAATCTCTATTTTAAAATCCCCTTTCTCAAATCAGGCTGTTCTGAGATTCCTGTCAGAATGACGTAGTTCTGTATAGGCCCCTCCCACGATAGTTGATTGACAAGACTGTCTTACCTTAGGCCCGTCCTGAGTGAGCTGAGAGCTGTCCACCATTGTGTCAGCTCCGGTGTAGGGGAAGACAAGATGTCTCAGATTAAGCGATTGAAGTGTTTAGTTGTTGGATGTAATAATGAATATAGCAGTCATCGTTTACTCCAGACATCTGAGCCACTGAAGACGCAGAAGATTAACGTTACTTTCGTTTTGAAGGGAATATGCCGATTCTGTTCTGCCTAAATGCGTCTATGTTCGTGCGAATCATTCATGATCCAGCTTTATCTACAGAAGAAGTGAGTATAAGGGTTTTTCTTTCAAATCGCCTTTCCTAACAATGTGCTAGTGCTGAAGTTTAATATGCTCCATAGATATATACACCTAGATGCCTCATTATCGACTGTTTCTATGGGCCGCGATACGTAAGCCATCCGCCATTTTTGGAACGGTCTGCAAATCTTTGAGCGCATTCCGCATTGACTGTGTGCGTCTACAACAGCAAGTTATACGCTTGTATTTCTTTGAATATTCATTGATTATTATGTTGAATGCGAGATGGCTGACGCATAAACATATCTGGAGCAGTCGAAAAAGGAATCTACACATATCTATGGTCTGCTCGTCACTCCACAGAAGAGAGGGGCGGGGTCAGCAGAGCTCATGAGCATTTAAAGCATGAACTAGATTAGCGTGCTGAAGACAGAGCTGATTTTGACAGGTTTAAAAAGGTGTTTTTTTCACTACCATTGAGAATTTTTAACCAAAGTATGTTATAGACTTTCCATTAAGATCATAAAGAATCATATCAACTTGTGAAAAATGGGCAGCCGATAACCCCTTTAAAAAAACAGAATGCATTAATTTTCTGCACCGTAAAAATTGAGTTTCACACCATTTTTTTTCTTTTACTGTGGATCAAAAATCATATTAATCATAAATAAATATTTTAATCATTACATTTTTAAATATGTAGGCCTATGTCTGTTATTATAATTAAATAATTATAAAAAAATATTACATTTTTTAAAATAATAAAAATCTTTTTTTAATCTTATGTACTTCACTCAGTATTTAGTTGACCACTGGTCTGACTCTTAGATCATACATCATGAGATATTGAGTCACAGACAGGTCTTGTTAAGGACCATTTATCACAGGGGTCCCATTACAGAACTTCAAAACCCCAATCCTCCCTTTAATCTTTAGATATGGGAGAAAATTAATATAAATGGACACATGGAGGCCACCAGCTGCACCATGTTGCCACAAAAAGCTGTATAAACATGTTAAACATTCACGTCGCATCTTTATATTAGATATTTTCATCTCATGTCTATTTTGATCTAAATGAGACAACAAAGACATAACATAAATCTTCCATAACATGTTATGCAGGGCAGCATGAGTGGATAGAGCCTCTTCATGCTGGGCTTGTTTGGAAAAGGGATTCTGAGACTCCAGGGGTTTTATCTTCATGATGTCTACAACTGCCACTAACTCTGTGACCCTCGTAAAGCTGTCTAATCAGTTTGATGGGCCCTGTGTGTCCTTCATGTTATAGCAGGGAAAACAGTCATGGTCATATAAACGTCATATACTGAGATGTTATGCACATGTGTGTTTGTGATTCTTCAGTTGACTGCAGAGGATTACAGTTTTCCCATTCTGTATCCTGGCATGAGCGTGTGTGGGTAAAGAAGGGTAAAAAGAATGGGATGGAGCGTGTGTTTGTACAGTCTGTGTATCTGTTTCACTTGGCTAAGCATTGTGGGTCTGCACTAACCAGATAATACCTCGGTCAACATGCTGTGCTGGCTTTGAGTGACAAGAGCACTGGAGTTAAAGGGTCTTATTATTCAGAAAAGCAACTAAGTGGCTAAATGTTTAAAACCGGCATTTTTAATAGGTGGTTCTTCTTATGGTTTCTCACAGGCTATTACAGATCGGGGTTTCACTCTTTGCTGTTCTGTAGATATGTACGGAAGTTCTAAGTGGCCATACATTATTAGAATTTTTTTCTTTCTTGTTTTCTCGTTATCTCGACTTAATTTTCTCAGGATTTCGACATTACTGTTGCTTTAGTAACGAACACCTTGACAGGCACATTCTAAAATACTTAACCTGGCTTAATGCGTTAATTGAGAGCGTTTTTAAAAGACAAAACTCAGTATATACACATAGTAATTCATATATATACAGACAAGAAGATGAGCCCATAATAAGAACGCAATGTGTTTAAAACATTAAGCGTTTTACCCAATAGAAAACAGTTAGGCTATAAGAAAAACAACTTTTGTTATGTCGAGATCACAAGAAAATTAAGTCGTGATCACTAGAAAACAAGAAAGAAAAAAATAATAATGCATGGCCGCTTAGAACTTCCCTTGGTATAACAATCTCACGTTTCTTAATTTTTTTATTTTAATTTATGAATATTTTTTTTTTTTTTTTTTAGATTAATGCCAGTGAAGTCTTGATTTTGGTACTCAAGATAATGCTTTTCCCTTTGTTTAGATATTTTATAGGAAAAAATACTAATTTAGAAATGAGTTTTTGTATGAGTTTGAATCAATAATGCAACAATTTCATCACATAGTGAAGATAAAAAAAATATACTGGTATACATTGCTAATTAGTGTCTCAAATCCTAAATGTGTATACAATAATCCAAACACAAACCTCAAAAACAACACAAAATGTGTATTAGAGAAAAATATTTATTTCATAATAATATTTCCCCCCATTTTAAATTCTTATCCAATGAAAGGTTAGATTTTTATGAATTTTTTTAATAAAAGATCAAAAGGATAAACAATGCAGATACATTTTTACAACCTTCTTTGTTCATATTTAGGGTGCCGATATTTTTGGCCATGACTATATATATATATATTGTGGCGGGAGACAGGTTATCCTATTTTTGTGGCGCTGCTGACAGATAGCAGCCGAAGTGAGAGGGGGCGGTACAGTACAGCACAGGTCACAATTCATTTCAATAAGTGGAGCGAAAGAGAGCGTGAAACTGAGCATCTTGAGACCATGAATAAAGCGTTTATTTCCCATTAGCTTCATTCATTTATACAGAATGAGTATGGTTAGATATGGTTTAAATTAATCACTTTATTCCTTATAATTGAAATTATATAACCAAAAAATAATGGGCAGTCGTGGCCTAATGGATAGAGAGTTGGACTTGTAACCCGAAGGCCATGGGTTCGAGTCTCAGGTCTGGCAGGGATTGTAGGTGGGGGGAGTGAATAACCAACACTCTCTCCACCCTCAATACCACGACTGAGGTGAGACCCTTGAGCAAGGCACCGAATCCCCAACTGCTCCCCGGGCGCCGTAGCAATGGCTGCTCTATTTGTATGTTCACTACTGTGTGTACACTTGGATGGGTTAAATGCAGAGCACAAATTACGAGTATGGGTCACCATACTTGGCCACACACCACTTCCCCTTTCCAATGAGTGAACTCAACAAATATATCTGAATGCAGCATTTTGTAAAATCAAAAGCATAAACTCTGTGTATATTCTGTTCACTTGGGGTGGCAAAATTCATAATGCTGAAAAATATGTTGAGTATTTTTAATGCATATATTCCTCCCATGAGTTCTTCCGCTGTCTGCTTTTATTCTGCTCAGGGATAAGCAACATCAATCACATTTGCATTACAAATGTAATATCTGGGGAAAGAACTGACTTGATTACTGACTTCACGGCAAAAGGATTTATGGTGATACCCTGGCAAACCAAATCTTTTTTTTTTTTGCCACTTTTTGATGATTTTACGCATCTAATTTGTTTTGTTTATGAGGGACATGAATAACAAAAATTGTCAATAGTTGCCCAAGCTCCAAATGTCATGACACAAGCATTCATCAAATGTTCCCAACCGACATGACCACATTTTATTTCCTCCATCTTCCATTCTGAAGAGTCAAACTTATTCTGAATAAAATTAAAATATGATTCCCTGTCTTGTTCTCATTTGTCTTTATATTTCTGTCATTATAAGCCTTAAATCAGTAGTAGGGGAGAACAGTAATGGGCAGATTATCCAGATTATCCGTCATCGTCTGTAAGTCTTCTTGAAATATTTATCTCAGACTTTGGTGTTTACAAGCAGCCAGATTGGAATAGTTAAGATTTATGTACTTATTTATTTATTTACTAACTTATGTTTTTAAATGTCTCCTATTCTCACCAAGGCCACATTTATTTAAATCCAAAACAGTGATATTGTGAAATATTATTACAATTTAAAATAACTGCTTATAACTGTTTATATATATTTTAACAGTTATTCCTGTGATCCAAACCTGAATGTTTTGCAGCCATTACTCCAGTCTTAAGTGTCTAATACGTTGATTTGGTGCTGAATTATAATAATTTTATTATTATTATTATTATCAATGTTGAAAACAGTTTTTGCTTTGTTTTCATCAAAGGAATATGTGCCATCAGAATGAAAAGTTCACAAACAAGATAGTCAAAATGCTTAGTCAAGTTATCAATATAACACTGCACTTCAAAACTGTTTCAAAATGTTCAAAATATGAATTATTGAGGATTTGGTCAATCTCCCAATATTTAGCTGCACCCTTCAGCAATTGTAAGGCCATGATTGACAACATGGTCCACAATAGTGGCCCTTATTTCATCTGATATGAGCCTCTGTCCTTGCCCTCTTCTGCCTCTTCCTCTGTTTTGCCTCTGTACACTTCCATGCATCCTTACTCCTCTTCTTCCTTTCGGCTGTTGACCCTGATCGTTTTCTGGATGTTCATACATCGTTAGAATTTGTAACTCTTGTGTTGTCCTCTGTCTATATATGCTTTCCAATTAAAGGTTCATGAGATGCTCCTTTGAGCTATTTCAGAGAACTGGTTTGTCATTGGTAGATCTATATTCTCTTCATTAATGAAAGTCGAGATTCATGTGTAACAATTTATATAGCTCAAAAGGGAATTGTATAGAAATAATTACAATTGATTATGATTAATTACAATTATTTATATCGGCTGACAGTAATAACTGTAGCAAAATTTAATTGCCGTCAACTGATCTGTCCATCCAGCGAACATTCAGTGCAAGTTCATATCAACTTTTAAGAAAGGATATTTTCTTGGCCACAGAAAACACTTTCTTAAGTATTAATACATTAGAGCATGTAGTAAGGGTCAAAATCGTAAAGGGACATTAATTTGGAAGGCAGAACCAGAAACTCATGTAATTTGTGCTCACAACTTTTATTAACTAAACACTACAAAACGCAAACTAGTCTAACAAACAAACAAACATACATACGTACAATCACTCATACATGGGGAAAGGGCAAATGAGAGTTGATGGATCAAACCATCAGGAAAACCAGAGAATGCAGTTATTGAAAAAGTCATTTAACAACCTGAATAAAACCATCAACGCCGTTTATAACGGGGTCTATAACTTGTACTAATAATCTAACCTACGTTTTGTTTAGTTAAATGTACAATACTTGCAATGCATTTGGTTGTGACGAGTGTCCACAATGCAGTCTCAGATGAAGGTCTTAATGGTGTCAAGGTTTTAATTCCTGATCACGTTCTTCCGGGTTGAAGAGTGATGAATTCCAAAGATGTTCGGAGGTAGAAATGTTCTTTCCAGGTAGAGAGTGGAAAAGAGCTAAGAAAGAGATCTGCTGAGGTCCTTTGTTGAATGGAAAGTCAAGGCCGCAAGGCCTGGCACAAAAACTTAGAGGGTCCAGAAAAAGTTGTAGCTCCCATCCTCTTAGAATCTAACAGAACCGCAGACTGCAGGGGCGTCACTTACATGAGAGCTTTATCTGCTATAGAGGTCACACCTCTGGGAGTCAAAGGGCCTGTGGTGACTTGAACTTTTGGAGGGAAAGTTTACAACTGTTTGTTTCCATGCATGGCAATTTGCATATGAACCAGATTGGAGGTTGCTATACAAACTATTAAAGATTCTTAGAACACTTATATGTTGCATAGGTATCGACATATAATATACACTCTCAATTAGATCATCCGAAGACGAATTGATAGAGACCAAACATGATATACATGAGGTAATATTAACTAATGTTTTATCATCATCATGCATAATACAGGATACAATACGCAAAAACATACACAAGAACAGTAATAATATACACAATGACCTGAAGATAGGTGTGCTCATTCAAAGAAAGGTTTTTCTATGAATTAATTAGAGAAGAGTCCATGTCTCTTTCCTAAGGGGAAAATAAGTGAGTTCCCGCATTCCTTTGAGCAATAAAGGAAGTGTTATCAGATGGGTTGCCATGTAATTAGGGGCCTGGAGTCATTGACAGACATACCAACAACAACAACCTTTATTTATAAAGCACATTTAACACAATAAAAATTGATCCAAAGTGCTGTACATAGTGCATAACACTACTACACTACAACAATTACAAATTCCCAAAAGGAATAAAAATGTGTTTTCAAAGTAGATTTAAAAATGTCCAGTGAAGAAGCAGTCCTCACATGATAAGGAAGAGCATTCCAAAGCTTGGGCCCAGCCACAGAAAAAGCCCGATCACCCTTTAATTTGTAGCGACTTCGTGACACATTTAAAAGCAAGTGATCTGAAGATCTAAGTGCCCTAGCAGGACAGTATGGCACAATAAGATCACAAATATACCTTGGTGCACAACCAGACAACGCCTTATAAACAAACATAAGAATCTTAAAATCAACTCGAAATTTAATGGGAAGCCAGTGAAGGGATGCCAAAACAGGAGAAATATGATCCCTCTTTCTAGACCCAGTCAACAGTCTTGCAGCTGCATTTTGAACAATTTGTTATCGAGATAGTGAAGATTGAGGAAGACCACAATAAAGATAGTTGCAATAATCTAGTCGTGATGTTACAAATGCATGAATTGCAACTTCTAAATCTTTACTCGAAAGAAAGTTCTCCAGCTTTGCAATAGATCTTAAATGGAAAAAGCTTCCTCTAATAACCGCACTAAGTTGTTTATCAAAAAATAGTGAAGAGTCAAAGATCACTCCAAGGTTTTTGATTTGTTTGCATACATTTGTTGAGAGAGGACCTAACTGGGCTTTCAAAGCAGGAGAAACATCTGCCGGACAACCCAGGATTAAAACCTCTGTTTTATCCTCATTTAGCTGCAGAAAATTATTTGTCATCCACCTCTTTATATCATCTACACATTCCAATAACACATCAAATGGAGCAGTGGAGTCAAGCCTTACTGGAAGGTAAAGCTGAGAATCATCTGCATAACAGTGATATGAAATGTTGTACTTTTGAAAAATGAGGGCCAAGGGGAGCATATAGAGGGAAAACAATAAAGGTCCCAAAATAGATCCCTGGGGCACACCAAACAAAACAGGCGCGGATGGCGAGGAACAATTTCCTAAATTTACAGAAAAAGTCCTCTTTTCGAGGTAGGAAGCAAACCACTTTAGTACAGTGCCCTTAACACCTACCACATATTCTAGCCTTTCAAGAAGAATGTTGTAGTCAATGGTATCAAATGCAGCGCTCAGGTCTAACAAAACCAGCACAACACAAGAGCCTGAATCTAGAGCAAGCAAGATGTCATTTGTAACCCTCAACAGAGCTGACTCAGTGCTATGTAACAATCTAAAGCCAGACTGGAACATGTCCAAAATATTAAAAGAATTCAAATAAAACTGGAGCTGTGAGAAAACTACTTTCTCTAAAAGTTTAGAGATGAAAGGCAGTTTTGAGATCGGTCGATAGTTACTACACATTTCTGGATCAAGTTGAGGTTTTTTCAACATAGGTTGCACAATTGCATGTTTAAAACTAGCTGGAACGACACCTTTGGCTAGAGAGCTGTTTATAATAGTGGTTACCATATGACTAATGGTAGAGAAAACATCCTTAAAAAGACGAGCCGGGATAATATCTAACTTAGAACCAGAACACTTCATAGTAGAGATAATATCAGCTAGCTGAGTTGGAGAGACAGGTTTAAAGTAAGACAGACAACTCATAGGACAGGGCAGTTGCAAGTGACATGGTTCAGATGGAACAATGGAGCTTCTAATATCATCAATTTTTTGAGTAAAATGTTAAAAAAAAAAAAAAAGCACCCAGCACCCAGTAAGCACCCAGTATCTGTATTGGGTGGGGTGGGGGGGTATGTGACCATTTCTTAATCTAATAATAATTGATTTGTTAAATCAAATGCAAAATGTGTGTCTGATTGGTCCAAATGCTACACATGGCAAATTTACAAACAGTCTAATAGAAATGTGTAGAAAATATGTTTGACAGTTTATGACAACTAGATCAACCATGTTGCATATATTGACTTATACGATGAACTAATGACTAGATGTTTTGAGGGTGTAAGACTATTGCACAGAGAACTAAATAATTTTGAGCAACATGACAATAGCAACTGATAATGTAGGAAAGCGCATGTGCAAATGTACATAATCAGTTGCATGAATGTACCAAAGCAATCGCAACTTGTTGAAAATAATGTGGAACTGCTTTTATGATATGCACAAATGACCAGATGATTTGTAGGTTGAACAAGTAGTTTTGAAAATGTCATTTCTGATCTGAGAAATGCACCAAAGCAACTGAGAAAAACGGTAAATTCTGTGAGTTGCAGGTCATGGTTTCTTATGGTTCTCTAGTTTGTTTGTGGTTTCTTGTATTTACTTAAATGAAGCTGCAGCTAAATTCTTAACCTTTGTTCTCTGTGACTCCCAATGTGACCGCTATACATTTATTGGAAACTGAAGCAACATAAATTAGCCAAAATATTACATAAACATTAGAGGAGAAAATAACACATATTCTGCTACATTAAGATTGAGCTCTTGAACTTGTCTGGGCAATATGGAAGAGCAAATGTAAACCCTTAATCTCTGAGAGTGATTAAATTTGCATGAAATGTTATTTTAAATTATGAGAGTGGCCCATAATGTGAGTTGAGAGAGAGAGGAGAGATTGTGGGAGTTATGCAGTGAGGTGAAATAACTTTTTATTAAAAAGATAAAAATGTTACATTGTGGAAGACACCATGTCTTATGTAGCCGTTCATCAACAGGAGACGGCGTGAGCAGATGGCCAATCCAGAATGAGACCTTTAGATAACACAACGTTATATAAGCACTTCAGAGGATGAAGTGCTGCTCTGTATTCATCTTTCGTTTTAGTCACAGGACCTTTTTACTCACTGTTGCCATATTTATGACATGACATAAAACAATAGCAGAGAACTCACAAATCTATGAAGGATTATTATATTACAGAAAAAAAATATTGGTTGCTGGTTTTGATGTCATCTCAGGAAAAAAAAAAGGTTCATCAACACAGACGATGTCAAATCAGACATTTCCATACATTTAATTCAGAATTCATTTATGCACTTGATGAGAGAAATCTAAACTTTAATATGCCATCAGTATCACGTCAGTACTGTTGTTTCTGTTAACTAAAAAATTATTTGGTAATGTTTTTGGTAATGAAATAAAACGTAAAATATAATATAAATATTATATGGAAAACGTTCGGTTGTAATTATGTTACTGTGGTCATATAGTGACATGAAACAGATGAATTGGGCAATGGGTTTTAGAAAAGATAACACTATACATTGCACTTACTATCTTTTCCTCAGATGTTTCTAATTGATGGTTTAGCACAGGATTATTCAGAGAAGCCATCCAAAGAAAAGCACTACCCTCAGGTGCTACTTCCTCCTCCTCCACCTCTCTTTTCATTTTGTTACTCCCACAGCAAAGATCTCCTCTCTCTATTCCATTGCATTTCCAAAAATCTAAAAAAAGAGCTCCAAGCACTTCATCACCCACCAACTGAGAAACATTTATCATCCATACAAAATACTGTCAGTAAAGTTAATGGAAGTGCTAGAGTAATCCATTTCAGACTTTCAGCTAGTGTCTTCACTCTCATGGGGTTCAATCAGATTTCAACCCCCTCAAAACCTGCTAAAATGTTTAACTCTGGGTTTCCTCGCAGGTTTTGTCAAGGTTGCTGTAAATTTTTAAGGAGCGCCGACATGATGTTTGAGGAGGCTGCAGTGTTTGAGAAGTAACTTTCTCTGTTGTTATGTTTCGGTGATATGCTCAGAGGTGGTATCCCCCTATATAGTGACAGTGATGTACAGCCTAGACCCGAATGTTTTCATACGTTTTGTTGGATGTAAAATGATAAATTAATCACAGAGTATGTACTTAACCTTTCTCTTCAGTTAACAACACATGCTTCTTTAGACCTCTTGAATCTCGTCAAAGGTTCATGGGGAGGTTTTACTATTCTTTTAGAAATTATATCCAAAACACATTTGTAGTTAATTAAAAGCAAGTTATATTCTTATATCAAGCTTTTTAATGTATTCAATTTAAATGTATCATTTAAAATGTATAAATTAGTTTAACAATGTATTTATTATATTATATTATATTATTGGTTGATTAATATTCTCATTGATTATGTGTTTTTTTTTTCTTCTCTCTAACCTATACTAAATGTCTGACTAAATGAATATATAATCTCTAGCAGTTTCATCTTTAAAATGGGTTTGAATTTTGATTTATTTTGCTCAGCTCAAGGGTTTGGAAACACTTGACACTTTAATTAAATTCAGCATTAAATTGTTTGAGTGTAAACGCAAAAACTTTGTAAATAGAATTAGTATAGAGAGATTGTCCAGTCGTAAAATTGCTCTTTTCTCTCTCTATTGGGAAATTTACTGTTCTAGAAGCATCTTTACTTTCCTCTAAATCAGCCGGTTTGCTGACTCAGAACAATAGGATACTTTGGATCAACCAAAAATGGATTAGCTTTAGAAAAAAAGAAAAGAAAAGTAATTCAAGATCGCATTTCTTTCTTTGTGTCTTTAAATTGTAGTTTAATTCATGTATTCCCAATGAAGCTTGCAAAAACAAAAAAGTGAACTTGGACTCAGTCTTTAGCAGAGTAAAACTTTTTGTTTTATTGATTTTCTGTCATAAGAAAACAGAAAAATCTATATTTAATAAAAAAAAAAAATTCAATAGGTGCTTGTACCTGCTTAAAAGTGTAATTTACCCACTGAAGGTTCGTGATGCATAATTCCATACATTGAACACAATTGCCTGCTTCAAATTAGTGAAAAAAAAACAGCATAAAAGGCTGGATGAGTAAGTGTTTTTAACCCTCTTTAAGTGAAAACAGCGGCTCGCCGTCTCTGATCTGTAGGCAGAAATCAAAAGAAAAAGGGTTGTGTGATATTTACTTGCCTGCTATTGTTTACGTCCACTGGTGATGAAACCCACAGAGCAATGCCTTATAACACTGCTTCTGTTTATCCAGCTGCCTTTGATGTATATAGGAGAAAAGGGAAAGTGGTTAGGCAAAACTCCACTGCAGACGTCATTTAGTTGCAATATTATCAGCTAGACTTTCTTTTGGTCTTGTTTGTAGTTCTATTCTAAGTCTAGATTGACCGGCCAGTGATTAGATTGTCGTGTCTGGGATCGTGTACCCTGCTCACAGACGTGCTTTTACGTGCTGACATGATGCGAGCATTAGGTCTATGCGGTTTGTCTAGTAAAAAAAAATGCTTGCCTTTGGTAATAATTGCGGTCTGAAATGGCTCATAATCATCCTCCAAATATGTGTCTGTATGAGACATTTTGGTTTTTGATTTAGTCAGAATGTATGAAAAAACATGTTGACTGCAAACAACCAGTTGCATTAGTTTTTGAGAGTCTCTCTTTCTCTTTCATCATGCTACAAACCAACAGCACTGATTATTTTAAAGGTACTGTAATTGCTTTTTTTTTTACATATGTTTGAGACTCTGTAAATATCAAAAAGAGGTAACAACTTGAATTTATATTTAATAACACAAGCTAATCAGAAACGCTATGCCTGTAAATCATTTTACACATTAAGTATGGCAATATCTTCTCTTTCAGGGATGCGATTTTAAAGAAAGATTTTAGCTTAAGTGCTAATAGCACTTGAAAAGGGCATATAAATGGTCAAAAAGCATAAAATAGTTCAAAGATATTGAAAGTCCACAAAGACAGATGCCAGCTACACAGCTCAGTAAACCTCAACAATTTCTGGACAGAGGTTCTGTCTTTTAAGAGAAATCAGAGGCCATGTATGGAAAATTTCCTACTTATGAAATATACTGTGTCAAGTATGCAAAATGTCTTTATAGAATATCTAAATCATAGCTGCTATTTTGTAATCTGACTCATTTGATTAGACATAGATAAACCAGTAGAAATTTGACAGTCGTTATACATTTTGGATTATTGTCTCTTTTGTGGTTACGGTTCTTGCATTCTGACGGACAGACGGTTTTCTATGTGCACAGAATGCCATCAGTGCGTGAGTACTGAATTGAGTTCTTTTTCATGGTTTATTGCTGTCAAATAGACACAAAGTTATGTCAAAATGTCTGTCTTGGAAAGTATTCATGTAAACATAGCTGGTTACCAGGGATGGAAATTAACTTTTTCACTCACCGGCCGATTTGTCTGCTAAATTTTTAAGTTACCGGCCATTCATAACTTCTACTAGCCAAAAAAAAAAAAAAAAACAGAAATAAACCAACAGCTTGAGGCTGTCTACACTGGACGTGACAAAGCGACCGTTGTGAATCATTTTGTGTCAGTACTGGTGTGTGATATTGACAAAAATATAATATCTCAATATTTTCTGGGATTTTATTGATAAAGATAATTAGACAGTAGTTTGGTGAGTGTGTTATTGTGCTGATATCTTAAGGCCTGCCGTGGACAGTTGACTCCTTACGTTTTTGATATTCTTCATATTTTTTCTAAAAGTGTACTTTATCTTTTGAGTCAAATTCTTACATTTAATCAATCAATTGTAATAATAATACATTTAGGCTGTTACTAAACAAATGAAATCAGTATCAAGGGACATGGAATGCTTTAACCTGCAGTTACAAATACATTTTTGAAATGATGAATACTGATATTTGAAATTATTTTGAAAATGAAAAGATACTTTAAATCTAAAATCAAAACTGCCAAATAGGTGGCACTGTTAATAATTGAGTCACTGCGATTGAACAAAATCATTTAAATGGTTGGTTCACTCAGGAAGGAAATGCCGTCATGTTGCTCAGAGACGCAAAACAGTGCTGTGGCTGTGTTTGGAATGTTTTTGGTTGGCGAAATAGAGCAAAAACAGCCAATATGGTGTCTAAAAGGTAATAAGATATTAACTTATTGTTTATTGAACTGTTTTATAAAATCAATATCACATTTGTAACCATGCTGATTTTTAAAGAAAAAAACAGCACTCTTCGTGTGATATTAATCAACTATATGAATATAAATAGGGTACAACGGGGCTAAAGACCTTTAGAAATAAATTGCTATTCATTGCACCTAAAATGTATAATTGCAGAAATAATATATATACGTTGTATTGAACATTAATGGAGCAACAGATTTTGTGTGAAAATAAATAATTAAAATAATTAAAAATAAATAAAGTTGTTTATTTTGTTTAAAAATCGTATAAATGTATGAGGTGGAAAGAGCCCACAGCATGGGGTAAAAGGCACATGGAATTGATTCAAATACTTAAATTTTTTATTTTTATTTTTTTAATAATGTCTAAATTAATACTTGTTTAAAACAAGCAAAGTTTGTACTATTTTCTGCTTATTTTGAAAAATAAAAGAATTAATTTTTGTTCAATAAATATACTGTCATTAAAATGTTAATATAAAAAATATATTTTAAAATACAGAAACAGCCAGAAGAGTTTTTGAACTGTGTTTATGGACCAATGAGACAAAGATGAACCTTTATCTAAGTGATGGGAAAGCAAAAATGTGGAGAAAAAAAGGGAACTGCAATGATCCCAAGCATACAGCCTCATCTGTAAAGCATGGTGGAGGTGGTGTCATGGCATGGGCATGCATGGCTGCCTCTGGAACATGCTCTCTCAACTTTACTGATGACATAATGTATGATGACAGTAGCAGAATGAATTTGGAAGGGTACAAAACCATCTTGCCTACCAATATTCAAGAAAATTCCACCAGATTCATTGGGACGTGTTTCATATTGCATCAGGACAATGACCCAAAACACCCTGCCACTTCAGTCAAGGAATTTATAAGGACAAAGAAATGGAAAGGCTTAGATTGCCCAAGTCAATCTCCAGATTTAAATCTGATTGAACATGAATTTCAGCTGCTGAAGTGGAGAGTAAAGGCAGAAACTCCCCAAAACAAGCAACAATTGGAATTGGCTGCATTAAAGGCTGGGAAAAGTCTTTCAAAGGATAAGACCAAGAGTCTGGTGATGTCTATGGGTCACAGACTCACTGCTGTGATTGTGCTCATGAGATCTGCAACTAAATAATTCATCTTTTAATCATATTTGCAAATGTCTTGACTCCACAGCCAACAGAACAATTTTGTCTTTACTGTTCCAATACTTATGGAGGGCACTGTATGTATATATATATATATATATATATATATATATATATATATATATATATATATATAAACAAACACATAAATGTATATATATTTTTTAAAGATTTACTTGTGTTTACATGTATATATTTATATTCATATAATGTATATTATATACAAGTATATTTAATATGTAAACAACATTTTTCTTAAATATACATGCATGTGTGTATTATATACATAACAAATATACACAGTAAACACACATGTATTATGTAAACAAAAACTTTCATTCCGGTTGTGATTTGACAGCACTAATTTGTACATAATATTTTTTTAAAAATGCATATTTACTGTATTTACTTTATTGTCCAATATGATAGCTGGGCACCACTCATATGTGACTATTTTAATGACGTCCTTACTACCTTTCTGGGCCTTGAACGTGGTTGTTACGTTGCTGTCTATGGAGGATCAGAAAGCTCTTGGATTTCATAAAAAAAGATGAATTTCCCCTGAATATTTCTGAAGATGAATGAAGGTCTTACGGGTTTGGAACGACATGAGAATGAGTAATTAATTAGAGAATTTTCATTTTTGGGTGAACTGTCCCTTTAAGGTGGGGTCACATTAGCAAAATGTTGCATGCAAAAATAAGGTCGATTGTCAATTGTCTAGCAATGCATCCAGCACTTTTACAAATAATTCACTTTAAAACCAAGCAAAATCTACATGGGGAACTTGTCGTCATCAAACTCTTGAATGTGTGGATTCTTATTGAAACTACTGGCTTTCGCCTGCAAAACTTCCCTGAGCAATGGTAAATATGACCACACTTCCACTGTTTTTAACAAAAATAGTAGACAGTACTAAGTTAGTATTCCATTCCAAACATCAGGAACAAGCCTCCCGCTGCTTGCTCTTGGAATACTGCACAATGTGGCAACATTTCCAGGTCAAGGGTCACTCACTGCACTGGCACCATAAGTAATATATGTCTGTCTATGACGCAAGCCCACAGCTCAAAGTCTGACAGAGGGCTCTTCATATTCCATTCCCCCAGAGTGTGTGATCATACAGTATGAACCTGACCGACACAAACAAGAGGTAAAGATGCTTCGTAATTCCATAATAACATTGCTATATGCCAGCAGTGATCCCTGAAAACAGCACGGTTACACAACAGCACATTTTCTACCATCCTGTCAACTTACAATTTCCTATAATTTACTGTGTTATCGTATATCATCTTATTCTTTTCCTTAATCATTATGGTGTACGTAACCCTGCTTTGCTAAATGGCTGAAAGCCAGCACTCGTAATATTTTAAGTTTCAATAGCAACATCATTCATATATCTTTTGTAAGATCTTCAGTGCTTGTGAGAATACGCTGCATTAAACTCCCAGTGGGGTTTTCATGCACACAGCGGGATATTTATACATTGAGGCTGCCATGTTCTATGGCCACAAAAGTAACTTAATATAGCTCACTGTTCATATTTCATATGAAGCTGCGTTTGATCTACTCTTGTGTGCCATCAAAATGACTTGATTGAACAAAAGCTTGTTTATGTTTTTGAAGTTCAATAGTACATTACAGTAACCAGAGAAACTAAGTGGTTAAAATTATATTAGCATTAGCATCATCAATGATTTCATGTCAACAGCCTGCACTTTGGACAACTTCCAGGAATTGGCTCTCAGTGGCCACCTACAAGCTCCAGCTTTTCGTGAGTGACTGAACTAAAATGTGGGACTGAATTAAGTCTTCTTGCTAAATTATAGTTCTGGCTGCATCTGTCAGTGAGTCTCAGTCACCCCAGTCACCACAGTCATCAGTGTTCTAATCACCTGCACCTGCCGAACTCCAATCAAGCCACCTACAAAACCACACTCCACGCACTCACTGATCGTCCGGTCTACCGTTCACTACAGGAACCAAACCAGACTCTCTCTACTAACCTTTTGCTGTTCTACACAGAGATTCCTCCTTGTTTCTACCGCTCCTGTGCTCCACCACTCCCTGGATTCCTCATCGTGCCCGCCATTCCTTTCCCGGCACTGGCTAGCCTGCCTCCCTGCTCTCCACTCCCCAACTCTGATCTCACTTAGCCCCTGGACTCTCTCACCCGATCTCTTGAATAAAGTCACTTGTTGTCCTAACCCTTGTGTCTCCTAGCCTGTGTCCTGACAGAAGACCGGACCCTACATCAGTAGCGTATCATGGAGTCCCGGCCACAATTGGCCGTTGACACGCTGGAGGAGCTGGTCAGCACTATCCGCGCCTCTCTCCTGCCAGCACCAGCTCCTCCACCTGCCTCTGTGAGTCCCATGGCCATCCCTTCGACCTTCGCGGGTGACGCAGCGAGGTGTGGCGGATTCCTTCTCCAGGTCTCTCTGTATATCGAGATGCAACCCCAGAAGTTCGTCACCGAACGCTCCAAAGTTGCGTTCCTCCCCTCCTTGTTGACCGACAAAGCGCTGATGTGGGACCCCAGAGTGTTCTAATTAACTCCTTTGATGCTTTCTCTATTCACTTCAGGGAGATTTTCGGAGTGGCCACGGGAAAGCTTTCTGTACAAGATCGACTGCTTCGCCTTCGTCAGGGAGGGTCATCTGTGGACTATTACACTCTGGAGTTCCGCACACTCGCGGCGACCAGCGGATGGAATGAGGTCGCGCTGCTAAGCGCCTATCGCCTGGGGTTATGTCCACGTCTACGCACCCAAATGGCCATATACGATGACAGCGTGGGATTGGAGAACTTCATGCAGCGTGCCTCGCGCATCTCCCAACGCCTCGCCGCGTGTGACGAAGACGTCGTCGCTACCACACCTCTGCTAGCTTCACCCGCCACCAGCCCTCCAGTACCAGAACCTATGATAGTGGATTCATCACGCACGGAGTGTGCCCGCCGCATCGCGTCGAGATGGTCAGGAGAAACACAGTACAAGCACAATTACATCAGCGACTGCCCCACGAGACCTCCACCCCCCGCGGTGAGTACCATTCAGTACCATTTTTAAATGAGGAGACGATCACTTTTCTGGTACTGGAGGGATCGACGGTGGACATCATCCTGGGACGCCCCTGGCTCAACCAACATTCTCCCGTAGTCAGATGGGACCCCTGCGAAGTCACGCGCTGGAGCAAATCCTGTTTCCAGAACTGCCTATCCTCAATTCCAAAGCCCCCTCAGAAACCGGTATCCTCCCAGGTTTGTTCCACCCGGATTGAAAGTCCTGAACCTCAGGTGAAATGCACGGTCCCCTCTGACTACCAGGTGTTCCAGGATGTATTCAGCAAGAAGGCAGCCACCCGCCTTCCACCACATCGGCCATGGGACTGTGCCATCGACCTGCTGCTTGAGGCCAAATTCCCTAAGGGTAGAGTATACCCTTTGTCCATCCCGGAGCGCAAGGCTATGGAGGAATACATCAAGGAGGATTCTTCCATCCACTTCACCCGCCGCATCCAGCTTCTTCTTCGTTGGTAAGAAGGACGGAGGCTTGAGGCCTTGCATCGATTACCAAGCCCTGAACTCCCAGACGGTCAAGTTGCCGTATCCGCTTCCCCTGGTCCCAGCCACCCTCGAGGAACTCCGTGGAGCCCGCATCTTCTCCAAGTTGGACCTGCGGAGTGCCTGTAACCTCGTTCGAATCCGGGCAGGCGATGAGTGGAAGACGGCGTTTATCACACCCTCTGGCCACTACGAGTACCGGGTTATGCCGTACGGCCTCTCCAACTCACCGTCCGTCTTCCAAAGCTTCATGAACGAGGTGTTCCGGGAGTTCCTCCATCGATTCGTGATCGTTTACATAGACAACATTCTGATATACTCCCGGAACCTGGCCGAACATCGCCAACACGTGAAGCAGGTCCTCCAGCGGCTCCGAGAACATCAGCTGTACCTGAAATTGGAGAAGTGCGAATTCCATCGCTCCACTGTGCAGTTCCTCGGGTACTCCATCAGCTCCAACGGGATCGAGATGGACCAGGGGAAAGTGCAGACCATCCTCGACTGGCCTCGGCCCGAATCAGTAAAGGAACTGCAGCGATTCCTCGGATTCGCCAACTTCTACCGGAGGTTCATCCATCTGTTTAGTCGGCTCGCAGCCCCCCTCACCTCCATGCTGCGTGGCAAGCCCAAGTCTCTGTCTTGGACACCCGAAGCCCACGAAGCCTTCCAACATCTCCAGCAAGCATTCAGCACGGCCCCCATCCTTCGTCATCCCGATCCCCAGGTCCCCTTCGTGGTCGAGGTGGACGCTTCGACCACGGGAGTCGGGCCGTGCTGTCCCAGTATCACGGTGAGCCTCCCCGCCTCCATCCTTGCATCTACTTCTCCCGGAAACTGACCCCTGCGGAGCAAAACTATGACATCGGGAATCGGGAACTACTCGCCATCAAACTGGACCTTGAGGAGTGGCGTCGATGGCTGGAGGGAGCTTCAGCCCCCTTCACAGTAATAACTGACCACAAGAACCTCCAATACCTCCGAGATGCTAAACGCCTTATCCCCCGTCAAGCCCGCTGGGCCCTGTTCTTCACCCGATTCACCTTCACCTTCACCATCACCTACCGGCCTGGCAGCCAAAACCCCAAAGCAGACGCACTCTCCCGCTTACATGCCCCAGACACTCCTGTAGAACCCGAGAGCATTCTCCCTCCAGCCCTAGTCGTCAGCCCTATTCAGTGGGATCTCACTGAACACATCTGTGACACCACCCTCACCGAACCCTCTCCGCAGCGAGGCCCAGAAGGGAAGACCTTTGTCCCACCTTCCCAGCGTTCAACCCTTCTGGGCTCAGTTCATGAAGTACCGGGTTCTGGACACCCAGGCAGCCGGCGAACCCTCTCGCTCCTGCAGGCTCGGTACTGGTGGCCCAGTATGGCCGAGGATGCCAGCAGGTACGTCCGAGGCTGCTCAGTCTGTGCCATTTCAAAATCTCCCCATCATCTCCCAGCAGGCAAGTTAGTCCCCCTACCAGTTTCCCAGAGACCCTGGTCGCACATTGGAGTGGACTTTATCACAGACCACCCAAATTCGGAAGGATACACATGCGTGCTCGTGGTGGTGGACCGCTTTTCCAAGGCCTGCAAACTAATTCCCCTCAAGGGTCTATCCACGGCACTCGAGACAGCGGAGAGTCTCTTCAACCATGTGTTCCGAAACTACGGCCTTCCAGAGGACATTGTGTCAGACCGGGGTCCCCAGTTCATCTTGCGGGTCTGGAAAGCCTTTTTCCATCTGCTGGGGGTAACTGTCAGCCTGTCCTCCGGGTACCACCCCCAGACCAACGGCCAGACTGAGCGGAAGATCCAGGAGCTCGGGCGGTACCTTCGGTCATACTGCTCATCAGATCAGCATAGCTGGAGCCATTACCTCCCATGGGCCGAGTATGCCCAGAATTCCCTCCGTCAGTCCACCACCAGACTTACCCCGTTCCAGTGCATACTCGGCTTCCAGCCCCCGCTCTTCCCCTGGACCGAAGAGCGCTCGGAGGTTCCAGCTGTGGACCACTGGTTCCGAGAGAGCGAGAGGATATGGGACTCAGCGCACGTCCATCTCCAGTGGGCAGTGCGGAGGCATAAACTCTTTGCAGACGCTCGACGGTCAGCCACCCCGCGATATCAACCAGGCGATCGGGTCTGGCTGTCAACCCGCGACCTCCACCTGCCCTGCAAGAAGCTGAGTCCCCGCTACATAGGTCCCTTCAAAGTGCAGAGGCAGGTCAATGACGTCATCTACCTTCTCCAGCTCCCTCCAAGGTACCGCATTCATCCCACTTTCCACGTCTCACTCCTGAAACCCTTCTCTCCTTCCACCACAGAACCCACCACCCCGGACACACCTTCCCCTCCGGAGATGATCGATGGGGCCGAAGTTTACAGAGTCTGTGAGATTCTGGACTCACGGCGACGGGGTGCCCGGCTCGAGTACCTGGTGGATTGGGAAGGATACGGACCAGAGGAAAGATCCTGGGTGGCCCGGGACGATATCCTAGATCCCTTACTCCTGGAGGAATTCCATCAGAGTCACCCCAATCGTCCCGCACCCAGAGACCGTGGCCGTCCCCGTCGTCGTGTAAGGGCGTCAAGAGCCGCCCCTGGAGGGGGGGGGGGGGTAATGTCAGTGAGTCTCAGTCACCGCAGTCATCAGTCACCACTTACCCACGATCTCAGTCACCTGTGTTCTAATCACCTGCACCTGCCGAACTCCAATCAAGCCACCTACAAAACCACACTCCACGCACTTACTGAATGTCCGGTCTACCGTTCACTACAGGAACCAAACCAGAGTCTCTCTACTAACCTTTTGCTGTTCTGCCCAGAGATTCCTCCGTGTTTCCACCGCTCCTGTGCTCCACCGCTCCCTGGATTCCTCATCGTGCCCGCCATTCCTTCCCCGGCACCGACTAGCCTGCCTCCCTGCTCTCCCAACTCCCCAACTCTGATCTCACTTAGCCCCTGGACTCTCTCACCCAATCTCTTGAATAAAGTCACTTGTTGTCCTAACCCTTGTGTCTCCTAGCCTGTGTCCTGACAGCATCCAAATGATATACAGTTATAATATAAATGTAGTATGTCTTTCTTACATTTAAATTAAATATATATAGTGGGTGAAAAACATATGCCCGAGTAGCGTGTCTAAATTCATAAAAGGATCTGGGTGATGAAGTGCACATCCAGTGGACACTTTGGACAATGGACTTATATCCCATAAGGCATGAAGTGTGAAGTTTGACTGGATTACATTTGGATTAAACACAGTCATAGAATGTACTTTTTAACTGTTGATCAAACGAACCTACTCAGTGAATATGCAATTTCAGACACAGTACACTCTAAAAAATGCTGGGTTAAATACAACCCAGTGCTGGGTACAATATGGGTGAACCAGCGGTTGGGTTACTGCCCAGAAGGTTGGGTTAAACATTTAACCCAACTGTTGGTTGAAAACAAACCAGCATGTGTTCTTTCCAATATTTACCCAGCACTGGGTTGTATTTAACGCAGCATTTTTTAGAATGTACCTGAGTGAGTGTACCCCTCAGCTGATTTCATTGCTGAACTCAATAACATTCACCTGTCAACATAACTTTAGACTTGAATGAATTCAGTGAAGAGTTCATAAAAATTATTGATGGGTCTGATCGTGATTAAAAATAATGCTACCAGAATGTGCAAACAACAATACTGAGGTTAGAAGAATAAGTGCACTTAATTGGTTTTGGGGAAATTATGTGTTCAAAACACAAACTTTCGAAAAATATGTAAATTGCAATGACTGACATAGTGACAGCCATAGTAACATCTTCTGTCTTGTTGCTGTGATCAAAAAACATTAAAGTTGTGATAAAAAGGAAGTAGCAACAGATCTTTTTTCCATATTGTGACATCTTTTTCCATTTAACTGGAAGATTGCATTATGAAATGTGAAATAAACATGGCATGGTCAAAATAAAAAAACATGCATAGATGAATTGTTGATAAGATCTACATATAACATACATTTTAAAAACAGATATGGTGAATTTTTATTTCATGCCAACTTTAATGCAAATCACTTAGTCTGTTTTGGATCAGAGGAGTACATGATGTCCAGAAATTTGAACTAAACCACCATTGAGAGAAACGTTGTTTTGTTTTGCTTGTAAAGCTGCTGCTTTTAGAACTCGTGTCCACTTATTGTGAATGTTTTTATTTTATTTTTTTAATAAAGCCACTTCGGTTGTTTTTGGTATTAAAGAGTACGTTCCTAAAATGCCTTATATGCATGTATCTTTTGCTGTTTATTACTAGGTTTTAGTAATAAAGTGAGTATTGTAATTTCAAGTTTATACAGTTTATTGCAGCCATGATTCAGTTAATAAAACAAAGTCATTTAGAACCTAAATAAAATTTTCTTTTTACATTAAACAATAGCCTACTAAAATTATTTTGCATCATTCAGCTGAAAACCGTTTTGTATGTTTGAAGAAAAAGCAATAAAAGCTTATAAATAGCACACTTCATCTATAACATTTACTAGCAATGCGTTTAAATTCCAAAGCTGTTAATAAGGACTACAGATTTGGTTTATTAGCTAAAATGTACCAGCTGGTATAATCTGCATTTTCCATACTGCTGTGGTTGTATACTTGTTTACAATGGAGCCAGTTATCGACCTTTTCATTAACCTCTTATAAACTGAGGTCCTTGAGAGACTTTAAATATGCTTGGGCACGTTAGAGATGAAAATAAGGAGCATTAATCAGGAGGAGACAGGATACAGGAAGAAAGATGGTGGCATATTTGTGGATACAGCCGAAGTATTGAGAATCATATTAAACAGCAGAGAGGATGACAGTTTAGCTAACATTATTTGCAGCTAAGTTTCACATCAAAGATCTCCCCTTTTGATTAACCTCATATTTCATCAACTTCAACCTGTTGGGAATACACAGTCTAAACATTGCCACTGGCTGTTGGATTATGAGCATCTCTTATTGCTTTTCTGCTCATGAATATCCAATGAAATATGATGGGGGGGTAAATGAAGAAACTTGATGGTCTTCCCAGCCAATCTCTCCCTGCATGGGACGACAAGAGGGAATTTCTCTTGTGCTTTGCTGTTTGTCTTTGATTACTGTCTTGCAGGTGGTCAGACATTCAGTGAGCAGAGATGGCTGGGAGGCTAATTGTTTTCCTCTGCCCCCTGATGACCAGCCAGTGTGTTTCCTTCTGCATTTGCATTTCTTTTTGTTTAAGCCCTGAATCTTCTTCATTCCAGAGTAGCCAGCATGCCTCATAATTGCATTGGGTAAACAAAACAAAAAACTGAATCTTTTCAGCCAGATGAGATATTTCGTGTAAGGTTGAATGAAGAAATCGAAGGGAACCATAGTCATGTGGCCTTTAAATGGATGGATCACCCCAAGATGAAAACTGTCATATTTCACTCACTTTCTTATAAATTACTTTCTTTTCTCTATAAAAAATAAACAGAGATGTTTTGCAGAATGTTCACACTGTTCTTTTCCATACAATGAAAGTGAAAGGTGCCCAGTGGCTATCAAACTCCAAAAACATAATAAAATCATCATAATGGTCATAAAGAAGATGACATGAGGGTTAGTAAATTATGATATAATTGTTTTAAAATACCCATGTAGTACACTCTAAAAAATGCTGGGTTAAATACAACCCAGTGCTGGTTGTATTTAACCCAGCATTTTTTAGAGTGTAGTTTCAGAAGTAGAAAATTTATTCCATATTTGTTTGACAACCATTTTAAAATACTTTTTGTTTCAATACTTGAATAGAGTGACAAATATTTACCTAAACATAAAAGGAAGTATATTGGTTTGGTTTGAATGTTCAATTTCCGGTGTTGGTTTTATAAACCAAAGAGATTTTAAAACATTTTGTTTAGTTTCCCTTCAGGCATCTTTAAGATAAAGCCGTTTGAATCCGTTTAAGACTCTCGGCCAAAGAAAACAAACTGCATGAGGGGAGGCTATTAAAGTAGCTGCAAGTCTGTAGAGCCAGAACCGAGGTATGTGCTACAACTAATTTCCAGCAGCTAAATAGCCAAACATCAATCATGACCCACAGTGCCCTCCAAAAATATTGGAACAGTAAAGACAAAATTGCTCTGTTGGCTGTGGAGTCAAGACATTTACAAATATGATTAAAAGATTAATATGAGATAAAACTACAGAATGTCACATTTTATTATTGGGTGATTCAATACATAGATGTTTTACCAGCTAAGAAGTTCAGCACTTTTAGAGTTTCATACCTCTATCTGATGTGAGCATAAGTATTGGAACAGTTGGCTCACAGGTCTTTCTAAGTGATCAGCTGTGTCCTGTTGCATTAATTCTTCAGATATTAATTCAAGAGTTTGGAAACCACCAGCGACATCAGCAACCAACAAAGACCTGATCGGCTGAAAACACAACAGTAGTTGATGACAGACAAATCATAAAAGCTGTGGAAATGAATCCTAAAAGACGTGTCTGTAAAATCACCAACAACTTCCAGAAAGCTGGGGTGATGCTCTGACAATTTACTGTCCTCAGGTGACTTTGACACAGAATTACAGATGCTACACAGCAAGATGCAAACCTCTGACCAGCACCAAAAATAGAAAGGCAAGATTAAAGTATGCAAAAAAGCACAAAGGTGAGCCAAAAGAGTTTTGGAACTGTGTTTATGGACCAATGAGACAAAGATGAACCTTTATCTAAATGATGGGAAAGCAAAAATGTGGAGGAAAAAAAAGGAACTGCAATGATCCCAAGCATACAGCCTCATCTGTAAAGCATGGTGGAGGTGGTGTCATGGCAGGGGCATGCATGGCTGCCTCTGGAACATGCCCTCTCAAATTTACTGATGACTTAATGTATGATGACAGTAGCAGAATGAATTTGGAAGGGTACAAAACCTTCTTGCCTACCAATATTCAAGAAAATGCCACCAGATTCATTGAGAAGTGCTTCATATTGCATCAGGACAATGACCCAAAACACCCTGCCAGTTCAGTAAATTTTATAAGGGCAAAGAAATTGAAAGTCTTAGATTGCCCAAGTCAATCTCCAGATTTAAATCTGATTGAACATGAATTTCAGCAGCTGAAGAGGAGAGTAAAGGCAGAAACTCCCCAAAACAAGCAACAATTGGAATTGGCTGCATTAAAGGCTGGGAAAAGTATTTCAAAGAATAAGATCAAGAGTCTGGTGATGTCTATGGGTCACAGACTCACTGCTGTGATTGTGCACAAGGGATCTGCAACTAAATAATAGCTTTTAATCTTTTATATCTGCCTTATGTTCAACTGTCCCAATACTTACGCTCACATCAATGAGCGGGATGAACTCTAAAAGTGCTGTTCTTTTTATTTGGTAAAGCATATATGTGTTGAAACGGCTAGTAATAAAATGTGACATTTTGTCTCATATTCATCTTTTAATCATATTTGCAAATGTCTTGACTCCACAGCCAACAGAACAATTTTGTCTTTACTGTTCCAATAATTAGATAAGTAAAAAGTGTAAAAAGAGTATATTTCACTTAAATAAATTGAACTTCCTATTGAGAGAGTAGGTACAATACAATTACAAAATCTGAAAATATCCTTGTAGAAAATTATATTTATTTGCTACCTACAGTAGTCTCTAAAATGCAACTCTGATGCCACCAAATTGCAAATCCAGTGATTTGTGTTTCAGAGACTGTCATTACATTTAGTTACTGTAGTTACTCCCCAGAATTGAAGATGTAATGCCATGTCAGAGTCAGCAGCTCACATCTCAGATCAAGAGCTGACAAATGAGAATGTGAGAGAGCAGGTGAGGATAAGCACATTGGATTCTCTAACAAACCCAGGGGAGAAGGTGCTTGATCAACCACCGTAGTTTTGAGAGTGCGTGACTGAGAGCAGCAGATGAGAGAATCTATGAGGTTTGAGTATCATAGTGTTTGTTTTTTGTGACAGCAGTCATGACTCACAATCCTTCAATATCTCTCATGTTTAACCCTTGTGAGCTGCACATCTTTAATTTGCTTTCCTCAAGGGACTTCACTGAAACCCAGAGCACACACTTCATCCATCTGTCCATCGGCTTTACCCACCATTTTCTCTGCCAGCTTTTTCATCGCTCCACTTTTATCACCAACACATTGTCCACAGATTAATTTTCTCTCTGTCTCCCTCCCTCTCTCTCTCTCTCTCTCTCTCTCTCTCTCTCTCTCTCTCTCTATGCGCCCTTGCTGGAAAACCCAGCTTTAAGAACATGGTAGCTGGTTGAAGCATTTAGTTATTCCATGCTGGTTATTGACTGGTCCAAGCTGATAGACAAAACAGCTATCGGAACAGCTCACACTGGCTGAAGGCTAGTTGTTTTTGGAACACGCTGCATGGTTTCTAGTTGAAGCGAGTCATTAGTTGATCCAAGCTGGTTATTAGTTGCTATAAACTTGTTGATTTTTTGTCGCTGGTTTCTAGCTGGTCACTAGTTGGTCCAAACTTGTCAATAATCTTACATTAACAGCAGCTATTAAATGGTTGAGTTGTTTGTTTGAACATGATAGCTAGTTTGTAGCTGATTAGGCTGGCCAGTAGTTGGTGTAAACTGGTCATAATAGCTGGTCCAAGCTGAACCAGGTCAGTACTACTATACTACTGTACCATATCAAACTAGCTTAAAGTGGTCCAGCTGGTTTTAGGAACCTATTAGCTGGTTTCTAGCTGGTTTAAGCAAGCCATCAGTTTCATCAGGTCCCAATTAGCTGCTGCATGCTGATGAACCATATTGGACTAGCATCAAACCAACTACAAGCTGGTCAAGTTGTGTGTGTTTTTACATTTGAGCTAGTTTGTAGCTGGTTACACTGTCTATTGGTTGGTGTTAGCTGGTAGATAATCTTGGACCAGCGCCAAACCAGCTACCTGTTGGTTAAACTTACCAGTTAGTGCAAGATGGTAGACTACCTTGGGCCTTTAACTAACTAGCTACCAGTTAGATATACAAGCTTAAGGTGGTCCAGCTTGTTTTAAGAACACGATAATAGCTGTTTTCTAGTTTTTAGTGGTTAAGCTGGCCATTGGTTGGTACAAGATGATTATTTGTTGGTGTAGGCAGGTTATTAGATGGTTGATAGTTGATGGTAGAACATCTTGGACCAGTAACAAACGGGAGACTAGTTGATCATACTAGTTTAAAATTGTCCTGCTGGTTTTTGAAACATGGTGGCTGGTCAGGCAGTTTATAATGACCAATTTGGACCAAATAATGATCAGATCGAACCTGCTAATGAACTACTGAGACCAGCAAGAAACCAGCTGCCATGTTCCAAAACAAAGCTAGCAGCATAAGATGGATGGTCCAACAGGGGTTACATTAATCCTCATTCAATCACAGCCCCTTTAAAGAAACATTCAATTAATCTGTGCCGTGTGCTTGTTTTTAGTGCACTGTGTGAATTTGTTGTTGTTGGTACGTCAATCGTATTATCAGTTCTCCAGTGCTGATGTCTTCATTCACCTTCTCAAACCCTGTTTCAACACTGTTACCCTCTATTCCTTCTCAGTTTATCTCTTTCACTGGATGTACTCACTGCTTTTCATTTAGTTTAACTTTGAGATAAAGAGGTCTTTGCAGTTGAAGCTTGAAGCAAGCTGTGGAGCGCCGCTCTAATGTGCTGCACTACACACTGACGTTTCCTGAAGGTTATCAAGTCTCATAGTGCATATCTGCTTTGGCGTTTCCTTTAAGATGAAGCTCATTGTGTACAGTTTGACTCAGTGCTTATCGGCTTAGTTTCTAAATGGTCAGGAAAAAAAAACTGTTAGGTGCAGAAGTTTTGCTTCTGAAGCATTGATTAAAAAGTTAAACTAAACAAGGTTCCACTTCCACTTTTTGTATTAGTCACTGACTGATCTCATGCTGCATCTCAAACCTACCTCAGTCAAGGTCCAGATCAATGAGTAAAATATGGTGAGGTGTTGGATTTCACCCATGTTCCTCCACTTTTTTTATTTTATCCTGGCTGGTTGCCCGAAACTGTGAACCGAGGGTCAAAACATCTCCGTTGTGAACCTTGAGGCTTCTACTGAAACATTTCTGCATTGCGATTTCATCACCACCACAGCTTACTGTATGTAGTTCCACCGCTGTTTGACTGTTTGAAGTACTGTATGTGCTGCACCCACAAGCATTAGACCTAGGAGGAATTCATAAATCCAGAATAGATTTTAAAATTCATATTGAAGTTACTGAAGTTTTGGTCTTTGTTCCTCTCTTTTCGTTGACTGCCCTAGATATGCTTTATTATAACCCTACAATGTGGGACTTGTACAGGAATATGCATCTGATGTTTTATCATTGACCTATATTTAAAAGTAGGTCCACAAATGGATGTAACATTAGCAATTGGTAGTTAAGTGCATTTGATTTTTTATATATTTGAGTCCTGTTTGTGTGAGGGTTTTCATATAATTATTTAATAAATATTGCTATGAAATTACAAGGTTGATATGTTTCTTGAAATATCAGATCATTTTAACTTTTTATGACAAGACAAAGTTAATTTAGTAAAAATTGTAAAATGTCATGTAGTGCAACTCCTCAAAAACTTAAAATGTATGAATAATTCATGATATTTGTAAAAAGAAAATACTTTTACCTTGAAAATATATATATATTTTAAAACTTATGTACAAGGCATAAGAAAAATCTACCAGGCAGGCCAGTTCCAGTCAGCTGTGCAAACACCTAAACTGGCTTAAATTATACTTAAATAGCTAATAACCATGCAATACCCTATTGAACTGCTATCACTTTTAGCTGGGATTTTCAGTAGGGAAGTGAAGTCCTCTGGGCCATTGGTTTAATTGTTTTGTGCTTTGATGAGACAGGGGTAAGATGGCAGGGCAGCTGTATGGAGTTGAGAGGAAGTGAGAGATATCATCATCATCTCCCCTATGTAACACCACTAAAACAGTAGTCAGCTGCTTCTTTGCTAACTTGTGAATGTGGAAGTAGGACAAACAAACTTGAGTGGATGAAAGTGTTTTCTGTTAAGAAAGTAAATCATGCTCCTCCATCGTGACTATTATCCTTTATCAGTGTCTCTCGCGCGCAGCCTTATCTCTATTTTTGAACATAAAGCCCTGTTAACACATTAGATATTCACCCTCAAACAAGACCTGTAACACACACATCTGTCAAATAGCCCTCAGGTAGATTCCTTTATTTCGCCTCAACGGCAGGCGCTCCTAGTTCCCCAGTCTCAGAAAAAGAAATGAAAAGGAAGTAAACTTTAGCAAACTATTAATGGATATAATATACTTTAACGAAATATATGCTACTTAAGTGTGAAATGAATGTAGTGTTTTCGGTTACTTGATTGCATTTTAATGCAAATTAATGAAAATGTTTATAGCTTAAATCTATATGAATTACAATGAGTTGTACTTAAGATTGTTTTTTTTTCTGTTTTGTTTTTTGACTCACTTAACCTCCTGAGACCCAGCTATGGAGTTTTTGCCTCAGTAGTGGACATTATATTTCAGTGAATTTCTCTGAGACCTCACATATCACAGTTGTAAGTCTGGATGTCCTGTACAGAGCACATTCAGGGCTTTTTAGAGATACTAAATGATTGGAAGTTTGACCATGACCGCACCCTCTCCTGGGTCTTTCAAGATGGCTAAATTTAATTTAGTGAAATTTAAATCCTTATAGAAATATGATTATATTTTGTAATTGTCATTTAAATATGAATAATTTTCCAATTGTTTGTCATAAAGCAACATCTCAGGAAAATGTTATGGGTTTTAAAATTCAAATATGACTTCCTGTTATAATAATAATAATAATAATTCATTACATTTATATAGCGCTTTTTCTGCTTTTTCTAAGCACTCAAAGCGCTCTACATTGTGAGGGGTGGTGTCTCCTCGTCCACCACCAGTGTGCAGCATCCACCTGGATGATGCGACGGCAGCCATAGTGCGCCAGAACGCCCACCACACACCAGCTTACTGGTGGAGAGGAGACAGAGTGATGAAGCCAATCAGTGTAAGGGGATGATTAGGAGGCCATGATGGTCAGAGACCAATGGGGAAATTTGGCCAGGATGCCGAGGTCACACCTCTACTCTTTTCGAAAGACACCCTGGGATTTTTAATGACCACAAAGAGTCAGGACCTCGGTTTAACGTCTCATCCGAAAGACGGTGCTTTTTACAGTACAGTGTCCCCGTCACTATACAGGGGCGTTAGGACCCACACAGACCGCAGGGTGAGCACCCCCTGCTGGCCTCACTAACACCTCTTCCAACAGCAACCTACTTTTCCCTGGAGGTCTCCCATCCAGGTACTGACCAGGCTCAACCCTGCTTAGCTTCAGTGGGCAACCGGTCTTGGGCTGCAGGGTGATATGGCTGTGGCTGTTATGAAACAGGACATAATTTCATACATGTCCACTGTAGAGGACACCAGGACTAAAAGCATGTTTATTATGCATTTTGGGAGACATAACAATTGAATAGGAAAATAAATTATATATATATTTTGTTATGAAATATTAGATATTATTATCAAAATCTGGCCAATTATTACTCCCATTATGACAATTACTTTTTCAACATGCTGTCCCAACAGCAACCCATTAATATGCAAATTAGATACAGAATAGATACACTGTGTTTAATGGGAAACCCAGTTTATGGAACTTTTTACAAACATATTGCATAAAACAAAATGGTATATCAAATAATGTTGTTATATATTTTTATAACATAGTTGAGAATCATCCTTAAACAAAGTTCAGAAGAAAAAAATCCTGAAACCTAAAAATGTATTGGTGATTTTTTTTTAAATGTTTTTTTTTTTTATGTTTTTGATGTGTATTCATGCCATTTTATTTTTAGAAAAACTTAGTCCTAGTGTCCTCTACAAAGGACATAGAATAAAACATGAATAAAATATAATTTTTCAAAAATTTTAATTTCCAATTTTTTTCTAATGCTCTAAACAATGTATGACACGGAAAAAAAAATATTAAATCCACAAAACTTTTTTTTGGTGGGGGGGGGGTCTTAGGAGGTTAAACAGGACTTACAGTACATCTTAATAACATATGTAATTTCATAATTACTTATACTGTCTTTCAAATATGGTTAGTGTTCTGCTAAATGTACTGACCAGCAAACTAAAATATATTTAGTGCTGGACAACGCATGGGTGTGTATTTATATATACATAATAAATATACACAGTACACACTCATATATTATGTACACAAAAACTTTTATTTTGGATGCTATTAATTGTGATTAATCATTGCCCAGCACTAAATATATTAAAATATACTAAATATGTCAATTCTATTGAAACTTGTTTGTCATGTATTTAAAAATTTTACATTGACTTTACAGTTAAAGTTATATTAACTTTGTTTTTATTTATTTTAACAATATCAAATAACACAACAGTTACAGTAAAATTGTAATCAATTAATTCACATGTGCTTTAGTACACACATCAAAATAAGTGAACTTTAAAGCAGTTATTATTATTATTATTACTATTATTAAAACACAATGTAAAAATGTACTTTAAAATAAATTTAAATTTTGACAATTTGAATACAAAGTGAATTTTTTTAAATGTATTTGAGTGTGTTAAGAAACAGTCTGTACTACCTTAAGTGGCCTTTTATTTAATTATATTTTCTGCAAGTCTTTTAAAAATATACTTTTAAGATTTGAATTATACTAAAAGTACACATTCAGTAAATGTATTTTTTCCACAAAGGAATATTAGCAAGTTAGCAACTGTAGTCTATAAGGAAGCATGTCTCTTTTGAGTGAAGAATTTTCATTGTGGACTGTGGAGAAACAGTTGGAAATTAAGGCAGCGGTTATTTGCAAATATGTAATGTAATATGTAAATATATGTAAATAGGAATAGAGTCTATACACTAAGTGCAAATAGCAATTAGTTGTTAATGCTATTTACACTAAGTGCAGATAGCAAAGGATTCTAAATATTTACACTATGTGCAAGGGCGTAGAATTAGTGGGGCATGTCAGGGGTATGTCTCTACCAATATCCAGCGACTACCAAACTGTCCCTAGCAATAATTTTGATCAAACAATTATATATATATATATATATATATATATATATATATATATATATATATATATATATATATATATATATATATATATATATATATATATATATATATAGTGAAGTGAAGTGACATTCAGCCAAGTATGGTGACCCATACTCGGAATTCGTGCTCTGCATTTAACCCATCCAACGTGCACACACACAGTAGTGAACACACACACACCGTGAACACACACCCGGAGCAGTGGGCAGCCATTTATGCTGCAGCGCCCGGGGAGCAATTGGGGGTTCGGTGCCTTGCTCAAGGGCACCTCAGTCGTGGTATTGAGGGTGGAGAGAGCGCTGGACATTCACTCCCCCCACCTACAATTCCTGCCGGCCCGAGACACGAACCCGCAACCTTTGGATTACAAGTCCGACTCTCTAACCATTAGGCCACGACTTCCCTATATATATATATAGGTTTATATATATATATATAAACTGTAATTTTGTAAGTTTCTCTTACTTGTTTTACTTAGTTTCACCTATTCATACAATACAGTAGGGAAATGTAACATTCATCACCATTACATTCATAAAATCTCTAGTTTGTATAATAATAACATTTATTGCAACCCCCTCCATTGCAGAGCCTTCAAAAAACTCTTTCAACGGCTCTGCTCCATCATTAGTTCTAACTGGTGACGCGGTGCGCAGTGACAGTTGGATTATTCTCCCTCTCCACTTCCTGTGAAGTGATGTATCGATGTTCCCTTATTCCCTATGCTATTCTCAGTGGCCTTCAAACTGAACAGGTCTGTTCCTTCAGATTGGAATCTCACTAAAGATGGCGGTATACCCTATGATGTACACTTCCCAGACCACTTATGGTCGAATGGAAGGCAATTTAAAATAGCAGTATTTTTTAGTGATATGCTATTTACACTAAGTGCAAGTAGTTACTATTTCCTTTGTTAAAATAGCAGAATTTTCTGCTATTGATACTGCTTTTTGCCAATTTCGCTGCACTTTAGTATTGTAGTGCATTATAAAACAGTATGCAATAATAATGTATTGAGAGTAAATTATAATTTTAATGCAAATTTTAAATGGATGCCACCTTATTGAGACAATAAATACCTCCCTATACCTACCCTAACCCTACCTTTATTTAAAATTTTATTTTAAACTTTTCAATTATTTCCTTAATTTTTAATGAAAATAAATGCCTTTTTGATATGAAATTTGAAAAGGGAGAAAAAAAAGTTTGGCAAAAGGTGGATTCGAACTCGGGTTGCTCGTGTCAAAATGTCTATGGCATGCACTTTACCATCTGTGCCACCGGAGCTAATCTAAGCCAATTGTCTTTTGTAGTGTTGACTAGCCTAATAATAGGTTGGTGGCCAGAGTTAGTGTAAATAGCCTCTGCCAACAAGGTGGGCTATTTGCACTTAATGTAAATAGAAACTTCGGTTAATCTTGGTGAGCAGGTTACATCTTAATAACCTGTTCATACTGTATCTAGCAAGTCAATTAGCTAACAGAGTAATAACACATGACACATGATAGTGTTTAATAGCACTGACATCTGAATACTATTCTTGTACTGTATGCTGAAGTCTGTTATCACGCACATTACATTTTGTATAACAGCTCGAGTTCTGTGTACTTGTGTACAGTATGCTTCTGGCCTTATAACGGGAAGTGAGAGTGTGTAAATGTGGGAATGTGTGGGTGGATGTTGAATGTAAGACACAAAAGCTTCCCGAATCTTCCCATCTTCAATAGAAGTTTATATGTTAGCGCTAATACTCCTTTCAATGTTTCAATAGAATAACTCCCATAAAGCTTTGTGTTTTTGTATAATTAACTCGATGACATTTTGTAATATGAAAATGCCACAAAGGGCTGGCACTGATATTGTTAGTCTTTACAAAGAGAGGTTTTCGCATTTTTGTTTTCTTTGCTGAATAAATGGGAATGTGTCATAATGGGGATAATGGACTTTGATGAAAGGATTAAGCACCTTTTCAATAAGCACCTATATCCCACACGTTCATTAGCGCATTGTGTGAAATAATTTTCCAAAAGCAGCACAATAAAGGTGCCTGTTTAAAGCATTTGGTGGAACAAACATAATCCAAGTGCGTGGTTGATGTGTCGCTGTTGTCAAAGGATGAGAGAGGGATGAATGTGTGGAGAAGGGATAGAGAGGGGCCTGCAACAAAAAAAAAGCTTCAATGTAGTTACGTAATTTCACCTGTGAGAGTGTGATTTAAAACTGTATTACACTACGGTGGCCTTTAACTCAGAAAGAACATTGCCGTCCTCTTTTTCCCTCTTGGGACTCGCTATTAGAAAAAGAGCTAAATGAAAGACTGTTGTGCTGTTACTTATTGAGAGCAGTCTTATAATGCCTGGCATTAGCAGATATAATGGCTGTAATACTCCAAATGAACGCTGTGAATCAAAGTTTCATCATCTACTGCAGCGTTTTAATTGTTTTTATGATGAGAGCTGGGTGATAAATTGATTTATCTCAGCACATGCTTTAGCAGTTCAAAAGAAACATTATGTAATTGGAAACAAATAAGCAAAAAAAAATGCATCCTATAATTAAAACATTTCCCAGAGGCTCTTTAGGAACAAGTCAGTTTGATATGTTTAATTAAGCACTTGTTTGGATTAACTGCCAGATACAGTATTCTGAGCGTTCATAAATTCGTTTAGAAACAAGATGAGACGTTTCATTTGAGTGTCATTGTATGGAACATCCTGTCTCGTACGCATACGGAATATTAAAACGCTTGGTCATAAAGCGCCCTTTGAGTGCTCTGGTGGTATTAAACTAGTCATCATTGTAATGGAGGACAAAGCAATGACAAAAACAACTTTCTGATCATTTAGTGTTACAGTGAATGTACTTTTTGAACTTTTGTCACTATTATCGATGCAGATTATAGAGAGGGGACATGGGGTGAATAGCGAGGGAACAGGAAATATGGTGAGCTCAAAAGTCAAACTCAGATGACCCACAACGGTGCAGTTTAGAAACGTTCTTGATACGCCTGGCTCAGGATTTCTTATTTTTCAACATTTTTAAGCTGATGCCTCATTTCCAATGGCATTATAAGAGTCCGAGAAGCTCTGACTTTTTAGTTCGACAGTTCTCAGCCAGGATGCCGGGGCCCACTAGAGGGGCCTCTCCAAACTTCCAAGGGGGCCACAGGATGACTAAAGGCCCATCCAACATTAAAGACAATACCTGTAACAATATATCCAAAGAGTTATAGTAATAGCTTTAGTTCAAAGAGAATACAGAAATCCGTACCACATCTATAACAATAATGATACAGAGCAACAATATCATTGGAATCAATTTCAGAAGGTTTTGTTTTTTTAAGTTGACAGCCAATCAGAATCCACCTGGCTTTAAAGAGCTTGAACATTTAACATGAGAAAAAGAAGAAAGAAAATGCATTGTATTTTTTACACACTATGGAAGTCAGTGGGGACCATCAACTGTTTGGTTACCCATATTCTTCAAAATATCCTCTTTAGTTTTCAAAGAAAAAAGAAACTCATACAGGTTTGGAATAACCTGAGGTTGAGTTAATGATGACAGAATCATTTTGTGTGTGTACTTACTTAACCAGTCAAACCATTAGAAATGTTGTGATGGTGTCTATTGTTTTTTTTTCAACATTACATGTTATTATTAAATGTCTGCAAAGGGAGCCAAAGCCCTGGTCATTGCTGCTGTCACACTTACAGGACGATCATATACTTGTAATAGGCTATTGACCAAACATTTAATTAAAAAATCCACTTAAGCTTTCATTTTTGGCCACCTTTTTGCTATAGATGACACAGCCTCTATAATTTCTTCAACATAAAACATATGGAGATCACAACCCTTACAAAAATGAACCATGGTTTAATCATAGTAAAACTGCTTAATTTTCTTTTGCATTATTTCTGAATGCTTGAGACTATAAAATCAATCAGACAACTGTATTAATAAAATCATAGCCATATGCAATGTTCCCTCTAATTTTTTTTTCTTGCTGAGCAAAACTTTTCTCTATTGGGCGGACATCTCACAAAACACCTGAGCAAAAGCATTCTTTATACCATGCAGACCAGTACAGCGGGAACACAAAAAAGTGTGTAACTTTTAACTTTAATGTGCTATTTATATTTGATTTGACTCTTGATGTAACTAAATGATGCACATTTTAGGTTATCTGAGAAAACAGTTTTACAGTACAATACACTGCCGTTCAAAAGTTTGGGATCAGTAAAGTTTTTTAAGTTTCATAGGCTCATCAATGCTGTATCTATTTGATAAAAAATACTGAATATTATTTCACAAAATACTATTGTGAAATATTATTGCAATTTAAAATAAAAGTTTTCGGTCACACTTTATATTAGGTGGCCTTAACTACTATGTACTTAAATAAAAAAATAAGTACAATGTACTTATTGTGCTCATATTGTATTGCAACACACTATTGCTGCTATTGAGGTGGGATACGGGTAAGGTTAGGGACAGGTTTGGTGGTATGGGTAGGTTTAAGGGTGGGTTAAGGTGTAAGGGATGGGTTAAAAGTGTAATTATAAATGTAATTACAGAAATTAGTTTTAGATGTAACTACATATAGGCACTTTTAAAAATATAAGTACAATGTAAGAACATGTATGCACACAATAAGTGCATCGTACCAAATGATTAATTTAAATGTAAGTACATAGTAGTTAAGGCCACCTAATATAAAGTGGGACCAAGTTTTCTATTTTAATATACTTATATATTAATATACTATAATTTATTCCTGTGAAGCAAAGCTGAATTTTCAGTGTCACATGATCCTTCAGAAATCATTCTAATATTTTAATTCATAATTAATATTGGAAAGATTTGTGCTGCTTAATATTTTTTGTGACCAGCGATATTTTTCAGGATTCTTTGAAAAATAAAAATTTTAAAAGAATAGTGTTTATTAAAAATAGAAATAAAAAAAATATAAAAAAATGTTACAATATACACTACTATTCAAAAATTTGGGTGAAGTAAATTTTTTCTTATTTATTATTATAATTTGGTTTTTTTTATTATTAATACTTTTGTGGGAAGTCGTGGCCTAATGGTTAGAGAGTCGGACTCGTAATCCAAAGGTTGCGGGTTCGAGTCTCGGGCCGGCAGGGATTGTAGATGGGGGGAGTGAATGTCCAGCGCTCTCTCCACCCTCAATACCACGACTGAGGTGCTCTTGAGCAAGGCACCGAACCCACAACTGCTCACCGGGCGCCGCAGCATAAATGGCTGCCCACTGCTCCGGGTGTGTGTTCACTGCTGTGTGTGTGTGTGCACGATGGATGGGTTAAATGCAGAGCACGAATTCCAAGTATGGGTCACCATACATGTAAAAAATGTATTCAGCAAGGATGTGTTAAATGGATAAAAAGTGATAGTAAAGGCTTATATTGTTAGAAAGTTTTATATTTTTAATTAATGCTGTTCTTTTTAACTTTTTATTAGCCTAATCAAAGAATCAAAGAAAAAAGGTTCCAAAAAATATTTAGCAGCACAACAGTTAATACACTGATAATAAATCAGCATATTAGAATGATTTCTGAAGGATCATGTGACACTGAAGACTGGAGTAATGATGCTGAAAATTCAGCTTTGCTTTACAGAAATACACTATATTTTAAAATATATTAAAATAGAAAACCAATATTAGAAATTGCAATAGCCTAAGAGTTCACAATATTACTGTTTTTCTCTCTCTCTCTCTCTCTCTCTCTCTCTCTCTCTGTATTTTGATCAAATAAATACAGCCTTGATAAGCATAAGTGACTCCATTAAAAAACAAGGTAAATTATTTATTAGGTTTATAATATAGGCCTAACGTAATATAGGCCTAATATAATATAATAATAACTGATAGAAGAGAATAGAAAACAAACTGAAGCATTTAAACTGAGATCTGTAAGTTAATTATAAAAAAAAAAAAAAGTGAACGTGAACGTGAATTCTTATATAGATATCTAAACATCCCTATGAAGTACAGTTTGCACAATATACCTGTGTGTGACTGTACATGTTTCAGAGTTTTGTTACCGTTCTATGCCCATCATCCGCTATTTCCAGCACTTAATCAAGTCACTCGTCTTTAATACATGGACGTTTTATTTCCCATGTCATTGCGTTTGCGTTGGCTCTTGATTTTAGCTATTTCGATGCAACCATTGAAGTATTCGGTTTCTGCAGAGATTCATTTGGCACACATCATTCTCTTTCTATGAAACCTGTTTAACTCTATAGCGGCAGCAGCTCTATAGCGGTTTACCCGAGCATTGCAATTTGCAATTCTTTCGTTTTTACTTGAATACAGTCAAATGTATAATTTTTGCGTGTGCACGGCACATTATTTCTCTGCGCGGCCGCGTGCACGCGCAGCTTAGAGGGAATATTGGACGAAAGTAACTGTCTATAGCTACAATTGTAATTTGTAAATAATGAAATTTAATTACAATTTATTTCTTTACTTTTATATTTTATTAAAGTTCCGTTTTGACCCCTATAGTAGGCGGGTTTTTTTTGCTTGTTTGTTTTGTTTTGTTTTTTTACTTCCATAATATTTGAGAGAGGGGGCACAACAATACAATCCTGCTTAGGGCACCCATTTGGCCAGCAGCGGCCCTGAGAACTCACCAATGTTTATGAAAGGGATCTGAATCATTCAATATTTATAACTGAAGAGTGCTCATTGTTTGTTCTGTTTTTATTATTGTATTCTGTCCTATTTGTTATGAATGTACACCATATTTTAATAGCAGCACTACACAGCTGTGTAGGTTTAATATCAATAAACACATCTCCCTGAATCCCAAACTCCTCAAAGAACAACAACAAAAAAAGCAGACTGTACCTGATGTTATAGCTCAGGAGGCAACTGAAACTGTATGTTTTAGCCAGCCTTGAAGCTGTTTAGGAGTGGTGCAGTCACAGTGGAGTACACAAAACGTGTATCGCTGCATCAACTCGGTATTTCAACAGTTGTTGTTTTTTTTTTTTTACTTTTGCACTGTTACTAAAACATTTTATGCTCTGGATTTCATGTTTAATAACTAGAATATTAGTATTGATATTCTGTATCTCTGGCACTATACGTGATAAAATGGAAGTCTGTTTAAACAAGAGCTCGACCCTGAAAGCTTCAGTCAAAATGTCAATACATTTTATGTATGTATGTTGAGTACGGCTATGTAAAAACAAAAGGAAAAAGGGAAAGGGAAGTGGTGTGTGAAATGTGGTTGTTTAGATTGGTATTTATGTATATTGTTTCTCTTGATGCATGTTGCTAATGGGCCCTGGTGAATAGGTGAGCACGATAAAACTCTACATGCTGAGCGAACATATCCTGTACTCTGCGATGCACATCAACCTTTTTTGTCTGTTGATATGTGCATTTTGTAATGAAAGTGCTGGAAGCAATTAATGCAGAATGTGCTGTATGTTTTGCACAACTTTGCTTCCACATATAGCGTTTTCATTAAAACTCTTTATGCAATCAACGCTCTTTGATTTTCTTCTCTTTATTTGTCAATCATTGTGCTACAGCACACCTTCTCTATAGGGCTGAAGTGATATAATTATACTATATTTATGTAAGACATTGTTTATTTATTTTTTTAATTACATGCAAAAAATAAGATAATCAAAAAAGTTTTCAGTTACCAGTCTTCCTGCAGAACTATTGATCGATTTGTCAATTCTGAAAATGTGTTGGGAATTTTATTTATTTATTTGGTGCATTCAGGTGTGTTGACATGTCCTTGGAGTATTTTTTATGAGAAATCCGGCCTAAAAATAACACATTTATATGTAGACCACAGATAAAGTTTTATTTCATGTGTCCAACCTAAACTGCTATACAGTATATGTTTATTAGGGGTGGCACGGTACACAGATGTCACGGTTCGGTACGTACCTCGATTCGGGGGTCACAGTTCGATACGATTTCGGTACAACAGGAAAAAAACAACAAATCTACTATGCTCGGTTTCTTTTCATTTATTTTGAACAGAGAGTAGTACAGTAGTAATTCTAAATATTATCAGGGCCGCTGCTGGTCAAATGGGTGCCCTAAGCAGGACTGTATTATTTACAAATTACAATTGTTGCTCTACAGTATATGGCTATGATTTTATTAATACTGTTGTCTGATTGATTTTATAGTCTCAAGCATTCAGAAATCACGCAAAAAAATAAAAGCAGTTTTACCACGATAAAAGGGTTGTGATGTCCATATGTTTTTTGTTGAAGAAATTATAGAGGCTGTGTCATCTATATATAGCAAAAAGGTGGTTAAAAATGAAAGATTAAGTGAATATTTGAATTAAATGTTTTGTCAATAGCCTATTAAACCCTCCCTTTGCAGGCATTTGTAATAACATGTAATGTACATAAATTGTTTGTTTTGTATTAGGCTACATTATGTATTTTAACAGTTATTCAATGAAACCATATAATTATTAATTAACCAATCATTATTGCCTCATAATATAATGCAATTTAAGTCATTTGAAAGGCTATTGTTGGCTTAGGCCTGTTTTTATAACCACACACACACAAAAAAATTATAATTATCATCTTAATACTTCTTTGTAAATTATTATTTGAAGTAACAAAACCATGGTTAATTTGCTGTTACCATGGCTACAAGAACCATGATTTTTGTTTTTATTCGTGTTAAAGCATGGCTAATTTTCATAAGGGGACATGGAAATGCAGAGAGAATATTAGATGCGTTGGTGGTGGTGAAATTATTACCGACATTAAAACACGTTATTAACGTCAACAGCCAAAAAACGTTCACATGATTATGAATGTGCCTGAAAGTGATGCATTGCACGGGCTTCGTTTTCACTTTATTTTTTTCTTCTCTCGGTGCCGGATTGCTGATGTCTTTTGCAACATCCGGTGCAAACCGGTCGCGAGCACGGATGCAGTAATGGCACACCACATTTTTTTTTTTTTTTTTTTTGAGCAACTGGGACTGGGCCTTCTCCCTTTATTCACAACCTAGCAAAACCTGATTTTACCAAGTGCGACATGTTTCTGGACAACATTGTGATTAACCAATCAGATTTGATGAACCAGTTTATAGTTTTTGTGAAGTTTGGGCTTACAATCAGTGTTTGGTGCTTGTACTGTACATCAGTATCATTCATCTTTCATTCCCTCTGATTTTAGGGATTACTCATGGGTAAGTTTAGGTTTAGGTGTAGGGATATGGTCAAGACTACATTTTTGGATTAAAATGTTGTTCCAGGGTCAACAAAATATGTTGACCTAAGAACACATCTAACTCAGCAAAATCAGGACGTGATTCCAACCTACTGTAATTCCAAAAACAACCTATTCATTTAATCAAACTGAATTTAGCAAATAAATAAAAAAAATATATACTGTAACATTAGAATAATGGTTCTCAACCACAGGGCCTCAGCAACTTCCAATTATTTAAATAAACTAAAATGAGATAAAACAAGCTTTAAATTAAGCTATAACAGCTATAACTGTTTATCAATCAACACTCCTTGTTTCTCTCACTTTTTATTGAAAGAAAAACTTTGTCGTTACAGCAGATGTACCTTCAAATGTAATTCAAATGGCCAGTATAGGGTGACCATTGGTCCTCTTTCTTCTGAAGCTGTTCTGGCTGGGACTTTTAAATTGCTGTTTGTCCAGATTTTGACTTATTGCCTATTGCTGTCATACATGCTTAAGGTAAGTAGTTTGACCGATAGTAGGGTGACCATACGTCCTCTTTTACCCGGACATGTCCTCTTTTTGTCCTGATTTCTAAATCGCCCAAAAATGTTCCGGGATTCGGCTTTTTCTTTCTACAGTCGCCATTCATTGTGTGCATTTTTGTATTAAAGCCCTGCACGGGACTGTTTTCTTAAGCCCACTCCCAATTTCTGACCATCACTGCCTGCTCCTGCAAACATTCTCATGTTGAATATGATTTTCGCACATCAGGGAGCCGCTATTAATATGCAGAGTATTTATAGGGGTCATCGGATGCCCATTTTCCACAAGTTGATATGATTCTTTAAGGTCTTAATGAAAAGTCTATAACATATTTTGGTTAAAATTTCTCAAAGTTAATGTAAAAAACATCTTTTTCACCCTGTCAAAATCAGCTCTGTTTATAGCAAGCCGTTTTTTAGTCCATGTTGCTTTAAATGCTCATGACCCTGCTGACCCCACCCCTCTCTTCTATGGAGTGACGAGCAGACTTCAAACTTCAGCCGCGAAACTGGCTAACTAACACATTATTAGTTATTAGTTAGTATTATTATCACACTTCTTCTGTCGATGGAGCTGGATCACAAATGATTCACGCGAATATAGACGCATTTAGGCAGATTGGGGATCGGTGCATTCACTTCAAAGTGAAAGTAACCTTAATCCTCTGCGTCTTCAGTGGCTAAGATGTCGGGAGTAAATGATGACTGCTATATTCATTATTACATCCAACAACAGAACGCCTCAATCGCTTAATCGGAGACATCTTGTCTTCCCCTGCACCAGAGTTGACACAATGGTATCACTCAGTTCACTCAGCTCTCTCAGGGTGGGTCTAAGGTAAGACGGCCTTGTCAATCAACTATAGTGGGAGGGGCCTGTACAGAACTACGTCATTCTGACAGGGCTCTAAGAACAGCCTGATTTGAGAAAGGGGATTTGAGAAAAAAACTGTTGCGGATTTAGAAAAAAACACTGGGTGGATTTTTATAATTATAGGATGGATGTGTACACACACTTCCAACATACTTTTATGTTCAAACAACTTGTAAAGTGAATTTTGCACCTGATGACCCCTTTAAATCACGTTGGATGCAGCTCGTGTTGGATGCGGGGTTGCCATTTTTTCCACAGAATTGGGCTCATTTTAAACTGTTGCGGCAGGCTGATTTTCTCCTGTGGGTTGAAGGTTTGAAATATTGCATGAATTACATTTGATTGAAATGCTTGTATTGAAACATTTCGCATTCTACCTTTGATAAAACTGTGGTAGATGTTAAGTTTTGTGAAGGATGGCCACTGGTAGGAAGCCTTTTAGCTTTAGTGTTTAAAATTAGTCTGCAAAATAGTGACTGTAAAATAGGCCCTATGTATTTTAGTTATGGAAATGACATATTTTGAGTTTGATATGGGATATGGTTCAACCCCCCTCAAACACAACAACCCCCCAGCCCCTCCCACCCCCCGTCTGCATCATGCCCCACTGTCCTCTTTTTTTGAAAACTAAAATATGGTCACCCTAACCAATAGCATGTATTGTACATAATCAAAAAGGTTGAGAATTAGTTAGATGGGGTTACATGGTTTCAGTCCTTGTTTAGGTTTAGGGATGTAAATCTCAGGAGTGCACTTGAGTGATATACTGTAGAATCAGATTCCATTTTCAATTTGTGTCTGTATGGAAACCCTCAGCTGCAGTGAAGGGCTCTTACAGCACAACACACACTCAACAGCGGGCCTGATGTATAGCTGTAATAGACTGGTGGGCAGTTCGCTTTATGATGCTGTGTCCTCTCCTCTTCTCATTTGGTGTTTTTGTGTGGGCTTTTGCCAGCCTGAGAGTGAGTGGATGTTCATTTTCAGAGTGCGTTTGCAGGAAATTATCTTTTTGCTGAGAACTGGTTTCTGATGTGTGATTCTTGTACAAGGCCTTTTCTGAACTGTACTGAATCTATTCTGCCTTATAGTTTAATCAATTGTGTTGTTGTTGTTGTTTTAGTGGGTGTGTGATGAAGTGCAAGCTTTAGGCGTCCCTTTAAAGGAACTTCACATATTTCCTATTGGTTGAGCTGTGTATTTGTTTCAGATTAGTCTTTTGTATGTTATTGAATGAGAAGTGTGTGTGTGTGTGTGTGTGTGTGTGTTTTAATGGATGAAAGTGATCTTCTTTTTGGGCCTCTGTCCCAGCGTGTGTGCTGGGCTGATAATGAAAGCATACTTTACCATGCCAATACTAAATGATGGAATGCTAATTGTCACAGCATGCTATGGCATACTCCAGACTACAACCAGACTGACAAAATTACTCAGCTCTCTCTGTGTTAGGGTGTCTCTTCTAATATGGCTATACGGAAATGGATGAAAATGACAGTGCTGGAAGTAACATGTTTGGATTAAAATGCCAGACTTTGTCTTGCTAAGTATGACACTCGCACTTTATATATCCTAGAATGTAATATTTTTAATGCTTTGTTTCATCACAAGTTTTGAAATGCATTAACATTGGCAGCCCTAATATCCAACACAATTTATAGATAATGTACATTAATTATCTTGCTAAATGTATATTTTCTCCATACATTATACTCTACTTTATTCATACCTCTGTAGATAATTTTTTTTGTCATATTTTCTATGTGCATTTTTGTTATGTCTACTATTTTACAGTTTATAGAAATTTCTTTGATACAATTGTATATATCTGAAAATAAAATATGTTTTAACACTTTTTGCAACTTTGCAATTAGAATGTGATTGGAAATGATACACAAAATATTCTGTTCATAAGTGTTATTTACAGTGATCTTTTTTTTTTTTTCTCACATCACATTTCATATTTCATATCAAGCTTGCAGTGTTAATTTCAATGCATTTCTAAGATCTGGTACAATTTATTCAATCTACCAATATGTACATGGATTTTCTTGCTGAATGTATATTTTCACCACAAATTATGTGCTACTTTATTCATACGTCTGTAGATAAAGTATTTATACTTTTATGTATTTATGAAAAGTATTGTCCTGTTAAATATCCATTGTCTGTGGACTTTTTATTTATAGCTTTAAGTAAATCATATTTTTTAACACTTGTCAAAATTACAGCTTGATCGGAAATTATGTGCAAAATATTCTGTTCATAAGTGATATTTACATAGATTTAGCTTTTTCTTCATTCATCACGTTTCTCAAGCTGTCTGCTTGGTTAAAAAGTACATTAACTTTTAAAAGAAACTTTATTGGTGGCAGACTTATAGGTCATTTTGGAAATGATGGATATTTATTTATTAATATTAAAAGTTTGTATCAGGGAAAGTGGTGAAATGGCAAAATCTCCGTAAATGTCAGCAAAATATGTATGATAAGGTGGCAAAAATAAATGATGAAACTCTCTTGGATGCTGTATAGCAATGAATCATATAAAAAATAAATAAATGTTGTGTAAAATGGATGGCCTGACACCACTATCCCCTAAGCTTCCTCAGAAGCATTTGTTCATTTAATGGCTGTTTACTGTTTATGCAATCATGCAAAGATGTTGCATTTGTTCTTTTGGCAGAGTTTAGACTTCATTTCTACTTTCTGCCGTTTCCTATAATAGTGACTCACTCTCCTGATTCTGATGCAGCTGAATTATTATATAATAAAAATGTACAGCTACATTATAAATTGATACTGTCTGCAAAGTAAATAATTGATGGTCTCTGGGAAAAGGTGTAGTGCCTTTACACCTGTAAGATGACTTTTGATCTTTCCATCTTGCCATCTTTCCTAATTGATAGTGAGGTCCAGACTTTTAGCAGATAGTGAGCATGAGCATTTCAGGCTAATGGTTGTTATTTACCTCAATTCTGTTTGTATCTTGTGTTTAATTATAGATATTATAGAGTACGCTCTCATAAAAAAGGTACAAAAATGTCATTGTGGCGGGGCGGTACCCTTTCAAAAGGTATTAATATGTACACTTTAGGTACTAATATTTATCAGTTAGGGGTAAATAAGGTACAAAAATGTTTTTTTTTAACCTTTTGTACGTTTTATCAGCCCAGTGACAGCTTTGTACTCTTTATTCTAAAAAAAAAATTACATTTAAAAAAAAAAAAAAAAAAAAAAAGCCAGGCCTCTTTTGACATAGCGCACGTTCATATATTCAAACAACAAAATATCAAAATATTATGGGGTCTATGAAAGTTTTGTAGTGGGTTGCTGGAAACTTTTTAAAAATACACTGGGGAAAGAGTTAAATACAGATCTTTTCATTTACTCAAAGACTAATACTTGATTTTAACATTTACTCCCAGTTTATTCCTGTGCAAGGCATGCTGGGAACTAAAGATCGTCTGCACATTTTCAGTTTATGCAGCCAAATCAGTGCACAAAAGTTAAATGAAAGTTTATGTTCGTAAGAGAATACAGACGGCTCTGCTATTTCTTACCAGCCTTTGCGATTGCATTTATGTCTATTTTTGTCAGTATTATTAACCTTACTGGCATCACATGCCAAATCGCCATCTGGAGATAGGATGTCTTCTTACACACACACACGCACACACACACACACACAGACAGACAGATAGCCACACTCTAAAAAATGCTGGGTTAAATACAACCCAGCGCTGGGTAAAATATGGACGAACCCAGCAATTGGGTTGTTTAGACCCAGCCGTTGGGTTACTGCCCAGAAGGCTGGGTTAAACATTTAACCCAACTGTTGCCTGAAAACAACCCAGCATGTGTTCTGTCCAATATTTACCCAGCACTGGGTTGTTAACCCAGAATGTTTTAGAGTGCATGTGAATGCTTGATGACAAAAAAAGTGAGTGTTATTTTTCTTAATTATTTTATTTCAGTTAATTTTTTTCGGGTAGATTTTTTGTTTTCTTAATTTTTTATTATTTTCTTTCTTTCTTTTTGTTAGTTTGTAGTAGTTATTTTATTTCAGCCTACTGGGATATTTTTCAGTCAGTATTTTTGTATTGGTTTAGTGCCTGATAATAGCCCTGGATTTAATCAGACCTCTTTCTTTCACAGACACAAAACAATTTCAGCACCATCTCCACCACATTTGGTGTCTCCATTGAGGACATTGTTTTTCATTATAGTAATTACACTTCTGAGAACACTCTCAACTCCAGGGAGCCTCTGAAAGTTAGCAGTAGCCACAGCTCATGTAAAATTGAAAAGGAAGTCAAATGTGATTAGAGACAAAGGGACATTTTGTTTTATTTGTTAAAAAGTCGCTTTGAAACTCTGCAAGAGTTTGAGTGTTTGTGGAAAGCATCTGAGCGTAGTGGATCCACAGGCTTCCTTACATTTGGAGTTTTTTCATTCCACTTCACCCGTGCTTTTAGGAGTGATATTTTTTGTTTTTAATGAAACATACTAGAAACAACTAAAAAAGTGCCTGTCAAGGTACAAGTACATGCTCAAATGGAGTGTCAAAAAGTCAGAGAACAGATTCTGTGTCCTAAACCACAAAGTGTTCTTGACAGTGCAATTAAAAAGTAGAGTATTCATCAACATCAATGTCACATATCACAGATTTATTGAATTCATGACCTTTTCATAGTCAGTTTATAAAACATGAGGTGGTTGAGCAGTGTTGGTTTCTCTATGAGTGTTTGTTTGTGTGTGTATTGAAACATAGCTGCCCCCACACAATCGCACACTCCCTGACTGATTTCAGAGTTCTCCCTCGGTGGATGAAGATTGACAGGCGCAGCAGCAGCGATCAACACTTCAGGCTCGGAGTCTAGCAGGAGCGAGGGAGGGGGTTGATGTGCTTGACAATCAGTGCAGGAGTCAAATGAAATCATAACAGGATAAGCCAAATACAGTCACTGAAGAGAGAGGTAAATTAACTAAAAATGTATTATAATGAATTATACATACACTAAACACACAGTATATATAGAGTATATATATATATATATAATTAAAAAAAAATTATGCATGCATTAAAGTAATCAAAAGTGACCTCAAAATGCTTTTGAACTTTCTACTCATCAAATTATCACTGGCTTCCACGAAAATATTAAGCAGCACGACTGTTTTCAACATCTAGATTTACTTTGTCTTTTAAAGAAAGACAGAAATTCTTTTAAAGAAAATAATTTCTATTTCAATGCTCGAATATTCAACACATTTTATTCAGTCTACCAAAGATAATGTATGAAGTGTCTTGTTAAATATAATTTCATCATAAATATTAAGCTACTTTGTTCATACCCTTGTTAATAAATTATTTATACTTTACTTTAAAAATATAAATAAAGAAATCAACAAGTCTATATTTCAAAAATATTATCCCATATTGTCCTGTTACATAGATTACTTTCACTGTTTTGTTACAGCTGCATTTTTACTGTATCATTTTGACATTTTTTTCTTTCTTTTTCCATTGAAATTACATTAAAAAATTATTAATGAAATGCTTTGAGGAAGGCATCAGCCAAAATGGTATCATGGACCAATGGCTAATCTAGCTAAGCTAAGTTTATTGACCACTCACAAATCAGCTCTAAAGTGTTTCATCATTTATATTTACAGATCCGTGGCCATTTGCATTTGGTGGAATGAGCTGCCAGATTCTCTCATTTCAGTATTATGAATAAATGGACATGACCTTTTCCATTAGGATCCTTATCGATGATTTTCAATCCAGAACGCATGAACAGATTAATTAACACAGCTACGTGAACAACCTGCCTGCAATTAACTGCTCATTCACTAAAATCCAGCATTAGAAAGCCACACTATTTCTGAACCTAAAAGTAAACAGCAAAATACTGGCAACATGTTGAATTTATTTACTTAAAATGACTCCGTACTGCTGAAAACATAAAAAAGTTGGTTGTTTTTTTTCTTTGAATCATCACTTTCCACTTTTATGTAGTCATTCTTTTCCATCATTGCTTGCAGAATAAATAGTGCTAAAATAAAAAGGGCTGGATGTTGTATTCTCATACGTCTGATTTGGTGTACAGGAAGACCCAAATCATCCCCCAAGACGAACCATTGCGTTTTACGTTGTATCGTGTAAGAGGGTGTTTTTTATTGTAGTGCTAAAGGTACTGTTTTGTTAGGGTTGAAGGAAGGGTGCTAGTGTTACTCCGCTGAAGGCAAAGGTGATAAAACAGTGATTGAGATTCTGCAATAAAACCATCGCTGCAGAAACAGTGAGATTCAATTCCACTGCTTTTATAAACCTATACATCTCCACAGAGGGGGCCGAGTGTAGAAAATGAGTGAAACGGAAAAACAGAATGATCAGCACACAAACGTCAGCAGCTTGGACTTTGTCATTTTCAAACATTAAAACGTACAATTTGGCATTTTTCATTATCACTTAATAATAGGCTGTTGGTTTTATTTTTCAGAACATCTATGTTATGAACAGAAAGAGAAAGCACACCTAAAAGGACATGCATTTGCTTGCACATGTACACATGAATATTAACTCCCACGATACTAGAGGAACAAAGAAATAACAAGATTTCTTATTCATTCGAGAGCTGAATGCTACAGAAGGCTAATCTAATGCCGTTAAGACATTTACTCAATCTGAATTTAAAAGCAAGCAGCTGTGATTTAAAAGTTAGGATATTTAGGATTTCAAAAACAGGCTACAGATTTTGAGCTTGAATATTAACGTGGCCAACCTGACCAGAACTGAAGCTTAACATACTATATATTTCATACTTCACTGTTGCTGCAATATCAAGTATGTAATGTATGTGCACATTATGTAGATTCTCTGTGTTCATTGATTACTCTATTTTGCATAAATATGATGTAACCAAACACATTGTGCAGGATTGTGTCCCACAATACAATATGCTGCTAAAACAGCTTGTTTTGTACTAATTTAAAAAATAATAAATAAATAAATAAGATCATAAGCTATAATATAAAAATTAATAGTATTCATTTCAGGCATCTTCTATATGCATTAGCTCTGACTGAATAATTTGACATGGCACACATGTAGAGGATTGCTTGGGATGGTCCTTCACACACACACACACACACACACACATACAGATTATTAGATTTGCACTAAGAGTTGAGGCGAGCATGCTGACGCAAACACTGCTCTCTGATGCCCTCTGATTCACGCTCGCTTAAAAACCTTCTGCTGCCAGGCCATTTCATTTTCACCCCCTCTCTGTTATACAAATGAGTCTCTTCACACACACACCAGCGCAACAAAATATACTGAACCTCTATTATTGATAACACTGCTAAGCACCTACTCTGACTGTCTTCCTCTCATCCCAAAAGACAATTTTATTGTTCAGAAGTTGCTTTTTGAATAGCTTATGAGACTTGTGGTTTTCAGTTTTGCTTCAACAGTAGTGTTTCTCACTTTTCTTTGCAGAAGTTTCTTGGAAAATCTCAGCAATGTTTGTGAAATCTCTTCTGAAATTCTAGAGGAGACACAAGTGAGATTACTAGGGTCTTCTTCTCAGTCGAAAAGTCAGAGAGGCTTAAGCAAGCCACGTCTATTTCCCTTTTTTTCCTTTTTTTTTTCTTGCACGTATCTTGTGAAAGTTAATTGGGTTACACACTTTACCACTGTTATGTTGTAATAAAGTTGAAATATCACTCACACAGTCAGAAGAGAGTTCTAAAAACAGTAATGTTACTACATTTTCAATAGTGTGACATCTCAGACTTTGTAGAAATTCTGATTGATTTTAGTAAATTGGTTCGGCTATTCATCAATTCCCTGAATCCATGCCTGGCATTAGTGGCTGGTTGCATAAAGTGAGTCTTAAAAAGCTAGTCATCTATTTTTGTTTTCCCCCTGCAAGACGGGTCATTTACTTTTTAAAGACAAACTGATTACCACTTGGTTAACTTTTATTTGGTCAAACTAGTTCTTAGGACAGTCCTAACATTGTGGCTATGTTAATGCAACTAATGCAACCCCTGGTCCCTGGTGGCATTCTGTAAGTATAAACAGTGTTGTTCATATTTGGATATCATATTTTGTTCATGCCTTCATTGTCTTTGATCCAACTTCTTGTTCTAAAAGAATAACTTGGCAAGTAAACTAAATGCAGCTGTAAAAAGCGATGAAAGTCTCTCCTTTTGCTTTAAGTTGCGGGACAATTTAACTTTTTTTTTAGTTGTCTGAAATACTGGGTAACCTATATGACATTCTCCTTGAAATGTTACGACTTGTTCTCCTTTAGGGTCATGACCATGCCTCTGAAGTGTCAACACTCTGATGTGCTGTGAACTGTTTGTACAACATTTCTAATACAACTATGATAGTTGAGGATCTCTGTGACCTACATACTTTCATGGTTCAAGACAGCTGTACAAACTCAAAATAAAACCAGTTTTGATGTATTTTGTCAGGCCAGTTTCTTGTGGAACCCCCTTTCTGCCACTGAATAAACATTTTAAAAAGCTATTGCAACTTTTTATTTCACAAATCTAGACTTTTTTTTCTCACAATTCTGACTTTTTTCTCAGATATAAACGTGCAGTTTTGCCTTTTTTATATAAAGTCAGTATTGCTTGATATAAACTTGCAATTGCAAGAAAAAAAATTGTGAGATAAAAACTCAATTACCTTTTTTTTATTCAGTGGCTGAAACAGGTTTCTCAAATACCCACTTAGGGTATTTACATTTACATTCATACATTTGAAAGATACTTTTATTAAAAGAAACCTTTAAAAAAAAAACATTGAAAGCTTGCATTTCATTTGATTTCTTTCACACATCTACTGTTTAAAATGATAAACAGTACACTCTCAGAAAAAAGGTACAAAAGCTGTCACTGGGGTACACCAGTTTCAAAAGATACACCTTTGTACCTAAATGGTCCATGCTGGTGACTTAAAGGAACATATTGATACCTTAAGTTTACATATTAGTACTGTACCTACAATGTACAAAAGCGTACCTTTCAAACAGGTACTGCCCCAGTAACAGCTTTGTACCTTTTTTTTTTTCTGAGAGTGTAGTTTATAATAATACTTATAATATTCACTATGTGAAAACAACAACAAAATGAGTAAGTAGTAGTTTAAATCATATGTTTGTTAAATATCTCATGGATAGTTTTATTTTTAATATTTTTAAAACCATGTTTTACTTGATTATATGTGTTGAGTGATTTTTGGCTGACTCCTGTTATAGATTTAATAATGATTATACCCTTTTTCTATCTAATACATTTTAAGTTCCAAACCTGCTAAGTTACTATCCAGATAATTTTAGTTTTCTAAAAACTGTTTGCAATACAATTATTGAAGTGTCTGTTGTCTGGATTTGGGTGTTATGAAAAATCACAAAACCCAACTGGATACAGCAGTACAAATGGTACTACAGTGCAGTGCCTGTTCTGAGCGGTTACTTCAACTCTTTTTTTTTAAGGTAGATTGGGAGGGCAGAAGCACTTAAACCACTACCTGTTGTGTTTTAGTCAGTAAAATGTAAAAACCGTAATGACGGTGCATCAGGAAGCGCAATAAGACATTTATCTTTAGTTACAGTGTTCAACAAATCCAAATAAATGGCGAGAGGCACTGAGAAAAAATAATAAACCACAACCACAGATAAATCCATCCGGACTGGATTAGATTCCTCACAGGATATAGCCAGAAAAATAGTAGCTAATTTACTCGGGTGTGTGAGAAAAACACAGACATTTCCAATTGGGATTCAAATAACAAAGAACGTCTGCGTAACACAAATTTACCTGAGAGGGAACTAGTCCTGACCAAATAGGGTTTAGGAGGAAAGATTGAGGCATTAGCGAGATCTCATTTGTGAATTTCTTTTCTACAGGTTATGCTTCACTCACTCTTTCTCCCTCTGGCTGAGGTGAATGTTTCTTCACCCACCACCCAGGAATAAAGAATTACTCTGGGAAGGAAAAAAGAAGGGACCTCTGTCACCTGCTCGAGGCACTGCTTCACCAGCCTCACCGTAAGGGTGGACATTAATTGTGATTGAAAATGACATTCCCCTCTCAGACACACTCATATCCCCAAACACGGATCTACACAGTCAGTAAATCTTCATTTGGTCACTGTGCGGGAAACTGTGGAGGTTCATAACGTTCGTGAAAGAGAGATCCTTCTATTTCATTTCTCGTTTTCTTCTTTTCCCACTTGCTCGGCCCCGTAAGGGCACTGCCTGTGGAACCTTATCTTCTTTTTTCCAGGCAATTCACCTTTTCTCTGTGCATCTGGGAGGAGAGACTACGTTTAAATTGTAATTTATCATTTGAGCTTGTCATTATTCTCGCAAATCACATTCCTTTATCTCTTTCAAAATTATATGCTTAAAATTTGACAAAGCATATTCTTCAGTCCACTTTACCCAGATGGATCGTACGTTGTCGTGAAGTGCAGGTTTGCGTGAACTTTGTGTACCACAGAGACATCTTTGATGGACAAAAGGTGCAGGCAGTTTGAGATGACCTTCTCCAAGTTGTCAATGCAGAGCTGAACTGTCTCAAACGATTCATATATATTGTTTTCTTCTTCTTGTTTATAGTACTGTACTGATATTCCTTCCATCTATTCCCTCTGCAAGTCTCTGGTTTGTTCACCCTTCACCTAATGTACTCAGTGTTCTTGTCATTTTCCACACCAAAATTTGGTTTTCAATGAATTTCAGCTTTAAAGTATTTAATCAGTGGGAAAAGTGAGACTACAGAACTAGTGAAACTTTGCTGTTAAATTTAAGACATTTCAGTTAAAAAAGTTGTGATGGCTGAAGTTTCGTTTTTGGGTGAATTACAGTGTCCCTATCAAAATTCACTGGTGGACTTTTTCTTTTCTTTGTTACGATATTGCAGGCTGCATAAGTCATCAAGCCTGGTTTATTTCAGTTAACTGAGCATTACATTCGCGAGTCATAAGCATAATGGTCAAATTTATAACTGTTAATATTCTATAATAAGATAAGCTTTATGACGTCTGCAGCCTACAAATGCGACCTCCGGAGGATGCAGCCTTCCGTTTGAGAAACGGCCAATAATATGTGATGTGTCACAGGGACATGTCCTTTTACTAGTTTTCAGCGTAAATAATATATAAAATAATTCATTGTTTTTATTTGCAGAAATTTTATTTACAATAAAATTGCATATGTGCTAAACCATTGAGAATTTTCACAATATATTTATTAACAGTTAACCAATCAACAGGTGTTTACTATAGATATTGTTTGGGGTTTTTTTACCCTATACGTCATGGAGTAAAGTGTCATGCCAATTCCAGAATCACTGTATTTTGTGTGGGTAAGAACCTTACATTTCCTTCAGAATTTTTTTTTTTTTTAGTTGTGAAGATGGCAATATGTATAAAGTTCATCATAAAGTTTATAGACTGGAAAATGACAACATTTTTTGAAAATTAAAATGCAAAAGCTTTCCAAACTAATCTTCTCTGAGATTGTTTTCACTCTTCGTCAATTCAAGCTACTCCAACTGAACTGGAATATTTCATTTTACCAAGCATGATGAAATGACTTCCCTCAGAACTGTGTGTGGGAGCTTTCTGGGGAAGCTGGAGCATGAGACTGATTAGGCTATTATATTATGATTGTAGACGGGTCGTAAAATGTTCTGTTCTGTCTTCAATAGGTCTCTGTCATTCTGAGAAGTATTGTATCAGAGCTGGTACAGGCGCTCTCTCTCCATCTCTATTTCTCATTGCAGCTCTCCATCCTCATAGTAAAAAGGTTATTTTCCTGAGAGCGGCTCTCCTGACAGAGCATTCACTTCGTCCTTCTCGCGCTCTTCTTTTCTTCTACATGTCTCTCATCGTTTTTGGGTCCTTTCACCCTCTCTATCGCTCTATATCGCTCCTCTTATTCATACTCTCCAAAATTCGAAAGGTTATCCTTAAGTGTGGTATTTCTCTCTCTCACTCTCTCGCACTCTTTTTCTCTCTCTGTAGTGTGAAAGGCCTGAAAGGTTAACAGCAGCCCATTAGGAGGTAATAGACTCCATACTGACTCCTTATGTAAGACACAAATTCACATACTCTGGCTTGATGGTGTGAGGCTGGTAATAGACTTTTACCTCTGATCTGTTTAATTTCCTTTTAATTCTTGTATTTGTCTTTTATTTCATGACTTTTATTTACACTGTTATTTGTTTTGTGTCTCACTAACTGACTAAAAACAATCAGTATTGGAGGTAAGGCGGTACAAGTGACACTCACAAAATAAGCACTTATTGCTTTTTCTAATACATAGTTACATTTACTCCATAATGTTAGAGGTAAGGTTGCTCTGTGACTGCTCAGGATTGTGTAAAGATGTAATGCTGGATAAAAGCCAGACTAAATTAAGGCAGCTCTGACCCACCTCAGTCCCTAATATCAAAGCATACAGTTGTATTTGCTGTGTAAATGCATTTATTCCACCTCTGAGCTGCATTAACAGTCTGTGTAAAGAATGCACTTCTGTGCTATGTGTGAATTTGGCAAGAGATTTCAAACAAATAGTGTGAATTAATTCACTTTGTAAGATTATTCATTGACAAATAGTATTTCAAGAGAGTATTTCGTTTTATCAGTCCATGTCTTAGTTTCCCTTGTGAAAAAGAAGTGTGCTTCATTGTACTGAATGTGCACTTGTACTTTAGAATATAGTATTGATGGAATAAAAGGTCACTTGAGTAAACGTAAAGTAGACTTTCAATACTATAATTCTAATACACTTTTAAAAAATGCACTTTGTTACAATGCTAAATTAAGTTTGTCAATTTAAATGTGTAAAATATTTTATATTATTACTACATGACTTAAGCAAATATCACAAACCAGTCAGCGTCAACAGACTCCTTGGAACGATTAGTGTATTTGTCCAGTGACGTAAGCTAACTTTAGTTTAAGCGTAAATTATTTTGATGGGGATGTTTACAGGATGAATTGCTGCAGGGTCATGTCAGCTTTGCCCTGTGAGACACTGTAAATTGGGGATGACATTTATGGTTCAGTATGGCACATAGACTGTGTTACCCTGCTGCAAAATGATCTAAATTCAAGACCCAGGAATCAAGCAGCCAGCTCACTGTGAATAATGACAAACAACCGTCTGTGTATGTGTGTGATTGAAGACTGGCAACTGATGGTTTATACAATAATTAAGTTTGTTTATTCCGAGGCCAGTGCCCATTTAGGGTGTCAGCATGGCACTCTGTAAAATGCAGCTGGCAGAGGAAGAGAGAAGGCACCATGCCATCATCCATCTCTGAAGAAGGAAAAGAGAGCAGGAGGGAGGGCTGGGACATTGGGAAAATAGATGCAATGTTGGCAGAGAGAGAAAGATGCGCCAATATTAGTCACCACTGCTCTATAGCAGATGAGACACAATGGATATGAGGATATAGTTTCAAATGTGTTATATTTTCTTTAACCTGAATGTAGAAATATAGTTCTCTCTAGGGCAGGTTCATAACAAATGTTTTGTTTGAAAAATTAGGATTTGAAGCCACTCTTAAAAATAACTTTTCACAGTAATGTCATACAGAAGAACAATTTTTGGTTTCTCAAAGAAACTTTCAGTAAAAAATTCTTACAAGAATGATGTTTGTCTCAGTGTGATGAATATTTTAGTAATCTAAAGAACCTTTTCCAGGTTCTATGTTAAATGGGGTCATTACGTGATAAATCAAATTTGCCTTTATCTTTTGGCATATAAGAGGTCTTTGTACCATTAAAACATCCTGCAAGTTTCATAGATTAAAACGTCCTCCTCATTATAAACAAAGCATTTATTTAATCAAGCGTAGGTAGGTGACATCATCCATAAACACTGCCTCCAGAGCAAGACATCAACAAATAGTCATCTTCTTACCATAGGCCCCGCCCACTGGTGTTCAGCCGCTTAACGGCTTGACACTTGATTACAGTAAATGCGAGTGTTGCGTCACGTCAAAAACAAATAGAAATTACGATCACTGCCACTATCTTGTCTACACTGGATACAGTATACAGATGCGTGTTCACTTTCTGACACACGTGCTTAAGTCTGTCGTCAATCGGACAAATGGAGTGAATGTACGCTCACTTTGACGCGTTTGGTTTAAACAGCTCGTTCACGTCTTTGTACAGATATCAGAAGTTTCCCAGTGTAAGGGACGAGTGGATAATTTATTTTTAATGGCACCCCCGGATCGTGTCAGAATATTGTTACGAGTATTTTGTTTTGTAAACAAGGCACAGTGGCATGGAGAGTTCACAAAGAAACATTTGTTGAAAGATGAAGCGGTACTAGATCTGACTGTAGCTGCATCACAAACTGTAAGTAAATGATTTTATAATGCTTTTTCTAGAAATGAAAGTTTTTATTATAATCATGCTGCCAAAACACTCACATGCAATAGCGAGGGGGCGTTGATATTGTTTCCTATGCAGTGATGTTAGCCAATCATAACAATGGCATGTTTCCTGACAAGCCTTAAAGAACCCGCCCCTTAAAAACAGGTTATTTTAGACAGAGGGTCAGAATGAGGGTTTAGAATGTTCACCTCAAGGAACATATTAAAATTATATATATATATATATATATATATCCATGTCATTACCCCTTTAATGGTTCTTCATGGAACCAGATTCCAAACAACCTCTGTTTTTAATCAAGTTTGTGAAGACATTTATGTAATTCAGTTTAATGAAGTATTAGTTTATTGTGATTATATAAGACTTTTTAATTTTATAAGTGAAGTGAACCTTCATTTGTTTCTCTTTTTTTCTCTATAACTTAATCTCTCTCCAGTTCATTAAATTGTATCATTTCTGAACCGAATGTCCATATGCTAAATGCTACTATTCCCCTTTATCCCCTTTAGATGTTATTGCCTGTTGCCTGGAAATTATTTCTGAATAAGATAAAAACCATCATGAGACAGACTTCATAAATAGCTTTCTTACCTTTTAATGTTCAAAACACCATTATTTGTTTCACATCAATGTAAACTAGCAACCTGTCAAACTTTGTTTTCCTTCTATGCTTTAAAAGAAATTAATATTTTAGTTCTGCAGGCATGCATTAAATTGATGAAAATGACTGTAAAGACATTTTATAATGTTACAAAAGTAACATTTCTATTTCATATAAAAGCTGTTTGCTTATGCAGCATTAACCAAACACTGGGAATCAAAGGTTACATGTGCACTCTCTGTATCAGCATATATCCATCAGAAAGCTCTGAATCGATGCAGAATCAATACTCCGTACTCCTCTTCCATCAGTGACTGTTTCACACTCTGAGCTATTTGATTTAAATTATGTGACAATAACAGCAACACAACAAATCTCTCGGGTAAACATGCAAGATCCGTCCCTGATATATCAATGAAGTTTTAACATAGAGATAGAAATATCAAAGCACATTCAGATCAGAAATGCATAGTCTACTCGTCTGCTGCATTTATCACCTGTCAGAGACTCTGATGTGTCAGGATGTGTTGAGGTGCTGGTGGTACGTGTCTAAGCTTGTTGTGTGTGATGACTGGTTGATCCTGCTCGCTGAGCCCCAATTTAAACAGCGCTTACTCGGCTGTGCGACCGCATGAACCACAACAGATTTTCTGGATCTGTTACAATGTGCCATTTTCTCATTCTCACACCCTCCTGACATTCCACAATTTTTTTTCTCTCTTTGTGTTTGTTTTCATTTATATGTGGTAGGTTTTGATGTTATATAGCATCAAAAGTCCTTGTTGTTTCACTTTCCTCCTCTTGTCTAAAGAGTCAGGGTCCCTTATGGTTGTCTTCACTTGTTTTCATCACCTTCACTCTCTCCTTTTTTCTGTCTCCTTTGATCGGGATTGTTCTCAGATGTTCGACATAGGGATGAAACAGAGCTGCAAAACTGGGGTTATTTCGATTTTTTTTGCGTCATGGGTAGGGGACTTTTTTCTCTCTGGACCTGCTTCATTTAATGCATTTGAGACACGGCCAATATCTCGTTGCTGGTGAAATAAGAGGGGCGATTGGGGCAGCTGTAACAAGCCAGTTGTAACGCTGTATAATTCTTCAGTCTCAAACAATTCACAAACAATTTATGATGATTAGTAAAGTTATCTCTCAGCCTGAGAAAACCAAGAGTTATTGTTTCACTTTGTGAAACAATAAAAGCTACAAAAGTTCTTGTTCTTGTTCCTTCTTCTTCCTGTTGTTATTATTATGGATTTTTTTTTCATTTTGCTGTGTGTGTATGTATATATATATTTATAATTAATTTGATAACAGGTAACTCAGTTTTTAACCATTTTCAAAAATCTTTTTTTTTTTCATTGTGCATTCCAATTAATCTCAATCAAACTGCAGTTGGGTTATTTTGATAAGGTTAAAAATAACTAAAAAGTTATCTGTTTTTGAAAATAAACTCTTCTTTATATATATATATATATATATATATATATATATATATATATATATATATAAGGACCATCACCTTCAACTCAACCTAGCTAAGCGAGAACTGCTTGTGGTTTCAACAAACCCATCACTTCATCACAATTTCACCTTCCAGTTAGGCTCATCAACCATAACTCCTTCAAAAAAAGAGCTGTGATTAATGATTAGCTGAATTTCTCAGACCACATTGCTAAAACTGAATGGTACATGCAACATAACTCCTTGTTCAAGCTCTTGTTCTGTCCAGACTTGACTATTGCAATGCTCTCTTGGCAGGTCTTCCAGCCAGCGCCATCAAACCACTTCAATTAATCCAAAATGCCGCTGCAAGATCAATCTTTAATGAGACACACGTCACACCCCTGTTCATCAATTTGCACTGGCTATCAATAGCTGCGGGCATAAAATGCCAGGCATTAATGTTTGCCTACAAAACCACCTCTGGCTCTGCACTCCTTTACCTAAATTCAGTACTTCAGACTTATGTACCCTCTAGAAACTTGCGTTCTGCAAGTGAACGATGCATCATTGTACCATCCCAAAGAGGCACAAAATCACTTTCGTGGACTTTTTCATTAACTTAGCCAGTCTAAAGAAATGGCTAAAAACAAATCTCTTCCATCTTTATTTGAACCTCTAACTCTAGTACTCTCTATTCTAATTCTATTTTATCCATCTGTCTTCTTTGTATCTATATGACCCTCTAACACTAGCTTTCTTTTTTTATTCTATCTACTTGTTTTCTTAAAAAAAACACTTGCTACGTGTACTGTGTTAGGCTAACCAAGACTCATCATAGCACTTACATATTGTTGGTCTTTTGTTGGTTTTGATTGCTTCTATTGTCCCCATTTGTAAGTCACTTTGGATAAAAGTGTCTGCTAAATAACTAAATGTGTATACACCTTTCAGAATCTGCAAAATGTTAATTATTTGACCAAAATAAGAGGGATCATACAAAATGCATGTTATCGTTTATTTAGTACTGACCTGAATAAGATATTTAACATAAAATATGTTTACATATAGTCCACAAGAGAAAATAATAGTTGAATTTATAAAAATGACCCCGTTCAAAAGTTTGCATACACTTGATTCTTAATACTGTGTTGTTACCTGAACTATCCAAAGCTGTGTTTTTTTATTATTATTTAGTGATAGTTGTTCATGAGTTCCTTGTCTGTCCTGAACAGTTAAACTGTCTGCTGTTCTTCAGAAAAACTCTTCAGGTCCCACAAACAGCATTTTTGTGTATTTGAACCCTTTCCAACAATGACTGTATGATTTTGATAATTTTAACTCATATGCAACTATTACAGAAGGTTCAAATGCTCACTGATGCTCCAGAAGGAAATATATATATACAGTGCCCTCCAAAAGTATTGGAACAGTAAGGCCAATTCCTTTATTTTTGCTGTAGACTGAAAACATTTGGGTTTGACATCAAAAGATGAATATGAGATGAGAGATTAACATTTCAGCTTTTATTTACAGGTATTTTCATCTGGATCTGATAAACAACTTACAAGATAGCACCTTTTGTTTGAACTCACCCATTTTTCATGTTACCAAAAGTATTGGAGCAGATAGAATTAACATAGATTAAAGTGAAAAAGACTTAATATTTAGTTGCAAATCCTTTGCTTTCAATAACTGCATCAAGCCTGTGACCCACTGACATCACCAAACTTTTGCATTCTTCTTTTGTGATGCTTTTCCAGGCTTTCACCGCAGCCTCTTTCAGTTTTGGGGGGTTACACCCTTCAGTCTCTTCTTTAGCAGGTACAATGCATACTCTACAGGGTTTAAGTGTGGAGATTGACTTGGCCAGTCTAAAACCTTCCACTTCTTGCCCCTGTTGAACTCCTTTGTTGTTTTGGCACTATGTTTTGGGTCATTATCTTGCTGCATGATGAAGGATCTCCCAATCAGTTTGGTTGCATCTTTCTGTAAATTGTCAGACAAAATATTTCTGTAGACTTCCAAGTTAATTTTGCTGCTGCCATCATGTGTTACATCATTAATGAAGATTAATGAGCCTGTCCCAGAAGAAGCGATGAAAGCCCAAGCCATTACATTACTTGTGTAATGTGTACTATAATGTACACCTGTGTATACTGTGTTTCAGATGAGCTTGTATGTTTGGGATCATGAGCAGATCCTTTCTTTCTCCAAACTTTAGCCTTTCCATCACTTTGGTCCATAAAACCTTTTGCATGAATTACAAGAAAATAATTACTTTTTTTAGACGTACCTGTATATATGTATGTGTATGTATGTGTGTATGTATATATATATATATATATATATATATATGTATATATATGTGTATATATATGTATATATATATATATATAGAGAGAGAGAGAGAGAGAGAGAGAGGGGTTGTTGGTTGAAAGTTAATATGAATAATAGATACATTGTAAAAATGATATGATCAGTCATGGCAAATTATGTTAGGCCTACATTATTTAAAATCATCAAAGTAAGTTGAGCAATTTCAATATTATGTTCATGTGAATGAAATTCAACTTGATTTTTAAGTTTATTTAATATAATTGTAAAAGTTTAAATGTTCAATCGAGTTGACTATACTTCAAAATTTAAGGCAGCAAGTGAATTTGAGTTTTTAAATTTAAATAGGTGGATTTTTTAATCCCAGATGTTGATCCGTACAAAATTCAAAGCCATTGTAAAACAAGTTATAATATATATATATATATATATTTTTTAATGAATGTTGAAATGACATCTTCATAGTATGTAATGAACTTTATTTCATTAAAGTTTCTGCTTGAAAATTGACCAAAAATAAAACATTGAATCTAAATGTCTCAATTAACTTCATTCTTGACAAATAAAAATCTTAATGTGAAATACATTCAATTATTTGCGTTAAAGCAATTACATTTATTTATTTATACATTTTTTATAAAACGGAATAGTGCTTTTTTTAGTTGCCCTCAACCACTGGGTCAGTTTTATTTAATTTCTTACATTTTTAAGTTGTGTTCTTCACAAGGTTCAGTTCCAGACACAATACAGGTGAAATATTTAAAGCCCCCTTGCCATGATCCATTTTGGTTTAATGTTTTTTATATAACATACACGGTAAGATCCCCGCATTCCCTGCTGCTTTTAGGTATTACTGGCTGATCAAAGGTAATAATGGAAAACTACCATCTAAGCTTTCATTTGTCCTCTGATACCTTCAGCTTCCCAGAATCTACAATATTTCAGAAGAAGGCTGTTGTGCTTTTTTAACAGCTTATATTTTCCAGGCCATCCCAGTTTTATAAACCATTCTTAATACTCATTATTATGAATTGAACAGCATAATGCCATTCCAAAATGACTGATACTTATCAGTTTCATTCTATTGACTGCTGCTGAGAGGCTGAGCTCTTGTCTTGAGTACTTCTCTGCTGTCACTCAGACCAATTCAAAGCAAGACTGGAGACTGTTCCGACCTCAGGAAAGACCATTACCAAATTTCTATCAGCAAAGTGTTAAATGCAGTCGTGAGATTCCTCACACCTAAAAGGTGTCAGGAATCTTGAAGTACACAGCAGTGATTGGTTGAGAGGCTGGATGTCAGGCATGAATGTTTCTCGGCTGTAGGCTCCTGCTTATGTAGATTGTGGTGAAGAGAATATTATTTCTTTACGGTGGCAAAGATTTGCCTCATGTCCTAAAGACTACTGCAGAAGGGGGCTCCTGTTGTGTTTGTTAAACTACTAGACTGAGGATTGCATGCAATGAATTATTGATGCCTGGTATTTAAGTGTCTTAAGCCCCGTTCACACTACAAGCAGCACGCAGCGACAAAGCGACACAATCCCATTCATTTCAATGGAGAGCTGGAGATTTTCGGCGATAGTGACCATTGGCGACCGGGTGGGGCGTGTCCAGTGACGCGACAAAGTTCAGAATCCTTCAACTTTATGCAAATGAAGAGCGACATTCGGGAGCGACAGCCAATAGGAAAGATGACAGTAGAGCTCATGTGATAGACATACACACTGGAAGAAAGTAGGCTCTGTGACAAAAGTTGCTGCTAGTGTGACCTAGACTTTCAATATTCAGCAATAAACATCCATTATAAAATATTATGATATTTTTAAAACTAAGATGAGAGTGAAATATAACATTTAAACATTTATTGAATATCACGTCAGAAGGCATTTATTAACCACCCGGAGCCATGTGGAGCACTTTTTATTATGGATGGATGCACTTTTTGGGCTTCAAAATCTCAACACCCTTCCATTATAAAGTTTGGAAGAACCAGAACATTTATAATATAATATAATATAACTCTGATTGTATTAATCTGAAAGAAGAAAGTCATATGCACCTAGGATCGCTTGAGGGTGAATAAATCATGGGGTATTTTTATTTTTGGGTGAACTATCCCTTTAAGGTAAATGAAGCTCTAAAGCCATTGAAGCAGTCAGCCAGTTTATTTGAAAATGTTATTTTCAACCACAGAATGAATGGTGATTTTACGTTTTGAAAATGATGTGTTCATGTCTACAAAAATTTAATTACAAAAAAAGACAGAATTCTCCTGTAAATCATGTATATTGACTGTAGAATATTGTTAGCAGACAAAATAAATAAAATTAAACGAGAGTTAAATTTAAGATGTAACTCAAGTTTATTTAATAAACAATTTAATGATCAAATTGCCCACAGAAACACTTCTTTTTATTCCATGTCACTGGTCTTGATGGGAATTTCTGTTGTTCTTTGTCTCTATAACAACTATACATAGCCCACAACACTCCTGTTTGTTGTTCCAATCATCTGTCTTTTTCATGCCTCCAGGTTTAATGCTGTAATGAACAATCTGTTGTACAGAGGCATTGTGGGTGTTCCTACAAAAGCGGAACTCTCCCGTTCCCAAGCATATTCATCATGCCCCTTTCTATCCAGTATTGGCTAATGGCAGCTAATTAACAGCTTTATGATCAGAAGCGCTGTCACAGGAAGCTGGGGAGAAGCTCCATCCCTAAGGAATAGAACTGTAAACTCCACAGTTTTCTCTCTCGGTGTGCAGATGAGGTTTATTGCATGTTTAGGATATTCAGCAATGAAACATGGCTCAATTTCTTTCTGTCCAGTCAGCACTATTCAAAAACGCTGTAGACAAAACGGCTTTCCCCCCAAGATGCTCTTGATTATGTCTTTCGGGCTCTAAAGGGGCTGTGGGAGTCCTAGCATGTTAAGCACTATATATTAGTAGCTGATTCTATCAGTGCTGCAACCCCTTTAGTGAAGATCATAGTAGGAAACCCTGGGTATTAATAGCAGTGTTGCATTAATTTCAGTCATTATCTCAGCCGGATATAAAAACAGTTGTCTTCTAACCGGATTCAATTCATTCCATAAGATTTCTAGTGACTCACAGGGAAATTTAACTATTAGCACTGAATGCATACACAAAATACTTTATAGTTTTGCTTATGGCTGATATTCACTGATAAATTGTTTTGAAAATTAAATGGATATAGACCAGAGGTCTTAAATATTTTTCAAACAAGAAGCCCTTGATGGATAGAAAGCTTTAGAAGGGACTCATCATCCCTCATTGTATTAAATTGAGTTTTGCAAGTATTTACAAATTTATTCAAATAATACATTTAATGTGGAATTAAATGGAGACAATAAAACACTGAATTAAACTGAACTTTCTGGAATTAAGCTTCCTAAGTTTCCTAGCTTCAGCTTTGGTTAAAATTGATTTAACCATTTTTGTTTAATTAGTTTTTATTCTATTTATTTTATTTTTGCTTAGGAGTTGCTCTTTCATAAAGTAGTGGTGTTGTTAACTAATAAATAAATAAATACTAAAAATCTTTAATAATTGAAATAAAGCCAAAAATACAATTAAGTATAAATATTAGGTTAAATAAAATCAACTTCAGCTTTAAAAAGTGAATGAAAAATAGACATGTTTCTTTGGCAACTAACTGAAATAAAATAAGTTTAGGCTATAATTACTAAAACTAAAATTGAATAAAAATAAATTAGTTTAAATAAACTTAAGAAAACTTAAAAGTAAAGTGAAAACTGAAAATATAAAATTTAATGCTGACTCAAAATACTAAAAATAATACAGTATATAAATATTCCTAAAATATCATTGGTTGGGAGAGGATACCAAACTTCCAAGATATTTCATTGGAGCATCACTTTGTTTTTTTCTTTCTAAAATTTCATGAAAACCATAGAAAAACAAGTGACAATTTTTAGATACATTATTAAATTTCTTTTATTAATCTATAGCTCAGATAATTGTGAAGCTTCATTAAAAGTACCAGACTGGTCAATTAGCTTCACTAGCTATGTTTTGCTATGTTTGCCCAGCACCAAAATGGCATGGAAATTCTTTTCGGCAGGGTAAAAACAGAAGATAATATTCCTGCAATGGCTAAAATTGTCGAGTTTGGCTTAGCACCTGTGTTTACTTTCCATTTGCCTCACATGTTTACACCTTCACAGTACATTAACTGCTGTGATTTAACTAGATGAAGGCCGTGAAAGGGCTTGAATGCATGTCAGTGTTGTTGGTGAGCAGTTTTCACTAAATGATTGTGTACGGCTGTGATGCATTCGCTTCACCTCTGGAGCGAAACATTAGAAATGTGTGATGGCGTTACGTTCAGACACTTCTCCTAATTGTTTTGGACGTGTTGGCTGTGTTGTACTTTGACTGGCCTTTTCTGTTTACGGCTCACATGTTTCACAAAGTATAGCATTTGCTAGAGTATATACATTGGTCTGTTGAAATATGTGTTTGATTCATTAAGATATGACCCAAGTTATTAAGATATCTGTTTGTATGGTCCACAAAAATAAATCAAGACTTTTGACCAACCTTGAAAAGCTACTTTAATGAGCAAATAAAAGTGCAGCAGTGATTTAGTCTCTCTGCTTTTTATTCTCTCTCTCTCACTCCCTGCTCTGCTTCTCATCAATATGCAGCTCTCTAGAGAATTTGATCTATTTTACACCTGAAAGCCTTCGTTCAAAAAAAGAAGTGAGTTTGGCTTCTCATGCATCCATTCCACTGACGTTAAGCATTTAGGTAAAGCTTTATTCTAAACTCATGAATTTTATATAAGTTCATATATGTAGTTTATAAAAAATGATGTTATTAGTCTCACAACAGTGGTGCATGATTAATGTTACTCTACTTGAGGTATTAAAGTCGTCACCAGGCTCCTTAATTACCTGTAATGATGACAGAACTCTGCATTATACTGCAATCTATATAGATGAAGTGTGTGTTTTCTGTTTTACCAAAGCAAATAATGATTGTTTTTAAACAGGTTTCCTAACATGCTCCCTGCCTGTCATTGGTCAGACAAACAGGTAGCCCCACCCCAAACTCACCCCATTGGTTGAGCTGTTGCCATGCCAGGCTGGTCAGAATGAAGCAGAGTGATGTTTTAATGCATCACAGAGCCACAGTGTTGAACTTTTTTTTTTTAACAACAAATTGTTAATAGTTGTGTCTGCATGTTAAACTGGAAAAGGAGAAAACATTTCAACATAGACAGAAAACGTCTCGGGTTAGACTGTAACCCTTGTTCCCCGAGAAAGGGAACGAGACACTGCGTCGGTAACGACACTTTGGGGGAACCCCCTCAGCGTAGCGCGTCTGAAGCATGAATGAAACTATTCCAATCCTGATTGGTGTTGTGTCCAGACCCGGCGCCAGGGCACCTCCATCAGGGGTTAGGGTGCAGAAGCGTGCAATCTGTGATCGTGTGCAGTTGCTGAAACTCGCTAAAGCGTGCAATCGCTTTCTTATGTGCGCTGTTTTATCGGTACTTTCGCTTTCGAAATCGATCACATTCAGCGAGGAGGGGAGAGGATGGAAAGTGGGGGGGGGGCACAGAAACTCGTTTGGGGGGGCACCATTTTTGCGGGCCATGCCCCCCCTTGGCGCCGGCCCTGGTTGCGTCATGACGTAACATGTGATGGCATACTCGGAAGATACAAAGGGACACCGGCACACAACAGAGTCAGCTTTTGTGATGAAGCAAGCCGCTCCCAGGCATGGAGAGGTGTGGCGAAGAGACGCAGTGTCTCGTTCCCTTTCTCGGGGAACAAGGGTTACAGTCGTAACCTGAGACGTTCCCCCTCGAGGGAACTCACACTGCGTCGGTAACGACACTTTGGGGAACGTATACCCACTATGCCACCCGAAACATGCCTGTCCTAGTGTGAAGCTGAACCAGGCACAACTTAGGACGAGAGCACTCGTGCACCTGGCGTGGAGGGAAGGTCCAGGCTATAAAACCTAATGAAAGTATGCGGAGTGGACCACCCAGCCGCATCGCAGATCTCCTGCAACGGGACTCCTGAAAGGAGGGCCCTAGATGATGCGATGCCTCTAGTAGAGTGGGCCCTCAAGGCCACAGGTGAAGGCAAACCGCGCACCTGATAGGCCAAGGTAATAGCCTGAATAATCATTAATAATTATAATAATTATTAATTGTCTGCTTGGAAGCAGGAAGTCCCTTCTTGGGTGATCCAAAGCTCACAAACAACTGTTCCGACCTCCTCCAATGAGAAGACTTCTGAATAAAGATATTCAAAGTTCTGACAGGGCAGAGAAGATGAAGCTTCTCTTCTTCCGCCAACACATGAGGCAGAGGATGAAAGGCCTGAAGAACCACCGGCCGTGCCACATTAGATGGCACCTTGGGCACATAGCCGGGCCTAGGGTGTAAAATGGCCTTAACTCCTCTAGGGGCAAACTCCAGACTGGTTGGTGAGATACCCAAGGCCTGGAGATCCCCCACTCTCTTGAGTGAAGTAGTCGCTAGGAGGAAGACCATCTTAAAGGCCAGGTTCTTTGCCGTAGCCGACTCGATAGGTTCGAAGGGGGCAAGTGACAGCCCTTCCAGGACCACAACCAGATCCCAAGTTGGGACACTGGAACGAGTCTCAGGCCTCATCCTCCATGCACCACGGAGGAAACGCACGACCAGCTGGTGCCTCCCCAGAGGCCCAACATCTAAAGGCGCGTGGAAAGCCGCAATGTCAGCCACGTACACCTTTAGTGTGGACGGGGTAAGAAAGACCAGCAGATTAACGATCTTGGAGGAACTCCAGCACTGAAGCCACCGGGCAGTTAACTGGGTCCAACCCACGTTCTCTACACCACGTAGAAAACACATTCCACTTTAGGCCGTACAATCTCCTTGTGGAGGGAGCCCTAGAATTGAGTATGGTCTCAATCACTCCAACCGACAAGCCAGCCTCTAGGTACTGCGCTCCCTCAGGGGCCAGACCCACAGTTTCTCGAGAGCTGCCCGGGCGTGCTGCACGCCCAAACAATGAACACACAGCTGATGTGTGTCCCCACCCGTTAAAAACCTCGGGCAGGGATGCACACACCGCTTGAACTGTCCACTTGCCATGACAATATACTGCTTGTGACAAACAACACCAAATAAGACACACAATGACACAGAGCGCTTGCTGAAGAGCAAAAAGCTGATTCTGTTCTGTTCTGTTGTGGATTGGAATAGTTTCATTCATGCTTCAGACGCGCTACACTGAGGGGTTCCCCAAGGTGTCGTTACCAATGCAGTGTGAGTTCCCTCGAGGGGGAACTAACAATCCCTGTAAAAACTCACTGTCAGTTAGTATGAAAAGCGAGCCTGCTGTAAGGTCCATTCAGCACACTCTCATTGTGATTTACAACTATTTTATGCTTTTTGAAAATTGTATCAAATTCACACAAAAAACAGCACCTCATACAATAGTTAGGTTTTCTCTTGAGATTGGGTTGAGTAAATTCCTTCAACTACCAAAGTCAAATTGTATGAGATTGCTTACTCTATATTTCAAGTTAAGTATTACCATGTTAGATTAGTTAATTAACTTATATTATGATGTACTGTAACTGTAGCTCAGGTTTTTTAGTTCTGATAACTGCTGTGCTAATCATTCTTGAATTTACTGGACTTCAGGGGTGCACAATTATTAGTGAAGTTCACAAATAATTACAAATAAATGGCAAGTAACACATTCAATTAAAGATAGCATGTAGACTGAAATAGTATTTTACATCCATGTTCATAGCTTTCTTACTTCAGTCGAAAAGAAATTAAGGTTTTTCAGGAAAACATTCCAGGATTCTCAATATAGTGGACATCCAATGAAGACCCAGTGGGTTGAAGGTCTAAATTCAAAGGGAAAGGTCAAACATGACGTAGGCGGAAGTACCGACCTAATGTTTACAAAGTGAATGTACAAAGAAAGTCAAATGCCCTTTACAAAAAAAAGAAAAAATGATGTCGGATGATTTTAAAAATGAGATGGGAGTTTTTTGCCCTACCGTACCTTTTTGAACCGAAGTACACAGGTGAAGCACTAACCACGCGTAACCTTTCCAACATGTGTGAAGACGTGCATCGCAGAGCTAATGCAAAATGAGCATTTGTGGTTAAAAAGAATATACAGTTTTATGGGTTTTTTTAGAAAATAACCGATTGTTTTGCTAGACAAGACCCTTATTCCTCAGCTGGGATCGCATAGAGCCCTTTGAAGCTGCTTCAACCCACTGGCCACCACTGAAGTTCACTACATGGAGAAAAATCCTGTAATGTTTTTCTCAAAAAACGAAGAGATGTTCTTTATAAAAGTTAAGACTTGACCACGGGCACCTAAAACAGTTAATTCAAACATACCCCCACATGTCTACGTCACAGTGTGGGGAGATTTGCAAAACACCGCCCAAATGTATACACAAAGAAAGGGGCGTGATTTTTATTCTCGCTGTAGTATTGTTGCTGCCGCCGGCGCCATGTGGTGGAGACGCTGGGTTTCGTTGTGAAAACTAAAGTACTTTGTTTGGGCTTCCAAAAGAGGACACAACTAGAAATCAGTGGTTATGTGGGTCATGTGGGTTAGCAGCGTCATATGACCCCTTTAATTTATTTTCGACTGAAGAAAGAAAGACATGAACATCTTGGATGACATGGGGGTAAATTAGCAGGAAATGTTTACTTTGGAAGTGAACTAATCCATTGAGTGAATGACTCTTAGATCATTCAGTTTCCTATTTACAACAAAGTTTCCTATTTTCCTAATTCATTCAGTTTCCTATTTAAAACAACATGTCTACTCAGTTGTACATGCTGAGGGAGGTTATTTCACTTAAAGTGGTCATTTTGAACTAGTTTTTAACAGACCATGCCACGATAACTTAATTACTTCAAGAATGCTTTGTAGCTGCATGGTTGCCTTAAGTTAATTTTTGTTTTTTTTGTTTTTTTTACAGTGTGATCCGCTCATTTCTTGCTCTTTTTCAGATAATTAATGTCACAGCTCAGACCTTTATAGCTGCCCTTCTTAAACTCCTGATATCACGCTCTCTCGCTCTCCGGGAATGAAGAGACATATTTTTATCTCTTGTTTTGATTCAGTGTTTAATGTTTGTGCCTGCAGTAGATAGGACTCACATGTCTGCTGCTGGGCTGATTGTATTAGAGGATTATCAACCCCTCCTTCTTTTATAGAGCCCATCACAAGACCTGGATCAACCAAATCTTCCACTTTCCATAACATTTCAATCTTGTCTGCTGGACAGTTGATGTTTCAGTCAAGTATCCACAGAGCTCATGAGATTCTTTTATTACAGTGGTGGCTATATGTTGTCGTTGATGAGATTGAAGTGTGTGTGCTGATATTAAAGATTGTACACAAAGAATAGAGGTTTGAAATGACTTTTATGAGCTTGTGTCTTTGGCCACAGGCTCTTTTCTCGATTAAGTTTTAATCTTTCTACATAAAGAAGACACCAAGGAAAGCATGTGATGCCATCCTGCAAGTCAGCCTTAATTGCAGCCATTACTTGAATCTATAGATTAAACCTATGAATCAGTGGCTTCTTCAGAGGAGCTGAGGTGATGAATGTTGTGTCTATTATTTTGTGTGTAGTGAGCCTGGGTCATCACCTGGGAATGTCTCGTGCCCTGAGACAAGAAGGCAGCCATTAAAAGTGTCCTTGCACTGCCACCCATCCATAAATTTTTTTGTCTTGAGCTGGTCATTTCTAGCATCTGCCCTGGCTGGAGCCATTTGACATGATAACTTTGTTTGTTTTGACATTCCAGATTCTCCCTGAACAGGTCATATATCCCATGACTAGTCTGCATTGCATAGAAAACATATTTTGAATGTCATTTACAAACTTCTACACATTCTCTGCCCCTTGGTTTATTATGGATAATTAAATCCTGTTTTCATTTTACTCTTTATTTTCTATCATATCAAACCATAACATTACTGGGATTAATACCAGTTTCATGTTTTTTGGTGCTCCTGTGTCTTCCTAGTGTTCTGGTTTGTTTTCATTTAATAAATGTGAATTAAACTATTCTGATTCTGATTCCACAGCATGATTCTGAACAAATGAACAAAGTAAAAATATTTTTATCTGAAGCTGTATGAATAAGCAGTTTTTTGATTCCCTAAATATACCACAGTTTAAAAGTTTGGGGTCAGTAAAATTTTGAAAGAAGTCTCAAATGCTCACCAGCCTCATTTATTTGATTAAAAATACATCAGAAATTGCAATATTATGAAATAGTATTATTTCAATTTAAAATAAGTAATTAAAATAAAAGTCTTGTGCCGCTTAAATTTATGGAAACTATGATATATATATACTGTATATATATTTTTTTTTTTCAAGATTGAAAGTTGAAAAGAGTTTACTTGTATCAGATTTGCAATGTTTCCTTCCATCTGATGTGAATCACAGTAAACACCTTAAGCCTGGTGACCTCCTTCATCTAAATATCCTGATTTTCAGCTCACACTTTTGAGTACTCCTGTCTGAATTCCTTTAATTGTCTGTCCTGATGATTTGTAATCCTTTTCATTTGTTTTATCCCTTTTCCCTCTGTCTCTCTCTCCCACACTTGATGCATTCTTCCTGTCATGCCTTTGTACCATCAGAGGTCGAGATTCCCTTCTGAATGATAACAGAACTTTTCTAAAGCAAAAAAGTTACCAATACAAATGATAATTTATTCATTCTTGTGCATCTGGCTAGTCTGTAATATGCAGTGTGCTTGGAAATTCATGTATATAAACTTTGCCTTCTTAAATATTTAAACAAATGTTTTAGGTTGATTTATTAATTTAAAGAAATATTTCACTGTTCATGTCCCTACAGTACGTGAAGACTCATTTTCTGTGCTGATTGTGAAATCTATGAAATGGATTTAAATAGCTCTATTTGTAGCAGAAATATATTTATTCAGAAACTCTTTATCATAAGCATAAAAGAATAATTGAACTGCATGGGTGAAGAACGTGCACAATTAGGTGAATGATGGGCATTTCGATTCTATGGAAATATGCATAGCTTTCTGCATAATTACTCTGGCACAGATTCATATGTAATTCAAGTACAGCACACCCTTAATTCAAGTGATGATAATGAATGATTATACATCCTCAAGATAAGAAAAATCACACATTTTGCAACAATGCTAATTTAAAATCAGCTGGTTTTGTCATCTGTTTATCTGATAGATCATCTGTTCACCACGATATTCACACAGATGTTTTGTCAGATGGCTTGTTTTAGCTAAACTTTGCATTACAATGTTTTTAGTTTTAGTTCCCATATTTCATTTATATTCTTTCTAAAAATGAAGCTCATTTAATACTGAACATTAAACTGTATATTAGCATATATTTAATGCCTTTATTTTTATTTAATAATCAATAATTTTTTTAACAAACTTACTAAAATACCTACACTGTTAACCCCCCCCCCCTAATTTTACAGAAAATAACTTCAAATTACATTCAAAACTTAGTATAATTACAAACAATATCTGTTAATTAACAACTTGACTGTTATTTTAGGTACTATATCATTAAAGACAAATTACTGTATTTTTTTTTTCTTTTTTATAGAGGAAATTACTGTATTACTTTTACAGTTTTTTTGTGTTATTTTAAATTATGTTCAAAACTCTGTAAAATTACAAATAATATCTGTAAGTTAACAACTTGACTTATTTTAAGTATTATTCCATTAATGATAAATTACAGTAGTTCTCATTTTTATTTAAAAAAAAATTATTGGATTATTTATACAGTATTTTTTCAGTTTTCTTAAATTATGTACAAATTTACATAAAATTACAAAAATAATCTGCAATTAAAAAAATGTACAGTTCATTATATTAAAGATTTATGTCCATTCTATGAATTTAATGTTCTTTTTTGTAATTTTACAGTAAAATTACAAAAAATGTGGTTTTATATTTAGGTGTATTTTTACATTCAAGCTCTGTAATTTTATATAGAATAGAAAATCAGCCTTAAATCCATAAATCATGTAACCGTGCAATAAAAAAATGTATTGCATTAAAAATCTCTCTCTCTCTCTCTCTCTATATATATATATATATATATGTGAAGATTTTATATTAGATATTTGTATTGAGAATAATATATAACATAAAATATAATTATTTTTTTTGTTAACAACTGTTTATTATGTTTTATTTTGTGGAAGGGTAGTACAAAAAAAGCAATGTAAAAATAAATTAAAAAAATTATAAAGACATTAATTAATATTACTAGATAAATAACAATAAAATCATTTTTACAAAGATTTTAGAAAACAAGACAAAAATATAATTTAATTTAATACAGTTGACTGATTTATTTATTAGCGTAATTTTGTTTCATTCTGTTTTGACTTGCTATTTCAAAGATTAAATTTAAACAATATTACACTTCATTAAAATTTCTGTAATATGTTTATTGCAATATGTTATTCCATCACTGCCACACATGGCCCAGCTCTGGCTGAAAGGGTAGGCTATATTGCCGACAGGAGGCCGGCCGTGCCAGCTTGAGGCCACATTTGGGCCAAGATCGCTTGCTATGGGAAGCACCACAATGTTCAAGATGGAACAACACTCTTAGGGCCAACCTATACATTGTCTTTACTTTTGAATAACTAAAAAACAGATCGTCACTTTCTATGGTGAGAAGTTCAACATTTTAAGTTTACTTGTCTCTGTAGTCCTGTTGCAGTCAATAGCTTGCAATATATATACTATTATATGTAGACAAATTTTGTAACTTTGTAATATTTTTAAATAAGTGTTATGGTGGACAGAGGATTAACTAACAGGCTGTGTAACACTGAAGGGCCATATAAGGGCTCTGCAATTAACCCATCCAAAGTGCACACACACCGTGAACACACACCCGGAGCAGTGGGCAGCCATTTTTGCTGCGGCGCCCGGGGAGCAGTTGGGGGTTCGGTGCCTTGCTCAAGAGCACCTCAGTCGTGGTATTGAGGGTGGAGAGAGCGCTGGACATTCACTCCCCCCACCTACAATTTCTGCCGGCCTGAGACTCGAACTCGCAACCAGATTACTCGGATTACGAGTCCCACTCTCTAACCATTAGGCCACGACTTCCCATATTAATGGATTCCCATATTAATTTGATCAATTAAAGGGGTCCTATTATGCGTTTTCACTTTTTGAATTTTAGTCAGTGTGTAGTGTGTATGTTTGGGCATAAAACGATCTACAATGTTACAAATCTCACAGTCCACTCCAAAGGGAGATATTTCGTTTTTAAAAAATCCCTTTTCAAGAACTACAGCGAACGGCTCGTTTGGACTACAAAGTTGTTTTCCTGTATTTATGACATCACAGAAATCTGAATGGTTGAGGGGTGGGGAGAACTGCACGTTTCAAAATCAAAACCAAGTGCGGGTGTTTTTATATCACTGTATTTCTGATGGAAACCAACTATTTTCAGAAAATTTTGGATGTCATTTTCATTTCATCTTGCATATAATGGCTGTGTCTCGTTTAGAAGGATGCGTCCTCCGAAGGTCTCATTCGAAGGGTGCATACGTCATCGAGGCGGTCTCATTTCAGAAAAGCAAGTAGGACACTCCGAATGCGACCTTCGAATGTGTCTTCTTTCACAGGAATTCGGAGGATGTATCAGGTGCATCCTTTGCTGCTACAGATAACCCACAATTCTTTGCGTCGCCATAAACCATCGTTTAAAAAAAAAAAAAAAAATGGCGGTGCGGCAGATCTACACACAAGTCTTCATTTTTTGAAAGTTGTATTGCAGGGTGTGGTAAACATTGTTACAAGAGTTTAGCGATTTTTAAATGTTTATCAGTACTTTGTTAGCAAATAAGTCAAAATATGAAAAAAATCTGAAAAAAATCTATCTAAAATGACCAAACACTACAAGAGGGAAAAATCAACAGTAGAAATACAAGTAGAAATAATTCCTGTTCAATTTTGTTTTGAATAGGGAGCAAGGAAAATACGGAGAAATTTATAAGATTGAGACAGGAACATTCTGATCTCTTCACTGGAGCTAAAAATACAGCCTTATACGGTTGGAGGTAAGATCTTAGAATTAAAAAGTATGCAGTCAGTCTTCTTTCTTCTTTTTGAGCAGAATTAATCTCATTCTTGCCTGAAAGCATAAAATAAAGTTCTGCCAAGAACGACATGTTATACCAGGTTAGACCAGTCCTGCAGAGTTTTGCTCCAACCCTCATACAAACTCACCTGCCTGTTGCTTTCCAGTAACCCTTAGAACCATGTTTAGCTTGTTCAGGTGTTTGATTAGGGTTGGAGCTCAACTCTGCAGAACCAGCGTGTGCAACCCCTATGTTAGGCAGAAGAACAGTCTTATTTCTAAGGAGTTTTCACTCTAAATTGTCATGTAATTCTTGTTATTTTTATGATTATAGATTTATTCTGGGAAAAAATGGACCTGTCCAGTAAAATAACACCAGCACAAGCAAAGAAAAAGTGGGACAATTTAAAAATATATATATAAGGTAAGCTAAGATGTAGGCCTTGTACAGTCCTATGTCTAAGTTGTCTCAACTCTATAAAAATAAACTTTTTAAATTTCAATGAATTTAGAATACATCATGTTGATAATTGGCACAGTCAAAAGATTCAGGAGCACCTTCTGATCAATAATCAAAAATTCTGATAAAAAATATGCCTTCCCATTACGAGGTGATATTTAACTCCTTAAAGTGATTTACAGGGGCATTTATTTATTTATTTATTTTTACAATTTTAACTGCATTTGTCTAATGTTATTAAAAGTATGTCATCTTTTGTTAAATTCAAAAAAGATATGTTTATAAGCTTTTTACACTTTCTACTTAAACAATAGAATAAGAAGAATAAGTTAACAAACATATGAAATCAGTATAAGCAAAATTAATTTGTACTACAGAGGCGCACAGAACACAAAAGTGGCTCTTAGGTGTATTTTCAGAAATTAAATGAGGCTCAGAGGTGGCGTGAGTGCAATTAAATTCATGTTGAGATTAATTTTTCAAATCTAAATTTTTAAATATACAAGTATTGAATGATTTAAATAAATTATACTTTGTAAATCATTTCATTTATCATTTCATTTATTCATTTAGCTGACGCTTTTATCCAAAGCGACTTACAATTGCTATATATGTCAGAGGTCGCACGCCTCTGGAGCAACTAGGGGTTAAGTGTCTTGCTCAGGGACACATTGGTGTCTCACAGTGGATTCGAACCTGGGTCTCTCACACCAAAGGCATGTGTCTTATCCACTGCGCCATCACCACCCATTAAAAATAAATATATAATTATACTTTAAAAATGAAACTAAAACTGCCAGCAGGTGGCGGCAAGTCACTGATTTTATCTTGGAAATATTTATTATTTTGAACAGCTGATTCATTCAGGAATGAAACAAGTGGCTGTCTTTATGAATGGTTAATTGAATCATTGACTCACTAGACTCACACATTCATTCATAAACGAAACGCCACTGTTTGAATGGAGATGCACAGCAGATCAGCTGTGACTTTGTTTGAAACTATTTTTGTTGTAGTCACTTAAGTTCATTAAATTCTTGTTTCTTGAACTATTGTATTAAATCAATATCACATTTTCAAACCCACTTAATCATTAAAAGTCAAGCTCCTTAATTCATCTTGATCTCACAAATGTAACTGAAATGGTCGCACTGTAGAACCCTGTATTGACAACTTTACAGACTTAAGATCTTTAATGCTATTAAGATTCTTAAAACCGTTTATGCCACCACCATTAACATTTTTTTGTCTTAGGAATGCAAACATCCAGGGTCAGGTGAGCGCCTGAACAACAGAAAGCCAACTGCTGAAACCTGGCCGTGGTTTGTTCTAATGGATGAGATGTTGGGTCAGCGGCCTTCCATTCCCCCCCGGTTCTCATAGCTTCACTGCCTGATGATGAACCACGGCCAGGTTGCAGTTCTGTTGAGCCTACCCAGGAAGCAGAACCGCAGGACAGGGCAGGGACAGAGCAGTCACGGCCAAGAAAGAGGAAAAAACAAAACAGATCCTCTTCTTGGGCTCCTTAAAGAAGATATGGCACGTCAGAAGGAGTGGGAAGAAAGGAGAGATGCGGAAGACAGGGCGAGGAGTGATAGGCTCTTTAATTTACTCGAAAAATTAATTGATAAAATGTAACAAAAATATTTTAACACAGTCTCATCCCAACTCGTCACATATTGACGCTTGGTTTTTGCGTCGCTTTTTGACGCTCAAGGTACCCCTTTAGCACAATATTTACTACTATTTACTATTTACAATATTGACTTACTATTGTTACTTACACATATTAAAAAGGTAATTCGATTGTCATCATTTCACTAAATCTTTAAATTAATCTATTCTAAATAGCTAAACACAATCATTAAAGAATAAATATATTTGGTTATTAACAAAAATAAAAGATAAAAACATGAAAAAGATGTCTTGTGTTGTGTGAGCTCTGATCCTGACTTCCAAGTAAGCCTAAGAACAAAAGAAGAAAAAAAATACTGGGTTAAGGATTTTAAAATTCCATGAAAAAGTAATCAGTTATCAATTTATAATACTGCATATCTACATTAAACTGAAGTATAGGTAATTATACATTTCATTTTAAAATCAGTATTTGTAGCCAATTATTAAATTGTATTTAGTGTGTTCAACTCACTTTTTTAGTTAGGATTATTTATGTAGTCGTGGTCTTGGTTGACATCCTGTAAGGCAGACATTGGTTGCACAATCTCAAACGCCATGCTACACCAGATACTGCCTCCCCTTGATTGCATGCCTCCACATCATCTTCCTCTTCTTCTTGGCTGTCGTCTGGTAGCATAATGTCGCCAACACCAAGGCAGATGTTGTGCAGCATGTTGCATGTCGCTTTAATCTGTATACACACAAATATGAAAACATGTTGGCACTCTAAATTGTCAATTCTTTTATCTGACATTGAAGTTTTGTTTTAAGTAAAGGTCAAATATAGAGAAAAACAATCCAACCTTTGGTCCAAATGTTGGACGCACTTCAAGTGCCTGAAGAAAGATGGCTCTAAATCGCATCATCATTATTCCAAAAGCATGTTCAATAATTGAGCAGCCTTTGGAAAGATGTGCATTGAAGCGCTGAGTAGATGGTGAGGCTGGATTCTTGAATGGTGTCATGATTGCGATTGGCTTCTCTGTGCAGGGGTAACCACCGTCGCCGAAGAGGAAAAAGCCCTGAGGTGGATGCTTTGCCTGTTTGTAAATGGGGCTGTTCTTAAGCACCCGTGAGTCGTGGACACTCCCTGGGTACCCAACAAAAATGTCTAAAAATGCCCCTTGATGGTCACATATCCCTTGAAGCAGGATGGAGGCAAAACGCTTTCTGTTTTTATAACACTGTCCATCAGGGCCAGCTGGTGGTTTTATTCTCACATGGCATCCATCAATTGCTCCAACAGCTTTACCAAATGCCTGGTGACTGGTGAGAGAAGCAAAGCCAGCACCAACCTGGAGCAGCTGTTCTTCTGACTTGGGTAGGGCCACAACCTTTGGCAAAATTGCAATGACTTCATCAGCCACTCGATGTATAATTCTGTGAATGATTGTGGCATCCCGTGGCATCCCAAAAGCCTGCGACACTACCCTGTAAGATGCACCACAGGCCAACCAATACAAAAACATCAAGGTCTGGAGTGTTGTACCCCAGCCATGTCTCCGTTGCTGATGAAGCAGCTCCAAAAGTTTATTGAGGCTCTCTCTCTTCAGACGAAAGTCTGCTTTTGAATCCCCTCCATCAAAAAACTTCTCAAGAACAGGGACATGGGGATTGAGCCTGCAATACTTAATGTATGTCTGTATGAAACAAAATAATAAAGATTATATGTACAACTATATACTATTGTGTTTAATCATGTGTAATATTGTTTTTCAGTTCATTCTTGATGTTCAATATTGTGTTTCATGTATATATGACATATCTACAGCATTAAATTAAGTTAATTGAAATTATCTTAAAATTTAGATTATATTAAAATTGAGAACACTGGGTTAAATTATGATAAATTATGTAATTTATGCAATTAATGTAATTCATAGCACTTTTAAATACAGTGGGATCACAATAATAATAATAACAATAATAACATTGTATATAAAGTATATAGTAATGTGTAGTAAGATAAATTTAGTTATATAATTATTGCTTCAATGCCCTACAACTAAAGGCTTTATATATATATATATATGTATATATGTACTTATATTTAGTATTATTATTATTAACACTATTATATTAAAGGAACTATGCTACAACTTACCTCAAATCTCCGTCGGTAAAAATGGATAAACTTTGTTCTTAATATCCTCCTCCTTTTTTTCTCTAACAGATGTCTGTTGTACGTACGCTGTAGCTCCTCAAAACTGAATAAAATAAAACAAGTAAAAACATTTTCTTTTCAGCTAAAGTCTGGTGTAAAGATAAACATTCAAGTGGAAAGTGACAGCAGTATAATTTAGCCTAACGTTACCTGCAGTCGGTCATAATTTTAATCAAACAACAAAATACTATAGAGAAAATCACAAAATGTATTTAACTTGTCTTTGTTCTATTGCATTAGTCCTATTGTTTGTAATTTGCTACTTTGATCTTATACATGTGATATATAAGATATATTGTGATATATTATTATTGTGAAGTAAAATGTCCTATATTGTGAAATAGTATGTTCATATCGCCCATCCATATTGTCAGCTAGTTTTAAGACCAAACCCATAAGAAAAAAAGTGATAGAACTTTGAAATGAGTAACTTGAGAACACTCACACTTAAACTAATTTGACAGAGAGGACCTGAAAGCATGATCCTTGAAGAAGAATACTGTATGTACACCAGGATTTTGGATCAGCTGTCAAGATTCTGTATGGAGCTGGTGAGTACATTTTTGAAAGCCCATGTCTCTGTCAGTGAGTAGATAGTGTTTTATTAAACAAATTAATAATAGTGTGTGTGTGTGTGTGTGTGTGTGTGCTTCCGCCTCATGAACCAGAAGTTTTGGAAATGAAAATCTTCTATCACATAATCCTCAGAGGAAGTGAGTATTCATGTCTGACATTAAGAAATACTAATATAAATTAATTTTTAAAGGAATTTTCGCAGTATTTTTGTTCAATGTTATTCATTTGTTTTAATACCAGACAAAACAGGTGTCTTCTGACATCTTTTTTCTTTTTTTTTTTCTTTTTTCCCCCAGCTTATCCAGCTGATTACTGGCAATTTGGAGGAGGACTGCTCTTTATCCGCTGTGTCTGTCACTTCTGGCCATGGACCTTTTGTTGTATGTTTTGGTTTTACTTATTACACTCATATAGCTAGAATTCAGAATTAAAATACATATGTTTGTCTACATATATTATCAGAGCTACAGTGGTGCCCTAAATTATTAGAACACTAGTATTTATACCAGTTAAAAAATGGTTTTAAGTCAGTTATTTCTATCTTTTGCTGTATAGTGTCAGTAGTATATATCAGTTTACATTTCATTTTTCATTCATTTTTGCCATTAATTGTAATAATCCAGTGAGATTTTTGTTTGCACAAGGAGTCTGAAAACAGCCAGTGCTCCACACAGAGATCTGATCTCATCGTATAAATCCAGAAGAACTGTGGCAGCGTCCCCAAGATGCTTCAAGAAACCTACCTGCAAAGCTAAAAGTTTTAGGCACTTGTGTAAAAATTCTGTAAAATGAGGATTTTGTCAAAAATAATGCCATAAATACATTTTCTTTATCAATTGACTTCTATTAACTAAATTAAATAAACATTTAGTGTGACCATCCTTTGTGTTTAAAGCAGCTTTTGCTCTAGGTGCACTTGTGGTTAGTTTTTCAGGTAACTTTACAGGTAGGTTTCTTGAAGCATCTTGGAGACGTTGCCACAGTTCTTCTGGATTTAGTCTGTCTCAGTTTGTTCTGTTTCTTCATGTCATTCCAGACAGACTGGATGATGATCAGATCAGATCTCTGTGTGGAGCACTGGCTGTTTTCAGACTCCTTGTGCAAACAAAAATCTCACTGGATTTACAATTAATGGCAAAATGAATGTTTGGACATGTAAACTGATATTTCCTACTGAAACACTACAGCAAAAGATAGAAATAACTGACTTAAAACCATTTTTTTAGCTGGTGAAAATACTAGCGTTCTAATAATTTTGGACACCACTGTATATGGAGCCCACAGGAGTCAGTAGAATATTGTGGATTAATATAAAACTTAAGTTATGTACTCATGACCTCATCATGAGAGTAACCCTAACTGATAAGATAGAAATGCAATTTGTAGCTATTCAATTCCTCCTGGGGGCTTTATAGAAATGTTTATGAAGAATTAATTGATAATGTTATTTTACATCTGAATAATAAAATTGCTTGACAATCTTGTTGTCACAGAAGCAGCCGGACACAAGGGTAAGTGAAAACACAGTGACTTTTATTCAAAGGTAATAGTGCTGATATCGTGAGAGTCAGGTAGCTGTTCTGATAATGTCCTTTTGCTTCACAGGGTAGAGGAGTGAGACTGATGACGAGAACCAGAGCCCAGGAATGTCGACCACAACCCAGGCGAGTCTGAGGACAGAGGAGACAGCGGGACGGAGAACAAGAGGTGAGTACAAGAGGTAGGTAATCAGAGGGTATACTCATCAACTTGATGATCACTGGCGTAGAGTCCATGTAGTAGCAACGAGATCGGACAGTTTCTGTGACTGGGGTGAGTGCTTATGTAGTGTCCATGATGAGGGTGATGACGAGGTGCAGGTGCACGTGATTAATGACTGAGGGAGACCAGGTGAGGGCGTGTATCCGGATTGGAGAGAGGGAAGGACAGGCAGACTCGTGACACTTGTATATATATATCGGTTTAGTATTTTTTCAATTTAAAAGGACTAGTTCAATTCCAGAATAAAACTTTTCTGATAATTTATTCACCTGCATGTCATCCAAGATGTTCGTGTCTTTATTTTTTCTGTTGAAAAGGAATTAAGGTTTTTGAGGAAAACATTCCAGTTGACTCCCACTGAAGTCCGCTATATGGAGAAAAATCCTGGAATGTTTTCCTCAAAAACTTTAATTTCTTTTTGACTGAGTAAATAAAGACATGAACATCTTGGATTACATGGGGGTGAGTAAATTATCAGGAAATATTTATTCTGTAAGTGAACTTGTCCTTTAAGTTGAATGTATTTAATTCAATATTTTTATTAAACTGTTCTATGTTCTTCGTCAGTACAGTATTTTAAATGTAATTGTGCTGTATTTCTTTAAAAAAACAAAAAAACTGAATAAATTCTAATTAAATAAATAATTCTAAATAAAACTGAATTTTCCATTTTGAGCATGCTTTGACCCTTTATAGAAGGTTTTTGATTGCAAAGATTGGTAAAATAGTGTTTCTCTGTAGAACATTTAGTGCTTTCATTGTAATAATCCAGGAAAAATCTATAAAATAAGGGTTTTGCACTGTAAAAAAAGTCCTGTAAAAAACGGTCGAATGACTGGCAGCTACGGCTGTAAAATTAAAGTAAAATATCGTAATTGAAACAAGTCTTTAAAATAATATTTTTTCCTGTAAAACCTTTAATGAAAATTTCTGTAAAAATATTGTTTTTGCACTTTATTTCAATGAAGGCATTTTATTGTAATTTTAGGGTTTTTGTTTGGCAGCCGTAGCTGCCAGTCATTTGACCATTTTTTTATGATTTAGTTTTTACAGTGTACATAATTGTGGAGTTTCAATAGTCCACATGGTTTACTTCAATGCTTTTTCATACTTTTAATTCTAAACACAATTTTTTAAAAAGACAATTTATTATTATTATTATTATTACTATTGAAAAACATCTTGGTGTAAAATCTGTAAAAAAAAAAAAACAAATAGTGTACAATACTGTATAATTTGAAGGATTTTTTTCAAAAGTGTCAATTATTTTATTATTTTTTTATTTTTAAACGGCATTGCCTTGTATTTCAGAGTTAGCGGAAATGTCTGTAAAATTACTGGATCATGTAATGGGCTGCCACAACTTTTTCTGTTATTTTACAATTGTATTTATTTATTTTACAGTGCAGACCTATTCATACAGTATATTTCTGCATGAATACTCTTCTATATTGTTACATTAAAACCTGATATAGATTCACACATGCACTGAATATAAAGTGTTATGCTGCCAGAATGCAAGATAAAAACTTCAAAGTAAACAGAGACTCCTATCATGCCTGATAAAACCTCAGCTGAAAGTTATCTTTATCATATGCTGAGTATGATATCACTGGCATACATTAGCAATCAGTATGACAGCATGACAGAAAGGCAAGGCTATTTCTTTATACTGCCTCTCATGGATGGCTGATTGTCAAGTGCTGCACAGCTTATGATATATGACCAAAAGGTCACCCTTCAACCTTTGCATTGACATGAACACACCAGTGTTTTAATCAGAGCTTGAAGAAGATCAGCGGGATCGTCGAAGATGAAAGAGGGAAGTAAATAGCTGCGAGGAGGAGGGGGAAATGTAATCAATTTATGAGAAAAAGTTTGATTAAGTAGGCTACCCGTGAAGTTCAGATCTGTGAAGTCTCTGTACAAAACCCACAGTGAAACAGATTTACGAAGGTATTTCAGTTAATGTGTAAAGCTCTTTGCAAGCGCTTACAAATGCACTTTGTTCACAAATCAAAGCAATTTAAAAAACTAAATCTATATACCCACAGGACAACATGACATTGCAGAGATGAGCTTTTAGGGGGAGAGAGAGAAAAGGGAAATTAGTTGCAAAACATGTCTTGTCCAGATATTTATGTTATAGCTTGTTTTTTTCAAGACGATAACCATTAATCCTTCAAAAGGAATGTCAAAAAAATTTATAGGGAAGCAGTCGCACATGAAGATGATCTGACAGGAATAGGCCAAGATTATTTAAAATGCACAAATGGAAAATCTCCAATGCCTTTATATTGTGAAATCACCCAAGGAGAATCAATTGTGTGCATGCTTAATCAAATTCCACGCACATCTCTTGTTTTTTTGCCTCTGAAATACATATCACAGATATTTTTCCACAAGGCCCCTATTTGATACCAGCATTTGCAGCCACTACAGACGTCCTGCTAATTTGCAATAGTATCTTGTGACTGTGTTTCTAATGAATACATCAAACAGACAAGAGAAAAGATAAGGAGGCATTAAAAAATATGGATGTGAATGGGTTTAGTCATCAGATACAAAGGGGTTTAAAAGGGGATAAAGGGGATTTTTTCATAATTTCCAATGGAATCGATCAGTCAGGCCTTTCGACGTAAACTGTCGAGTGTGAGCCAAGGAAGAAACCTACAGTACATATAGGCTACACACCCTCTGTTGCACTTATTCATGAAACACAAACAAAATTAATAAAATTACTTTGTACTCATTCATTTGTAATTTGTTTCATATATGTATAGTGCATGGGGAAAATAATTATTTAATCCCCTGCTGATTTTGTATGTTTGCCCACTGACAAAGAAATGATCAGTCTATAATTTTAATGGTAATTTGAACAGTGAGAGACAGAATCACAACAAAAAAAATCCAGAAAAATCCTAAATTGTTTTGCATTTTAATGAGTCAAATAAGTATTTGATCCCCTATCAATCAGCAAGATTTCTGGCTCCCAGGTGTCTTTTCTACAGGTAAGGAGCTGAGATTAGAAGCAGGGAGTGCTCCTAATCTCATTTTGTTACCGGTATAAAAGACACCTGTCCACAGAAGCAATCAATCAATCAGATTCCAAACTCTCCACCATGGCCAAGACCAAAGAGCTGTCAAAGGATGTCAGGGACAAGATTGTAGACCTACACAAGGCTGGAATGGGCTACAAGACCATCGCCAAGCAGCTTGGTGAGAAGGTGACAACAGTTAGTGCGATTATTTGCAAATGGAAGAAACACAAAATAACTGTCAATCTCCCTCGGTCTGGGGATCCATGCAAGATCTCACCTCGTGGAGTTTCAGTGATCATGAGAACGGTGAGGAATCAGCCCAGAACTACACGGGAGGATAAATTCTATTTTATTGAATTATGTTGTATTAAAATGAATTCTTTAAAAAAAAAAAATTTTTCATAATTATTTAATATTCTTTGACCAAATTTGCATTTGTTACAATTTCTTAATTAGTAATTAGTAGTAGTAGATGTATTAATATTAATATTTAATATGTATGCTATTATTTATAATATTAACATTTATAAAAATTATTCATATGAATATAAATGGTTAATTTTTACTAAATTAATCACCATGGTTGTAATTATTTTATTTTTTGACAAATTTGCATTTGTAATAGTTCCATCAAAAATGTATATGAACGATGTTAATTCTACATATTTTCCCATTTTTTATATTCTATATGTATTAATTTATTCATATTAATAATATTCTAATATTTAATTTTCTAATCATAAATTGTGTATGATTTGTATGTTAATTTGACATTTATTTTATATTAATTCATAAATTTTATTTTATTTTTAAATCAAAAATGGTATATGATGAGCATGTTAAGTCTACATTAATTTTGATAATTAATTTTATTATTTTTTCTTTTATTATTTTACTTTAATCAAAAAATGTTAAGCATTTCCATTCAACAATTTTTATTATTTCAAAAAAATATAATCATAATTAATAATATTGTGTGACGGACATCCCGCTTACTCATCAGCGTTGCCCTGGAAACGGAGGAGCCACACCTGCACCTGCTCGTTATGGCCGGATCGGCCACAGCTGAGGCTCATCAGCCCCAGGCCAGATAAGCCGGGAGAGGCTGCAGAACAGGGAGACTGATTCTCCCGAGAAGCTGAGGACTAATGTGCCGATCTCTCTCTCTCTTTGATTCCCAGAGCCCAGCGAGTGACCGAACCTGCCCTGCCTGGAGCACCCCACAGACGCACCGCACCAGGGACCGAATCACACACCAGAGGAGCACCGCCACACCTCAGCCACCCCTTCACACCACTACGAGCACGTGTGTCAATAAAGCCACCCTTCGGGGCCTTTAATTTGAGCTCTCCTTGTTGCGTGATTCTTCCACCCCGCCACAGTGGTGGAGAATGCGGGCAGGTGGTTGGAAGATATCCCCAACAAGTGATCTCCTTCGCCCTCACGTTACACTGTTTTCTGTTTTTCCCCAGAAAGGTGCGCACTCCTCCCCCCAACGATGGAAGAGCTGCTACGCCAACTTACTGAGGTCAGCCTACGCCAGCAGCAAATAGTCGAGCGCCTGGCCACTCGACAGGGCATGGCTGACCAAGAGATCGCCGAGCTTCGCACCGCCGCCGCCCGACGCGTTCCGTTGCCAGATCCGAGAGCCCGAGCCGTCCAGTTACTACCAAAAATGACGGCCCAGGACGATGTCGAGCTTTTCCTGCAAATGTTCGAAAACACCGCCACCGCCGAGGGCTGGGACCCGGATGACTGGACGCGAGTGCTGGCGCCCCTTCTCACCGGCGAGCCCCAACGGGCCTTCTTCGGGTTGCCTACGGGCACGGCGGCGGACTACGCCGAGGCGAAGAGAGAAATCCTGGCCCGAGTGGGGCTCTCACCCGTCTGTGCAGCGCAGCAGTTTAATGACTGGACGTACCAGCCCCGGCGGCCCGCGCGCGCCCAAGCAGCGGAGCTCTCTCGGCTCGCCCAGCACTGGCTGATGGTAGGCTCTCCTACAGCGGCTCAGGTAACGGAACGCGTCATTACCGATCGCCTCCTCCGCGCCCTGCCCCGCATGTACCGACAGGCCGTCGGTATGAGGAACCCTACCACCGTTCTGGAAGTCATGGAGGCGATCGAGCTGGCTGAGGCCGCCCAGCGGCGCGAAGCTGGGGAGCGAGTGCCACCGTTTCCCCGAAGGGTGGCACCAGGGCAACTGGCGCCGGAGGGCATCTTGCGGCCAGTAGAAAGGACGGCGGCCCCCGAACCCCAGGATGAGTCCATGCCGACCGCATCATCACCTCCTAAGGCCCGGCCGTGGGTGGCAGGCTGTGTTCTACACCAGGACCCACCGAAGGGAGCCCCTACCGTCCATGTCGAGATCAACGGCCGTCCCTTCAAGGCGGTACTCGACACGGGCCGTGCCGTCAGCCTCGTCAGGGCTGGGATGCTCCCTCCTCGCGGCGAGACAAAAGGGGTCCTGCCCATTACCTGCGCCCACGGAGATACACGAGAGGTCCCCCTACGGCGCGTCACGATCGCCGCAACCGTCGGAACCTGGCCTGTCGAAGTGGGTCTTGTGAAAAGCTTGCCTGTGGCCGTCCTCTTGGGACGAGATTGGCCCGGGTTTAACGCCCTGTTGAGTGCCGCCACACAGCCTGCCAACCCAAAAGGGGGCCGCCGTGGACGGCAGCCGGCTCAACGACCCAAGCGCCGCCCCGTTCTCCTGGCCTCCGACAGTGGGAGAGAAGGTGAGTCCCCCTCCCAAAATCCTAATCTCTTCTATGATGTGTATCAGCAGGTCTCGGGAGGGGGCTCGTTCGGCCGGGCCCAGCGAGAGGACGACCGACTGAAGCACTGCTGGGCGCAGGTGCGTGTCTTGGAAGGGAAAGACGCCCGGCCGAAGCCACATCCACTCCCCCACTTTGTCGTGGAGAACGGCCTTCTCTATTGTGTCGCCGAGCGAAGGGGGGAGGTGAAGAAGTTACTGGTGGTTCCGCGCCAGAAGACGGAGTCGGTCCTGCACTTGGCGCACGCTCACCCGCTGGCAGGACACCTAGGCGCAGCTAATACCACCCAGCGCATCAGGGACCGCTTTCACTGGCCCGGCCTGGAGGCCGAGGTAAGGCGCTACTGCAAGGCGTGCCCCACGTGCCAGAAGACGTCACCTAAAACCCCTCCCCCCTCACCGCTCATACCGCTGCCCATCATCGAGGTGCCCTTCGAGCGCATCGGGATGGATCTGGTGGGGCCGTTGCCGAAGTCGGCCCGGGGACATGAGCACATCCTCGTCGTGGTAGACTACGCCACCCGCTACCCGGAAGCCATCCCCCTCAGAAAAGCCACGGCCAAATCCATCGCCCACGAGCTGTTTCTGCTGTTCAGCCGGGTTGGCATCCCGACGGAGATCCTGACCGATCAGGGAACACCATTCATGTCCCGGCTAATGGCTGACCTCTGCCGGCTGCTCCGGGTACAGCAACTGCGGACCTCCGTATACCATCCCCAGACCGACGGGCTCGTAGAGAGGTTCAACCAAACCCTGAAGCGGATGCTGCGGCGGGTGGCAGCAGAAGACCGGAGGGATTGGGACCAAATGCTCCCCTACGTCCTGTTTGGTATACGGGAGGTTCCGCAGGCTTCCACCGGCTTTACCCCCTTCGAGCTCCTCTTCGGTCGTCAGCCTCGGGGACTGCTCGACATCGCTAAGGAGGCTTGGGAAAACCAGCAACCCACCCCGCACCGGTCCATCGTCGAGCACGTCTCCGAGATGCGGGAGCGGATTGACCGAGTCATGCCTTTAGTCCGGGAGCACCTGGCTCAAGCCCAGAAGGCCCAACAACGCCACTATGATCGCGCAGCTCAGCCTCGGGAGTTCCAGACGGGCGACCAGGTCATGGTGCTGGTCCCCACCTCCGCTTGCAAGTTCTTGGCCACGTGGCAGGGCCCGTACACGGTGGTCGAGAAAGTGGGCCCCGTCACCTACCGTGTACGACAGCCCGGAAGACGGAGCCCCTTGCAGATATACCACATTAACCACCTGAAGAAGTGGGTGGGGGACCAGAGACAAACCGTCGCCCTCGCCACAACAGAACCCGTCGTGATCGACACCAACCCCGAACTGTCGGCGGCACAGAAGGCTGAGCTGCGACACCTGATCGGTCAGTTCTCGGATGTGTTCTCCCCTGTCCCCGGGAAAACCCAGGTCATCCACCACGACATCAAAACGCCGCCAGAAGTCATTGTGAGGCAACGGCCCTACCGCATCCCAGAGGCCCGTCGGCAGGCTATTGAGGAGGAAATCCAGCAGATGCTGAGGTTAGGGGTGATCGAACCATCCCGCAGCCCGTGGTCCAGCCCAATTGTCCTGGTCCCGAAGCCCGATGGCACCCTCCGCTTCTGCAACGATTTCCGGCGACTCAACGAGGTCTCAGAGTTTGACGGCTACCCAATGCCCCGAGTGGATGAACTGTTGGACCGCTTGGGAAGGGCCCGGTACATTTCGACTCTGGACCTCACAAAAGGGTACTGGCAGGTCCCTCTCACTGACAGTGCGAAGCCGAAAACGGCCTTCTCCACGCCAGGTGGCCACTGGCAGTACCGGACCCTTCCCTTTGGCCTTCATGGGGCACCGGCCACCTTCCAGCGGCTAATGGATGTCATTTTGCGGCCCCACCAGCAATATGCGGCCGCCTATTTAGACGATGTGGTCATCCACTCGGAGCGTTGGGAGGACCATCTAGTCCGTCTGCGGAGGGTGCTGATGGAGCTTCGACGGGCTGGACTCACCGCCAACCCTCACAAATGTCATCTGGCGCTGTTCGAGGCCAAGTACCTGGGATTCCGGGTCGGACGGGGCCTCATCAAGCCGCAACAACCGAAGGTGGAGGCCGTCCAGGCCGCCCCCAGACCGGCCACCAAGTCCCAGGTACGAGCATTCTTAGGGTTGGCGGGATATTATCGCTGCTTCATCCCTAACTTTTCCTCCGTAGCCGCCCCTCTGACAGACCTTACCAGGAAGGGGCAGCCCGAACGCGTCGCCTGGACTCCAGAGGCGGAGGAGGCGTTCCACCGGATCAAGCGCGCCTTGACAGAAGAGCCAGTCCTCCGGGCCCCGGACTTTGGCTGCCCCTTCCTGCTCCAAACGGATGCATCCGAGACAGGGTTGGGAGCCGTCCTGTCCCAAGTCCAGGAAGGTGAGGAACACCCTGTCTTGTATATCAGCAGGAAGCTGACCAAGGCCGAGAGAAACTACGCCACCGTGGAGAAAGAGGCTCTGGCAATCAAGTGGGCAGTCCTGGAGCTGCGCTACTACCTGTTGGGCAGGAAATTCACCCTGCTCACCGACCACGCGCCCCTCCAGTGGATGGCAAAGGCGAAAGACACCAACGCCAGGGTGACGCGGTGGTTCCTCGCGCTCCAGGATTTTTGCTTCACCGTCCAACATCGAGCCGGAGCCTCCAACGCCAACGCCGACGGGCTCTCTCGGATCTGGTCAGCCTCTACAGGTCTGTCAGGGGTCACTCCCCGCCCACCCCCAATTTCCCCCTTAATCTCGTCTTATGTTTCCACCAGGACCAGGACAACGCTTAGGGGGGGGGAGTGTGACGGACATCCCGCTTACTCATCAGCGTTGCCCTGGAAACGGAGGAGCCACACCTGCACCTGCTCGTTATGGCCGGATCGGCCACAGCTGAGGCTCATCAGCCCCAGGCCAGATAAGCCGGGAGAGGCTGCAGAACAGGGAGACTGATTCTCCCGAGAAGCTGAGGACTAATGTGCCGATCTCTCTCTCTCTTTGATTCCCAGAGCCCAGCGAGTGACCGAACCTGCCCTGCCTGGAGCACCCCACAGACGCACCGCACCAGGGACCGAATCACACACCAGAGGAGCACCGCCACACCTCAGCCACCCCTTCACACCACTACGAGCATGTGTGTCAAAGCCACCCTTCGGGGCCTTTAATTTGAGCTCTCCTTGTTGCGTGATTCTTCCACCCCGCCACAATAGTTAAAATTCTAATTAATTTATAAATAATTTATTTCATGATTTCATTAAATGAATTATCATTAATTATCATTATATGATTGATTGATATTTTTGACAAAATGAAAAGAATATGATCCATCTTTGGCGATAATTCCTCTGAGAAGTTTTCTCACGGACACATGAAACTTGCTCAACCCATCATTAAGCACTGACCATGTTTCAAAACAAAGCTGCTGTTTTTTGGCCCTAAGAGGAAGTTTGTTTAACAGCATGATTATATACACCATGAGACTTTGAGAACTCTGAAAACGCTACTGTAAAGCCATTCATTACATTCTGACACACAAACACACACATGCAGTAAAATCAGTAACCCACTGGTCATTATCCCCTCATGTCATCTGCAGTAATTAGATCCCTCTTACAGCGTCCCTTTAGCAATCCTCCGGTTACAGGGCTCCTCGCAACCTCGCTTTCCCACATTAATTACCATAGTATACAATTAGCAACCCACCTTCCATGCAAGTGATTCCCAATCCCAATCAATTTCCGATTCTCAATGGTTCATCAGAGCCCACAGGAAACAGTTGACTGGATAATGATGAGTTGAGGCTGGATTAGTTTGCTGATTATTAGTGGTGTCAGGAACTCTTATCTTCACACAGACATCCACAGACTCTGTTTATCATGCTTTTGTCCCCCACATATATTTGCGCTGAAACTTGTTCGATACTAATAGGGTTTCTAGGGATGGGATGGGATGCCAAGAGCACTGCTTTAACCTATTGATGTGTGCTGGGTAGACTTGCGTATCACTGATTGTGTGGGTACTGTGATTTGCCAGTGCATTACTCAATACTCATTCTCACTTGGATTCGAGCAGCGATCTTGTTCTCTTCAGTACTAGGAATTGCATGTGATTCTGCCTTTATTACAAGACAAGTTGTAGTTGTTTTACTCATTAAGCTCTGTATCAGAAACACATCCGTAACTATCAGCAGATTTAAGATTAGCCTTTTTATTGGTCTTACTGTGGGTATTTCATCAGACTGTATTGGAAATTCATTCACAAGGCTGCCTACAGTGTTTAGTTCCTTGATTTATATGCAACAGATTATTTTAGAAAAAAAAAAGAGGGCTTGATGGATGCTATTTAAAGAGATCATCCAAAAATGTTAAAATGTACTGAAAAGTTTGTTGTTTTAATCCTGTATGACTCTCTTTCTTCAAGATATCATTGACTTCCACTGCATGGACAAAAATACATTTGTTATTTTGTGTTTTACAGAATGGTTAAAGTTAGCTAGTTTTGGACAACATCAAGTTTGAGTAAATGATGACCAAATATTCATTTTTGGTTGAACTGTTAAAGTCCTGGGGCCTTTTGCCAGGGGCCTGGAAATGTTAAATGTATATTTAAGGTTGTAACAAATAATTTTGCAGTATAAATAATGGTTTGTTTTACAGTATAAACAATGTGTTATTTTTTTGTAAATTTAGAATTTTGAAATATTAATTTTTCTAATTTATTATATTTGGAAAATTACATTACAAGCATATGAAATAACCACGATTAAATCAGACTTCAATCAAGTAGATTTTTGAAATTAGCACATTTTAATGTTTGAATTATGAGAAGCGATACTTGTAATTAATATATAGTTTTCATTTTTGCAGGCTACCTGCTTTCTTGCCTTTTTAAAATTATTTTCTATCTGAAAAACCATGTGGGCATGGTGTATTATTAATAATTGAATAATAAAATACAAAAGTTGCCATAACACAGTCAACAGCACCCAGACCTAAACTAGGAGTGAAAGCCATTGCTGAAAAACTGTTTTTTTTGTTTTTTTCCTGAATGTGTATATTTACGAATGTGGGCGATGATGAATGTTTTTGGAGAGGTTGGGACAACTGCCGAATACAAAGTGCATTTCTATGCATAAAAAAGCAAAAATCACTAAGAGGTCCAAGGGTGAGGAGGGGGAAAAAAAACAGGAAAAGAGACAAAAGAGAGAACATATTGTTATTTTCAACAGACAGGGTCATATCTCATTTGTAAGCACCCACTTTTACACCTACATGATGCATGCACACACACACACACACACACACACACACACACACACACACATCCTACGATGTGCAAGAGGTACAAGTACCTGCACTGTGCAAAAAATAAAACCTCTTGGACAATGTCTGACATTGACGTCACACATTTCATTTCCTTTCCCAATGAATGTTAATTAACAGTGGCACCTATATAAACATACATGTGGGCTACAGACACACTTACACAGCGTTACTCACAACACTTCAGATATTTCAAGGCCTCTTCAGTCGATACTATCTGCACTAGGTATCTGTGTAGTGCCTTTGTCTTTTGAACCACAAATACCTTTTGCCCTATAAGCACCATTCAAAGCAAATACCTATATTGGTTTAGCTATCTGAGGGAAGAAAATGGGTATAAATGCATGAAGAATATGAAAGACAAACAAGGAATGTACTTCAGAAACACATTCAGTGTGATTCTTTTGCATAATAAGATATTTTTAATGCGTTCATCTACTGAAACAGTTTTTTTTTGTTCGTCACTATCCATTTTTGACAACAGAAATGCTTTATGTAACCCTTTTGTTGTGTGTCTTTGTTTTATAATTGCCAATATTCTTTTAAAATCTGTATGATTCAGGTAAATCCTGTTTCAATTATGTTATGTCAGGAAAACGTAAGCACTTAAAGTCTTTTTGAAAAATCATCGGGTCTAATCCCTTATTATATCAACTTATACATGTTTTGCTTGTAATAATAAATCCACTGAGATTGAGTTTGTGCTTTTGGACTGAAATGAAACAGTATTTGCTAATGCAATCAGCGAGCATCTCTTATAGGCAGTTGGCCTTTTATGTATCAGGTGACATTATCTTATGCCAAAGGATGGCACTGTATCAAAAGAAGAAAAAGAAGTGGTGATTTCTGGATGAGCAGCTCTGTGACGTGAAACATATTTGAAAACCTTTCAAATTGATTTCATTTTAAAAGTATTATAATGAAATTACCAGTTGGCTTGTTGTGAGATGAAGTGATGCTTACCTTGCAAACATTTCCAAGCCAGAACAAAGGTTATAAAATGGAGACCTGGGCTTCAAGATGTCCTTTGAACAAACAGGGAACTTTTTACAATTTCCTGGAAAGGTAGGCAAAGATGATGACTTATTCAACATGTGGACATCTGCACCAGCGTAATCTTGTTCAAATAAATAAGACAAGAGGCAGGACAAATCAAAAATGTCAAAAAGTAATAAATAAAACATCTGAACAGAACAGAATGAAGAAGAAGACAACACAGCAGGGAGGGGAAAAGTTCTGGGTCTTGTCAAAATAAACAACAACAAAAAAGAGAGAATAACAGAAATGCTGAATACTGAAGGTCAAGTTGGACCAGACGCTTACTGGTAGAAAAACAATACAGACGCTAGTAAAAGCAAAAACCACTGAGGCAAAGAAAAAATGTGGTGCATGATATAATATAATAATGTTCAATAAGACTTATTTGATCAAAAATACAGTTGGCTATTATAATTAAATATTATTACAATTTAAAATGACTGTTTTCTGTTTTACTGATTTATTCCTGTGATGCAAAGCTGAATTTTAAATTGCATTAATTATTCACAATATTACTATATTACAATTTTACTAAAATTGTACTGTATTTTTGATCAAATAAAAACAGCTTTGGTGAGCATAAGGGACTTCTTTCGAAATAAATAAATAAAATAAAATAAATGATTCCAAACTTCTTTGGCCGGCAGTGTATAGGCTAGATAGTCTCTAGATATGGATTGGTATGTGAAAGCAAACATGAATGCAGATTCATTTTAAGTTTATTTTCCTCACCTGTAGGGGTCGATGAACAGATGAGCTGCACAAGTAACAGAAACTTGAATTGGTGTAGGTGAGTGAAACATGTTACTCAATCTTTCTTTGCTTGCTCAAAATATTGTTTTTATGTTGTAGTTTAACTCTTTTAATATGGATATGGATGCATATAATGTTAGGTTGATTTTGCTGAATATGGTGAACTTTCAAAAGCACCGGTCAATCTAGTTTTTTCCTGACTATTATTAATGCGGAGGCCTTTTTGTATGCTTTTGTAAGCAACGTGCTCTGAATGTTTTTCTAATGAACTTCTATTTATGGAACTGCTGGGGCCGACTGAATAGATCATCTAAATTATATTGTTCACCTTATAAATAATACTATAATCACGGTAGTTTTCTAAAGCGAGTCATAGCCAAGCCCTAGATGAAAAAGGAGATGTGCAGTGTGTTTTGATTTTGCGCGTGCGCGTTGCAGAGCTGTGCGCGTGAAGCATGAAGCATGACGAGCTTCAGATGCTCATCAGTCGTGAGTGTGGTAAAATAAAAATACACGGGTCATTATTGTCATGAAGTACGTTTTCATGTCTTATTATTTCTCTTTTTTATATATGGGGCTTCTTCTCAGTCACTATTCACATGTTTGAGGGGAAAAATGTGATGAAAGTGAACAGTGACTGACTGAGTATCATCTTTTGTGTTCCATGGGATAAAGAAAGTCAAATGAATTTGGAAAACGAGTCAATTATGACAGAACATCCCACAGGAAGGATAATAGTGGGAAAATATAGCACAGTAATAAAGTCTCAGCAATTTTGTGCAGTGCTTTTACTTAAAGCCAATCTGTCCTGATGTATATACATCAACAGTAGAAGTAATAGAAATAATTCCAGCTGTTTGGTTGAAATAGCTTTATTTAGAGTCAGGAGCATCTCAATGTGCGTCATCGTCTGTAGGCCTACTTGTGTTCTTGTGAAACGTCACGCTCCGATACTGTTCCAATTCAAAGTTCACATCTTACCAAGTTTCCCAGAATGCTTTTCACAATGGCAGTGGAGGAAACCCACATCATTTTTTTAAAACTTTAAAATCAGTTATTTACATTTCAGAAACAACAGATCCAGCAGCAAATTTCACACAAATTCATTCCTGGCTTTGATGTGTCTGTAAGCGTTAAACATGAGATATGATTTGTTATGGGTATATCTAACAGGCAGTCTTTTTTTATTTGTTCACAAGCAAATGATGAGGGCAAAGTTAAGTCTCATAAGTCTCTTTATATTTTTATTTGAACTTTAAAGTTGTAATAGGGCGCTGCCTTTTGTACGTTTGACTGAATTGTTTGCTTATTTCCTATTATATATAAATTTATAGTTGTGTTATTTTTATTGAAACGTACATTAGTAATATCTTGCTCGGTGCGTCCTCTTGTGGCCTCAGGAGAGAAGCCAAAAGCTTTTTTCCCCCCTAACAGAAATGATGCCTTTATAATTCGAATATTGATAATATTTTAGTACAAAATTCGAATTTAGTTTTTCAGCCAATTTGACAGCCCTAGTATGTAATTGTTTGTTAAACCTAACATTTAACGAAAAGAGACAGGTTTGTAATGAAGGTATAATATGAAGATAGATTTTTTTTTTATATAACATCAGGCTACTCAGTGGTGCAGGTATGCATCAGAACACAGAAAAGTAATTTCCCAATGGTTTCTTTGAGATTTTATCAATTTCAATTTATGCGTAAAATGAAGCCAGTGGTAAAGCCATCATATCATGACAATACCTTGATGCTTTGTTCTGCAACATAAACTGCACACACTAACATCCCAAACTCTTATCTCGTTACATCATACATCATACCTGCACCACTCTATTGCCAAGACGAGCTGAGTGACGTTGTAAAGCACGCTGCTGATCCATTATCAGAACGACCAGACTGTGTTCTCCTGAGTCGATTTTCCCAAGTCCAAACTTGACGTACTTGGTATTAGGGATTGCCTAGCAGATAACGATGGTGACCGACATATTCATACAGTCTGCAAATTCTCCAAGGAATGATTTAGTATACACAGCATAATATTGAATAATGAAACAAAACTACTTAGTAAATGTATTTGTGCTGCATACAAAGTGCTCATTAGTAGTGAAATGAGTGCTACTAAGTAAATGGAATGAGAAAAACAAGTGAATGACCATATTCATGAAAGTAAAGTTTTACCGAGTCATTGAGTTCAAAAGGTACTGCTTAACAGCAGTGACTCACCAACTTTTTTGCACATATAAGTGCATATTTTTTTAAAGTCAGATATCTGAAGGTACCCTCTCCATTTTCTGCCAGAGCTTTTGGCATTGTTGTTCATCCCTTGGCTGAGATGTTAAGGGAAATTGAATAATGAGAAAGAAACAAGGCCAGAAACATACTTCAGTATGCAGATGCAAGCTCCCGTGAACATACTTAATGTACTCTTCTGTTACTGTGATGGTAACAAACTTTAGTACTCATTGGGATGATAGTTATCTTCAAATGTTTGTGCCATTAAAGAAGATTTGTTATTATTCAGCTTGCTAGCTATAAACATTGATTTTAAAGGGGTGGCTCACCAATAAAGGAAAAATCTGTCATCATTTACTCACCCACATGCAATTTCAGAAGATATTTTGAAGAATGTTGGGAACTAAACTGTTCTGGTGACCAGTGACTTCTCTTATATGGAAACATTTCTAAAAATATCTTTTGTGTTCCACAGAATAATAATCATACAGATTACGGAAAAGTTCAGAAATGTTTTCGGACACATTTCATAATTAAACATGCATAGTTTTTGTTTATTTCTGTAATGCTGAGGCAAATGTGGAGAAAAGGCATGAGAAATGAAAACAGGACTAATTAGAGATATGGAGATGGCCGGACATGAAATAATTGTAGCTACAGGGGCAAAGTTTGAGCCAGGACCAGTGTTGAGGGTAACACATTAGTAATTATAATCAATTACTTTTTTCAAGTAACTAGTAGTATAATACATTACTTTTTAATTTACAAAAAAATATCTGAGTTACTTTTTCAAAAAAGTAACGCCAGTTACTGTGTTTTCCCATTTATTGACACAAGTCTCCTGTCCACATGTTGGGAGAAATCGTAAATACAGAGGCGTTGATGTTACTGTAGTTCTAGACTAAATGTGAAAGTGCATTAATTCATCTCACTCGCAAAAAACAACAAAAAATAACACATGTATCTAATCCCATTATTATTAACCAATGTCTTTGCTGCTGACCTTTGATGAGCCAGTTCAATCATATTAATAAGCAAAAATGACTTTAGATAAACTAACAATTGTGCTTCATTGTTGTTTTTTAATTGCTGAAGAGTGTTGAAACTTTTTCTCCTGCATTCTCTCCATAAAAAGTAACTAAGTAACACAATTAGTTACTTTTTTAGGGAGTAATGCAATATTGTAATGCATTACTTTTAAAAGTAACTTTCCCCAACACTGGCCAGGACACACTCAGCTTTAGAGAGAGATGGGGATAATGAAGTTTTTGAGGGTGCTGGAGAGAATGAGGTTTTAGGCCTGGTCTTGTTTATTCTTGTACTGTTATTATTGGATAGGGGAAGCTCATTGGATTTCAATAATGCAGACGCAGTGAAAGACACATTTATACAGCTTGAAAACTTCCAACGTGTTCCCGCAATTTTCTTGAAGGATACACTGTCAAGAAAAAAATGCTGCTGCATAAATAATAAGAACTTTACACTCCTCTTAAATTCAGTATTAATGTTCTGCTGTGTTTTATGTTTGGTCAGCAGTAGAGTCATCAATACTATACAACAGCGCATGTTAAAACTTTCATCTTTTTCAGATCAAAGAGGTTGTCTAGAAGTGAAAATTGTTACTATTTATTCTCCCTTGTCAATTCAAACCCATATGCGGTTGTTTTTGTTTTTGCGGAGGAACACAAAAGCAGACATTTCATGAAGCTCTTACTGTGTCCACAGCTGATCAGCTTCAATAATCAGATTCAGTTTTTATTTCTTATTTAAAGATTTGCATTGCTTCTTGTTGCATCATGTGTATCTTTCTTTTTGTATCACTTGACATGTTAGAGCTACTGAAACGCACTTCCTGATAAACAGTATGCAGTTTTCATAATCTATCATTTTTATTTGCCCAGGATTTCTTCTGATGGTAGGACAGCAACTCGGAAGAATCATGGACCCAGTCAGTGAAAATCCTTCCAGCTTCCAGCCCAAACACCCTGCGGTAAGACTTTTCATTTCACATGACACATCTTGCTGTTAAATATGGGGTTAGAACAGAATGTATGTTAAAAGTATGTATGTATGATTTCAGAAAGTTTAGATTAAAAGTAACTTCAGTCAAGGGCTGGGCGATAAGGCCAAATATTTCATATCAGTCGATATTGATAATTATTACAATAAATTTAAAATCTTTATTACCACATTATCATATGGTGAAATGTAATTATTCTGACTGTTTGAGTTTTATTCAAATTAACCACTGGTCTTCCATAGTAACATCAATTTAGATCATGATAACCACAGTTAAAACCACACATATAGCACCTCAATACCATGGTAAAAATGTATCTATATGGTTTCTAGTATTTGTATGAAAAACACTATAGCTTGATAAAAAAAAAAACCCAAAAAAACTGTAAATATTTCGTCACTCCTTTAATACATTTAATACATGTCTACATTAATTAATCATTATTTATAATTCATTATATTAATAATATAATGGTGCAGTTAGTGTTACTATAGTAAATTCACGGCATGAAGGCGATTTGTAGATTGAAAAGCCTTCCGGCTATATCGTTGTGCACAGTGTTTCTTCTGTTTGTCAGCGTTGTTTCATCTGTCTTTAAACTAGTTTAAATCATTTGTGTTCTTAGCTGAATCTCACAGAACTTTGAACTTTGAACCAAGCGGATAAGCTAGGGGTGCCCAAAATCAGTCCTGCAGAGTTTAGCTCCAACTTGCCTCAACACATCTGCCTGGAAGTTTCTAGCATGCCTAGTAAGAGCTTGATTAGCTGCTTCATGTGTGTTTAATTGGGTTGGAGCTAAACTCTGCAGGACACCGACCCTCCAGGATCGAATTTGGGCACCTCTAGGATAAGCGGTCCATGTGGCATGGTTCAAATGCCTAGCGCTCTTTCGTTCCACTTTTGGCCCATTAACATTATATCGAACATTTATCAAAACGTTTTATAGAGGGAAATTATATTGCGATAATTATCGTTATCGTTTTATTGCCCAACCCTACTTCAGGCTAAGTTACTTTTGCCTTAAGCCCAAAACACACTGCATGATTTTAACAATCCCATAAGATCACTGCATGTCGCACTGTGCGACATGGATCTAATAAACTTGGCTACGACATGTTGTAGACTGTATGATGAGGACACCTATTGACTCGTAAGATACGACACACGTTACTATAGAAGAATAAAACGTCATCAGCAAAAAGAGCATGATAAATCAAACTTTAGCAGTTGTATTTTTTTATGTGAGCTGAAAAAAAGTGGAAACGGTGAAAGAGAAAGGAATAAGAGCTCGAGGTATGCAGTTTTATGTTTTAGTGCCATGTCACGTTGATTTCATGGCGCATTTTTATTGGTTGGACAGTAAACGTGGATCATAGCAGCAAACACTGTGCGAAGATCATGCTTCTTAAGAGTTAAGAAGAAAAGCATTTTATTTGAAATTACTGACACATTTGATCAATTCAACGCATCCTTGCTGAATAAAAGCATTCATTTCTTAAAAAACAAAAACTGTACTGACCTGAACTTGAGCTGTCAATATTGTCCAGTTATTATACAGTATATGTTATATAGACGCCATAAAAACTGTCAACAGTGCATTCATCTAAGACCCAAGGACATCTCTCAATGTCATACTTTCACTTATCCCATCTCTCTCCAAATCCACCTACTTTCTAGAAAATAATTGAATTCATAACTCAGACCAGCTGTAGAAGATTAGTCTAAACGCCATCCCATCTTCTCCCAGCTGTTGTTGGCAGTGTTGGTTTGCCCCCTAAGAGCTGCTGACTTTCAATTCACCTGAACAGTACTTGTATGTAGATTTTATCAGTCAGTCCACTTGAGGGTTCATGATTAGGTCTTTGATCATCTAGTAGTCCTATTTTTTTTTGGGTAGGATGGATTCATAACACAAATAATGAGCTACATTGTAATAGAGCAGGAAACATAAGAATGTGACATATGTATTTGCTGATTCTCATTTGTTGAGGAGAAAAGAACATTGAAGATGACAAAAGCTTTGTTCAGGTAGGCAGAAAAAATCTTTTTCTGTATCCAGTTCAAATCTTATTAGTAGTTTATGTGAACGGCAATAAATGAGCTCGAAATGTGACTAAAATTGGCGAACGGTCATATTAAATTTCAAAGTAGTTCATCCTGGCCATGTCATTACTATGGCAACCGCTGTAGATGGCAACGTCACTGTCTGAACATAAAGATCAGATTTCATCACTTGCAAATTGTTTGAAAAACAAGCTGAAATTGGAATGCGGTGTGAACAAAGTCAAAAAGCTCTTTGATAAATTCCCACAGAAGCTGCGTCCCATCAAACGCTGATGAAAATGACCTCAAATGTATTCCGTTTTTGATTGGTTCATTAGCGTTGCAGAATCAGATTGAAAAATGTTATCTGTGTTTGTAATGATGGTGATTATCATAATCAGATTCAAAGCACAGCACCAGGTAAGCATAAGGTAACTGGCTTCTGTTAACGAATGCATACACACGGCCAAAGCGCTCACACACACACACACACACACACACACACATACACTGTCAGGAGTCAATCATGTGGAACCTTTGTGAGCTTATGTCATTTTTTATATATAATTGATGCAAGACATAGATGTACTCACCTGGTCAGGAGTGAGGTTGAAAACTTGTCAGATTAGATGGAGTTGTTGTTTTGTACCATAAAGTAATAACCGGATGGTGGCTCGACCAAATTATCGAATTACTTGGAAATACACAGTTTTCTGAGCATGGGTTCAATGAGTAATTTTCCTGTTTTTTTTCCTTCTTCTCAGTCTATTAAGTTGGAGAGCACATTTTCTGCACAGAGCCATAACAATTCTAGATAATGCAAGCGGGTGCAGAACCATGCAGACTTTTTATACAAAACGATTAGTTAGGGCAGTGTTTTAATTTAATTTAATTTTATGTTGTTTTATCTTTCTTTTTTCCTCTACATTTGAGTGCATCTCAAATTCCAGTCAACAACCAAATGCATAGAAACTGCCCTAATTTTTTTCTGTTCTGATAATAATAATTATGTTAATTCCTGGTATCATCTATTCACCAAAAAATATGAGAATGTGAAAATAAAGCTTAACTGGCACATATTGCATTGCCAAATGCATGTTGAACTCTCAGCACATGGAAAGTGGAAAGATGGAGATAGCAGCAGCATTTACTGTGAACACGATACAATAAAAACATTGGTTCATGAGCTGCTTGCATGCCACACGTCGCTCTGAATCCTGCGCATTAGACTGTGTTTATTTAATTGAATCACAGCCTTTTGCAATTTGATAAGCACAATAAGTCATATTTCGATTTTAGTTCAGTTCAAAGATGCTTTCCCAAAGCAATTGCTCAGATCACTAGATTAGTGAGATTAGAGATCATTTATGTTATTATAAATTATAAAAAAAAATATTTTCAGTGTATTATGAAACTGTAGTGGGCCTCCAGAGTCTAGGGAATAAATGGAAAACACTTTTTATGTATACATTTCCTGCATGACCAGTCAGAAAGTGTTTAAATTGAAAAATGATATGCTTCACCTTTAGCCAAGATGTGGCAGAAGGTCCCCTTAGAACATGATTAAGTACTCCTTGTGGTGCCTGCTTAGAAATCTCTATTTAGGCCGTGTTCACAACAGGACATTTTACAAGCACGTGCCAAACCACCTTTGAATGGTTTTATATATAATTTGCGTTTTTATTATTTTTAAATATTTCTCTTTTACTCCTATAAAGCCAAAGCATTTGATTCTTATCTGATCTGAAATAAGAGCTGTAGTGAATATTAATAAAAACATTACAGCTCCTCAAGACTTCAGACTATATTCTCGTGCTTATATTACTCCAAAGACAGACACCGGGTGTCTGTGAGCCCGAGCTAATGAAACATTACCAGCAGAAATTATTTTCAGTTGAAAAGGAGATTAAAAGAATTAACCTGGGTGCTGGAGCCCCCTATCCATTATGCAGTCTTATTTAATAATTGATTGCTGTAAGTGATATTTCCTACACAGATGATGATTAGAGACTTTGTAATTGCGTCCGTTGTTGAGAGGGCTCTGAATGATGATAAATCAGTCCAGCCATGTCTCTTATCCGTCTGTGCTAAAATGTTATGATTAGTATCAGTTTAAATGGATGTCATCTTCAGTAGAAATCTTTCAGGGGACGCCATTCTCTCACAAAGGTCCAAATTGATTGCGATTCAATTGCGACACCGTTGTAGTAACCACTCATGAATAGACTTCATATCCCCCCCCTCCCTGTGCAGTTTGCATTCAAACATCGATCCGTCCTGCTTTGATGTTGGAAAATGTGAAACAAATTGAGCAATGATAGAAGCGATAAAATTGGAAAATGTCGTTGAGAACAAGAGACGCGCTATTGGCTAGAGCATTGTTTCTTATCTCAGCTTGAAATGTGTGGAAAAAGTGCTGACGGTTTTATCACTCCCAATGCCGGTTGGTTAATTCCTTTCTTTGTGTCCCAGCAAACCCTTTTATATGTTTCTGTGTGTGTGTGTGTGTGTGTGTGTTTCTTCTTTGGTAGCTGTCGTGGGATGTGAAAATCAAGAGGAAGTTGAAAAGCGTAGCTCCTTTCCTGGGCAGGTTCAGGCCGCTGGTTGGACAGTGCTGTCACCAATGCACCCCGGAGAGTCTGGTGAGAAAACGAGAGGGATGAAAGGATTATTTGAAGATAATAAAAGGACAAACAGCCAGAGGCAGACGGGAAAGTACACAGATTTAGGCTCACCTGAAAACCTTAGACACTGCTCTCACAAACCCATATCTTGAGGGACGATCAAAGGGATTTCTGAGCGCAAGCGAACATGTTACTTACGGTAGGAATAGCACGAAAAAATGGATTAGGAGTGGAGAGAAAAATAATGAACACTCGAGCATAGTTCCCCTCCGTGCTATGAAGAGCTTTTTAGAAAGCTGCAGATGACTAAGCTTGTTTCCAGCAGCACTGGTCCCAGTGGGCACATCGTGCAGAGAGCTGGGAGAGCAGGGCTAATGGAGCAGTAATCAGAGGGTTATTGGATCGAGCCCCTCCTGAACGAATCTATTAATCTAAACCATCTCAGACCAGTCAGCCAGCCAGATAAATCATATTTGAGCCATTTGGTGTTTGTATTAAAAGTCATTTGAAATGCATGCATGGATTTTATTTAACAGCTATGTCAAATAAAATGAACAGAACCAGGGGCGTAGCAACTGCTATACTTTTTGAAATGTCTGCATTTGCCCTTCTAGTTTTTTTTTTTACGGAGGTAATTATTAACAATCAATGCCTTAAAGAAATAGGTATTAACTCAAAGTGATGTCGTTCTGTGGAGCGCAGAAGAAGATGTTTAGCGGGAGGTGGTAATTTAACTTTAATCTAAAATTGTAATTTAACAGTAGAAACCTTAACACTTTTTCAGTTTATTTTTGTCAAAACTGGTGCAGCACACCTTAACTTGCCATATTGAAATATATACTACTGTTCAAAAGTTTGGGGTCGGCAATTATAAAAACAAATCTTTTAAAAAGTCTCTTTTGTTCACCAAGGCTATATTTATCTTAGCTAAAATACAGTAAAACCAATACTATTGTGAAAAAATTTAAATAACTTAATTTAAAATAAATTTTCAATGTTAATACAATACACATTTTAATGCATGATTCCTTACTAAGTACAAGTTCAAACCTATCAACATATTTACTGACATATCGCTTGAGACTTACTTTGGAGTGCTCCTTGTGCTCAATGCACATTTCTTAATATTAAGCCTAAAATGGGTTTTAATGTCAATGTTGATGAGGATTGTATGATCTTTGAAAAATATTGGTCTTTAAATGCAAGATATTTAAAGTGTGTCCAAAAGTTTATTTGCAGTAGTTCCTCTTTAACACAATCAGATATACTTCAGCATATCTTTTGTTGGACTTAAGCTTTAATTGTGCGGAAGTAGTGCTGAAGTACAAAATTAATTGTTCCAATTTAGCAGACTTTAAGTATACCAGCTTAGTATATTAGAGTACAATTGCAGGGTATAGTACATAAACATTTTAGTATTTGTATTTTTCACTAGGCAAGCTGAATTTTTAGCATCCACTCTTCAGTGTCTCATGATTCTTCAGAAATCATCAAACACATTTTTATTGCCAATGTTGAAAACAGGTATGCTTTTCTGATTATAGGATTATTTGATGAATAGAAAGTTTAAAAGAGCAGCATCTGTTTTCATAAAAATTAAAAATCTTTCTGACCCTAAAGTTTTGAACAGTAGTGCAACTATTAGTTTCTTCCAAAAAAATAGACATTTTACAGCAAATAGTGACCTAAATTTTGGTTTATTCTGAAAAATATGACTTTTAAGGAACTTACGCTTTAATTTCAAGTGGTTCATATGTTGCTACGCAGAAAAGATAATACACAAAATAATAATAAAACTTAATTAGAGCTTTGAAGAGGGCTGATGCTGCGAGGGCTGTGATCATATTAGCTACGTTTGACCTAAATGGCAGCACAAATACGCATATTATTACCCCACTCCCAACTCTTATATTCACAGCCTCTCAAATATGTCTGTTCTAGACACTTTTTAGAGATGAATTGTTGGGAGCTGATACAGACTAATTGTATGGTAGCTCGCTTAAACTAACCCTGTCACTGAGATTAAATGACACTTTTTTTTGTCTGCTTTACGTTATTCATTTTAATTATAATTTGTTTTAAATATGCAAGTGATCAAGTTTTACATCTGGACTGTAACTTATCCATCTCAATCTCTGTCAAGTAAAAATCTATCAGAAACTAGTTTTTTAAAACTGAGTTGCATGCAACGTAATTTGAGAAACATTTGGAAGTACATCTTTCAAGCTGTGATTTATAGTGGAACTAATAGGGTGCTGTTTTGAACACTAAAAGGCTTCCTTAAAGTGTGTCATTATCTCAGTCTATATAGGACAGCAGAACAGGCTCTGTGAGCTGTGATGGAGGCTGGTTAGCGTGCTCTCCATCAAGTTTGATCAAATATCCTCTTGCCACTCTCAGGGTCTGAAGTTGCTGCGTAACACTCCTCCTCTGGGCTTTCAGAACCTGACGTGTGTGAACGAGACACACACCGGGTAAGTGCACATCCTTCACTCAACTCAAGCCCTCCCCATCCGGCCCATTAAAATAACAATGCATCTCTCAACTCCGGCTTCAAACTGCTCGAGTGTAATTACTGTTTGCGTTTCTAACTCTCACGCCTGGCACATGCTCTTCAGTTGCAAAATAAAGAGCTCTAGAATAGCTTTCGCTTTTACATCGCAGGCCCACAATCGAATGTGGTTTCCGTAACCCCGCTACCCTTTTGTGAAAGGGTACCCTTTTTGTTCACTTTTAAATTACATCGGCCACGGACACACACACACCAGTTCTGGGAAGATTCTTTGAAAATGCAGCTTTCAAAGCACAAGGTAGTCATTTAAAGTAGTTCAGCTACAGTCAAACTACTGTTTTGAAAAAGGACTAGGCTTTACTGCAAGCTACTAACAAAACGTTATGTAAGGCTTCAGTGCCTTTTGACTTCATTTATACACTGCTTTACAAAAGTTTGGGTCAGTAAGTTATTTAACGTGGCATAAGATATTTAAAATGCATAATATATTTAACATACTTTATTTAGCAAGGATCAAAAGTTAAAACAGTGACGGCATTTCTAATGTTACAAAAGAGTTTTACAAATAAATGCTGTTCTTTTGAACTTTGTATGCATCAGTATTTTCAACATTGATTTTAATAATAATAATAATAGAGTTTCTTTAGCAGCAAATCAGCATATTAGAATGATTTCTTGAACAAGAATGTGACACTGAAGACTGGAGTAATGATGCTGAAAATTCAGCTTTGCGTCACAGGAATAAATTATATAAAAATATATTCAAATAGAAAATAATATTTGTAATATTTCACCTTATTACTATTACCTTATTATTTTGATTGAATAAATGCAGGCTTGGTAAGAAAGTTCTTTCAAGAAACATGGAAAAAAAAAAAAAACCTCCCAACCCCAGACTTTTGGAATTTAGTGTATGACTAACATCATACATTATTATAATCAGCATGTCTATCTATCACAATATATTGATATCCGTTAAGGTGACATCACTGATATACTGATTACTAATAATTTTGTTTCATCCAGACTTTTTTCAGATTTCTTCAATAATTTACACCAAATACAACTTTTCAGTTTTTTTAAAATAAATAAATAAATAGCAACGTCCTAGTTTACAAATTTATAGGCTACTGAACTAAGTAGAAAATAGTGATGAACAGCAGCAATTAAATACGTTCTTACAAAAAGAAATAAAAGAAAAATTAATCAAGATAAATTGGATATCCTAATGCTTGAGAGAGTTCAGGAGATTGTGTTCGATTGTAGTCTCTAAAACTGTGCAAAATGTAATATGACATAATTAAACTAGCAATGGAGCGTTTTGTCATGCTACAGTGCTGCTGGTTGGAAAAAGTAGCTTGTTGCTGAAACATTATTTTGAAAAGAGCTACTGAAAATGTAGTTAAATGTACTTTTAGTTTCTCCCAACAATACACACATCAGGAGAAAAATATTTTATACATTTATGGGAGTGACTAAAAATGGCTTGATTGTTTTTTACATTAAATTTAGTGGTTAATTTAATATTAATAATCACTGTTTTCTCTAAATGTGAGCATACTTAAACTGACTAAATTTATCCATGTTTCTATGCAAAACGTTTGTGTGATTATTAGTATGCCATTCGTTTTGAGTTCGGGACTGACGTCTTTATACCATGCATTTAAAAGAAGACGACACTCTTCTGGCTATTGCTGATAGATCCTGACGTGTGTTTCCTTAAAAAGAAAGAGGACTCTCATGAAGAAGAGTTTCTAACTTCTTAGAAAACACTTTATTAAAGCAAATAAATGGGATTTGTCTCTCCTGCATCAAAACACACAGAGGCAGCCTCTGTGAGCACCCGGTTTATCTCCTCAATCACCTCCCACTTTAGAAAGTGTCAGAAGCCAAGTGCTGCAAATCCTGCTGAAGCGTTTAACTCGGCTTGAATTAATAGTCCCAGATTAGAGTCTGCTTTTACGTTGGCTGAACTAATTAACATTTTGGAGCCTGATTATGCTGAGAATTTGATGTATTCGCCTATTGCTGAATGGTTAGTGATTGTTTTCAATGTCCCGAGGTGAGTGAGACCATACTGTATCTGTTTACACGAGCTCCTTTTTATTTTGCTAATTGGGTAAAAGAGAGTAGGTGTACACAAGTGTATTGTGTGTGTGTGTGTGTGTGTGTGTGTGTGTATGTATATTTTCAGGTACCGTGGCTGGTTAGTAAGGAGGGTGTGCTGTTTGCTGTTTGTATGGGGTTGTGAAGTTCACCCCAGCCCTGCTGGAGACAGACGGCACAGAGTCCAGAGCAACGAGAGGTGTGGTTTGCTTGAGCACTCTTCACTGATTAGTTGACATGCCACGTGTAGAGAGAGGGAGAGAGCAGAGAGAGATGCGTTTGAGGATTGAGAGGCACTCCTGTGAGGCTCCCATTGAGATTAAATTCAGATTTCTCTCTCCTCTGCTAATATAGAAGATTGGTTGCCACTTAATCTGACATTACATTAGACTGCATGCAGAGATGTGCAAACCTACATATTGTCAATGCAATGTACAAGGGTTTTCAATTTATTTTATTGCTGTATTTTTATTGCCCATAAAATGTTCATCCATTTAGATGACAGTTTTAAAATAAACTAATAAATGTAATATTTTATTTATTACTGACAAATATGCATTATAAGTAAGAATACTTCATGCTTTTATACTTCTTGACTAATTAAATCAAATTTTCACATTTGACAGATGCTGATTTTAAGGAGTCTGAATAAATACATTTTTAAAATCAAATAGATGCCAGCAATTAAAAATAAACGTATGATTCATTTTTGAGTGTAAAATATAAATGCTGCATAAAGACCAACCTATACAATTTAATAATAGCAAACATGATATAAATACATGTCGTGTCCAAACTTAAAGTTTCTATCATCAGTAGTTTATTTCATAATTGCATGAAAATGAAAGCAAATTGTTAAAATATTAGTTGTATTTAATACATAGTTTTAGTAAAGTAAGAAATTAAACATAATTTGGTCTTTTTTTCTATTCATTATTAGAGCAAAGTTAAAATGTACAACAAAACAGTTAACTCACAAAACTGTGTTGATTTAGTCTATTTCTTACTGTCAATAGAATCAAATAATTGCAGTAGAATAAACCATTGTCACTGGTGTAAAATTAAATAATCTCAGAATTACTGACCCATCCTGATACAGAATGCAAAATGTATCACAATTATCAAAATTGGTGTGTTAGAAAATATTTGACCTTTAATAGACCTAAAAAAAATATATATATTTTTCTTGGAACTTGAAAAAGAGCCAAACCCTAGTTTGAAAACTCTTGGACTGGCCCGGTTGGTTGCTTGAAAGTTCGGTCTTAATGAAGCCCTGTATAAGGTCACTAGACTAGAACTGGATTCACCTGACCTTGATTGATTGTGTTTCTGTGGAGAGCATTCTTGCATTCAAAAACAGTTCAGCAGAGCACTGTTGGCCAATTGTGACCCATCACTACTGGAATGACATTCATTTTAATTTAGCTGTCAACCGTATGCCACATATGCCATGGTCTCTCTTTGCTTTTCACCTTGGTTCAACCCTGTTACCACACCCTCCGTCCATTCACCTAACTCAATTTGGGCCTTAACATTTAAATAACCTTTTATAGTCCCAAACAGCATTGGTGTGTTTTTCACTCTGGAGGCATAAGCGGTTTTGGTGTGTTTGCGTGGTGTTTATGTGATGATCCATCACACAATATCCCCTTTGTTTTCTCTGTGGTCTGTTGTCCTGTGACTATGTGTGTTTTTACCCAGAGTGAGGCAGGCTTTGGTGACGGCATGTTCCCCAGATGAAACCAAGGCGATGGAGCAGGTGATGCCTGAAGTCAGAAGTCATTTAGGCAGGCTTTTGACCCTCACACAGACCTTCATCTCCCCCTGGCTACTCAGGTCTGAACGCAATTCTCATTCTGAAAGCAAATCACCTCTTCGTTCATTCTGCAGTTCATTCAGCTGAATGTTTGACGTGGATTTTTGGTTTTTGTAAACTTAATTAATAGAAAGTTCAGCATTCCAAGTGTAACATAAATGTAAAATAGCCACATTTCTTTAGTTTTGAAAATCTGAGATTTTAAATCCAATTTAAACCTAAAATTGAAGTTCAAGGAAATGTCAAATGAAGAAATATTTCACCTCATGCATTTCTTGGTGACTAATCAAATAAGAAAACTTGTACAGATGAGTGCAGGTGGTCAGTGTCACAAGTATTTTTCACCATTCAGCTGCTTTTTTGCAGTTCGTTTGAGATTGAGTTTATAAGAGGTCATGAAAGCTGCGTAACTGCACTAGATAATTAAAGAGCTCTTAAAATGAAGAGCAGAATGTCAGTGAAGCTTAACACGTCATGTCAGCTGTGCATCTGCATATAGATATTTTCACTTTTTCAACTGATTTCTCACTGAACTCCCTTTCAGGCTGGTGAGCTGGATGCTGCTGAAGTTCTTCAGTTTGATCTTCTGCAGTGTACAGGTCAACCTCAACCAGATGGCAGCTGTACATCGTGCCACACAACTGGTAACCACACATCCAGGCTTTATCCCTTCACCCCATTCTCTTATATAACCTGTTTTCCTCCCTGTAGGCATCCTGTGATTCATACATTGCATGCTTTCATTCTTCCTATATCTCATTAGCCTTTACTGCTTTTCTTCTTTCACCATAAATTTTCTTCCAAGTTTCTCCTTTTGTTATTTATTTACACCCCCACACACACACACATTTGCAGTGTTTTTCTGAACCAAACTCAATTATTCTTGATTTCGCTATATGATATTGTGATTTAAATATATGAAGCTGAAGGCTGCTCTCTATATCAAAATGCTATTTTTGTGTGTACCTTCTCTCAACCTATTGCTCCATTTATCCTGTTTACACTTTTATTTTTATTGCAGTCAGGTTTTCCACCTCAGGCTTTTGGTCACACATAACTCTTTATATGGAAGTAAAAGCACACTTTGAAAAGCTTTTTTGTACCATTCGATTGGTGCAAGTGCAAAATGAAACAAAACATCACAGAACCGATTAGACCTCATTTGCTGTCTGATTTTATAACCAATTAAACATCCATTCTGCAACACCACCAGAAATCATCTCTTTGGCCTCAGTCCATGTGCATCACTCCTGAAAATATTGAGCTCACCTGCAGATCAGATACTCGCCGCCCACCGGAGTAGCACAGATACATTTTTGCACCACTCAGTCTAACTCCACAAAAAGACAGTTTAAAAGAATTCAGAATGTATAATGCATAAATCCTATTTTTTATCAACATTGTTTCCTTGTTTTTCAGTAAAAATATTGAAGTATCCTAAAAACAAGTGTACAAGTTTGCATCCATATGTATATGGATGCAAATAGCTGTATTCTTGTTTTCTGCATTGATTTAGTGAAAGTAACAGTCTGTTTGCTGCTCACCGTGTTTCTGCTACTGTAATTAAAATAACCACATCTGCAGCTCTTGTAGAGCTTCACGTCTTTACCAGGGGAAAGAAGCAACACACACATAGAGGAAAAGACTGAAGCGTGTTTGTTTGGCTATAAATAAAAATATCTGAGGATATAGTGCCGAAAGATCATTACCATAAACGACCCCGAGCGCTTGTTGTGTATAGCTCTGTTGTTTTGACATTTTTCTCACTTTAAGGGGCTTGTGAACTGAGAAATCTAAATTCCCTTGATCTTTTTACATATAAGAGGTCTTTGTACAAAAAGACATCTGTGAAGGATGTAGACTGTCAAACATTCACAACTGTTGGCCAATCATAGCAGTGGGCGTTTACTTCCGAGTCTACAATCCGCCACGCCTATTCAAACAGAGCGCTCTGATTAGGGGGGTCAAAAACAGGACAGAAAGTAGCCTATTACTTCTAAATTCTGATTTTTTTAAATGTGAAAATCTTGATAACATTATTAGTGGACTATTATTAAAAGAACAATAAAAAATCCGAAATAAATAGAAATGGTAAAATGGTGCTGCTGTTTGAGGACCCCTGGTTAAGGGGATCTGCTGTAACTCAAAGAGCTCAGGGGAGGCCAGAGAGAGGCTGCCTCTCGCTGTCACTATTAACCACTGGTGTCACTATTGGACAGTGTCACTTAAAGGGATAGTTCACCCAAAAATGAAAATTCCGTCGTCATTTACTCACCCCCAAGTTGTTCCAAACAGTTGCCGGTAGCCATTGACTTCCATAGTATTTTTGTTTTTCCATACTATGGAAGTCAATAGCTATGTTTCCGTCCACCTATTTTTATGCACATTTCGGATTATCGCATAAAAATATGCTGGATGGAAATGCCAAGATGCGCATAAATTCTAAAAATGCGCATAAAAAAACGTATGCGCACATTTGAGTTGGATAAACTTTTTATCTGATAAGAAAAAATGTGCATAAACTGATGGAAACACATTTACTGAATAAATTTCTCCATGCGCATCGGAAAAAGTCATGTGACTTTGCGCTATGAGACGGGATAACTTGACTAGCAGCGGACCAATCTCGTTCACAGCATCTATATGTTGTTATGGTCATTCTGAAATGCCTGAGCAAAGTCTGTCGTCAAAGTATTTCTGTATAATTGTCTTACATGACTACGTTCCCAAACAGCTGGCACCCACCTCCGAAAGCAATGACTGCATTTGTGTTTTGTCTGCTTGCCCTGAGGAACAAGTCATTTTTCATATATGAAAATTATTATATTCAGTCGTCTTCTAGTTTTCTTAGTGATATTTAGTGCCAGTTTACCAGGAAGTGACGATTTTGTTCTCTTTGACTTTGAAATTGTGCTTTATTTGCAAATGTTTTATGCAATATTCCAGTTTTGCATATAAATTTAATTTGAATCTTTGGATAACATAGCTAATGACTACCAGCGACTGTTTGGTTACCAACATTCATAAAAATATCTCCTTTTGTGTTCAACAAACGAAAGAAACTCATACAGGTTTAGAACAACTTGAGGGTGAAGAAATAATGACCGGATTTCTGGGTGAACTGTTCCTTTAAGAAAAAATTAATGATTAATACACAGATTAATGTCACATTTTGTAATATTTGCCAGATCCATTATTATTCTTTGTGTGTGTGTGTTTAAAATTATTCTTGTGAACAGCCGTTTTGCAACTAAAGTTTTTGCTGTGTGGACTCTAGGTATACATAATTTATGATTGTTTTATAAGTAGATTATTATGGGTAGAGTACTCGATTAGAGTTATGATGAACAATGTTGTGTTCGCTGTAAAAGGGTTATTGTAATCATTAACCTGCTCTTGGGTCTCAATGTAAGGAGGCATCAGAAGTTCGGGGATATTAGCACAGTTGGTACAAAGGGTCTGGAAACAATCTCAGTGCTATTTTCTGAGGCACAATTTACAGTTCATTTACAGGTTAATTTTCAAGTGTGCACTTCTCGCTGAACTGTATTTCTGACTGCGCTGAAGTGTCCTCTCATTTTGTCTGTGTGTGTGTGTGTTGCAGAACTATCCACTGGTCTTTGTGTGTGTTCAGCAGAGCGGCATCGATCACGCTCTCATTTGTCTGACACTTTTCTGCCACAACTTGAGGGTTCCCTACACCATTTACTCAGCCCACGTCCGACAAACCTGGCTAAGGTATATATACACACACACATTCACCCTGTAGCACCCACAGAGGTCTAGTTTGTTTAGAAACCTTCTTAGCACATACCCTCACAGATCACATCATTTCCTGCTCTCTACCAGTGTAAATTTACATCACTGCTCTGTTTGTGTCAGTAGCAATGCTTTTGTTAAAAAGAAAGGTCTTTTCATTCATTTCGTACTAGTTTGGTGCAAACACAGCAGTTTCTAAAGCGTAGTACACTTATTCAGCTAACAGAAGCACCTGTACATATTTAACAGGGCATAATGGTTTGGTTAGTAATGAAATGTTGAATTCTTCAAGAATCACGACACAGAGTGCTGGAAACGGCAGTCGACCGCAGCGAGGGATTAGTGGGGGTAAATAGTTTCCTCCTGTAGGTAACGGAAGACTTAGACTCCAGGCCGCGGGGAGGTTTTTGCTTTGTTTACAAGGCTACATCAATAATTACTTAATAGTTGTTTATACAGATTGCTGTGTCAGTAATTGTTAATGTATTTATGATATGCAGCAAACTTATAGTGCAATGCTTGATTGATTGTCACTGGATGTGGTGCACATATGAATACAAAATTTATAGTGTAGATGAGCTTAATTCACAGTTCCTTCATCTTCTGAAACAAAATTAGCAGTGTTTTGGTCCAAGTTTAAAGAGTGCCATGAAACGTTTGAAAATGAATTTAATTTTTTTACTTGAAGGCCTCCAGTTTGCCTAAACAACAGGAGATATTTTCAGCATTTCAATAGGTTACTTTTTTTATTAACAGAAAGTGGGAGTATTGCTAAAAGTAATTTGTGGTTTAATTTTGTGAATCATTAATTTATCAGTAAGAACAAACACAACTGATTTTAGATGATTTTTTCCCACAATTTCAGTTTCCTTTTTTTAACTGTTTAAATTGAATATAAGTGATTCATCCATCCATTCTTCAAACCTCATCCTATGTAGGGTCGTGTGTATGTTATAGTTAGATTATTTTAATAACTTATTAATTTAAAAACTTTTGCATCATCCTGTGGCCCTTTTGGAAATTTTAGTGTTAGAAAATACAGTTTTCAAACATGCACTTTTCCGGTTATGTGGATGGATCATCATACTAAACCACTCTGACAGTGTTTCCTGCGGTTGTTTTTCAGTGTTAGTGTTGCTACTAAATTTTTATTTTAGCTGTGCTGAGCTTGTCATCTGAATTGAACCTGACTGAACTAATAACTAATAAATGTAGTGAACTTATAAAAAGACCTGTTGGTTTGAATTGGTCTAACGATACAATCAATCACTGAGTAATTTGGTGCAATTATAGGCTTACTTAATGAACCACACTTTTTTCAAAGTATTAAAATAGTCGCTAATGGAAAGAGTAAGATGAACTTGTTGATTTTGTTGTGATTCCCATCCCTTTTTTCACAGTGCCAAGTTACTTCCCCAGACCTCTTGACAGTGTGAATTATGCTGGATTAAGTCTAAACAGTACAGTAGCACAGTAGTGATAAATGGTCGTGTCATGTGGATGAATCAGTGCATCGTAAACACAATTTCAGGCACTAGCAAAGGCCTTCACTAAACAGCAGACTCAATTACCCGCGACCAGCCAGCAACACGATTATGAGGGTCGTGCATTAAAACGTAGCTGGTATTTATCAGCATCGCTGTATGACACTTTTGTTGTAGCTGTAGCTGTTAGAAAGTATCTCATAAAGTGCCATTATGAAATATGTGCTTGTCCTGCCTTTTGTATATTAAACAAAGCAGAAAATATACATGCATAATGGAAATCAGACATTAAACAAAAAGATAAACATTAATATGTCAGTGCAATATTGCATAACATAAATAAATGAACAAATAATATGTTGGGGGGGGGGGGGTAACTATTTTATCAAGATTTTATAATATTTTTAGTTTGCATGATTAGTTCCCTTATAAATGAAAACGGTCTTTCGAAAGTTTGTGTTTTTCTGAAAGAAAGTCCAAAAAAAAAGCATTATCATGGTTTCCAAAAATGTTAACATCACTGTTTTCAACATTTCCTGCGCAGCACATCAGCTTATTAGAATGATTTCTGAAGGATCATGTGACACTAAAGACTGGAGTAACGATTCTGAAAATTCAGCTTGACATTACAGGAATAACAATATTCTTTTAAATATAATATAATAGAAAACAGTTAAAATTGCATTAATATTTCACAATATACAATTTTTACTCCATGTTGACCCCAAAGCTTTGAACGGTAGTGTAATTAGAAACATAAAAGTAAGGCTTGCTCGTCCTGTGACTAAAAAGACTTTATGATGATGACATATCCAGAAAGTGAATATAATCAGTAGCCTTGCAGTTTTTTACAGTGCATTCTGGTCATTTCTCGGCAAGAAAAAATTGCAGTTCTGGAGCTATTTTGATATTTGATCCCTAGGTAGTGCACTTACTTCTGAACTAAGGAACAGATTGAAGAACACCCTGTGAAATTCTGACCTTGTCTCTAAATAGACATCAGGGAAGAAATAAAGTGCTGTGAAAGTGCAGTATATGGCCCCTTTAAGTCTCATCTATGTTGTTATTTGTTGGATGAATAACCTAAAGGAATGTCCTATTAGTCACTGTTAATTGAGGCCGTTTTGTCTTCTCAGGTCCATCCTTCAGAGGCTAGGTGTCGTTTTGCTCCCAGAAGGCAGTGGCTCAGAGCGAGATGCTGAGATGGACAGCCTCTATTCTCCAGTCATGACCTCTGTAAGCCCCCACAAAGGCTGAGTGTGCTGTTCTGCTTGAATTGCCAAGATTCAGCATACGATAAGACAAGTGACAAGTGTCGCTTCAGACGCTGAGCTGCTGGACCGTACTTAAGACGTTTGTGTAGATACACTACTTTTGAATCCCATCGATACCGGTTTTAGTCTCGAGACAGACATTGGGTGAGGCTGCATTAGTAACCTGTCATTGATGGGCACAGCGGTTCCCATGACGATGGGGCACCTGCAGACTGCAGATGTTTCATTTTGAGGTTGCATGAGTCGCTGAACCCATTACTCTGCCTCACTGATGCCTGGAGGTGGATAATCAATCTCCTCAGCCTCCAGATTTACTGTCAGAAACATACTGTTATCTGAGTTTCGTGAAGGAACGTCTTATTAGCCGTTTACAAGAAATATTTACAAGAATTTGGACGTTGTGATTGTCAGAGGATTTGGCATAATCTGCATTAGCATCTTGATTGCAAGAAGAGCTGATATTAGTATTAATATGAAGGGCTTTGATTAGATATGTGCATATGTACGGCTTCCGACTGGCGTAAATGAACAGAGGAAATAATCTGTCATGCCTGGAATAACATATGAGTTTATCAGGCTTCTCAAGATGGATTTGGGCGAGAGCTGGCTCAGTGTGTGTGTGTGACAGAGAGAGAGTTAAAGAGATAGTTCACACAAAATTACAAGTTTGTCATTTACGCACCCTTATATAATTCAGAACTCATACGACATACTTTCTTGCATGAATCACAAAAGGAGAAATTTTTGCAGAGCATTAATGCTGTTCTTTCTCATATTTGAAAAAGACCTTGAGCAGGGAATGTTAAAGGGATAGTCCACCCGAAAATGAAAACTTTGTCATTAATTACTCACCCTCATGTCGTTCCAAAACCATAAGACTTTAAGAATTTAAATGAGACCTGAGAGATTACTGTCTCTCCAGTCAAAGTCTTTTCCACCACAACTTTGATACTTCTAAAAGTTCATAAAGTTATTGTAAAAGTAATCCATATGATTTAAACGGTTTAATCCAAGTCCTCTGAAGAGTTATGATTGCTTTTTGTGATGAATTTATTTAATTTAGGCTTTTATTCACATATATGCATTGATCAACACACATACAGTCATGGCCAAAAATATCGTATTAGATATTTTACTAATAAGAATTTCTAGGGGTGCCAATAATTGTGTCCAACGTGTATTAGAGAAATACATTTATTTCATAATAATATTTCACCACATTTTAAATTCTTATTATCCAATGAAAGGCAATATTTTTGTGAATTGTTTTAATAAAAGATCAAAAGGATTAACAATGCAGATTCATTTTCACAGCCTTTGATCATATTTACCAAGGGTGCCGATATTTTTGGTCATGACTGTACATAGAGCACATCAAATATGGAAAACAGAAGCTCAGCTGTACTTCCCATCTCATTGGTTCTTGTGCGTTAAGCACATTTGGACGTCAAATTTTGGTTTCATTAAAAATATTTTCATGTGTGTTTTGAAGGTTATCAGTGTGAGTAAATAATGACTGAATTTCCATTTTTGGTTGAACTATCCCTGTAATAGTCAATTCACTCAATTTATATATTATTACTTCAAACATATAGGCTTTGTTTGATTTTTATTGGACTGATTTTGCAGATATTGCAGTTCATTTATTCTGCTTCATATCTCTTCCTCATCATAAAACTGTCCAGCCTTTGTTTTCCCACAAACAATTTTTTCCCATCAGTTCTTTTGTTCCACTCCACAGTTTATTGGCGAGCTGTTACGAGAGGGGGCTGCAGTGAGTGTGGGCATCTGTGCGTCCGGAGGTCACGGCGGGCGGTGTATAGCGCGTGTACATCAGGCCATCAGTGACGGTCTAGTGCCTGATGTTAGCGTCGTGCCAGTGGGCATTTCCTACGATTGCCTGCCACGCTACTTTACACGTCCACAGGTGATGACCTTAGTATTAACAACACACACTCCATTCCATAATGACCTCTATCAGACCATCACCATCAGCGCACGGGCTATTAAACAAACCAATAAACAAATTACAAACACAAGTAGATTCACATTTACCTGACAAAGGCAAACACGATAATGGTGCTCATAAACACAATGATCATAGACTTTGCCAAACTCTTAACTCAGTATTAAACTTTGTCATGTAACCCAGTGCTACAGACATGAGTGATGCCTAAAAACATGCAGCTCGTTTTGGAAAGGTGCGCTATTGCTTATTGAAGCGATCTGACTATTTTCACCTGCCAAACAATGAAACAATTAAAAAAACCCTGCCTCATCACAGTTGCAGCCAACCCCATAGAAAGTCATTAGTTATAATTATAAGTAATTATCACTAAAGAGGGTTGCACACCGGACGAGAAGTGCGTTGCGCCACATCTTTAAGATTCGAACACATTATTTTCTATGAGTGTGCACACACCGGCAGCACCTAGCAACAACTCAACGCAATACAGTGCAGTGCTGCTCTGAGCTTCTCGTCCAGTGTGTGACACTCTTATGGCTCCTATTAACCACCCAGAACACCCTAGCAACCACTTAGCAATGCCCTAGCAACCACACAGAACACTCTACCGACCAAAACACAGTAGCAACCACACAGAATACTTCAGCAGCCACTTATCATTGTCTTAGCAACCACAGAACACCATGACAACCACCCAAAACAACTTAGCAACCCCCCAGAACTCATTAGCAACAACCTAGCATTATCCTAGCAACCATCCAAAACACCCTAGCAACTGCCCAGAACACCCTAGTGACTACCTAGCAAACAACACAAACAACATTATCCTAGCAACTATACATAATACCCTAGTGACCACCCAGAACTCTAGCAACCACCTAAAACACCCTAGTGAACATTAGCAATGTTTTAGCATCCACCCAGAACACCCCAGAAACAACCTAGCAATGTCCTAGAAAAACTATATTGTTCTAGCGACCACACAGAACACCTTAGCGACCACACAGAATTCCTTAACAAACACCCAGCTTTATCCTAGCAACTATACAGAACACCCCAGCAAACATCTAGCATTGCTTTAGCAACCACACCAAATAACCAGCAACTTCCCAGAACACATTAGCAACCACCTAGCAATGTCCAAGTAAGCAACATTATCCTAGCAACCGCCCAGAAAACCCTAGTGACCACCTAGAAATGTCTAGGCAACCACTAAGAACTCCATAGCAACCGCCTAGCAATGTCTTAACAACCAGTGTTTAGCAGCCATAAACAACCAACTGTTTTTAGCAACATCCTAGAAAACAACTTTATCTTAGCAACCCTACAAAACATCCCAGCAAGAACTCAGAACAACTTAGCAAACATCTATACTTAAAATACCCGAACGACCACTGTTAGCCAGCAATGTCCTAACAAATATCCAGTATTGTCCTAGCAACCACAAAGAACACCACAGCAACCAAATAGCAGTGTCCTAGCAACCACCCTGAACACTCTAGTGACCACTTATAAATGTCCTAGCAACCACTTAGCATAGTCACTGTCAGAATATCATGACAACCACAGAATACCAAAGTAACTTAGCGACCACCCAAATCTTGTTGGCAACAACCTTGTATTATCCACCCAGATCACTGTAACGACTACCTAGCATTATCTTAGCAACCATCCAAAAGTGACCACCTAGCAGCATCCCAGCAAACAACACAAATAACATTATTCTAGCAACCACACAGAACACCCACCCAAAACGTGTCCACCTAGCAATGTCCTCTCCCAAACATCCAACATTGTCCTAGAAACCACCCAGAACACTCTAGCAACCACCTATCAGTGTCATAGCAACCACCCAGCAACATCCTAGAAAACAGCTTTATCCTAGCAATCTCATAGAACACTTTAGCCACCACCAGAACTCCTTAGCAACCATCTATCATCATCCTAGCAACTTACTAAAACACCCTAGCGACCACCGCCTAGAAATGTCCTACCAAACATCCAGCATTGTCCTGGCAACCTCACAGAAACCCACAGTAACCAACCAAAGAACAGTTTCTTAGCAACCACCTAGCACTGTCTTAGCAACCACCCAGAACACCCTAGCAACAGCATAGCAACACCCTGGCAGCCACCCAGAGCAAGAAGCATCGTGTGGGGCATCCAGCCATTTGTAAGTCATTAAGGAACACCATAGCAACAGCCCAGAACACCCTAGCAACTAGTACAGCAGTGTGCAATAAACCACTCAGAAGCCTTGCACAGGAATTGCACTTGTGTAGTATTGTATTTGTAATTCCTGAGGTGAACTGATTCATTACATAGTAATAAGCAGCAATATTCAGATAATTAAAATCAGATGGTGTGTTTCTTTTTTATTTTGATTTGATGATTTTTAATATGCAGCTTGTGAGATGTGTTTTCTAACACAGCAATGGTACAGACTAGAATGTGTCGACTCGGAGAGAGATAAAGAGAAATCTATATTATTGTGTGCATCCATCTCAAATAGACGCCAGTTATTATAGTGATTACAGCCACTAATTTCTCCTCTAATGGCTCTTCACCATTAGAGCTCCATGAAGTTTTCTCGAATTAGATCCAAGTCATTTGATCAGCCTGTGTGAGTGGCAGCATTTTAGTGAGCGTTTTTTCATTTGTTTGTGTGGTCTGGAGGCTGGCCTGATGTCTGCTCTGCGGTTTGCCGTCTCAACACTGAAGGGTGATCACAGAGGAAGTGTTAGGATCCATTTTGCACAGGCTTTCTCTCTGAAGGTATGACTCACACACTCGCTCATCCATACACACTCTCAACAAATAAAAAAAATATATAGTTTCATACAAATGCAGACCCTTAACGCAGTGGTTCTCAGCTGGTGGGTGGCCAGACTGTTCTGATAGGGTCACAGATAGCAGGGGAATAATAAATGCAAATAATACAATGCATCTTTCCATGTAATTATGCATAGAGTAAGTATAGTGAAACAAATTGCCAGATTAACATTAAAAGGAGGAGAATAATTCATAAACCTGCAGATTAATCCAGTGTTTGGTAATATATGGCTTTTTGCAATACCACAATTTGAATAGTCAATACCTAGAATTTCTTTTAAAAAATCTTTCATGATTTTACTGCAAAATATGCTGTAAAATTTAAAATATGCTATTGAACACTCCGTTAAAAAAGTTAAAAATCAATATAATTATAAACAAATTACATAAAACAATAGATTGTAGCTTTTAAATACTTAGAAACATAGACTTTTCATATGTTTGGGGTCGATACTTTTTTTTTATTAATACAATTGATAAAATTTTAATACAAATAATCTAAAATAAATGCTGTTTTTTAGCTTTGTTCATCAAATATTCCTGAAAAAAATGTCAGTTTCCACAAAAAAATTAAGCAGCACTAGAGCCCTGCATTTCGGCCCGGGCCTGATGGACCCTGACTTTTTCACGCCCCTAGGGCCGGGCTTCGGGCCAATTTTCACGTCAGAATTCAGACGCGGGCCGTGATGAAAAAAATTGCCGCGCTGGTGGAAACAACACGAGACCGTGCCGCGACTGAGAGCAGCTCGATGGTGTTTAGTGTCCCGCAGCAGCAGGTGCTCAAGTGACTTCAGCGCAGCTGAAGAGTTCTGCGTTCAAATGCACGCAATAGGCTAAAGCTTGCTGCAAAACCCCAGCAAACATAATAACCATGAATGTGTCCGCGGGAAATAGTAAGGAGATATTTGAATTATTTAATAATAAACTAATGTTTTCTGAGTCCATGTCGCAAGGATGAAATTACTGATCCTCACTCGCCGTCTCCTTTACAGAGAAATGCATCTTTATTGATTATGATTAAGATTATAATAAAATATATATTTTTTTTTTCTTATTTCGTTGTGATAATTTAAAGCTTTCTATAGATATATTTATCATGTCTGTGAGGCATGTATTCGCTCAGCTTCGGTTCATTTTTGTGAAGCACTCCTTTTCAAGACAAGAAGGCAGAAAGCACATCATGTTTGTTTTTGTTTTATAAAAGCGCAACATTTTGTTGAAATTGTGAGTGCACACAAATAAAAGTACATCCTTTACAGTTCCGAATGATGTATTACTCTTACCTTTATCAGAAAAAAAAATTATGTCGTAGGCTATTTTAAATTGTTTCCACTAAAAAAAAAACAAGTGTTTGCGCTGGTGCCTCCATGTCCTGCGCGCGTCCAGTCTCTGCACAAACTTGGATATAGGCTAGCGCACATTATTATAGTGCATGGTCGTTACTTTTAAAAACAAAAACTTAGGACTTATTACTATTTAACGAACAAAAATGCTCCAAACGTTTCTCTAAATTAACTTCATAAAAAAACGAAACAAAATATAATCATTTTGCCATTACATATAAAACTTAACTATTTTAATAGCGAAACAGTAGTATAAGCTGTTTTGGGAGAAGTGGGAAAAAAGACTCGGGCCGGAAATTCTGATAAGCTGTCGGACACGGGCCGGGCTAGGACCTGAGCGTCTCGGGGCAGGGCCGGGCTAGGGCATAAATTTGAAGCCCGTGCAGGGCTCTAAGCAGCACAATTGTTTTCGGCACTGATAATAAGAAGACAGATTTTTCAGCAGCAAATCAGCATATTAGAATGATTTCTGAAGGATCATGTGACACTGAAGACTGGAGTAACGATGCTGAAAATTCAGCTTTGCACTACATGAATAAATTACATGTTAAAATATATTGATAGAAAACATTTTTTTAATTGTATTAATAACTTACAATATTACTGTTTTAGTGTATTTTGATCAAATAAATGTAGACTTGGTGAGAATAAAAGACTTATTTCAGTAACACTAAAAAATTCACGGACCCCAAACTTTTGAATGGTTTTGCAAATAAATATTTCTTCATTTTATCAAGTAGCTGTTTAAAACAAGTGAACAGTAAGTGATAAAGAATCAGGAAACAAATTACAAGCATTAGAACAAATAAAATAGGACAAATATGCGAAAGAACTTATTATTGGTATAGTCATTTCCCTAGATATAATGCTGATTTAATGCTGTAGAATCATGGTTTTCTCTTTATTGATGGTTTATTAAAGCTACTAAAGTTATCCATCCACCCAAGTGAGACATTTTGTTTAATATTATAGTTTGTTTGATAATGAATAACTATGTAAATGACAGCTATTTACACTACAAGGCCTTAAACACAGATTCACAATTATTTTTACTAAACTGTGTTACTAAAGCATAAGAGGCACAAATCTTTGTTGAGAAAACTACATTGTTGGATCTATGCAGTTTGTGGTAATATTAATCAATTTCATGTGTAATTTTAAGCATAAATTAGTTTACTTTTGTGTAGTAAATAAATCTAGTACCGCCATTTAACGTCCAAAATTTGAGTCTTGAATCGAAACCAGTGGAGAACCACCTACTTAATGCAAAAAATCTAAATTTTTAAAGTTTATGTATGAGCACTGTGGAAAAGTTTTACACTCTCATTCTCTCGTTCTCTCTCAGGAGATGTGCGAGAGTGGAAAGTGTCGTGTGGATGGAGGGCGCCCCCTACAGGACCTGCTGTTGGCCGCCATACTGCATGCCAGGTTTCTTCAATCTCTCTGTTCCTGTTTCCTATCTGCAGCATTCCACTCTCCGTCCATCTCTTTCCATTTGCCCCTGTAGCACCTCTAGGCCCATATGGTCAAAGACGAAAGAGTTCACAAATTTCACTTCAAACCATTCATTCTTCCTGCATCCTTCATTGTAGATTTTCTTGTCAGTCATGAAGGTCCCTGCCCTGGAGGTCTGGACCTCCAATGCTTCTTCATCTTGGAATGATCGTTTTTATCTGACACGCCAAATTGCTAAGACTAAAAAACAAGAATAAACAGTGACAGAAGGATGCTGGTTTGAGAATGATGGATGATCTTAGATGGATGACCTTTCAGTCCACTTCAGCCAAATTCAACTTCTTGTCTAACTGAGACTCCATTCTGCTGAATCTGACCTCCAGACCCACGTGCCTAAAACGCTTCTGCAGTGCACTCATTTTAAGCAACTCCGGTTCTCGGGAGAAGTCAGGTATTCCAACTCCGACTCATAATGAGTTGGAATATCCTGGAAAATCTACCAAGAGTTTCTCATCCACTGTTCAGTCTCTCCCGAGAGCCTCGGGGGTTGTTACATGTTTTAAAGCAGCAAATCCACAGCGGGAGGCCTTATCATGAAGACTCAGCCCTGCGGGCTCGGCATTTGCATTTTGACAGCTGGTAATAATGTATTGTTGCAAAGCCTTTTGTTGTACACGTTAGGGAGCGAGAACAATGAACAGTCAGGTTACACAGTAACAGGAGGTTTGCAGAGGACTGTAATGTAAATTTAATGCTGAGAGCAAGGCAGTGGGGCAATTTCAAGGAATTAAACCCCTATATATATATATATATATATATATATATATATATATATTGGACAACATATGGTGTAATAAAATGAAATGTGATTTATTTCATCAGGATGGACACTATCTCCAGCCAGAAGGATGTTTCCTGGCTCCTCCCTCCTGCTGTCATGCCTGAATTGTCTCCTGCTTATAGACAGCAGACTATCGCACTGACTCTTCATTTGATGTACTGTGAGTCTGTTCGACACATGCAGGCTCCCAAAGATCAAACTCTTGCACTTTAATAATCGTTACTCTATGTAAGAGGCTAAGCTTTGTGTGTGTGTGTGTGTGTGTGTGTTTGTGTGTGTGTTTGTTTTATTTTAGCTTCAACTACAAGTATGGCCGTCATGTCTACCAGTCTGGTGTCCTGTTTGCTGCTCCACAAGCATCGCAAGGTTTTAAAAAACTCCTATTTGGCTTTAAATCACATATTCATATATCACTTTTTTTTTAACTTTTTTATTAAGCAAATTAAGTAATATCTATGAAAACTAAGGTTAATAGTTGGCCTCTAATGGTGCTGTGCAGTGATATATAGTGCCTTGCGAAAGTATTCATACCCCTTCATTTTTTTATGTTTTGTTTTGTTGCTGCCTTATGTTAAACTGCTTTAAATTACTTTTTTCCCCACATCAATCAACACTCCATAATGACAAAGCAAAAACAGAATTGTTACAACAAACTAAATTAATTGCATAAGTATTCAAACCCTTAACTCAGCACTTAGTTGAAGAACCTTTACAACCTCAAGTGTTTTTGGTATGATGCGACAAGCTTTGCATATCAGCATTTGGCATTTAACTGCCATTCTTCACCTCACCTGTTCACCTCTCAAGCTCTGTCAGGTTAGATGGGGGCAGACTAGGGTGACCAGACGTCCCGAAAAATTCGGGACAGTCCCGAAATCTAAGCTGCTGTCCCGAATCCCGCTCTAATTGTCCCGAAAATTATACTGAAGCAAAATCTTAAATAGTTATTGTCTGATAAAACATAAAAAACTGTCCTTGGAGCGAGGTTGAGTCATCCTGCAGCCTGGCAACCAGCCCCCGCCGGCTGCTCATTGGCTGCAGCATCTTGTTTTTTGTTTTTTTTGGTTCATTAACTTCAGTTTGAAGTATAAAAATAGCCTAACGTTACTTCTATATTATATAAAATTATATGTTTATGTAGGCTACTTATATTAATAAAAACATGATTGGTTCAGTCACTTTCGTTTGAAATTCATTATCTTTATTATTCATTATTCATTACCCCCCCGTCCCGAATTTCAACCAATCTCATCTGGTCACCCTAGGGCAGACACATATTTTCAGGTTTCTTCAGAAATATTTGATTGGGTTCAATCCCAGGCTGTGGCTGGGCCACTCAGGGACATTCACAGAGTTGTCTATAAGCCACTCTTGCTGTGTCTTTAGGGTCATTGTCCTGTTGGAAGGTGAATGTTTTGCACAGTCTGAGGTTCGGAATGCACCTCTATTTTGCTGTGTTGAGCTTTCTTCTACTCTGATGAGTCCCTCAGTCTCTGCCACTTGAAAACAGCTCCACAGCATGAGGCTGCTACCAGCACACTTTGCTTTTGGGATGGGATGGGATGTTCCTGGTTTCCTTCAAACACGATGCTTGGAATTGAGGGTCATCAGACCAGAGAACATTGTTTCTAACAGTCTGAGTGTCCTTTTTTTTGCAAATTCCAAGTGTGTTTTCATGTGTTGAATGGTATGACAGTTATAGATTAGACCTGTACAGAAATTGAAATGTACGTGTAACTACATACACTTAGTCACGCAATGCTGATGTTGTTAACATTAACATTTTGAGAACAAAGTATAACAATAATAATAATTTGCATGGTTTGATGTGATATGAGCTAAGTGATCGTTAGACTTAATCACCATTGGTAGTGCGATCTATTGTACTGCTTTTTTTCTCAGTTGGTCAGAACAAAGGTGGCAGACTTGTTACTTGTTCAGATGACAATATCTGGTGAAAATTTTTATTTGGGTCATATTTCCAAGACGTAGGCTAGAATCTGTGAAGAAAATAATTCGGCAAATAACTGAAGTTGCAGTTTGGCGACAAAGAGGCAAAATTAACAGACTGCAGCTGTATCATTAAAACACAAGTATTTATGTGCTTTATGTATTACATTAAAGTAAGTGTCCACATGGTGTATTAAATAAAAGCCTGTGTATTGATAAAAAAAAAATACCAGCTCTGTTAACCAATAAAAATCTGGCACTGGAACTCTTATGATAGTACATTAATTGGTTTATCAGTCCTCCACTGGTAGTAGATGATTCATACAAGCATCAAACATGGTTCTGCTTGCTTTAATGACGTTGCTAATGATTGTAACGATCTTCTCCCTCTTTCTCAGGGTGTGCGTATATCCGTGCTGTGCAGGGACATCTGTTGGCTGTTGGAGGAGGTGTTGTTTAGAAACACAGACGTGGGTTACGGTGGCTCTCTGGTCGGGCTGGTGCATCACGCGCTTTCTCTGCTCCACCCGTATCTGCTTCTGGCTGCAGCTCCGCCCACAGGAGAACCCATCATCGCACCCCGGCCCGATCCAGACTCTCTGCTCATATTGAGCCAGCACTGCGATTTGCTCACTCACATCTTCATACACGAGGCTGTAGGAGGTGGGCAGAGATTGGGTGGAGGCAAGGAAACTTGCTGTTGGCAGGCGTCATGCACCTGTCTTTTTTTGAGGGGGCATCAGTGGGAGTTCTGGCTCATTTAGTATACATTGGCAAGATAAGACATGATGACTAAAGAAAAAGAAAACTCAGTAGTTCGTATTATTATGTTTAAGACATGTTAGTCTATTGCTGCATTTTTGGTTAGCAAGCAGGATAAAATCGTGACCTAGGGATAGAGGGGATAGGGATAGTTCACACCAAAATGAAAATTCTGTCATTAATTACTCATCCTCATGTCATTCCAAACCTGTAAGACTTTTGTTCATCTTCGGAACACAAATTAAAATATTGTGCCTCATGATACTCTTGTGAACGCGTGGCAAAGACTCACGGAAGAGAGGAAATTGTTGAATCGTCGTTATTTATAAAGTCATTATTTTTGTTTTCTTTGCGCACAAAAAGTATTCTCGTAGCTTCATAAAATTACGGTTGAACCACTGAAGGCACATGGAATATTTTTTAAAATGTTGCTGTCTATGCAAGGGTCAGAAAGCTCTCGGATTTCATCAAAAATATCTTAAGTTGTGTTCCCAAGATGAATGAAGGTCTTGCAGGGTTTGAAACCACATGAGGACGAGTAATTTTTACAAATTATTATTAGTTTTTTACAATCGCTAGGACACATTTCTCAATACTTCGGTCATTTTTTCAAAACTCTTCACACAGTGAGCACAACAGTATTCGATGTGAGCTAAACTGTGGATCATTTGTCATTGCTTTGGCGCAAAGTGCATTCAATAACTACATCATTCAAATGACATAACTTATTTTCTCACTCAGACAATAACAACGGCAAAAACTCTATGTACCTACAAGCCAGTTTGCACCTGTTTATACTCTTTACAAAACTGTTAAGCCTAAGTTCAAAATCTAACATGAAAATGAATGAAAAAGACATAAATTTGCTACATTTCTACAGTAAAACCATATTGAAATATATTCTGAATTTAAAATCAAAACAAAAAAAAGGTTTTTCAATTTCATTACCATCTATACAAAAGGGGAAAACCTACAGTAGGAATAATTTTGTGCTGTAATGCAAACATAAACTATGTAACGTATTGCAGTGAATTATAAGCAATAGATAGTGTCGATCTTCCCAAGATTCAAGAGTTTTATTTGTCACACACAATTATACAGAGTATAACCAGCAGTGAAATCTTGTTTTGTAAAGAAATTTGACAAAAGCAAGCATTGTATAATGCAACCTGTTGTTAGTGTTTTTAGGTCAGTGTTTTATGAGTGACAAAATGTGTTTGAAAGATTTTGTTAGTGTTATAGACGAATGAATTGATTTGAGACAAATGAAATGTTCTGGTAGTTTTCGTTCATTTTTGGGTGAACTATCCCTTTAAGGCTTGATTAATACAGATTTTCCGATTTGAATCTGATTCATTTGGATGTTTCAGACAGTAATGTCTATTTCGTATATACTGTATACTCCTGATGAAAAGTTTGGAGTAAAGGTCCTTGCACACTGAGTCCAAATTTTTTATGTGCGTTATTCAATTTTTTTCATATTCCTCATCCTTTCCTATCAAAATGCTTGCTACGGATGCGAAAACGCAGAAAATCAAACCTGATCCGAATTTTTTTATGACGGATAAATGTTTCAGAAGCAGTGTGTAAACCTGATTGACACAACGTGAGGTCGTATTTATTGTTTAACGTGCGAAAATTTCGGGCTCTGTGTGCAATGGCTTTAAGAAAGATTGACTATTTCTGAAAGTTATGTATGTCCACCAAGGCTGCATTTATTTGATCAAAAATATAGTAATATAGTGACAAAAACAGTGATAATAATAACAATAATAATTATTTTTTTTACATTTATTTTGCTATGTATAATATATAATAATTTTATTAAATATTATTGCAATTAAAATTAAAACTGTTTTCTATTTTAATGTTTAAAAATGTAATTTATTCCAGTTATGCAAGCTGAATTTTCAGCATCGTTACTCCAGTCTTCAGCGTCACATGATTAGAAATCATCCTAATATGCTGACTTTCCGTTCAAGAAACATTTCTTACAGTTTTCACAGTTGAAAACATATTGTGCCGCTTAATATTTTTTTTGTGGAAACCATGATCATTTTTTTCTTTAAACAGTATTTATTTGAAATAAAGTCTTTTGTAACATTGCAGATGTCTTAACTGTTATTTTTCATCAATTGAATGCTTCCTTGCTGATTAAAATTGATTTCTTTCAAAAAAATACTCTTAAAATTATGTGGGGATTATAAAAATCAACATTGAGATCGTTCAAAGATCGCACAAAGTAAGAAACTTTGTATTTTTACCCAGTATTTAATATTACCCAGCCAATTTTAATAACTTTTATAATAACATTTCATTAATTTTCAGTTTAAAAAGCTGCAGAAGATTCAAATTGTTTTGACTCAAATGAAATTTACATGAATCAGTGTTTTAGACAAACACTTATTTTACCAACAATAATTGTGGAAATTTTTCTTCAAAAATAATAGTAACTATTTAAACGAAAACTCCACTTGGTTTAATAATCTGAGAGGGCACGTGCCCGGTTTAAATGGGCCTCCACTTCAGGGTGTTGATGTGTTTGGGTTGAGTCACGTTTGCACCACAGCAGGGTTTATTGACAGTGCTAATCCTGAAGGCGTGTGTGTGTGTGTGTGTGCTTGTGTATAGCGTGTGCTGTCTCAGCCATGCTGAGTGAGGTTGTAGGCTGTGGAGGTGGTGGAGACCTAGAGTTTGATGTTGCTCTGGGCCAGATGGAGCTGACGGAGAAAAGCCTCCAACTCACACATCTACTGTCACCCGGCTTCATACCGGTGAGTCTCACTCAAACACACACAAGGGCATTTTACTATGACGTCTATAATCACGTTGATGCTAGTAGTGATTCATACAACCATCTTGCTCGTCCGTTAGTCAGTAAAAAACTCATTTATTTTTCATACATTCTCCAAATTTCTCTCTCACGCTTCCAGTCGATCAGTCGCTCCCCATCTGTTCCCTTTATTATTCTCTCTTGATGTCTAGTTTCCCGTTCAAGGGTTCTTCAGTGGCGGGAATAGCATGTGTAATAATTATTGCTGCCACATTTTACACTTGCATCAGCAAATAAACACTTGTAAAGCCTGTGAAATATCAACAAGAACAAAAACACATAACTAATTATTTCTCCTCCTGTCTATCTGCTCATATCTGTCTGTCTGTCTTTTTGTCCATCCACATGTCTGCCTTTTTCTCTTAGCCGTGTCAAACTGCTCATGGCTTTGCTCTTGATGTAGTGGACAGCATGGTGCGCTGCGGGGTTCTTGTTATGGAGGAGGTAAGACACCTGCATTAACAAACAAACACATGCGTCCTCACACATGTAGCATTTTCAAAATCCCTGGTCATCGAAATGGTTTTTCAATGGCTGATCCTAATATTCTAGAGAATACAGTAGTTATCATATACTACAGCGTATTTAATAAAGATGTATTATATTATTTTGGGAATCGTGTTTTATAAGATATTTAAATTAGCATTTTTATATGTTTACATATTTGAATTTATATTTGAAGAAACATGACAGATGATGAATACTTTCAACTAGATAAAAAAAGATAATTGGTATCTTGTTTCTCTGCTTTATAAGCGTTAAACTCGTTAACATGAACTATGACAAAAATTCGACCTTTTTTCCAATAAGATTAAAATGAAGACGTCACTGACATCATTAAATATTAACTGTGACTATATCAAACTGCAGTATTGAAGATAAAAAAAACAATGTTTCTAAAATAAAATGAATAAACAAATAAAGAAATATAATATATAATTTGTGTTTATAATAAATCAGGAAACTAGATGAGATAAACCATGTGTGTGCTTATAGGTGAAAGTGCAATAATTTTGAACAATCATGAACAATATAATTTTGAGCAAAATTATCAGTTTAACCATTTTGAAGCATGATTAAAACTATGACTGACTGACTTTTAATAGACTAAAAATAGACTGAAATTCACAGACTTTGTCAACTAAAATTTGACTAAACAAAGTACAAGATAAGATGACTAAATATGATTGAAATAGAGCATGATATAAAATGTAAGACAATGATTATTTTTAGCCTCATTGATAAGGCTGTTGGTAGTTTTTTGGCACTGACACAAGGGAAACTACAGCTTCTGTTCCACTCGGCCAAAGCAGCACACTTATCAGCTGATACCAGTAATCTTAAAATAGAGATATAAATAAAAAATTGAGATAGATATATAAATGCAGAGACACCTTTTCAGCCCGGATAAAATACACTGTCACACCCTCGCAAATGTAGAAGTTATCAATGTCAAGATCAAAACAGCAAACACAATTCACAGAGATGTGCCAAAAATACAGTTTTCACTCCACTGCCCAGACATCTAGCAAGCTCTCAGACTCAATCTAATCTCTGACATGCTGACCGTTCGGTCTGTGTCCATTTATTTTCAAGTGCCGCCACAGTTTTCAGCTGACTGATTCACAAACACCCACAGACGTGAAAGCTATTTTTGTTTGTCTGTGGTTAAAGGTCATTTCAGCCCTAAACTGATCATTTTGCAGCTTGTTTTTATGCGTCTTTAAAGATGTGAACTCGTTGTTTGTGTGTGTGTATGTAGGTTCAGAGGGATACACCGGTGTGTGACTTCATGAAAAGGCAAGGTGTGTTGTCATGGGCTGTTTCAGACGATCCTGACCAGAGCAGCGATTCAGACTGTGAGGAACCAGACACACGCTCTTATAAGGTGCACAAACCCACAGACAGCTTTAATAAAATATAGACAGTTAGCATCCAGAAAGTTTTGTTTATAAATTCCGAGTGATTTGTTTCTAATCATATATTCAGATTCAGAGTACTCACAATCTTTGAGCACTTTGGATACAGAGTTCCAGCGAATTGAAAAGCACGCACAAACGCTAACACGCAAACCTCAGACACAAACAGACTTAAAATAAGACAGACAGTTCAGAGATGCTGCTCTTGAAGTCTTGTTTCTGTCTACGTGTGGCGCAGTATCTCAGTATCTGTGCGATGAATTCAGCACAAAGAGAACAGGAAGGGAATGTCAATGGCGTGAGCTTGCAGGAGAGAAGATGCTGTGGATTGTGTCTTCTCTTGCATCGGAAGCTCAAGCAAACATTTTGAACATTTTCAATTTTCATTTAGATAGGAACTTTTTCTTGTGATTTAATTTGTTTCTGTTTCAATTTTATATTTTTATTACATGCATATAAAATATAAATAATTATAAATTAAATAAATAATAGATATACATATTTAAAATAATGCATATTAAGAATAGATAAATGTAATCATAAAGTTTTTCTTCCTGGACAGTTATTTATTTAAATAGAAATCCAAGCGTGATAATGGTAAGACATTCTATAAGTAAGGAATAATTGACAACGGGCCATTCAATTATTACAAAATAATGCACACCTCGGGAGAGCCTTATTTACTGATAATTCAACAGACCGGAGTCAATTATTCCACTCATATTATGTTTACCAAACCACTAGACATCGTTCAGATGTTGTATTTCAAGACATTCATCAGGTGTTTTTTGGACTAATTTCTTGTGAGCGGGAGAAAGAGTAATAAAACATAATTTTGTGGCAAAAAGATGGACACAATTTGTCATTTTTATCTTGTTGTTTACTGTATTTATTTGCTTGGTCAGTGTTGTTGTGGGTTTTCGTTCGTTTGCTGTTGTGAGGCTGTAAGGACATTTGAAATAACTGAAATCATTTGGAGAAGTGATATGGTCATGTAATTCAGTCAAGACCTGCCTGGAACGACTTGCGATTCCCTGAAAATAATTGCACACCTTAGAATGTTCAACAGCCAATCAGATTCAAGCATTCAACAGTGCCGTAGTATAATGACTAAAGGATATACCTTTCAAAATTTTGCGGTCAGTAAGATTTTTTAATGTTTTTGGTTAATATTTTAAGGCTGCATTCATTTTCATTTTATTAAAATCAGTAATGTTGTAAAATATTAAAATGTACAATAAATGTTTTGTATTTTGATAAAATTAAAATGTATTCCTTTAACGTAAAGCTGAATTTTCAGCATCATTACTCTAGTCTTTAGTGTCACATGATCCTTCAGAAATCATTCTAATATGCTAATTTACTGCTCAAGACACATTTATTATTATCAGTGTTGAAAACAGTTGTGCTGCTTAATATTTTACAAATGATGACAACTGCAGCAATCAAACTAGGGCTGCAGTGATTAGTTGATGCCATCGATTACGTCAATGAGTCGCACATTTAGCCACGCCCACTGTGCAAGCCTGCAGTTATATTTTAGATATATTAAATATTTAGACTGTTTTTCTGCCATGTTTAACACAAAACAAGACTCTAGAGCAGAAGGTAAAGGCTAGTATGGCAATATCACTTCATAGAGTTGCGTTCATAGAGCATTTTATTATTATACGACAGTCAGAACAAGTTTTATGTTCAAAAATAAAAGCCTAAATTTTCTTTAAGCCAAGTTGCTGCTGTTGTTTTACTTCCGGTGACCTCAACCCATGCTTTGCTCTTTCATTGGTTGTAGCTTGTCACGATACCTGACACCACGTGATGTCGAGTCGGCCGATCGGTTCAGATATTAGGAATGCTAGATATTTGTTTGGCCGACACGTCAGCGAGCCTCTTTGATGCATTGTTGTGTAGTTCACACATAAAGATCGCGGAGTGCCGATCACCTGCTGATTTTCCCCCGATTACAGCCTGACCTGTCGGCGAGCTCGTTAACTAGCAAATCGGGCTTAAAATCCTGTAGTGTGAACTAGCCTTTAAAGACAGACAATAAAGTCATGTAGTCTGAACAGCACAGCGATCTGTCACCTGTAAAATCCTGTAGTGAGAACTTGGCCTAACTGTGTGTTGGATTGGACAAGCCTCGACTGGGTTCCTTTATTAAAAACGGGCTGTCAACTGTGATAAAACTTCTAAAATTAGTCTACAATAAAAATAATCGTTAGCTGCAGCCCTAAGTCAAACCAACAAAATGTTTTAGAAACATGCTATATGTTTTTTTTTTGGGGGGGGGGGGGGGGGGGGGGGGGATATTTGATGATTGGATAGAATAATTGAAGCCCATTTTTTTTCTTTCTTTCTTAAAGTCTGTAAATACACCCAAACAACATCTGTTACCTAACTAATAATAACCTTTGCATGTTTTCTCACTGTCCTCTACCCTTCTGCTGTCTTTTCTCTCTCTCTCTGCTTTCTAGTTGAGTCAGCCGTCTCAGTGCCCGGAGCTGCTGTTCTTTCTCTGTAGTTTACTGAGTGTCCGGCTGAGAGCTCTGTGCTGGGCGCTAGAGAGCCTCCATTATCTCCCCTCACCTATCACAGGTTAGTACACACACACACACTACCTCTGGCCTCTGGCCAAACAATGCTGTCGCCATGTGTGGTGAGTAAGTGTGCTGTGGCAGCATCGCTGTCACTATTCACACTGAGTGTAAACAACTAAGTGTTTATAACCTAAAGAATTGTTTTTGTTAGAGAGAGACTGTTTGAGCCAGCTACATGCACACTTGAAGAACCGAGCTCAACTGGACAAAGCGCACTACGGTAGGAGATAAAAACACATTTTTCAGTTTCCACTCACCACCATGAAGCTGAAGGATTTGCCAGAGTTTGCATCTTAGATCCACAATGAGATCTGTTTTAAACAGAGAACATCCATCTTGACTGTTCCAATCACAAGTGGTCAGCGTAGGCAATAAAAACAGATCAGACAAAAACCTGACAGGCATATGAGTAAATCCAGTTCCCCAAGAACGCCTCTCGACCTTAAAACGGAATCAAGTAAAATTGTTTTCCTCTTTGCTTTTGCAACATGGCATTCTTTAAGGGAAGTGGTTGGAATACACCATGGATGCCGTTTTGTTTTCTTTGCTAAAATACTTGATTTCATCAACAGACTCAGCTTTCACTGTAAGGGTTTCGCTTTTTATTATGTAATTGTGTCACATTTGTGTGTGCAAAATCAAAATATGTTTTTTTCTACACAATGATGGCGTAGTAACAGAAATAATTTAGTTAGTTTGTTTTAATCTTCTACTAAACTGCTAAAAGACCAAACCAATTTTGGCAAAGAGGAATTATTAAATTCTTGAAGATTCCCATCCCTACCTAGAATTCCCATCAGAAACGGTCACAGAAAATGCATAATGAGACGTTACTAATTTGTGTAAAGCACTTGTGATCGGATCACCAAACAGATCCACAGTAGCTACTTCTTTATGTACACAAATAATCTAGTAACTGGATTGACAGTTTAATCAGACTGAAAAACCTTCATGTCAACAGCTGACGCGATCTGATTGAGCTCCATTTGACTAAAATGTAGAAAGGGGTGGTGTAGACCACAGTCAACAGGAAAACATTTTCTCAATTGGATTAAAAAAGTATTGCCGTAATGCATGTTTACATGCATTTTACATTGTATGAATGCACATATATTTATTTCAACCATGACAACTCTCGGGAGCGATTGTAAAATATGTATTAATGTAAATAGAATGTGCATAGGTTTTGTCTGGCAGACTACATGTGTTACGCTGCTGCTAGAGAGAGGAAGATCCCCGTAGCAGATCTAGACAGGTGGTGACGGGGAGGTGTTGGGCTAAGATGAGGACACGCATAGCACACAGACATAGCTTTCATTGAATACTTCCTGATTATATAGGTTTACAGTAATGAGCACGTAAATCCGATTGACTAGGAACTGAATAATTACTAAATATTTCCTCCAAAATATTCTATTGACATACAGGGGTAAAAAAAAGTATGTGAACCCTTTGGAATTAATTGGTTTTCTAATTGGCCATAAAATGTCATCTGATGTTCAACAAAACCACAAATATAGACAAACATCCCATAAACATTGACCGTGTATATTCACATATGTGCATGATAATGTGAACTGGATTGCAGCGTTAAGGGTTCTTAAGTTCATTGAGCATAAATGAAGTTGTGTTAACCATTAAACGGCCTACATAGATGCTGACCGCTTCACTTCAGCTGCTGATGCTTTATCTTTAATGTATTATTAATCCCACTGGCTTTCTATGTTACTGAGTAATGTTACTCTGCTGAAGAGTAGCTGAGAGTTGCTGCACACCAAATTACGTTCCAGCATTATTAAATAATACTTAAGTACAGAAGTTCCGGTGTCATGTGATCGCTCCAGCGCTGCATATCTGATGTGTTTCTGTGAATCTTCTGTAGAGAGCTCATCTACTGACTTGGTGAGAATGGTGCTTCGTACCTTCATTGATCTTGGGGTAAGTGATTCTGTACATCCTGATCTATTATATATATATATATATATATATATATATATATATACACATATACATACACTCACTGGCCACTTTATTAGGTACACCTTGCTAGTACCGGGTTGGACCCCCTTTTGCCTTCAAAACTGCCTTAATTCTTCGTGGCATAGATTCAACAAGGTGTTGGAAACATTCCTCAGAGATTTTGGTCCATATTGACATGATAGCATCACGCAGTTGCTGCAGATTTGTCGGCTGCACATCCATGATGCGAATCTCTTGTTCCACCACATCCCAAAGGTGCTCTATTGGATTGAGATCTGGTGACTGTGGAGGCCATTTGAGTAAAGTGAACTCATTGTCATGTTCAAGAAACCAGTCTGAGATGATTTGAGTTTTGTGACATGGTTAATTATCCTGCTGGAAGTAGCCATCAGAAGATGGGTACACTGTAGTCATAAAGGGATGGACATGGTCAGCAACAATACTCAGGTAGGCCGTGGCGTTTAAACGATGCTCAATTGGTACTAAGGGGCCCAAAGTGTGCCAAGAAAATATCCCCTACACCATTACACCACCACCACCAGCCTGAACCGTTAAGACAAGGCAGGATGGATCCATGCTTTCATGTTCTTTACGGCAAATTCTGACCCTACCATCTGAACGTCGCAGCAGAAATCGAGACTCATCAGACCAGGCAATGTTTTTTCTAATCATATATTGTCCAATTTTGGTGAGCCTGTGCGAATTGTAGCCTCTGTTTCTGTTCTTAGCTGACAGGAGCAGCACCCGGTGTGGTCTTCTGCTGCTGTAGCCCATCTGCTTCAGGGTTCAACGTGTTGTGCATTCAGAGATGTATTCTGCATACCTTGGTTGTAACAAGTGGTTATTTGAGTTACTGTTGCCTTTCTATCATCTCTAACCAGTCTGCCCATTCTCCTCTGACCTCTGACATCAACAAGGCATTTTTGTCCACACAACTGCTACTCACTAGATATTATTTTGAGACCATTCTCTGAGATGGTTATGCGTGAAAATCCCAGTAGATCAGCAGTTTTTAAATTCTCAGACCAGCCCGTCTGGCACCAACAGCCATTCCACGTTCAAAGTCACTTAAATCCCCTTTCTTCCCCATTCTGATGCTCGGTTTGAACTTCAGCAAGTCCTCTTCACCACATCTAGATGCCTAAATGCACTGAGTTGCTGTCATGTGATTGGCTGATTAGCAATTTGTGTTACTAAGCAATTGAACAGGTTTACCTAATAAAGTGGCCGGTGAGTGTGTGTACATCTCTCTCTCTCTCTCTCTCTCTCTCTATATATATATATATATATATATATATATATATACACGCACACACACACATAAATACAGAAGCTGTAACTAAGAGTGCGAGGCCAGATAAACGGAGGATAGTAAAGTGTAACGATATGTAGCAGGTGTTGTAATAAAGGACGATTAATTTGGCCTCTGGAGACTAAACAGCATTTCTCTGTTCCTGTGCTTTAGGTGTTGATTGAGGACGGCCAGAGAGAAGATGTGTATCTAGATGTCAGTCCTCTCTTCTCTCAGTGTGCTCACAAAGAGAAACTCTTGCAGTTTTTCAAACAGTTCATCTATAACTGAAAGAGAAAAGTAAATGTTTGGAAGAGAAGTCAGTCTCAGCTGGGAATGATAACAGTCAGCACTTCTGAAATTCCTGTTCAGTTCTTCAGAGTTGTGTAAATCATTAATTATGAATGCTGTTTTGTTTATACATCTGTTTTGCCTAGCACACTTGCTTTTTGTAATGTACGTGATGCTGAGGTTGCTTTTTGAGCTGTTGTTGTTGTTGAGAGCCCAGAATTGGTTTAGTTATTGGTTAGATAATGACTATTCAGATGGTTAGATAATGTTCTCTGTTTATAAAGAGCAGATAAATTGCTGCTAAAAGGTTTTTTTAGTTTCATTTGATTGTGTTGTTTATAATTATTCTTTTGTTTAACTGTAAGGAATATGTAATTGGCTTTGCATTCAGTACATAAGTTTCTGATAATTGACCCAGTTGCAGTGTTTCTGTCATGGTTTGATTGATAGTTTAGCCACACAGCGCTCCATATGAATGTTTGTATGCATGCAAGCATTCTGCATTACCTGAAACATTAAGATGAATTATCATATACATTTCCTTTTTATGCATATTCTGCTTCCATTAGCACAAGCACTGAACACCAAAGTACAATTTAACTGATTCTTGAGACATGGAACAAAAGAGGGCTTGCTTTTACTTGTCCTTAGTTTTTTTTTTAAAGCAACAGTTGCACTTTAAAATGAACATAAGATAATCACCAAAATGTGCATATTTACTGTAAACTAAATAATTCTTTACAAAAAAACAAACAAAATAGATGAATATTTCAAATTATAAAATTCTGGAAAAAAAAATCTAATAGAACATTTAAAAAAATAAAGGTCAATAATAAAATTGCCTATAATTGTCTTGAAAGTAATTATTGTGAAAATAAATCTTAAAAAATAAATAGACCAATACTTAATATATATTAAAACTACGTATATGACAAAACAGAAATGCCATCTCCTGAGAGAGGGAAATGTTAATTAAAAATCAATGTCATTTTCAAGGTTTCACAGCCACATTTATACTTTGTCTGCACTAAGATGCTTATGAAAAAAAATTCACCTTCTTTACCAGTTTATTTCCTCACCTCAAGTGAGATTTATGTTGTTTTTTTGTGTAGTATTTATTTCTTCCCATTTTAGGTAACTGGCGAGAGGAAATGTGTCAACTCCATCAAAACTGCTCAGTTACAAAGAAACTGTTTGTGATTTTTAGAAAATTTGCCTTAGTTTTCAGATTATCTGCCACTGAACGTGATGATTAAGAAGATGGTCATTTTTTTTAACACTGCAAGACTTTGACAATTTCCTGAACTCAGTAGACAAGAAAATAATAATTTTTGAAAACCATCCTGAAGTCTACATTCATAACTGTTTCAATGCTATGTGTATGAATATTATAGATATAAATTATATTATATCTATAAATATTATAGATATTTATTTTAATGCCCATAAAATTAAAAGAAAATAATTTTAACTGTGAAAAGTAAATGAACACCTCTGAACAGATCGATCCAAAACACTTCCTCTGTCTCAAGAATCAGTGATTCCAGCGGTCCAGTAGAGTTTCAGGAGGTTTCCTCTAAATGGACTATTGATGGGTAATAATCATGACTGATGCTACAGCGACACGAACACTGCACTATCACTCCCTGGAAATGACTTTGGCTCTATATATACCCATCTCTTGACAGTCTCATATATAAACACCCCGTCCATGCAACATGAGAACAGTTCCTGAGTAAATGTGCATTTACACAACCATCATTCTTGAGCGAGTGGCCTTACGTGTTCGTCTGAAACACAAAGACTAACGGACGGCTGCTGCTTGTAGCACGAAAGTGCTGAATAAACTCTCTAGAGCCAATCGACCCACAGACTCGCCACACACACACACCGTTAGATGAGCTTGAAAGCTGGAGATGGGAAAAGAATAGGGTGATTAACAAGAAACAAAATGGGCTGAGAAATAACAATTGGCCACTGCACTCAGGGATTCACATGATTAACACTTTCCTTTAAAAATCGCTTGCGAAATGAAAATTCGCCCAATGAACGCATATTATAGATCTTGTTGTGACCGATTCATTCATGTCTTTTTATTTCTTCATTTCATCAAAAGACTTCTCTCTGGTGATATATGGCAGACTTCTCCTATCATTTAGACTACTTAAACCCTGCTCTTTTCTTGCATTTGACAGAAATCTTACATTAGTTTTTGAGTGGTTACTGATCCAATCAATGACCAATGGATCCCAATTTGGTATTAAACTCAGGGGTCTCATACCTTTTGACCAACTTTAAGACTATTTATGATTTTTGAATGATTTTTCCAAATATAAGAATCAGAATCCTGCATATTGAATAGTTGCCTTATTTTGAATGACAGTGTGATTTAGCACAAAAATAAATTAGTTTCTGGGAACCAAACCTATTTGTCTGAAGCTGAGAATAGATAAAATGGACAAGAAATAATGAAAGCTAAAATGCATAGGCCAGTAATGCCCTCTACTGGAAACCTGGGCGTAAAAAAACCCCAGTTTGAGACTCACTTGAAACTAATTGATGAAAAACACTGATAATGAGAATAAAAGGCTGCATTCTAAAGGTTTTTCTTTTAAAAGTGGCCTAGGGCATAATGTTTATTTTATTTTCTTCAGGTAAAAAATAATCCATGTTTTATGCTGTCTTCAATCAATGTAGGATCTTCCTGTTACACGACTGTGTTCTGTATCGATCTGACACTCCACAACATCTCCCCTCTGAAACACATTCAAAACAACTGACCTTCAGTAAAAACAACTATAATATAATGGAAATACAAAATGTTAAAATAATATCTGCTGCATTATGAAAAGGATAAAACATTTTACTACTCTACTCTTGAGAACTATTGGATAGGAAATTGGCTGTTTTTTACAGAAAAATGAACCAACTACATCTACAGGGACACAGATTTAATATACAGGTTATACATTAATATCATTTCTGAGGAAGTGGAGTTTCTGTTAACAGATCCTCAAACATTTTAAAGACATTCTTATCTCAGCGGACTAGATCAATTTAAATGTGATGATAAATATTTTTAGCCACTCGTATGAGTCAAAATGCAACAGTTTTCTAAAGGAGCTAACACTTTTCTGTTGTGTAAATTGCATTTATAATCACCCAGGATTAATGTCAGTTCTTTTCTAACAAGCTCATATTTGGTGTAAATGACGTGTGGCATGGCGGCTGCTTTTCTCTTGGGCATGTCTGCTGCACGCTGAATGAAGATCACTGTTGGACTGAATGAAGAATGAACGTTTTGTATTTATATTTTAGAGCTATTAGGATGGATTTTGCAGGAAATTTAATATGTCGTTCCTTGTGCATATAATGTCATTCGTACACAGAGAAAAGGTTTAAGCTTGAGAAAAAAATTGCTCTGGCAATATGCATATGATTTTATGTGTGTATATATTTTTTTTACATTTTTTAAACTACTTGAGTAATAGAGTAGCTTCAATAAAGATACATAGTCTTACATAAAATATATAATTTTTGTTTAATATTTACAAATGCATTTAATTTCTTGACAATGCAAAGACTTTAGATTGTAGTTCATTATATCTCATTGGAGAAATAAAGAAAATGTAGTTAAGACTTTTTCTTGGTAAGTGTGTGATCGACTGGATAACTGGCAAAAGTGCAGTTAAAGTCAGTGATTGCATCTTTACACCGATTTGTTCGGCTCTGTGGTTCCCTCTGTAAATCAGCTTGAATTGTTGTCAGTCCTGTCGATGCCAATTAGAAAGCTTAAATACTGAAGCCAGTGAGTGCCTGCTAAATGTGCCTCACTTCGGTTTCGTGTCAAAACTGACATCACGACGGCGTCAATAAGACCATTCCAGCTGGTCTAGTGTTCAGCTGATCTCATTGTGTCAGTGTCAGTCACACTGTTCTGACTGTTTGAACAGAAGAGAATCAGCCAGACTTTATCTGCGGATCAAAACAAAGGTTTCAGGAAAGGCTTTAAGCAGGTGTTAACAGCCTGCCAGGTGCAGTGATTGTGGGTTGTGTCGCTAACTCAGACATGTTGAAATCCACACTGATTTTTCTATAGAAGAGCTCACCTTTAGATACACAGGTGGATTTCTGAACACCCCCACACCTGGAGGCGTTCCAGTCAAAAACACATCGCCAGGACAAAGAGTCACAAACCTGCACCAAAACACCAATTTGAGAAAAAAATGTATTAAATTGAATGCATATTACATACACTACCAGTGAACATTTTTGAACAGTAAGATTTTTAATGTTTTTTAAAGTCGTTTCTTCTGCTCACCAAGCCTGCATTTATTTGATACAAAATACAGCAAAAGCAGTAATATTGTGAAATATTTTTACTATTTAAAGTAGCTGCTTTTTATTTGAATATATTTTAAAATGTAATTTAATCCTGTGATTTCGAAGCTGAATTTAGCATCATTACTCCAGTCACATGATCCTTCAGAAATCATTCTAATATACTGATTTGGTACTCAAGAAATGATGAATAGAAAGATCCAAAGACCAGCATTTATCTGAAATAAAAAGCTTTTGTAACATTATACACTATATCATTCAAAAGCTTGGAGTCACTATTTTATATATATATATATATATATATATATATATATAAAAAATTATTATTATTTTTTTTAAATGGGGAGGATTATAGAAATTAATAGTTTTATTTAGCAAGGATGCTTTAAATTGATCAAAAGTGATAATAAAGACGTTTATAATGTTACAAATTATTTCTATTTCAGGTTAATGCTGTTCTTAACTTTCTATTCATCAAAAAAACTGAAACAATTCTACTCAGCTGTTATAATAATATTAATAATAAATGTTTTTTTTTAGCAGGAAATTAGCATATTAGAATGATTTCTGAAGGATCATGTGACTGGAGTAATGATGCTAAAAAGTCAGCATTGAAATCACTAGAATAAATCACATTTTCAAATATTCAAATAGAAAACCACTTTAAATAGTACAAATATTTCAAAATGTTACTGTTTTTGCTGTACTTTGGATCAAATAAATGCAGGCTGGTGAAACACTGAAAATCTTACTGTTTAAAAACCTTCCACTTGCAGTGTAATTAAATATTTACAAGGCATTACTGAATTAAGGAAATTGAATTTAAGAAATTCATGCTTACTCAAAGAAAAAAAAGATGCATTAAATTGATCAAAGGTAACAGTCAAGACATTTACAATGTTACAAATTCTACTAATATTTCACAATATTACTGTTTTTACTGTATTTTTGATCAAATTAATGCAGGCTTGAAGAGCATAATGATTTTCTAAACAAAAGCACTTGAACCCAGAGTGAGTTTGCTTACTGTGAAACCCAGGCAATCTGCTTCTCGGTTTGATAGATCATTTGATTGGTGTTACTGTCCTGAACTGCGGCCCCATTCACCAGACAGCGGACACCCAGGTTATGAACATCTGTTTGACCAGAAATATTGCTAGTATTATCAAATACAACATCTGTCTAACGTTTTCATATTTTTGTATTTTCCACTTTACCTTTGAGTGCTGCAGTGGTAACCAGTGCTGGCCCGAGTGGACAAAACGTGTCTCATGTTTTTCCCAGCAACCACTGCTTTCCATCGCGCTTCATCTGCCAATCACGAGCACTCACATCGTTCGCTACGGTAAAACCTGCAACATAGGAAAGGGCCTCGTCTTCCTGACACAAATAGACAAAATGTATTTGACATAAATTAGGTTCGGGCGAATAAATGTCCTGCTACTAGGACACTGAATTATACGCAAGTCTTTATTGACTAGCACATGAAATAGTCAGAAAATCTTTTGAAATGGAGCAGTTTATTGAACCTTCAAACAAAATCAAAAAAGGTTGCATGTGTTTTTTTGTTTTGTTTTTTATGGCTCATATAATATGATATAGGAGAATATGGAGCTCAAACACCTCTGTTTTATTTAGAGGCCCAAACTGAGCAAAAATATGCAATTTGGTGCAGGTGCTGATGTATATGGCAAGAAAGTAAGATGAAATTCTAATAGCTAACATAAGTCTAACATGATTGAGATTTTTGTAACAGTATAGGAGACATTTCATGAATGCATATTAATATCACTTGTCACTCTATATCTTCCAATAATATGTCTTGGTAAGATCATATCTAAATGCTTAGTTTATAATCAAATCATTGTAGTTTTTATTGTGGGGGGCAAAACATATAATTCAGTGCAATGATGACAAGTACAAATAAAAGATGTAGAAATAAACATTTCATAAAAGCCTGATGTATCATTTGATACATTTTAACATAAATTTTCCTAAAAATATGTATGGATCGCCAAGTAAAATTGCTTCAGTCCATTACATGTTCGCTTTTAAATATTACTTACAATATAAAAGGTATTCTTAAGTTTGCCTTATAAAAATCAGTAAATATTTCACTGCTAAAAGACGGTTTGTTTTTACAACTGTACTAAAAGGCCTTTTGCTTGCTGAAAAAAACTAAAAAAAAATAAAATAAAAATAGGCTTATTTTATTTTTGGTGCTATTTTATAGTTTGGTGTTGATTTTATTTTTGATATTTTTTGTTATTTAATTTTATTTGTGTTGTGGTAACAGAAGTCTTTTATTTTGACGGTCATTGGCGTGAGCGGATATAGTGCGAGTCCGCGCCAAACATTTCAGTACGGAACGAAAGCTAGACGCACATGGTCACGATTTCAAAGGTTCACGGTTTACAAGGAGTCCAAAAGGATTTAGCTCCTGGTTTAAATGGAGAACAAGCTCTTACGGTTGATTCACACAAAGTGATACAGTGATGTACTATGTCTTACGGCATTCAACGGTGATCATATCAGTGACGAGCATTCAAATAAAGTGTGGGAATCACCAGTCGGAGAGTCGTCTATCCTTTTATTGAATCAGGGAGCTACACTGCTAATGAAGAGCTGGAGCTCTTGAAGCTCCGCCCTCTTCTCCGGGAGCAACAGCTCACTCGCATTTAAAGGAACATACTCAAAACAACGCGTTTTGGCTCACACCCTAAAAGTGGCAATTTTAACAAGCTGTAAAAATGTATCTGTGGGGTATATTGAGCTAAAACTTCACATATACGCTCTGGGGACATCAGAGACTTATTTTACATCTTGTAAAAAGGGGCATAATAGGTCCCCTTTAATCTGCATGTGACAGATTCTAGCAAACAACACGAGTCAGCCTCATAGAGTAGTTTTTCAGTAGTATGGAAAGTCATTGTTGGATGAAAGTGACACCAGCTGTCAGTTTGAAACTCACCTGACTCTCCTCTGGTAGAATGATGTAGGGGTGTGCGATATGACGATTTTTGATCGTGGACGATAAAAATGTCTCCACGATCTGCTTTTGAAGAAATATCGTAGTATCGCGCTACAGAGCACATTGTCAAATACAGTTCTGGCGCCGCCGTCTCTATGTACTGTACAACACGACATACAGCAGTAGAGTTACTCAGACAGGACACTGCACTTATTCGCGATCGCAAAAGTACATTATTTGCACACAAGCCTTGCTGTTTAAATGTTTCATTCGCGCGCTGGTCTGACGTGCGCTTGTTCTGAGCGCATACACCTGAAGCACGCGCACTAAAACGCCTGTCTAACAGCGCCTGATTACTCAACTAAGTTATATTTTGCGCTAATACTGTCAAAACACACAAGGTTTACATACAGACTGAGTTGGTTATCTCTAAAATGAAAGTAAATAGTTAAGAGAGAAACGGATGCGTGCCTGTACTGTATATTAGATGCGTGCAGCTCTTAAAGGGACAGGACACTAAACATGCTGTCGACTGTCATTAAAGGGATAGTTCACCCTAAAATTGAATTTCTGTCATTATTTACTCAGTGGAAAACCAAACAGTTGCTGGTCCACATTGACTTTGATAGTAGGACAGAAAAATCCTATGGAAGTCACTGAGGACCAGCAACTGTTTGGTTTTCCACCTTCTTCAAAATATCATTTATAAATGTTCAGCAGAAGAAAGAAACTCATTCCGGTTTAAAACAACTTTTGAGTAAATGATGATATAAAAATACAACATTATGACAGAATTGACAGACAGATGACAGAATATTAATTTGTGGGGGAACTATTCATTTAACGTTAACAAAACAACAAAACACAAAGAGAAAAATCACTCACTATTCTTGACTGAAAAACTTTAATACAGTTGCTTTAGGAATCAGTCTATCTAGTGTTTTATTTTTATATTTGTTCATTCAATTTCATTGAATGCTCTGCTAAATACACCTATTGTACCTGGAAATAAAGCACTGTTTGTTTTATTTGTATATTATGTGTATTTGTAATGTGTATCTTTGTTCTTATTTTTTAATAAGAAAAATAAAATAATGACAAAGATTTTTTATCTTCACCCACTTTGGCCTAAATATCTGCCATGCATCTTTGTCTTTCTAGTTTGGCTGTAATGCTCAGACAACTTGTAAAACCAAAATAGTAAAACTAACAAAGAATCGGGATAAAAATCGTGAATCGTGATATTTCTATAAAAAATCGTGATATGATATTTTTCCCATATCGCCCACCCCTAGAATGATGTCATCATAAGGGCCAGTGATAGTGGAGGGGAACTTGCTGAATATGATGGGCTCTTCAGGAATCGGGGGAATTTTGCTCTAGGCAGTGGTCTTTATAATTCATACCAACACACACCACCTTCTCTGGGATGGTCACTGGGGACAGCAGCCTGATATCTGACCGTGGCACCACATGCTGACCGCTGGACAAAGCCCTGAGGGAGACAGGAAGATGAATAAATGCTGTTTTCTATATCATAACACATTCTACCCATAATATCACTTTGATATCAATTTGTGAATGCCTAAATAATGAACTAATAACATATTTATATACAGTCATGGCCAAAAATATTGGCACCCTAGGTAAATATGATCAGATAAAATTTGAAAATTAACCTGCATTGTTAATCCTTTTGATCTTTTATTTAAAAACGATCACAAAAATCTAACCTTTCATTGGATAATACAAATTTAAAATGGGGAAAATATCATGTTTTTCTCAAATACACGTAGGACACAATTATTGGCACCCCTAGAAATTCTTATGAGTAAAATATCTCTGAAATATATTCCCATTCATATTCAAAATTTTGAGGACTCCAGGGTGATTATGAACATAAAAGTATCCAGCCATGGCTTCCTGTTTCACAGAAATATAAGTAGGAGGGAAAACAAAGCCCAAATTCCCTTAATTATCCATTACAATAAGAAAAACCAAAGAATATATTTCTGATGTGCAGCAAAAGATAATTGAGCTTCACAAATTAGTGAAGTGGCTTTAAGAAAAGAGCTAGAGCAGTGAAAATTCCCATTTCCACCATCAGGGCAATAATTAAGTATTTCCAGTCAACATAAAATGTTAAGAAAACTGCCTGGAAGAGGACGTGTGTCTATAACGTCCTAATGGAGAGTTTGAGTGGCTAAAGACTCTCCAAGCACCACAGCTGGAGAACTGCAGAAAATAGTTGAGTCTCAGGGTCAGAAAACCTTACAAAAAATCGTCAAGCAGCACCTACATCACCACATGTTGTTTGGGAGGGTTTCAAGAAAAATTCTCTTAGCTCATCCAAAAAAAACTCAAGCATATTCAGTTATCAGACAGGACTGGCACTTCAAATGGGACTGGCTTCTATGGTCAGATGAAACTAAAAAATTAGCTTTTTAGCAGCAAACACTCAAGATGGGTTTGGTGAACATGGGTAAAAAGTACCCCATGTGTACAATGAAATATACTGCTGTATTTTTGATGTTGTGGGCTAGGGATGGGCGATATGGCCTAAAAAATTTATCACGATAATTTCAGGTATTTATTGTGATAACGATACAAATGACGATAATATATATATATATATATATATATATATATATATATATATATATATATATATATATATATATATATATATATATATATATATATAAATAGATTAAGTTTTAAAGATTAAGTTTATTTCATATAGTATTATTAATGCAATTAACTTGAAACTTTCTGTACACAGCCAACTTATGGCCATGCTAATTATGATCAACAGCTCATCACCATTAATTGCTCTTATCAACCATAATAATGCGTTATGGACGCTTCATATTAAATCATATGCATAGGCTACTGGCACACGTTTACCACGTTGCTGATGACTGAAAGCCTGTGTATGGCTATACTGCTGTGATCTGTTTCAGGCTTTCCATATCATAAAATTTTAGAAATTAATTCATTGTAATATCTCAGAAATGGCATATTTAACTTTATTAAAAGTATGGCATCTTTTATGTCAAATTCAAATTGGACGTGTTTCCACTCTTTGTAACCACCATTTTTCTGTACACTTTGCATATTATGGTAGTTTGCTCCTCATCTGATTTTCTGTAACCAAACCAGTAGCAAATTGTGGAGGTAGCTCCTCGCGTAACAACAAGCTCCTCCTCATGGTGCGTTCACACCAGACGCGAATGAAGCGTTAAGCGCGAATGATTTACATGTTAAGTCAATGCAAAGACGCGAATAGACATCCTGCCGCGCAATTCGCGCGAATGACGCAGCGCGAATTGAGCGTTTAGAGCGAAATTCTATACATATGCTCTTTGTGGCAGTCATACATGTGCGCCTGGCAGAAGCCCTGCCCATGACGCGAATTCGCATCTGTTGTGCAGTGAATTTCACGCGCGAATGAAGCGCGTAAACCCAAAATGTTCACGCGTCCAACTACGCGCGAATAGCGCGATTTATTCGCGCAAGTCGCGTCTGGTGTGAACGCACTGTCAGCCTCACGTCCGCCTTCCGCCATGCTTGTTTTCACTCCGCACGTGAACAGTGAATCGGGCGCGCACAAAACTACGTCATCAACTAGACTTATGGTTATTATCGTGAGGAGACAAATTTTTATCGTGAGGAGAATTTTCAACGGTATATCGCAAACGATAAGATATCGCCCATCCCTATTGTGGGCCTATATTTCTGCTGGAGGTCCTGGACATCTTGTTCAGACACATGGCATCATGGATTCTATCAAATACCAACAGATAAAAAAAAAACAGTAAATGGGCCATGTTTGGATCTTCCAGCTGTACAATAATCCAAACACAAACCTCAAAAACAACACAAAATGGGTCACTGAGCACAAAACCAAGCTTCTGCTGGCCATTCCAGTCCTCTGACCTGAACCCTGTAGAAAATGAGTGGAGTGAACTGAAGAGAAGAAGCACCGTCATGGAGCTGGGAATCTGAATGATCTGGAGAGATTCTGGATGAAGGAATGGTCTCTGATCTCTTGTCAGGTGTTCTCTAACATCATCAGGCATTATAGGAGAAAATTTAGAGCTGTTAAACTGGCAAATTAAGGTTTCAAAAAGTATTGAATAAAAGGGTGTCGTTAATTGTGGCCAATGTGTATTAGAGAAATACATTTATTTCATAATGATATTTCCCCCATTTTAAATTCTTATCATCCAATGAAAGGTTAGATTTTAGTGAATTTTTAAAATAAAAGATCAAAAGGATTAACAATGCAGATTCATTTTCACAGCCTTTGATCATATTTACCAAGGGTGCCGATATTTTTGGCCATGACTGAATATATATATATATATATATATATATACACACATTATATAGACAGTGGTGGGCAAATTTATTAGAACACCTGACAGATCTGAAAATACTGACCATTTTTGCCTCCAAAACATGATTTAATTTCATAATGTTCATGAAACATGCATATATAGAATAGACAGGAAAATAAACTAAAAAAATATATATGCTAATCAACTTAAGAATCATCTTTTCAAGCATTTATATTTTATAGTTTTCCTTCTTTATAATGATATTGTAATCATTTCAAAAATGTCAAATTATTATTAATTAAAAAAAATTAAATGTTAATCAATAAAGAGGTATACATGTATTTTCAAATAATTTTTCAAATAAAATTCTAATTTAATAGATTTAGAATAAATAAATAAGTAAATTATTCGGCAGGTGACTATAAAGTATGTTCTCTCTTTGATGAGTTTGTGTGGTTTGTGTTACAGTGTGCATTCTTGACCTCTTACCACAGTCCATTCCCTTTTTCCCCATTTCTAGGAACTGTCTCATAGTGGCAGGTATGGAGGGGTCGAAGGCTTTCAGATCAATGACCCCCTGACCTTCTGCCTGCTCCCCCCCGACTCTGACGCCCTCCTCGCCTCCTCTTTGGCAGAACTGGACGAGTCTCATAGCGGCTGAGTTTGCGGTGCCTCTGATGGTGGCTGCAGAGAATATGGCATTGAGTCTCCTCAGACTGAGCTGAGAGATACCCAGAAATCTCATGTATTAGAAAACAGAGGAAAAGAAAGACAGACAGAAGAAAAGACATACAGCAGTGAAAGAGAGAAATGGACAAACATACCAATAGGTGCAAGACGATAGGAGAAATAACATGCCCTTCAAGTGGAGTTAGAAATATCATTTTTGCAAATTCCAAGCACAGTAATAAACAAGCAAAGTCATATTTAAGAGAGAGAAAATCAAAAAGATGATACATGAGTTGCCGAATCGTGACACTAGAAGGAGTGTGTTTATTTAAAACATTGCGGAAGCACTAATCTATAATATGGATAATATATATATGGACATCTATAATCTCTATATAGAAATCAGCAAGTCGGTAGTGAATTATAATGGATGACTGTACAAGTTATTTTAATTTAGCTGTATTTAAATTGCATACTGTATATCTTTTCAAAGGCGTGATGTACAGTAAAGCTTTTTATGGAGGACTAAGCCTGCAGAAATAAATATAAAATAGTTTTAAAAAATGAATGAAAGATTAAGTAAATACATTTTAAAAGAATCAAAATAAATACTAGAAAGTAGTAGAAAATAGGTAATGAATACATTTAGGATTCAATTGCATTACCAATAGCCTAAATTATTTGTTTTATCGAGTCATACATTCCTTTATTTATTTTCCTAAAACTACATTTATTCATTTTTTTTATTTTCTTTTTTCCTGCAGGTTTGGTCCTCCATAGTTTTTAACCTGTATTAAACCTCTTTAAATAACACAGGCATTTTGATTGTTAAACACAATAAAGCTAACTAACATACACTGAAATAATTTTTTTTCAAACTTAAAACACTTTTAAAAGCCAAAAACATGGAGCAACTTTAACAAACCTGCACTGTGTAAAAGCTTAAGCTACCTATAATTCAAATATTTTTACAGAAAAACTCAACCTCTTTGTTTTACATAAAAACACTTGTTAATCACTGGACAGTTTGTTTTCTGTAACACAAACCATGTAATACCCTATTAACAGTTTGCATCCCTTTTTTATTGTTATTATTATTATTATTTTTTTTAATTAGGCTCCTTCCGTGTGTTTCTGACACGAATGCCCGCCTCACTCAGGAGCACCTGAAGACAGCATTATTTCAGATAAAGGCATCAGCAGGTTTTTTGATTGTGTAACAGAAATTCAGCAAAAATCTAATTACTGATTGCTTAAGACAACATGTTTATCGCTAGTAATAAGATATCATGCAAGGCAGTGCAGATAAGAGGTTACTTTTCCCTGCTGTGTGACAGCCCTAAGTTACCTGATCTCGGTGCAAGAAGCAGCAGTTGTGGTTATAATACATAGTTTATATATATATATATATATATATATATATAGGTTCTAAATGACTAAATTAACTGGGACACATGGAGAGTATAATAAACACTCTTCGCTTGTTATAAAACCAAATATAAACGTAATAAACAGTCGTGTGTGATACATGTGACAACAAAATAATTGTTTTGGTTTTTTTAGCCGGTTTGTAATGAACTGTTCAAAAGAACCGATTCGCAGAAATGAATCGGACTTTTCATCTCCGTGACTTCCGGCTTTATTTTGTAGTTTAAGGGATGTTTGTTGACAAAGACGTAATTTAAGGAAATACACGTGTGAGTTAAAATATTGAAATACGTTTTAAAAATTGCACATTTGAAATAGATCAATATGTTACTTCCACAATTTCTGTGCATTTTATTTTATTATTTTATTACAAAGTTCGAGGGGGGGGGGGGACTACAGAGTCATTTATCACGTGACTCAATTGGTCACGTGAGGTGTCTTTGAACTCTTTCAGCTGCCGATGATCTCACTTCTGCAAGACGAGAGAAGGAAACGTGAGGATGTCTGTAAGGTAGGAGGATTATTTAGAATTTGTGAAGTTTAAAATAAGTTTTATTATTACTGCTATTTTTGTGTGGTTATATTGAGTTTTCTGCAGTCTGTGTGCGACTGCAATCATTTTAAGTTATGATCGCTAAAAGCTAGATTATGCAGTAGTACTGGCTAATAGGGTCACTGTTAAGATATATAGTTCAATTTGTTTTTTAATTAGTTTATTTCTACGATTATACAAATCTTGATTAATCTCATGATTTCTTATCAGCGTTTAGAAAGCATTATGTATTATTGTTGTTATTAGTAGTAGTAGTAGTAGTAGTATTATGCTTTTTGTTAAACGTTTTCCAAAGACCCCCTATCACCCCTGTGGTGGAATTAAATCATAGTTTCAGCAAAACAGTTCCCCTTTGCCGACAAATAAATATGGTAAATATGAGAAGTATTTCAGTACAGCAAGGTACTGTAGTTGCTGAAGCTGCAAGTGGTTTATTCTTCCTAGATGTTTCAGTGTGCTCCACATGTTGTGGGAATAAAAAGAAACGTTTTAAATAGAAATAGCAGAACAGAAGCGTATTCATGGTTTCAGTCCTTTGGACCCCACTACATGCCAAAGGACACTCAAACACTAATTAAACATTATCAGAAATAGTGCGAGCAGCTGCGATGAGTCAAGCTAAACATCAACTTATTTGTTTAATCTTGAAGAGCCATTCATGTCTGTAAACTAAGCTAGATGACATTTGTAATGGTTTTAATCTTCTCTCTGGCTTTTCCTTCAGTGTCCAGCCTCTCCAGTGTACCACTGACTGCAAGGACCAGAAGTTAGTATATGTGCTTCACTTGTGCATGGCTGCTCACAAGTACTATGGCAGCATTGTGTTACCATCACAGGAACTGACTTTTAATGAATCAATCATCACTTCTGTTACCTGAACTGCCTGCTTTACAATCAACAACACTTAGACTTTAGACTTTAGCCTGCTTTCTGATAACTGATGTGTAAAAATATAGTTTATTGTGTCAAGCGTGGCCCCGTGTATTCTTGTCCTGATTTTCCAGTAAAATTACATTTCCTTAATCACATGCATTTATAAACATTTTTCCTGTTTTATGCATAAAATAAATACATGTAATTTTTTGCATAAAAAAGCAACAGTTTGTCCGTGGCAGTGTTATTTTAGTATTATGTACTGCTATAATGTTAATTAATATTTTGAATTAGCTTTTATTTTAATATTTATTGTAGTATTTATATACTGATTTGGTGTTTAGAATTAGCAACTTTAACAAATCTACACTTGTGTAAATAATACCTATAATTAAAATATTATTACACTTTTTTTTTTTTTTTTTTTTTCTCCATAAAACACCAAACTTTAAGATAATGGATTAGTGTTAATTACAGCATGTTCAAAGTTGAACACTGGACTTTCTGTAATACAAACATTTATTTTTGATACCATATATAAATAAATGATAGAGGATAACTATTATTTTTATTAATTTTTTTGCAGTTTCATCTCATTTATATTTTATTCAATTTCAGCTTTATTTAAATTAATTAAAATTATTTTAAATCATTAGTTTAGTCAACAGCAACAACACTGGCCATATGGGTATATTGTCTGAAAACAAGTATTAATATCTTCCACAATTTTGATTCACAAGTAAATGTATGTGGTTTTAACCATGTTTGCATATTTTGTATTAGAAAACAACAGTACAGATCAAGAAAAAGATTTTTTTAGCACTACAGTACTGTTTGGTTTTACTGCAGCTATAGTAGAGCAAAAGTGTATATTGCTCTATCATGAAGTTTGATTTGGGTTTTTCTTATCTTTTTATAGTTTTGATGGCGTAATCTTGATATGCCAAAGTTATGAGCAGCTTCCTGATGAGCTGGAGTGTTTGAAAGCACCATTACAGGACTACAGTGCAGTAAGTTCAACACCACACACACCTAGCCAACCTTTTGTTGATATGCATTTCTTTTTATTGCACACATCTGTCACTGTTTCATATTCAGGTGGACTGTTGTGTTGGTGAAGAGGTTGTGGTGGTCAGGGTTCCTGGTCTCTCTGGAAACAGACTGGTGTTTGCCTGCACCGGTCCAGTGAATCGGGACTATGATGATGTCCGGCGCTTCAGTGATGCTGCTGCTAATGGCATTAAGAGGTGCTTGTGCAAACAAGATGTGTGATGTCATGTGTAATGATCAATACACATCCTGTGAAAACAAAATTTTTTCTTCATGTGTTCTTGGCTTCACATTCTTCTAGGAGACATTTGTTCTCTTTAAAGAGGACTTTTCCTCATCCAGAGGTTTTATGTTGATCTGAATGTTTTTTGTTTTTGATATAGGGCCCTGAAAGCTGGCATGCAGCGCCCTCTGCTGGTGTGTCCTCCACACAGCAGCTATGCAAAGAGCACCTTAGTGGCTGTTCTAGGAGCCCTGCATGTTCTCTACACGGTGAGAAATGTTATATATATTATATATGTATATATATATATATTATTTTATTTTTTTTGTGACCTAAAATTAAATTAAAATTGGACTTAAAGCTGCAGTCTATAACTTAAAACTTAACTCAAAACTATCGCCTTCCTTTAGCCCGATTCACAACGGTTAGTTTTATAATAATGTTTTGTAATTTGAGTGGTACGGGTCATCGCATGTGAGGATCCTGCAGGTGGCACATCATTTATAGCCTTTTCTCACAGCAGCTGGAATAATTAAATGTATTATTTTGTTGGTGGATCGTAATCCAGAAAGTATTATGTGTTTATGAAACACATGTGAATGAAATTAAATTATATTCCAGTTTTAAATGTGCTTCTGATTACAGATAGCCTGGGATTACACAAGATTTGTATTTTAAAAGAAAGCCAGTTCGAAGGGAGCATAGTTTGCTTTTTGAGTTAAAAGAATTTCTTGAATGAATGAGGCATTTTATATAGCGCTTTGTGTATTGTTGTACACCCAAATCGCTTTACAATCATATAGGGGGTCTCTCCTCAACCACCACCAGTGTGCAGCATCCACCTGGATGATGCGACAGCAGCCACAGCACAACGGCGCCAGTGCGCTCACCACACACCAGCTACAGGTGGAGAGGAGAGAGATAGAGCCAATCAAGTGGATGGGGATTATTGGGAGGTCATGATTGACAAGGGCCATTGGAGGGAATTTGGCCAGGACACCGGGGTTACACCCCTACTCTTATGATGAGTGTCATGGGATTTTTAATGACCACCGTTGAGTCAGGACCTCGGTTTAACATCTCATCCGAAAGACGGTGCTCTTTTGACAGTATAGTGTCCCCGTCACTATACTGGGGCATTAGGACCCACACAGACCACAGGGTGAGCACACCCGGCTAGACTCACTAAAACCTCTACCAACAGCAACCTAGTTTTCCCAGGAGGTCTCCCATCCAGGTACTGACCAAGCTCAACCCTGCTTCGCTTCCGTGGGCAACCGGTCTTGGGCTGCAGGGTGATATGGCTGTGGCTTAATATGAAATTCGAGTGGTATGACAATTAGATTAGACTGTACAGAAATTGAAATATATACGCTAATGCACACTATACTCATGGTCACGCAATGCTGATGTTGTTAACTTCAGAATAAAGTATAACAATGATAATAATTTGCATGATTTTGTGTCATCCGTGCTGGAGCTGTGCCAGAGTAAAACCCCACGCAAGCAAGATAATTTTGCAAGTAACTGCAATTCCAGGTTTTCAAACATAGATGGCGACAAAGAGGCAAAACGTACGGACTGCAGCTTTAAGTACTTTTTTATTTCAGTTCTGTTTTTTTATTATATTTATTATTAAAATATTTTTGTTAATTGAAATATATTATGTAAACAAAAACTTTTATTTTGGATGCGATTTAATCACGATTAATCGTTTGACAGCACTAACAATTAATCTGTTAAAATTTTAAAATTTTATATTTTTCATTATATACTTAATTCCAATTGACAAAAATAATTTCTCAGTGTTGTTATTTTACACCAAAATTTATGAAAATATTTTAGTTAATTGAAATAAAGTGGATGTATATGTCAGTATCAGCGTAAGCTAGTTATTTTTCTGTGTCATCAGCCTTTAGAGGTGAGGGAGCACAAGTCGTCCCCTCATAAGGTGGCTGTGCTGGGCGTCTGGGCTAAGAACCGGGCGCAGGGAGAAGCCATTACTGAGCTGGCCACTGCTCTGGAGAGTGGCAGGTACGAGTCTGTGTAGAATTTTTATATGGTCAAAGATTTTGGATTAACCAGGTGTCTGCTATGATCCATTGTGTACAAAAATCAGTAAAATGATAATTTGTGTATGGTATAGGTTTGTCTATCGTGACATCGGTGGCTCTGACCCAGAGCGAATGGCTGCCCCTCGTGTAGCGGAGTATATGCAAGCAGTTTTTAAGGATACTCCTGTAACCGTGAGTCTCTACATGAGCATTTAAAGCTGTATCTCATCTCACTAAGTATTGACATGCTTCATTCATCTCCATGTCGTTCTTAGGTGACAGTAGTGAGTAATTTGAATACCCTGGAGAAGGAGTATCCCTGTTTGGCTGCGGTCAACCGCTGTGCTAACAGTAAGATATTTTATTTCAAACACTGAACTTATTTTCAATGCTGCCACTTTTCCAAAAACAGAAATACATAATATATATTGCAAATAAAATAGCTAATCCATTATATTTGTGCTTCAGCTGTGCCGCGCCACCAGGCCCGAGTGATCAAGCTGCTGTATTGTGGGGAAGGACCCATTCAAAAGACCCTCATGGTGGTTGGCAAGGTTGGTTGTAGGTTACTGTACTTGGACACCAGGGATAGAAGAGTTTCCAGTACATATGAACATTGAATGTTGTGGCAGGGCATTACGTATGACACCGGTGGAGCTGATATCAAGGCCGGAGGAATCATGGCTGGAATGCACAGAGATAAATGTGGCTCTGCGGCGGTTGCTGGCTTCTTCCAGGTACTGATCGCATATGCACCTGCTCTTTTTACTGACGAGAATATTAGAGTCTAAAATCAATGTATATTTGTTTGTTTTTTAGATCTTAGCCAAACTAAAGCCCAAACACCTGAAGGTTGTAGGTGCAATGGCAATGGTGCGAAACAGTGTCGGATCTGGTAAACAGTTTTGTGTGCATGTGGGGACCAGTTTGGGTGTCTATTGCCAAATATAGGTCACTTTTTAATTTTTTATTTTATTTTGTTTTGGCAGATTGCTATGTAGCGGACGAGTTGGTGGTGTCTCGTGCTGGTCGTAGAATCCGAGTTGGAAACACTGATGCTGAAGGAAGAATGGTCATGGTGGACTTGCTGTGTGAGATGAAGGAGCAGGTAAATACACTCTAAAATAGCCTGAATTACAATTTTAAGATTTAAATTTGGCCCTATCATGAAATCAGAATCATATTGTTAGATAAAATATACACTGACAGAACTAAAAAAAAACTAAGATACCAAAACACTGAAATGAAGGAAAATCTCATTTGCTTGTGTGTAGCATCTGCTTTGCATATAATTTTAAAAGACCTTCTGAGTTTGAGCTGCGCATTTTATTACTTTTATGAATAAGTAAAAATATAATGTTGGCTTTGCATAGATGCTCGTTATGTTGGACCCAACAGCACATCTTCATATACATGGTCACACTTTATTTTGAAGTCCAATTCTCACTATTAACAAACCATTAACTATGACTTTTGCCTCAAACTTATAATTTGTTGCTCATTAATAAGGAAGTTGTTAAGTTTAAGTATTGGGCAGGATTAGGGCTGTAGAATATAGTCATGTAGAATAAATGCATTATAAGTACTTATAAACAGCCTATATGTTAATAATAGGCATGATAATAAGCAACTTGTTAATAGTGAGAATTAGGATTTTTTTTATTGTTTTTATTTTAATTTTTTCAGTTATTAATTTGTTGAAGTTTAAATGTTTTATCAAAAAATGTATATTTAATTTTATTTTAGCTTTGTTTCAATTAATGAAAACTATTTTAAAATTTTAGTTTAGAAATGATTTTATAGATTATATTATTCATTTCAGTCATGAATTTCCAAATGGTGGCTAATAGGTCCATTACATGCAATCTGCTAACATCAGACTAGTGAGATTGCTTGCTCAACATTTAAATAGTGTGGTTCAGTATTCACTGTAAGCTGGCCCTGCAGTGTGCTAGTAGAGCCTCACCCAGCTCCACCTGTTTAGATCTGCAACTAAAATGAAAAACAATTTATTTTAAATATGACATTTATCTTTCTTGGTGATCTAGAGCTCTTTCGTGTTTCTCTAGGCATTGCAGGAAGTGTCTCCTCATCTCTTCACTATAGCCACTCTGACAGGACATGCTGTCAGAGCCATGGGACCGCATTACTCTGTAAGTACTTCAACAACATGCTCTTACATATTTTCTGAGGGCTGAGAAAAAAACTGTTTACTACACATCAGTAGTACTTTAACCATTGTCCCTCTGTCTTACTCAAACAGGGTGTTCCACAGGGCTCAGTTCTCGGGCTATTATTATTTACATTATGCCCCTCGGACAAATTATTCACTGCCGTGGTTTTCAGTACCATTGCTATGCCGACAATATTCAGATATATACTGCTTGCCGACTTGACTCTATTCACCAGACTGCATCTCTATCTTTATGGATCAACGAGTTAAGACCTAGCTAAACTCCAATTTTCTCAGTTTGAGTTTGACTAAAACATAAATCTTACTCGTCGGTCCCCCAACTCTAACAAAATAACTAATGCCCCTAGAATTAACCTTGAAGCTACATCAATTATTCCATCTGCCCCTGTCAAAAACTTATGTATCATTCTTGACTCTTCATTAAACCTGCTTATACTAGTAAACTCTCTAAAGCTTTTTTTAAACCTCACCGTATTGCCAAACTCCATTTCTTCGTTAGCCCAAAAGATGCTGAATCATTAGTACAGGCATTTATTACAACTTGCCTCGATTACTGTAAGGTATTTATTTATTTTTTCTGGACTACCAGTGTGCTCCATCTCCCGTGTGCAATATATTGAAAATTCTGCTGCGAGAATGTTAACTTGCACTAAACGGTCTGCTCGGATCACTCCTATTCTATTTAACCTCCACTTGCTACCCGTGTCCTCTCATATTATTTACAAAATTCTTCTGCTTATCTTTAAGTGACTCTATGGTCTTGCTCCTACTTATCTCTTTACTTTCTCCATATATTCCCTCTCGACCACTTCGATCATCTAGAGGTGAACTGCTTTGTGTATCGAGATTTCGCCTTTCATCTAGGAGGCAGATCTTTCTCTGTTATGGCTCCTAAACTTTGGAACTCATTGGCGTTGTCTCTGAGGACAATAACCACACTGCATGAATTTAAGTCTGAACTCAAGTATCTGTACAACCAATACTACCAGTCATAATGTGTTTCTTCTTAAACTGTTATTGTTCTCTGTTTGTATTTGATTGTTTGCACTACTATTACAATATGCAAGTGCAATTGCACGTCTTGGACTTGGGCAAATATCGGTTGTCCACCGAAGTGATTATGTACAAAATTGTTTATTTGCTATTGTCATTGTGAGGCATCCTTGAGCTTGGGAAAGGCACTATATAAATTAAACATTATCATCATTATATGTCCCTGTAGATCATAATGGATAACGGTGCTGCTTACCGCTCTGGAAACGCTCTGCAGTGGCAGAAAGGTAAGAAGAGCTAAGAGGAGTTTGTTTTTGCTTCCATAAACATAGCTTCATTTGTCTGAAATTGGTTTGTGTGGCAGCGGGAGAGGTGCTGGGAGATCTGTTCGAGGTGTCCACCATTCGTCGGGAGGATTACGAGTTCCACAAAGGGAAGTCTGAGTATGAGGAGATCCTGCAGTCCAATAACTTGCCTTCTTCTGCCACACCACGTGGACACCAGACGCCCGCTGCCTTCCTCATCATGGCTTCTGGACTGGATAAGGTAAACAAACATAAAATGGGTGTATTATAAGTTTAGGATTTATTAAAAACGTAACATTTTTGTAAAAATACATACATTAACCATCTACATATTTGTCCCACAGCAGGGAGTAGACTCGGACAAACCTCTGCCTTACTCCCATATCGACATTGCTGGATCCAGCGGCCCTTTCCCTGGTGTCCCAACAGGTGCCCCAATTCTTGCCATGGCGACAAAGTACCTGGAGCTTTAAATACACATCCAATGATTTTTCTGGTTCTTAATTATTTCCGTATTAACGGTTTTCATATCTGCTCCGTCTGACACATTGTGTGTTAATGTAAAACTGGGACAAATCATGACCTTTGCTCCTTTTATCCTTCCATGATGAACTGTCCATTTTATCCTTTTGTTGCTGCTCCATATTACATGAATGCATCTCGTCACGTCCTTAAAATCCTCTGTACTCCTCTTATTCACACACAAAATCATCTTATCCAATTTTTCTTTAGTATTGTGCAGGTTTCCCGTTTCTAATAAGCATTTAACAAGCTTAAAGTGAATTAACCAAAGTGTTTTATTTCCGTTTTTACCCTGTAGCCTTACAGTTTCTCAGTTGATCTGATATGAAAGAGGAGGTGGGGAAGTTGAGTCAGTGATTGATATTGAATTTCCATCTGTGACTTTGGTAATACTGTGAGAATACAGCATATTGTATAACTGCCCATTTTGTAGAAATGTGTAATAAAAGCATTTTGGAAAATAAAAGGAGCATGATGCTTTCTTTGTCAACTGGAAGTTCATAAGAATAAATGTCTCTGTGAATACTGAATAGAATATGTGTGACTGTTTATGAAATACCTGACGAAGACCCGATGGTCGAAACGTTGCAATAAAGTATATATTTTTATGGAGCAGTCAATTCAGTGTGCAGACATTACGCTTGTTCTTTTTGCTATAATTCTAATTTTGTCCTGCACCTGAGCCCTATTTGGGTTTGGGATGTGTGCAGCTTTCTTACACTTTGGCTTTACTGTTTACGAAATGCCATAATTTTTCATTGACAAAAGGACAAAAAAGCAACAAGCAATTGATCTAAAATGCTTGAATTTTTGTTTTTAACTACATTTTAGATTGAATTTAAGTTTATTTGATAATGTAATTTACAATTTCATTTTTACTTCATTTTAAAACATGAGTAATTTCTCCGTTTAAAAAAGTTGCGTACATTTTTTATGTTACGTTTTGCATAGCACTGAAGCTGAGGATGAACTGGAGTACAAAAAAGGATTGGAGAATTCATCATTTAGTGATATTTTAAATGAGCAATTTCTTTTCAACTCTTGTTAATTGAGAAGATAAGTCTTAAGTCACAGGGATGAGAATTCTTAAGAGTGAGCGACCGAGATAAATGAGAATAACCGTTAAATGTCTTTTAAGTGCAATTTCTGCTAAATGGGCGGCTAATTATTTTACAATTACATAATTTAGGCCGATTAGCCATGGAAAACCTACAATAGCTTTTTCAAGTGTATTGTATGCACATGTCAGAGCGTGCAAAATCAGCATAAAGCAACTAGAAATTTTTACTATAAAGGATTTTACTCAAACTCAATATCAAACTGTACCTAACATTTTATTGCAAAGCCATATATGATATTACAACCAGAAAAACCAAAAATAATATATTTCTATGTAAATGTTCACAAAACTGTGAATGGTCTTTAAAAGAGTAAAATGAAATCGGTTCTAAATAAGACAAAAACAGAATGCCAGTGCATAATAATCCTTTATTCATTCAACTTAGTCTATATGCAGGTTCTGTATCACAGGTTTAATCAGAAAAAAGAAAAAAAAAAAAAAAAAGAGGAAAAATGTAACCCTCTACAACATTTTATAAAGCCTTTCTGTCTTTACATAGTTTCTTCACTGAAAACGTAGCAAGCAGTGGAGTCGGCTGGTCTCTGTTGCCTCTAACATCTGAACACGAGAAGCTCTGAATCCTGTCTAAGAGTTGGAGGTTCTAACAAAGTCAAGTGCTTAAAAGACCTTTCTTTCAGCAGAACAATGATTTCTTTTTGAGTATTATTAATGTGTCTGATTGTGAAAGGCAGTTCTCAGGCTGGACAGATGATAACAGCTGGTAAGAGTTGAATACAGACTGAAGTCCACGACTAGAGCTCAGAACGTTAATAAGCAGGAAGAAAAATGTGTTGTGGCATGTAAACAAGCAAGCAAGAATGTGTTACAGTCAGCATAGTTTTGCGTGTATGTGCCTGACAGGAAGAACTCAAATGCATATAATCCTCACCACAGGTTCTTCACTTTGTGCATTTTTTCAGCTGTTAGCATTGCTTAATTTTATTCCCAGACTAAAAGCACCATGGTTGAAGTACAAAAGGTGTTAGATATGATGGAGGGACAGGACATTTATGCAGCTGGCTGACTGCTATCCCAAGACCCCCCAAAATATATATGTGCAACCCATAACCAACAGCCACGATATTTGTTCCACCTACATTTTGAATAATAAATGGAGCATCAGCTCTAAACGAGCACCATGTCAAATGGACCTGATCTAGACACTTTAATTTCAGAATATGTCCCTTCTGTAAGAAATACTGGACAACTGTGGGTCTGATCTATAACACTGAATCTATGGTTTGTACAATCACTGCTGCAACTGAACTTCCTGCAGGTCACTGAATGTCTGGAGAGGGTCTCATTCAACAGGGGCAAGAAAAAAGAAGGGAAACTGCTGCTGAGGGGCATAATAAAACCTAAGCATATGGGAGGAATAAGGCAAAAGGTAGAAACAGGAGTGAAGGGTGGACTTCAGTGTTTACTTGGTGTGAACCATAGAGGTGCTGAACAGAAGCTTCTGTTTTTTCTTCTTCTTCTTACCACCTTTCTCATCTATAAAATAGAGACATAAACATGGCAAACACCAAAAGTGATTAAAACCAAAATCAGCTTTTATTTATCCTTCATTTTAGAGAGTCAATTTGAATATATAAAAAATAAATAAATAAATGATCTGATGGACCCCACCATATATGGTGGGGGGGGGGGGGGTGGGGGGGGGGGGGGGGGGGTGTTATATGGAAGTCAACAGGGACCATTAACTGTTTGGTTCCCTAAATTCAAGATATCTTTTGTGTTCAAAAGAAGAAAGAAATTCATACAGGATTGCAACAACTTGAGGGTGAGTAAATGACAATTTAGATTTTTGGGTGAATTATCCCCTTTAATATGAATCTTTTTCTCACCAGGGATGGGTAAAGCCTGTGCTGGAGCTAGATTTGCATGGTCCAGCTGTGACAAAGCCTGTTCAAAGGCCTGACTGAAGGAGTTTTGGAAACTGGGTACTGGTACCCGATCAGAGCTGTCACTCTCTCCATCACTGTCTGCCTGAGGAGGGGCCAAGAACATGTCTGCTGTGGAGGAAAAAAAACAAAGACAAATCACTACTAAACGACACTATTAGGAATCAGTGTAGCCAGTGAGCCAACAGTAGTCATGTGATGACAGGACGCTCACCTTTCTTTGGGGTGGTTTTAGGCCCGGCATCCACACGGGCTTTCCCATCTTTCAGCATCTGCACGCATAAATATGGTACATTTAGATACTCACAACTCTCAAGATGCCATTGTTTATATTACTCTATTTTTAATTAGTTTTTTATAATTTTTTTTATGATTTTCCCACCACATGAAGTCTACAAAGTTGACTATTTTGTTGTTATAGCCAAGAAAGAAAGTGCTTTAGGCAGTCTGAGTAAACCTGAGCGAAGGACATGCAGTGATAGTCCTCTTCCACACTAGCTACACTCAGAGACGGACTGTGCTCACTCAGATTAGGAAACATCACTCCATCTGAAATAAAAACAGGCAATAAGCACAGGAGACTAACCACTGAAGGCCAGGGCAAGAGAGGCTGAGCATTACCTGATGAAGGGCTTCCGCTCAGAGGAGACGGGGGTCCCAGTAGGAACTCTGGGAGCTGCACCTGTGAGCCGCTCTGAGGAGGAGATCCAAAAGCAGGAAAATGCTGGAGGTTCTCCAGCCCAATGTGCACCTCTGGATCTGAAGACACAAAGATAAATTCAATAAATCACACCCTGAAACCAATAACACCACCCTAAATTAAGCTAAATGTTCTACAATCAAACATTTTGTCTATTTTCATGGAAATGTGTGCCATGTATTCCCAGAAAAACAGGAATAAAGTTCTCACATTTCCCGTGTTTCCTGTTTTCCTCAATTTCAATCCTCTTCTCCCTTCTCTTTTCATCCCTTGCTTTCTTCTGTCTCAGGCGCTTCCGTTTCTCCAAGTCATCTGTCAGAAAGAGACAAATGAAAAAAAAAAATAAAAAAAATTAAATCCTTTTTTGTAGGACTGAACTAATACAACTATTTACCCATACATTTTTCTTCACCCCCCCCCCCCCCCCCCTTTTCACTCAAAGTTCAATTAATGAAACGGTTATCATCAAAACATAAAACATTCATACATACTTCAGCAAGAATGCTTTAAATTGATCCCAAGTGAGCAGACATTTGTGTAAAAAGTATTATTTCAAATTAAGTATACATTTTTATTTTGAAAATAAAAATTTCTTCAAATAAATGCAGTTCTTTTGAACTTTCTATTCATCAAATAATCCTGGAAAAAAGTATCACGGTTTTCACAAAAATATTAAGCAGCACAACTGTTTTCAACATTGATAAGAAATGTTGCTAAAGCAGCAAATCAGCATATTAGAAAGATTTCTGAAGGATCATGTGCCACTGAAGACTGGAGTAATGATCCTGATGATTCAGCTTTGCATCAAAGGAATACATTACATTTTAAAATATATTAAAGGGGAGGTCTAATGCCATTTCATGCATTCAAGGTTATTTACACTGTTAAACATGGTCAAAGTTAAAAAAAATTAGTAGTTGGACATATGGAGTATTTCTGTGCCAAATGTATTTGGCACAGAAATACTCCATATGTCCAACTACTAATTTTTTTTAAACTTTGACCATAACTTTTTTTTAACTTTGACCTGTTGGAGTGTACTAATAAAATTATTTTAAAAAAAAGGTATTTTTTTGCCTTGTATGACATCATGAAGGGGCGGAATTACTTGTAAGGGCACTTCTTCATGTTTATGTTCATGTACCTGCAAAGCTGTCCAAGGTCTCTTTTGAGAGAACGGGTGGCTCAAGTTTGAGCTCACACAGGCTGAACTCACAGGTGAGCGGCAGGTGAGAGAGATAACGATGTCGACGGCGAATATCCTGCAAATGAAATTTGTCAATTAGTTTCACAGTAGGCACTAGGCATTATGGAATCAGTTCAAAATCTGATCCTGGGAGCCTGATATAAATGCACACCAGCAAAAGTACATTTATCCATAACGCTTCAGTGGTGCTGTGGCTTCAGACACTAGACATGATAGCATCATACCAGAATCAGAATCAGAAAGAGCTTTATTGCCAAGTGTGTTTGCACACACAAGGAATTTGTCTTGGTGTTAGGAGCTTCCAGTACAGAAAGTACAAACATAGTGCAGACAACATATAATTAAGGTGATAAAGAACACTAATGAAGAGAATATACAATAATTAAGGATAACAATAGTAATAAAAATATACAGAAAAGAGACATGACCATAGACAGAACTGTGAATGTGCATGATGAACAGTGTACAGATGAAGGTTTAATGGGTTATTTACAGATGTACAGTACCGGGGTGTGTTATGTGTTGTTCAGGTGGGATACGGCCTGGGGGAAAAAACTGTTCTTGTGTCTGGCTGTTCTGGTGCTCAGTGATCTGTAGCGCCGGCCAGAGGGCAACAGTACAAAGAGAGAGTGAGCTGGGTGTGAGGGGTCCAGAGTGACTTTCTTAGCCCTTTTCCTCACTCTGGAGGTGTAAAGTTCTTGGAGGCTGGGCAGAGGGGCACCGATAATTCTCTCAGCAGTCCTAACTGTCCGTTGTAGTCTTCTGATGTCTGTTTTGGTAGCTGAACCAAACCAAACAGTTATAGAAGAACATAGGACAGACTCGATGATTGCAGAGTAGAACTGTTTCAGCAGCTCCTGAGGCAGGTTGAACTTCCTTAGCTGGCGGAGGAAATACAGCCTCTGCTGGGCCTTTTTCGCAATAGAGTCAATGTGATTGTCCCACTTCAGGTCCTGAGAGATGGTGGTGCCCAGGAATCTGAATGACTCTACTGAAGTCACAGTGCTGTTCATGATGGTGAGTGGGGGGAGAGCAGGGGGGTTTCTCCTGAAGTCCACTATCATCTCCACAGTTTTGAGCGTGTTCAGCTCCAGGTTGTTAAGACTGCACCAGACAGCCAGCTGCTCAACTTCCTGTCTGTAAGCAGACTCGTCACCGTCCTTGAGGCCTATGACTGTAGTGTCGTCCGCAAACTTCAGGAGCTTGACAGAGGGGTCCTTTGATGTGCAGTCATTCGTGTAGAGAGAGAAGAGCAGTGGGGAGAGAACGCAACCCTGAGGGGCGCCAGTGCTGATGGTGAGAGTCCTGGATGTGAGCTTGCCCAGCCTCACTAGCTGCTGCCTGTCTGTCAGGAAGCTGGTGATCCACTGACAGATGGAGGAGGGCACAGAGAGCTGTCTCAGTTTGTCTGAGAGAAGGTCAGGTATGATGGTATTGAAGGCCGAGCTGAAGTCCACAAATAAGATCCTTGCATAATTCCCAGGTTTGTCGAGGTGTTGCAGGATGTAATGCAGTCCCATATTGACAGCGTCATCCACAGACCTGTTTGCTCTATAGGCAAACTGAAGAGGATCCAGCAAGGGTCTAGTGATGTCCTTCAGGTAGGCCAGGACCAGTCTCTCAAGTGACTTCATGACCACAGACGTGAGTGCGACAGGTCTGTAGTCATTAAGTCCAGTGATTTTGGGCTTTTTGGGGACGGGAATGATGGTGGAGCGTTTGAAGCAGCAGGGAACTTCACACAGCTCCAGAGATCTGTTGAAGATTTGTGTAAAGATGGGGGCCAATTGGTCAGCACAGACTTTTAGACAGGCAGGTGAAATACCGTCTGGTCCTGAAGCTTTCCTAGATTTCTGTTTTCTGAAGACCCGGTTCACATCCTCTACACAGACTTTAAACGCAGGTAGAATGGTGGGGGAGGGAGTAAGGGGGGTTGCAGGGGGGGAAGGTGAATGTGTGAAGTGCAGATCAGAGCGGGTGCTGGGTGTCAGTCTGGCCTTTTCAAATCTGCAGTAGAACACATTGAGATCGTCAGCCAGTTGTTGATTCTCCACAGACTGTGGGGGTGGTGTCTTGTACATGGTGATGTTCCTCAGACCAGTCCATACCGACGCCGGATCGTTGGCTGAAAGTTCTTTTTTCAACTTCTCAGAGTAGTTCTTTTTAGCCACTCTGATCTCCTTTGTTAGTCTGTTCCTGGCCTGGTTATACAAGATTTTATCCCCACTTCTGTAAGCGTCCTCTTTGGCCTGACGAAGTTGTTTGAGTTTCCCAGTAAACCACGGTTTATCATTATTGAATGATAAGAATGTCCTGGTGGGGATGCATATATCCTCACAGAAACTGATATATGATGTTACAGTCTCTGCGAGTTCATCCAGATCGGTGGCAGCGGCTTCAAAAACACTCCAATCAGTGAGGTCAAAACAAGCTTTTAAATCTTGCTCTGCTTCATTAGTCCATCTCTTAACAGTTCTTAATACAGGCTTAGAAGATCTGAGTTTTTGCCTATAGGTCGGTATGAGATGAACCAAACAGTGATCAGAGAGCCCCAGAGCTGCCCGTGGGACAGAGTGATATGCATCTTTAATTATTGTGTAACAATGATCCAATATATTACTGTCTCTGGTGGGACATGTAACGTGCTGTCTGTATTTTGGCAGTTCGCGGGAGAGATTTGCTTTATTAAAATCTCCAAGAATGATTAAAAAAGAGTCCGGGTACCTTTGCTCTGTTTCAGATATTTGTTCAGCCAGCTGTTGCATCGCGGCGCTCACGCACGCGTCCGGAGGCACGTACACATTCACGAGAATGAAGGATGAAAACTCGCGGGGTGAATAGAACGGCTTACAGTTTATGAAGAAGGCCTCCAAATTAGGAGAACACATCTTCTTCAGTTGTTACATCTGAACACCAACCTTCATTTATGTAGAAACATAGTCCACCACCTCTCGTTTTCCCCGTTAGCTCTGTGATGCGGTCTGATCTGAACAGCTGATATCCAGGCAAATGAAGCATGTTATCCGGGATGTTTTCACTCAGCCAGGTTTCAGTGAAGCACAATGCAGCAGAGTTTGTAAAGTCCTTATTTGTGTGGGTGAGGAGAAGTAGTTCATCCATTTTGTTAGGAAGGGATCGGAGATTCGCTAGATGAATGCTTGGGAGCGCAGTTCGGAAGCCGCGTTCGCGGAGTTTAACCAGCGCGCCGGCGCGCTTCCCTCTTTTCCGTCTGAGCGCGCGTTTGACTAGGACCGCTGCCCCTCCGACCAAAACATCCAACAAAGCGTCTGAATAATCAAAAACCGGAAAAAAATTGTCCGGTGTGTGTTGCCTTATGTCCAGTAGTTCGTCTCTGGTAAAACTGACAGTAGGAGAATGACTAAACACAGAACAAACAAACAAAAACAACAAAAGTACGGGAGCGTTCCACACCACAGCAGCCATACTCGGCGCCATCTTGAGAACACCACACTGCTCTTTCACTCCAGTATAAAATATTCAGTAAGTAGTTAACTAGTATTCCATCCTGAGACTTGACAATAGCTACAGCTATTCTGTGACATGAACGTGTGAGAATTAAGAGGTGTGTACCTCGGTGACAGTCTGTCCATCAATCTCCACTACATTAGCAGTGATAGACTGAGGGCTGTTCTCCAGGCTCCCGTACTCTCTCAGCAGACAGCGCACGTTCACTGGGTGCAGAAACATCTGCTGGCCATCCTCAGCTACAGATACAAGAGAGAAATAAGTGTTATATTTAATCTCCATTTCCACTGCTTACACAGCACTGCTGTGTAAAAATAGCCAAAAAATTAACCTTAAGCATCATTACAAACAGACTAACACACACACTCACCTTGATAGAAGTAGTAATATGGGCCATGAGGAGCGGCCTGACTGGTCTGAGGGGTCTCTTCTACAGGTTTGTCCTCCACAGCTCTTTCAGGAATCTCTTCAGCCAACTCAGGAACACTCTGAGCAGCCATCTCTTCCACAGGCTCCTCATGAGACTCCTGAAGCTCATCATCAAATGCTGAGGCATACTGCAGGATGGGCTGAGGTAGAATACATGATAAATCACGCACTGACCTTTTGTTCCCAAAATATACAGTGATTTATTGAATTTTATAAACATTTACAGATGTTCAAATGCTTTTTTATTTGCTAAATTACTGAATCTCGTCCATGCTGTTTCTCTACATTATAAACATTCCCATAGTAAAGTATAATAATATGCATCAGATGTGAAAAGAGAAGCTTTAAAATGTAACACTTTAAAGGGGTCATATGATGTGATTTCAAGTTTTCCTTTCTCTTTGGAGTGTTACAAGCTGTTCGTGCATAGATAAGACTCCTAAAGTTGCAAAGACTAAAGTCTCAAACCCAAAGAGATATTCTTTATAAAAGTTAAGACTCGACCATGCCGACCTAAAACGGCTCATTTAAACAAGCCTCCACATCTCTACCTCACGGTGTGGGAAGATTTTCATAACACTGCCCAAATATATACGTAATTAAAGAGGGCATGATTTTTAATCTGGCTGTAGTATTGTTGCTGCCGCGGCGCCATGCTCTGGAGAGGCTGTGTTTCGTTGTGAAAGCGAAACTAATTTGTTTGGGCTTCCAAAAGAGGACACAACTAGAAATCAGTGGTTAAGTTGTATTAACAGCACTGTTCCAGAACAGTTCAACCCAAATATTAGAGTGCGTGCAGCACATTTTATGGAGGACTATTTCCTGAACCTGGGAGAGTAGCCTACAATGCCAGTTGTGCTCAAACGCTGTTTCTATAAAGTGGGGCAATTCCAACTTTGCCAGGACAGTATGGCGCTTCTGACTCAGCCTGTAAGTACGTTTCTGCTACTGACTATTCAAATGTGAGTTTTGAGCAGTGTAGCGTAGTGCTTGTTGTTAGTTGTTTCTCCGATCACAAATGCAGACATGGTAATGTTTAAGCAGCGCGATGCAACGCAACGTTTAAAAAAAGACATTAAAAGTCATTATAATCAGTAATTATGTCCCCACTGGATGCAACAAATGCCTCGTTTATAATGGGTTTTATTGTTTTTGTGTCATCGCGCCGGGACACAGCATCACAATATGGTAAGGGGCATAACATCTCCGTTACACGCTTAAGGTATTCGGCCAATCACAACGCACTGGATAGCTGGCCAATCAGATCACACCTCCCATCTCAGAACGATGAGCTTTGTGAAAAATTTACGAGTTTCAGAAAGGCACAGCATAGAGGAGCAACAATAATGTACAGTATGTGGAAAATTTATTTTTTTAACCTTAAACCACAAACACATTGCATTACACCAAATACACAAAATAATGTTCTTTTTAGCAACATCATATGACCCCTTTAACCCTAAGTTATCCTCTGGGGTCAATATGACCCCAAGCGACTTTTCTTTAGTTAAAAATAATGGTTCCCTTTATCTCAGTGGAATAAAATCTTGTGACTTTTTCTAAATTATCTATCCATACACACACAAAAAAACTGGGCTTGATTTGGTTGTTCTAAAGGTATGTAAAAAAAAAAGTCACACTCATGACCTTTGGGGTCAATATGACCCCACATTGAAATGAATGGGAAAATCAAAAAAAAAAACTTTTTTATTTTTCATTTGTCAAAAAAAATCTATAAATCCAGAATAAACCTGAAAATTTCCATACCACAATGAAGTCCTGGTACTAGAGCACAAATGTAATGTGGAACGAACATGATCACTTGCACACACACATGCTCACGCACACAAACACACACACAGGTGTGACTCCAATTGAAAGCATTTTTTTTAGAAATTGACAAATAAAATCAATAATTCCAGCATAAATCTGAAAATTTCCACACAGAAATGAAGGCCTGGTACTAGAGCAAAAATGCAATGTAGAAAAGACATGCTCACTCAACACACACACACAGACAGGTATGACTGCCACAGCCAAATAAAATCAGCCACAAATGCAGAACAAAGATAAAAGGGGTGAGACCTAATGCACACACACATGCGCACGCGCACGCACACACACACACACACACACACACAGACAGACAGACAGAGAGAGCAAGGGAGAGATGAAAGGCAACTGACCTGTTCAACTTTGAGAAAGTTTACTCTGAGATCTAAGAGCTGCAACTTTATTTTGAAAACAAAGAAATAGTTCCCACACAAAAGGTATAAAAGAGGGTCTTTGGTGTCACACAGTTCATTCTGTGTCAGTATGGCAAAGCGTTACACTCTCCTGGAGACTTTAGATTGCCTGCTTGATTCAAGTGAAACTGAATCATGCCTGGAAGACACTGAGGGCGATGACTCTGAGCCAGAGGACTGCAATCCTCCTGAAGAAAATACAGGTTTGGAAGAGGAGTCGGATGAGGAATATGAGGAGGCAGATGCAGACCAAACTTTTGCATCTAAAGATGGAAAAATATCCTGGACTGCTTCTCCACCTCCACAGGGACCAGGGAGAGCTTCATCTTCACGAGTCATAAAGCTGACACCTGGACCAACAAGGTTTGCAATTTCTCGTGTAGATGACAAAGTCAGCGTTTTTGTTATTTTTTCCATCTACAATCCAACATATCTTGGTGGAAATGACCAATCTGGAAGGGAAACGTGTGTTTGGTGATGACTGGAGGGATGTGGACTGGACTGACATGGAAGCCTATATTGGTCTGCTCCTCCTTGCAGGAGTGTATCGCTCAAACAATGAGGCCCTGTCCAGTTTATGGGAGGCTGAGACTGGACGGGTAATTTTTCGGGCTGTCATGTCACTAAGAAGATTTAGAAGATTGTCTAAAGTCATTCGATTTGATGACAGGGCCACAAGATCTGCTCAGCGCGAAAGTGACAAGCTGGCACCCATTCGTAATGTGTGGAATTTATGGGTTGAGCGTCTCCCACTGATGTGCAACCCTGGCCTGGACATTACAGTGGATGAGTGCCTGGTGCCATTCCGAGGTCGCTGCTCCTTCAAGCAGTATATGCCCAGCAAGCCGGCAAGATACGGAATAAAAATCTGGGCAGCATGTGACGCCAGGACAAGCTATGCATGGAACATGCAAGTTTACACCGGTAAGCCAAAAGGTTGGCAGCCAGAAAGAAATCAGGGCATGCGTGTGGTCCTTGATTTGACCACTGGTCTCCAGGGACACACAGTAACACACAGTGCCTCATGCACCAGCCTCTGTAGCAATCCTGAAGAGAAAACAAGATTCTTCTGACGCTCCAGGCCCCTCCACTGAACCTCCATCATCCAAAAGAAAAAGATGTCAGGTTTGTCCACGGGCCAAGGACTCAAAAACAGATAAGCAGTGCGCAAACTGCAAAAGAGCCATCTGTGCTGCACACACCGTATACCTTTGCCAGATGTGTGTGGACTGATTTTTGTTCATGATACTTGTTCATTCACAACATTCTGGACTGTGTTTTTTTTACAATGTGTATTATGTAATAATTTTTTTTGTAGCTTGTTATAATTGGTTTTATGTTCAGTGTTCAGAATTTGATTATCAAAAAATTTTATTGTTATTCAGTGTTCATTCTTCACTCCTGTTCATTTCTGCATATTGCTGCTGTTTTTTTATATTATTAAATTAATATCTTCTAAATTTTTTCACATTTGGTTCATTAAAATAAATAATATTCAACTACAATCTGATTCTAAGTCTTGTCCTTTAGGTGTTTCTTATGTGGCAATTTCTGTGGTATTTTGTAAAAACAGACATTTCAAATCGCTTCAAAAACGACCAAAATTCTACTATTTGAAAGAATATTTATTTTTAATGTCTTTAATAATGTTTATACATGTATAAATTCACAAAATCTATCACAAAAGTTATAATATGAGCAGTTGGCTACATCCAGTAAAATGAATGGATCTCTATTGCCCTCTTCTGGGTATCTATGGACAATACAATTTCTTTCTTAAATTTTAATTCCTAAAGGTTTGTCTTTGACCAACAGATGGCAGAATTGTACAGCTAACACCTAGATCAATATCCAGAAACAACTTATATTTAATTTAGATCATTGTTTAAGTATTTTTTTCATAAAAAAATAATATTTTACATGCAAGCTAATGGTATAGTTGAGGAATTGTGTGGTAAATAGGTACAAAAGTACTTTGTATATCCAAAAACACAGCATTACTGTACAGATGAGAAGTAAACAAAAAAAATAATATATTATATGTATTATTAAAAATGTACATTTTTTTTACAATCATTCTTTAAATTTTGGGGTCATATATACCCCAAATGCAGTGAGTGTGAACAGGAAACTAAGGTTATAAGAAGGTAAGAGTTTCTGCAAAAAAAACAAATAAAAAGTCAAATAAAAACTATAACATGGTGTTTCTGGAGAGAAATTACATGTGGACTGCAGTGGAATAATTCACTGAATATTGTTCACTCAATCAGGTGACCAGATCACACCGTTTGTCTCTCATAAAATTGAAAGCTATAAACTTGCAACACAGCACTGAACTAAAACGTATTTTTCTATGGGTGAAACCTATGAATGACAAAACTCACAAATGTAGTACACGATGCCTACTTGTATAACAACCTTATGCTAAAAGAAAGGAGCACTGCCTCTACTAACCTTTGAGTTTGTGAGGTTCTTGACCACAGGCACCTCTGGAGAGGAGTGCTCGGATAGACAGAGTTTTCTCATGTCCAGCCCATCAACAGAACCATCATTTTTACAGCCTCCCTTTAAAAGACGCTCCTCACGCTCCTGTTCGTTCAGAGTCAGAGATATAAGGTTTATAAAGGTTTGTGTGCAGTGTTAGGGAGTACACAACACAACAAAATAAATAAAGTAATAGTGTAACATAGCTCAAGGCTTTTTCTATGCCATGTAGCACTTCCAGTAAAGATTCTGCCTTTGATTTATAAAATAGTTTTTGAAGCAGAAAATGTGTATAAAACATTAAAGTCAGTTGTTCAAGCTACCAATCCAAATTCTCATCATTTATATCCCACTGGATACGTTCATTCAAAATACTGCAGAAAAAGAGAACATCAATGCAGAGACGATGTTTTATACGTCAAAACTGAAACCAAGCCGTTCACACAGAACGCATATTTTGCACATTTTTTTTAGAGGGACATCTATCACCGTTGCACTCGTGTCTCACAAAAAAAAAAAAAAAAAGTGTCGGATATTTTAGAAAGCCATTTAAAATTATTCTAAGTTCAACTTTGAAAAAGCATGTCTCAAAACTTTATGGTGGGATGGGTCTCTCCCCATTCCCATGCATCTCATGTTTTTAAATTAAAAAAGTAACTTTACTCTTTGTGAATGGTTTTCCGTGCCTTGTATTAAACTGTGTATATGATGCTTTTTTGTTTCTAATTGTTTAAGCAACTTAATAATTATATATGGTTAAACATTATTTTAAACATTTTTCAAAGTCGTGTTATTTCATGCTTTGAAGAACTGTGGATTAGTAATATTTTTGCTCAATGCGTCCCCTTTTTTTTCCTCTAACTGAAATTATGCCTTTTAAATTCGAATATAATTTGAATTTTGATCATATTTAGGTACAAAATTCGAATTTAGTTTTTCAGCCATTTTGACAGCCCTAATGTAAACATTGAAGTGTGGTGCTGTTAACCCAAATTCTCATAGTTTTTCTGTAATAAATTATACAATAAATTACATATGAGATACAGTGTTTTTTCCCACCTTATTATCAACATCCAAACTATTTAAGCAACCTATACAAACCACTTTTTCAAAACAGTGGAGTGACTTGTTTAGCTTGATTCAGGTTTAACTGGTTTGTAACTTGGAAAAGAGTCAAGGCAGCTTGTCCAACCCAACATTCATATGCCATCGTGAATGCATGTGCACCTGCAGCTGCAGCAAGGCGCTCTGTATGAAACAGGCCTGCGGGTCATCTTTCTCTTGGCTGAGCTGGGTTTGGAGAGCCACCCTCTCTTCAGCCAGCAAACCCAAAACCTGCTTCTGAGACGCCAGCAGCAGCTTAGAGTATGCGCGCAAATGCACATCTGCAACAAATGAAGGAAAGTGTCAAAGACGACACACTCAAAGAAACACCACAAAACTCTCATGCAAACAGCAAAATGTCTCGCCTTCAAAATGAATGGGCTCTTCCACTTTCACCCACTGACAGCTGGGAAGAGCCACCAGCGATCCTTTCTCTCTCCGCATCAAACGCATAGTGATGACGTTACCGGTCACGTACTGATGTGTCGCCATTGCAACCACACTGAAAGATGACAAGACAGGCTTCAGTGACAACAGTGAACAAACTGCAATGTCTTGTCTAAATTACAGCACTTCTATATACCAGGGGCTAATTTAAATAAAATAACAGATTTCTTCTTTACTATATCATGATGTTAACACTGATTTAAAAACTAAAGTATTATAAAGAGGTGTTTTCTGAACCTCTTGAGATCAGCGCTGTGCACGGCCTCATAGCAAATGGGGCACTTGGACCAACTTTTCTCGCTAAGAGAGAGGTAGTGCAGCATGCATGGCCAACAGTAGATGTGGCCGCAGCGCGTGATGTGGGCCGCCACAGGGGGATACAGGCAGATCGGACAAGACGGCACCTCGTGACTGTTGATGCGCTGTGTGGAACGAGAAAAAAATGGCATGAACACGTTGAGTTTTGTAGAAAAGGCACTAACAGGATATACAACGAAGTGTGAAGTCTCAACTGACCACTTGCTGCACACAGTCCCAGTCCACCAAAGTGTCTGGATCAGTGAAGTGGGCTTGATAGTCCTGATCATCAATTACCACAAACTGGCAACTGGTGGACAAAGGAAAAAAACACTCATCAGCTTAGCATTTTTCTCATTTTATCAGCTTATAATAACACTGCAGTACACAGAGTATTGTTGCATGTGATTTAATATTAATTCGCATAAATGTAAGCAACATATTCTGCTGTACTTACTTTGCCTGCAGGAAAAGCTCCTTGTTGAAGGGCTTGTGTTTGTGACCCCACTTGTTGCGGCGACCCCAGCAGGAGTGGCCATCAGCTCCGGAGCCAAAATGGCCTCCTCGTGGCTCAAACGTGAAGTTGAGCAGGTGGTTCAGACTTATCTTTTTGGGTCCAGCAAACTGAGCCGGGCTAAACTCTGCCCGGCGGTTCTCTGCTACCTAATGACAGAATCCAACAGTTAATCCCGGTTAACCCATATAAGTACAGGTCTGTTTGTTTGCATTATAGGCAAGTAGTTAATTAACCAACATGATCACTGCAACCTTCACATTAACATGCAATAAGGAAGCATAAACACAGCCCTTTATGGAAGTGTAAATGAATCATAATCCAAAGGTTTATTTAAACACACCTCTTCTCTTCTCCCACCACCAGCGAGTCCATACTCTCTCCCCCCTCCGCCACCTCTCTGGGGGGGTCTCTTATCAAAATTCTTGCTTTTATGTGGCTGGGAGCGGCGTGGTCCTGGAAAGGTCTCAGCCTTGGCAAAAGTGGGCTCACGTTTGCGGCTATAGCGCTTTGAGCCTCCATTATTCTTACTATCTAAAAGAACAGGGGGGAAAAAAAGGAGAAATGTCAAAAAACATCAATATATTACTCTAAGCATAACATTTTATTTAACAAAAGGCTGTCCCTGCAAATTCAGAAAAAAATATAAATTTTTTGAATGCAATATTGACAACTTTAAGTGCATTTTCCCTCAGCGAGCTGAGCTTTTGTAGAACCCCAGTTCATTTTTCATTATTTTTGACAACATTCGCACAGTTTTAGCTAATCAATCCAGTCACGTGCTGCTCTTAAAAGTGATTATTATTATTATTATTATTAAGCGCAGAGGGGCGTAAACACACACAGCTTATCACCCGACTACAGAACCCACTGTCCCGTACGGTTCACAAGCCCACATCAAAACATTATCAAAACTAAAACATAGACCACACTGTTTTAGTTCTTATACAGTTATTTGATTCTGATATGCTAGAGGCTTTCCTGGGTCCATCCATAAGCTAGAGGGCATACACCACTAAAGCTTTTCTTGTGGTCACATGGTAGACAAGAATAGATTCTGACCATGATCCTCATGCATCTGATCTGCTACTAAGAGAGGAAAATAAACCCAAATATAAGTTTGCCCCTTGGGTAGATCAAGAAATTCAGAGGAATTCTATTAATTTGTTAGGTGAGTTTATGGGAATTCAGTTTTGATATTGGTTTATCTGTATAAGAGTGTAACACACACACACACCTCCCATGCCAGTGTTATCAGAAAATGAGTTTATGTTGGGTGAATATATGCATTTACACAGACAGAATAAATTACATAAACACAGGCTGGTCTCTGTAAACCCAGTCTGAACAAGTTGGAACTGGTATAATAGACCTTAAACTGCATAATGAGAATTTCTGAAAGCTATTTAATAAAATAAGTAAAAAGGTGTAAATACACATGAAAGATTATAAGTTGAATGAATATTAAATGCATAAATACAAAAAGTTTATATAAAAAAAAAAAAAAAAAAAAAAAAAAAAATATATATATATATATATATATATATATATATATATATATATATATATATATATATATATACTGAAGAATTTGCTTTACCTGCACATCTTAACATTCAGAAATGTCACATTTCATGTGATTTCAGCTCCTTTAAATGTGTGATCCTTGTATTATATTACATTTAATAACACTCATTACATGATTCAATGTCAGTGAAACCAGTTCTGCCTTTTTCCAAGAATTGAATTTACAGCTTTCAACCCGTGTGTTTGTGTATATTATTCTGGTGTTCATCTGTCAGCACATACCCACCTGATATAAACTCATTTTCTGATCACTCATAAATATATAAATAAACTAAAAATATATTCCCTAAATTACTAACCTAACATTTCCCTAAAACAAACTGAATTGTATCCCCTGAATTTATATACATGTAATTTAAAGTGTTTATGTATAATGAATATACTTGTATATTATTTTAATGGTCGTTTAGTTTATTATGGATTTGATGTTTAATAAGCGGACTAAAATATTTTTAATAACCTTATAAAAGTAAAAAACACCCCTTAAAAACAGTTTCAGAGAAAATATTGCCTCTTAAAGCTAATTTCTGACACGGTTTAATACCAATCTTGACTGATATTGTTTGACTTCCTCCACTGTTTATTCAGGAAACGGGCCAATCACTGACCGTGGCTACGTCATCTCGGCCGACACAAACAAAACCATGCCGTAAGCCCCAAAAACACATACACTTCCCCTCAAAGTTGACCACAATAAGCGTGTGTTTGTGTGCATTAGACGTTACCTGTTTTGGCTTTAGAGTCTGCAGGAGTCGGGCCTGTAGAGCTGGAGCGGGGCGGGATCTTCGTGCTGCTGCTGTTGTTGGCGTTTGGGTTTTTCTCCATATTGAGGCCGAACTCCGGGGAGAGAGCCTCCGAGCTCTTTAGCATTAAACGGGGTAAACAGGGAGAACAACGGGTCGTTGCGAATGCGGGTCAGGCGACGAAGGCCCTTATTCATTTCTGTCAAACGCGGAGACTCCATTACGGCGACATTTTGACCACAAACAAACCGAGAGAAAAACAGAGACACAATCCAAATGTCTCAGTAAAAAACGCTGTGCTAACACAAAAAAAAACAAGAGCCCAAAAAGCGGGGCCTCGCCCCTTGAAAAGCACCGTTTTTCCTTGGCGTTGGAAGTGTTGCGCCCCACAAGGCGTTAACCGCTCTCCTAAAGAGGAAAACGGATGAATAAATGGGTTTTAACCCAAATTTTAGTTCAGCTAAATAATGTCAGACATATGGCGACGGGTCGCCAATCGGGAACCGTAAACACCCGGATGAGGGTTATAAACCTCGCAGGTTTACGAAGTGCGCATGCGCGGATTAAGACATTCTGATTGGAGCATTTGACTGTAAAATGTGGTGTAATATATGCGTAATCTCGCACTCGCATACATTTTATAGCCAGAGATAATCACGTTTTTGCTATCGAAGCATTTACTGTTGATCATATTAGGTTTACTCGAAAGAGACCTTTACAGACATAAACAGAAGCAGCAGTATACATTTTAATCAATACAGAAAAAATACATATACACGTGACCTACACAGCACATGGCCAGAGTTCATACAGTAATACCAGTAATGTGAATGATATACTCCATTTACAAATCACAAAAACACAAATGTGTCTTGTGGTATAAAAAAATGCCAGAACACTTTACTATCAGTATATATAAAATATTAATACATCTCCCTGATTACTGCATGGTTAAACTACTAGTCTAAAGTATTTTTTATGAGGGGATTCATGTCTCTTCATCTTCATCAGCTTCCTCCTCTCTGACATTACTCAGGGAACATCTCAGGATCGCTCTCCTAACCTCTTGTTTCTCGGCTGTGTTGTGGAGAAAGAGAAAGTGTGTAAACAGTATGTGAAATTTCTACATCAGTGGTTTTCATACTTGGTGGATTAAAATAATAGTTCAAATTAAACAATCTGTTATCATTTACTCACCTTCAAATTATTCCAAACCTGATTTTTTTCTTCTGCTGAACACAACAGAGGATTCAGCAGAAGAAAGAAACCTGTACAGGTTTATAGTATTGCATTTCCAGATATGCATGACTTGCAACCTGGGGACGCTCTTTTCCAAAATAAATAAATATACTGGTAAATTGTGCTTAAAATCATGGAAGGCCATGCATTATATTTTTTCTTTATTTGTTATTTTCTTGTGATCGCAAATTAATGAGAATTAGTTGACATGCAGTTGCAAGTTGCTTATAGTTAGTAGAACGTCTAAAATGGACTATCAAAATAAAGTGTAACCGTGATTTTAGATTTCACAATAATGCCTCGTGAAGTGATAAGGGTTTCAGATTTAGCTGAAGAATTTAACAGAAATAATTGTGTGAATACATATGATTTAATAGTGCAGTTCTCTGAATGATCATGTTCAAGTGAAACACCAAAATATATATATATTGAGAAAGAAAAAAAAAAAATATATATATAAGTACATTAAACTCAATGCCTTGGGTATATCACAGTGTGGATGGCTTTAAACATTTTAAAATCATTAATTTAATTATATTTTATTCATTATTTTACTTGCAGATGCATTTATAAATAGAATTTGTTTTGTAATAATGTAAAAGTCTGTCACTTTTGATCAACACAGAGCCAACATTTTTGAACAGTAGCGAGTGTATCATTAAAAGTATCATGTATCCCATTACGTATAAGCTACCCATAGTCCCTCTCAACACCCTGTGTATAGATCGATCAGATTCCTTTTCTGAAGTTCTAAGATGATCGCATGCTCAATCCCTCCAGGGTGTTGACCAGTGCGTTTAAAACCCCTCGGTATGTTTTCGAAATAGTGGTGCCAAGTGCCTTTCCTGTTCGCGCCAAAGCCAAACACGCTGACCTAAGACAGGAAAACACACCAGTAAAATTAGCTGACATTAGTGCACAGCACACAAACCCTAGTCAGTGAAGCCAAACAATCAACTGACTCCTAAAAGCTTTACCTCATCGCAGATGTGCAGGGCGAACATTAGAACAAGGAAACCCGTGGATGGATAATGCCGCCTAATGTGCAGCCATGTAGAGCGCACATAATGCATGAACGCAGGGTGCATAACCATCACCTGGATGAACAAGAAGATAGTTATAAGCCACTTCAGAAATTACAATGGGATCTAAGAGGCTGTGATAATCTAGGACTCAGAACCTGATTATGAAGAAAAAATTCTGCATGATGTTTGAACTATTATGTATTGTGGTGATGCTAAATGGTTCACATGATATGTAAATAGGCCTATACAATTAGCTCAAGCTGAGTCTGTGTATCGTAACATTAGTCTCCATAGATATATCTCATTGGTGCAGTTTATAAAGTCAAAGCATACTTTCGTATGCCCAATTATGTCTTTAACTCTTTTTGTTGAAAGGTTTATTGTTAAAACACAGAATCAAAATACTGATCTTACTTTGTCCTTGTTGGCTTGTAGCAAGTCTATAACCTTAAACCGTGTTCTGTAATACATTAAGAGAAAAATAAAGAAATAACTGACAACAAAAAAACATGTCATTTAGACTCACAAAACCAATGCCTCAGTCATATTTCCACTCAAAATCAAAAAGACGTATATTTTACTTATAGAAAATTAATGATTAAGCAAAATCGAGCACATCTTACTGTTACTGCAATGCAAAATATTGATTTATTATTAAACTAAATTATTTACGTATCATGGTTTGATTGTGTAATCAATTAACTTTCACTGTGAAAAAAAAAAAAAATAGTTTCAACTTAAAATAATTTGTTAGCCCGCTGCCTTTTTACTGTATACATATGAATTATGTGAAGAATTTAGTGTAAAACATGTTAGACAATGATAAAAAATATAGGCCCACAACATCAAAAATACAGCAGTATATTTCATTGTACACATTGGGTACTTTTTACCCATGTTCACCAAACCCATCTTGAGTGTTTGCTGCTAAAAAGCTAATTTTTTAGTTTCATCTGACCATAGAAGCCAGTCCCATTTGAAGTCCCAGTCGTGTCTGATAACTGAATATGCTGGAGTTTGTTTTTGGATGAGCTCAGAAATATATTCTTTGGTTTTTCTCATTGTGATGGATGATTAAGGGAATTTGGGCTTTGTTTTCCCTCCTATTTATATTTCTGTGAAACAGGAAGCCATGGCTGGATAATTTCATGTTCATAATCACCCTGGAGTCCTCAAAATTGTGAATATGAATGGGAATATACTTCAGAGATATTTTACTCATAAGAATTTCTAGGAGTGCCAATAATTGTGTCCAATGTGTATCTGAGAAAAACATTTAGTTCATAATGATATTTCCCCCATTTTATATTCTTATTATCCAATGAAAGGTTAGATTTTTGTGAATTTTTTAAATAAAAGATCAAAAGGATTAACAATGCAGATTAATTTTCACAGCCTTCTTTGATGATATTGACCAAGGGTGCCAATACGTTTGGCCATGACTGTATATATTATGATAAGAAAAATAAAATCCTTTCTTTTCCGTGTTCATTTTATGCTGAAATGTGACCTTTTCCGTGAAATGTAACCGTTCTCTCACCGTTTGATAGAACCATCAGTTAGAGCGCTGGTGATCCACTGGATATCCAGTAATTTGAAGGGCAAGAGCAGCAGGTGTGTGTTGTTGTCCAGATGGGTTGCAGTTTCTGGGTACATGATACGGTGGGTCGTCTTGTTTCCCACGTCTTTCTCATAGCCTTCAACTGGTGCCTTATTCATCCTGTAGAATGCAGAATTGTAATATTACAGTCTCATCACAATTACCGTCTTGATTACTTTGAAAATAAAAGTTTACCTCATTACAAAATCGTGGCTGTCTATAAGAGAACCATAGAAGGATCCTAGAAGGTTCCCAGAGTTCCCCACCACAGCACAGGTTCGGCAGCGAGAAGGTCCAGCATCTCTGTATCGCTTCTCTCCAGGAATGACAGAAAACAGCTGCTGAATCACTTTGGAGTAATTAGCTTTACTCTTTGTAGATTGTAGAGACTGTGGATGGATTAAAAACGAATCTGATGTCAGGAAAGTACACTTCTACCATCAACATGTAATCATAAAATTACTTGTTATACATTGAAACTTGCACACACACATATACAATACCATTCAATAGATTGGAAACAGTAAGATTTGTTTGTTGTTATTGAAAGAAATTAATACTTTTATTCAGCAGGAATGCATTAAATTGATCAAAAGTGACAGTAAAGACCATTCATAATGTTTCAAAAGATTTATTTTAAATAAACACAGTTCTTTTGACCTTTCTATTCATCAAAGAATCGTGAAAAAAATCAGTTCACAACAATATTAAGCAGCACAAATGCTTTAAACGTTAATCATAAAAAATATATTTTTCTTGAGCACTCTGCTCAAAAAATAAATAAAAAGGAGAAGCACTGCCACACCAGAGCCCTCCAATATGACCTCCAGCAGGCCACTGGCGTGCATGATTCTGACCAAACTGTCTGAAACGGACTCCATGAGGGTGGCTTGAGGGCACGACATCCTGTAGTGGGACCCATGCTCACAGCCCAGTACCATGCAGCTCAATTAACATTTGTCAGAGAACACCAGAACCATTAGCACCCTTCTTTCTTCACAGATGAGAGCAGGTTCACAATAAGCATATGTGACAGACGTGAACAAGTCTGGAGATGCCATGGAGAAAGTTACACTGCCTGCAATATCACCCAGCATGGCCAGTTTGGCGGTGGGTCTGGGGAGGAATATCCTTGGAAGGTTGCACAGACCTACATGTGCTAGCAATAGGTACACACACACACACCAGTGTTGGGTGTAACGCGTTACTAAGTAACGCGTTACTGTAATTAAATTACTTATCCACTGAAAAAGTAAAGTAAGGGATTACTGTTCATTTTTAGGTAATTTAATTACAGTTACTTATAAAGTACTTGCGTTACATACAGTAAATAATTTCAACAGTTCTAAAAGCAATATTGAATTCGAAATCTAAATTTACCGTCTAAAGATATTGAATGCAGCGGCTTTAACCCTCCGCGTGCGGGTGCGTTCACTTTCAGATTTTCCTGATTCACAGAGAAACCTTAAATACTCAAATCAGGGCCGGCACCAAGAGGGGGCATTCGCGGGCAGAGTTACCATGCCCCCCACTTTCCATCCTCTCACCTTCTTGCTGAACGTGATCGTTTCGAAAGCGAAAGTGAAACCGGTAAAACAGTGCACATAAGAAAGCGATTGCACGCTTTAGCGAGCGTCAGAAACTGCACGCAATCACAGATTGCACGCTTCCCATCCCACCCCGAACCCCCACCACCCGCCACACACACACACACACAAAACGTGATTTGTGCCCCCCCCCCAGAAATTCAAATGCACCTCTGATGGAGGTGCCCTGCGCCGGCTCTGACTCAGATACATATAAGACTAAAATCAATAGAATCTAAAAATCTTGAAGTGTCTACTTGACACTTGAACGAATTCAAATTAAAAACTAATGTTTCTGATTATGCAATCCGTATGAAACTAAAGCAAGGTACAGTCTTTCCCGTGTCTGAGCTCATTATATGCTGTCACCTGCGCGCATATGCCCTCACCTAGATACAAAAAAAAAGTAAAATATTAAGAAAAAAAAAAATCATCTAATATTCATCATTTTTGAAAGAAGACCTGCTATGAGAAATTTACCTCATAAGAACAGCGCGATCTGACATTATGCAGCAGAGAAGATCATTTCTGCAATTTATTCTTTCCTACATTAGTTAACGTGTTATTTTGACATAAACCTGTACAGATTTTACTAGTTGGGCTTTTCCTGAACATCTTGCCAAACTGAAATGTATTGTTTAACTTTTAAGCCTTTTTGTTATTCAGATATTTTGCAGAGTATTTCTATTTGTTAACCAAAGGTGGTTACATTTTTTTCATAAAAATGTTTAAGTATTACAGTTGTTTTAAAGCTAAAAGGCTAAACTATTCTATGTTTGACTCGAATTGAAAGAATATAGAGTTTAATTTCTATTAAGGTTTATAGGGATTTTAAGATGTAGCCTAATTAGCGATTTGAATAATTAAGTTACTTATTGAGTAACTAAGTTACTTTTCAGATAGAGTAATTAGTAAAGTAATTTAAATACAATATTGATGAAGTAATTAGTAACTGTAATTAATTACTTTTTGAAAGTAACTTACCCAACACTGACACACACACACAGACACAAAATCGATTCTTCAGCGGCTCTTTGGGGTGGTTAAGGTGCTATATAGCACCACTGCCATACAAAAAACCTGTTAAACCCCTAAGGTTCTCAAACTCTCTCTTGGTCTAGTTGGGGAAAGGACTGAAAAACGGCATTAAAATACATAAAATATTTCCTGAAGATAACATGGTTCTCAACATTTTGGCCCCAAAGCCCCCTATAGGTAAATATTCTAGTGCCCCCACATGAGACTTTTTGACCTCAGAAAGTGATTAAAAACAGCTTTTTGCCATTGTAGTAAACTCATAACGCTATGCATACGTCCTACGTCATCTGCCCAGAATGGCTAGCATGTACGACAGTTAGCAGAAGTGAGAGAAAAGTATCTATAACATTTTAAAAATGTATATTTTTCTTAAAAAAAACACATCGTTTTGCTACAGGTGGCCTTTATTCCTGAAGAGCTTGATTAGCTGGTTAAGGTGTGTTTGATTGCGGTTGGAGCTAAACACCTAATTGTCTTCTTTGATTTCCTTTTACTGTAAAGAATTTCAATAATTGACTTCTATTCAGTGTGAATACAAATGGAATTGGCCACGTCGCACAGAGACATGTTAGGACGATGTTAGGAAAAAGAATTCAGCACAACAGCAAAATGGACCAGAACAGGTTTTTCATACTGCTCTGCTTTTAAGACACTGGTGTGCTTCCTCTATGATAAATAAAATTAAAGTAAAGTATATAATATATAATTTGTAAGCCTTTTGCAATTTAATTGTGAATGCTTACTATACATTTTACTCTGAGGTATTAAATAAGAGACACATTTTTAACACTAAAGCCAATGTTTGGACTGAACTGCATACCTGCCACCACTTAAAGATGTTGCCAGAGAGCTCACTGTTACTGAGAGAGAGCAGCGGATCAACATCTTTTCTGAAGCGTTCGTTAAACCACTCGTCATCACTTGCAGCTAAACAGTGCTCCACACAGGCACAGGGTTCTTCATGAAAGAGATGCTTCGTCATACTGTTGTTCATCAAATGTATGAAATTATCATAAGGAACTGTTCGTATGGTCACAGTAAAGATGGCAGCACTCAACAGAACAATGAAGATGACCTTCGTGTATTTAGAATACCCCATTTTGAATACTGAGGGGCTTCGACTCGCTGATGTTGGGCTGGTTTAGGTGATTTGAGGTGATTCCTCACACACCTTTCTGCATGAGATCAGATGCAAAAACCTGAGCAACAAACGACAATGAAGAGCAATAATTAATGAAATGCATTATTTACTGAAATTAAGTAAGTGCAGCACTGCCAGATTTGCGCCGCTCTTATGTTAAAAAAATGAAGTGACTTAAGTTATTACAAATTCAAACATGACCTGATGAACATTTACAATTACTGAATTAAAAGTCATAATTTCTGAAATTATACATGCCATGAAGATTGAAAAAACCTTTAATGTTAGCGATAAATGTTAGAAAGACAGTGAAATGACAGTGACACAAAAAATATAGGCCTACGAGAAAAAAAAAAGTTCAAAAGGCATGTCATATTGTTCCTTTGATAGCAGAAGTGTTTTCATGTTTGATGCCAATATAAACTGGCAGATTTGGCCAATATATCACGAAAAGCATCCACAACTTTTAAGTTCTATAGTCTTCTGATTGCACAGTTTCTGTATTTTATTTAATTGGTAAGTCACTTTGACAAAAAAAAAAAAAAAAGCATATCAGCAAAATTGCCTAATGTCTAATCTGATTTATTTCTTTTGTAAGAGTGCTTTAATGTACCTTTGTATCCCACATTATAATATTAATAATGAAACTTGTATATAAAAAAGTAAATACTCTAACAATTAAAAGGTGAATTCTTATGACATATTCAATCACGGCTGAATTATGGTGTCATGTTCCTTTAAGTATCAGATTAGTCATCTAATTACAAACCCTAACATCGTAAGCAATAAACGTCAAAGAGGGACTAAGAATCTCTCATTTCTAAATAGAAACATGTGACAAAAACGCATTTACTCACACTTACTGTCTATCTTTGCATGCAGCGACGTCTGTGGATCTATTATAGCTATCCTCACTGTCAGGATTGATTGTCGGAGTGGGTGTGTACAACTGGTTATTAGTGATGTTACGTTCGTGAACGAATCGTTCTTTTTGAACGAATCTTTTAGGTGAACGAATCATTCTCGTTCACGTAATCCATTGACTCATATTTCTCGTTCACTGAAATTCCTCCCTCCACCGCAGCGCGCCGCTATTGCGCGCATGCGTAGCTCTGGACCGTTTCATCTGTCAAAGAATGACTAAACCTCGAGCCTTTGCACGAACGATCGTGACGTCACATCCGTTATACATGATACGAGTAGGTGCTTTCCGGGAGCGATGGCTCTGTTTTACACCAGGTGTCTCACAGAGCTACCAAAGCTAAATGTGAACGATGTCCGCCGACTGTGCCGGACACAATCTTCAACTCCCGACAGCAAGTTGGAGAAGGGGTTTAAGATGTATGCATCATCGTTCATTCATGGATATGAAGGTAAGTCTTGTATACATGTTTTCTTCTGACTCGGATTGCTGGCTAGCTAGCTAACTAGCGCTAGGCTAGCATGCTCGATGTTAATGAAACTTTGGTTTATATATTTCATTTATTATATTCCACAAGTTATAGTGGATGGCATTAACATAGCTGTGAGATACCACTTTAACAACGAGTGCAACAGACACCATTTCACATTAATTAAAAATGTTTAGATATGTTTGTGTCCTGGAGTAGCCTGCTTCGCTATAATCTGTTGTTTGCAATTCAAGTGTCAAATAAAGACAGGCAAACAGGAGAGTTATCCGTGAGGGCACTGTGCTTCAGGTCGATGAGGAAGGCAGAAAAACCTCATACTCTGAAAGTAGGGCGTCATTGGTTGTATCTGTTCAAGTTCAATCAGAGGCTGAAGTTGGTTTTCCGTTTTTGGCTTAAGTTCGACTGAGATGTTCATGCTCAGCTGTTCACTTCAGATGTTTGTTTAAACTTGGGCTAAGCTTTGCTTTGGTATGGGTAAAACTAGGTTTAAGGTACTATATAAGATTATTTCACTTTTTGTATCATTTGAACTGACTAAATATAGTTTGAGATTTTGAGTTTGAGGTTCTGGAATTGGTTTGATGTCGAGCAGTGCAGGGAGAGCATAGGCATACCTATGTTTCAAGTAAAGTGATGTCCAAGTTTTGCCTACATTTACATGATATGGCCAAGTTCCATATGGCCTCTCTTTTTAGTTTTGTTCAACGTATGTGTTTTGTGTTGCCAAAATCTATATGCTGACTTAAAATTTTCTGTCTACAGATCGTTCTTAGAGATTCAAAGCCTGTTGTTTTGGTGACGTCCAGTTGCTCTTGTGTGGCTGGGACTGCAGTGTGTAACCATACAGTGGCCCTTCTCTACCAGACTGCTCACTTCTCACAGCTCAGTGTGCCAGTGGTTCCACCAGTTCACAGCTGCACTGAAGAGGATCAACAATGGCACAAACCTCGGACTGCAGTAATTTTCTTAATCTCATATACAATGATCAGATTTAAAGTGAAAACTGGTAAAACGTATTTATTCTTAGGGTGTAAAACCAGGACCAGTCGGCAAGATGGTTGTCACAAAGCCTGTGCCAGGTCGGATGTGGAAAGGCGGTTTACGGTAAATTAACACCACATTCGAGCTGGGTATTGATTCAAAATTCAAGAATCGATTCAGACTCAAAAGTGAGAATCGATTATTACAACATAATCAGACCATTTAAATCTGTTATTGATTTGGGTCGGTACTGTTAAAAGTTTTTTTGAGCTTTACCTCAATTTAAGGCTGGGCGATATGGACCAAAAGTCATATCCCGATATAATTGGGCTAAATATTGATATGTCCCCATATATTGTATCACAAAATGAGAGCAAATGTGTAGTCACAGTTTGAACTACGTATATTGATATAGGCGATGTGGTCAAATTTCATATCTCGTTTACAGATATATCAATATATTTATAATATCGATATATCGCCCTGCCTTAATTATATGCCTTTAATTCAGTGACCTAACACTGGATGGGTTACAGTTCACCAGGAAGAAACTGTATCAACCCTTTCAGACTCGAGCCTTAAAATGGCCGCCTGTAATTTTCCTTCTTATTTTAGCTGTAAGAAGGGTAAATGGTGTTAAGCAAATAAATCGATTTTTGGACTTCCAAATCGATTGAAATTTTATAAGAATCAACTCTGAAGCCATTTATTTATAATTTTCTTCAACACAGTACTAAATCACATTATACTTTTTTTTTTTTTTTTATTGCTGTGTAATTTCTTTGTGCCGATTGTTAAAATATCTATTGGGATATATATATACACTGCTCACTAAAATTAAAGACATTGTTAAATTTGTAACTTACCTTTCCACCTTATGCATTTTTAAAGGAGCACCCTGACGAGAGGAATTCTCGGGCCACTTCCTGACCTGTCTATGCTGCGGGTGGCAGAGGCATACAGTGAACTGGATCCTCTGGACAGGCCGTTGGTGTCTACCATGGGTATGAGTGCTTCCAAACCACTTGTAGAGTCAGAGTTCGGAACAGTGCAGAGAGGGAGTATTATTTCTTATCAGCAGCCCAAACTCCATTCTAAAAACTTTGAACTACATCCCGATGCCCCACCCTATCCCAGCCTTCCCCTGGAGGACCACAACCTTTCACAAACGGAGTGTGTTTGGGTGTGCACAGAAGAGGAACTGTTGCATCTGCAAAGCCTGAATGTTACCCATGATATGGCACATAAAATTGAGGCGTCAACACGTGAACAAAGCGCCGTTCCAGAATGGCATGTTCTACGGAAGAGCAGAATAACCTCATCAAGGTTTCGTGAAGTGTGCCATGTCCGTGGCCTCAGTACCTCTGAGTCTCTAGCTGAGAGAATGCTACGTGGTACAAGGCAGACCACAGATATGAAAAGGGGAGCAGAGATGGAGTTTGAAGCTGCTAAGGAGTATGCTAAATGTGCACATGTAAATTACACGCCTTGTGGGCTGGTGATCCATCCGCAAGCACCATGGCTTGGCACTTCTCCAGATGGAATGGTATATGACCCCACTATTACTCCATCATTTGGTCTAGTGGAAATAAAGTGCCCCAATGTAAAAAGTTTTGTGGAATGTAAATATTTGTCTATGTGTGATGGGAGTTTTCAGCTGAAAAGAAGCCATGCATACTTTTGGCAGATACAAGGACAACTTCTCTTGACAGGGCTAACATGGTGTGATTTTTTTTGTTTGGGCTGAAGATGATTTTTTTTGTACAGCGCCTACATGTGGACAAGGAAGTACAGCACCTTATTCGACTTAAGTGTGATCAGTTTTATTTTCATGTATTTATGCAGAAGTACCTGTCGATGAAAAGTAACATGTAGTAATAACGGTGCAAAACTAAATAAGCAACATGTAATAAATGTACATAAATTTATAAAGGTATACTATTGTGCATTTATTTAATAGAATGTTAAACATTTTAACAGAAACACTTGAAGTTATATGGAACATCTTCAATAACAGACCATTGTTTTAGCTTGTTGAAGTTGTTTCCTATTACTTTGAGGAAATCATTTAACCCATGCCCTGACAAGGGGTTTGTTTTGGTAATTTACAAGCAGGCAGGCGACAGAAAAAAGTTCATTAACGTTACCACTGATGGATAGTGGAATTATGTTACTGAAAAGCTTGTTCTCCTTCACTCTCCTAATCACCCTTTCAACATGCACTCTTAGACGTGCTATCTTTTGTGTCTGGAGGACACTCTGGACAGGCATTTGTCTCCTTTTCTGTAGAAAAGGGGGGCAGTAAACCTTACATTTCACCACATCTGAGATCGAAAATCCCTTGTCAACCATGATGGCCATGTCGTCTGTGAGAAGGTCAGGTAAGCCTGAACATCTGAAAAGTTCCTTGTCGCTAATGGACCCCTCATACAAGGAAGACACAAAGGTTATTGCACCATGGGGGGCCATCCCAATTAATCCCTTCATGGTGCAGTGAGATTTGTAATTTGAGTACATTTCACTTTGTAGAAGCAGGGATGATGGCGTCTGACATCTTAGCTCAGTGCAATCCACAATGATCTGGGTGTCGGAGAAGTCCTGGAATACTTCAGGGAGATTGGCTTGCACATCATCTTTTTCCATCCAGATGCATGCTGAGCCTAGAACGGTGTAGAGGTAGTTTGTCTATGAGGATATTATCCGGCTAACAGTGGACTGGTGAACAGAAAACCTGTTAGCCAAGTCCCTCTCCTTAAGGCCAGCTGCCAGGTACATCAGGAAGAGGAAGAACTCATCTATAGGTTGCAATGACTGGGGAGGGAGATGGGGTTGTGTGTGTGTTAGAGCAATGCAGAATTTAGCCTGATCTTGTAGAAGAAGAATAAACTACAATAATAAAAATACAAACCGTATGTGTGGGACGGAGCAAAGAGATGGTTTCATTCTTCCTCTCAGCTGCTTTTGCCCTTGATGTCCGAATCATGAGGGGAACTGATGGCTGGATGAGACTCCAAAATATCTTTAAATGGCGATAACTGGCAAATCTATAAAAAAAACAAAGTATATTTAAATATTTATTGTTCTAATTAGCAGAAGTTGGAAGATTAGCCATACAACTACACAAGATTAGCACTACTTTAAAATATTTTTACAAAAGTAGCTGTCCAAGAAAAATACTCGAGTAAGAAAGTATTTAGTAAATGTATATATTCAATTTAAACAAAAAATACATTTACAATGTAATTTTCTAATTTTAACTTTTACATAAATTTTATATATATATATATATATGTGTGTGTAAAGTGAGGGCGATGCATGGAGTTACATTACTAAGATGAACAATAATGCAGTACATGATAGGTAAGATATATGGGGGATAAGTTAGGAGAATGATGCAGCTTACTCCCAGGTATGTTACTCCTATATGTGTCGTACATCTATCTGGTATTACACCTTACACTCATACTATCATCTAAGAATAAGATAATGGCCATACATATGAAAGGTGGTAGAATTAAATGTACCTTGTGTAGAAACGGATGTCATCATCAGACCCCGCAAATCTCTCTAACCCGAATGAGGCCTGGATTTTCAGTTTCTCCATTTCTATTTCCATCAATTTTATTTTTTCTTTTAGCTGATGGTTTTCGGTCGCTGCCATGTCCATAGCAGCGGGCTCTGGGACAGAAGCGTAATCATGCTCCACCACAACAGCAGCGCATGCCATAGGCCAGGGGTCTTCAACTAAAATGGCTTGAGGTCCAGTAATGAACCCTCCTCACCAGCCGAGGTCCGGACAATTCTAAAAAACAATTGATGGTTTTTGCCAGGCCAGGGTATATGCTAGATATTTAAGCTTAATTTCAAGACTTTTAAAGACCTTTTTTAAGACCTGCACAAAAATAAAATAAATAAATAAAATAAAATGACTGTAAAAAGCATGATTTACAGTTCAGATGCAGGCTTTCACAAAAAACAAACTATTATATTAATTAAATAACATATATAAATATATTTTACTGCCTTAATTGTTTACATTTTACAACACATTATCTTCTTGTTGATCCACCAGTTCACATTTACAACTCTGCATGTTTGCTGCTTAAAATCATGCGTTGTTTTCACATTGGTCTTTGACAACAGCAAACGTACAGGCTGATTGAAAATGTAAAATCATCCTCTTCCAGCGGAACGGCAGTACACAAGCCCAAGAGACAGACTCCACAAAGCAGCGCAGCAGCTCAATCTGAAACGTGCAGCGATCATATTTATTGAATGAATAGCCTTTTAAGTTTAATCGCAATTCTTGTCTCTCAGTCCCCACATTTAAGACCTTCTGAAATCATAATTAAGGCTTTCTTGTACCTTTTAAGACTTTTTAAGTACCCGTCAACTTTCCTAATTTTTGAAAATGCCATCATTTTTCACTCACTGAGAGTTTCATCTGTCTGCGCGCATGCAGCGCACCGCTCTTTGCTCTCATCACTGCACGCACGACTGCACCGAAATGGCTCTACAGCTGACCTTGATGTGCTTAATATAAATTTTATTTATTAAATTCGCGTTTGGTATTTATTTATTCATTTCATTATGTCAAAAGCCTTCACGAATTCGGACCGGAGTCTGCCAGTTGGCGAACTACCGTAAAGACTTCAAAAGCTGCGCCGACTGAAATAGAAGCGCCTCGTCAGGTTTAAATCTTAACCTTCTGTTTTAGACGGGTCCGTATGGGACGGCTTTTGGGTCCGGATCAGGACCGCGGTCCGCCTGTTAGTGACCTATGCCATAGGCTGTTCATCGGGGGGATCGTCAAAGGACGCTGGTCTGTCAACACGTTCCCACACACTGGGTCTTGATGGGGGGGGTTTAAAGTTGTTCCATTTGAATAACACAGGGACAACTCCCTTCTTCAGACGTCTTTTCCCACCTTCCGACTTTGCCTCAGATATGTCCCCTGGTAGAAAGTGACGGCTGCACACTTTGCTGTGTGAAGTCACAGCAAACCGATCACGCCGAATCAATACGAACCACTGTCTCCTCAGGGCTTCGTCAAGAGGAAAAGCATGAAAACTGAGGCCAGCGCTATAAGCTGAACTAGCAGTACAATGTGGGACACAGCAGTGCTCGTGGTACTGCTTCTCTTGTTTTTGAAAAGTAAATTTCTTAGCAGGGGGTGCCATTGTCTCTTTGTTTACAGTTGGTGCGCAACGGACCGGAAAGAGCTTACTCGTATCATGAATAACGGATGTGACGTCACGGCAGTCCGTGCAAAGAGCCTTATAGGCTATTTCAATGGGGAAATCCATACCTTCGAGTATGATACGAGGACGGAGCATGTGATTTGTTGAATCTAGTGTACGAATACGCCCTTCATTGAGTTGCTTTGAGTTTGAAAGAGTCAAATGAACTGTTACATACATACATCTCGGATCGAACGAACGAATATAATAGCATCATTGACCGAGATGGCTCTGTTTTGAGTCTGAACGAGAGAGAGATCTCCCGTTCGTGAACGAATTGAACGAACTGGTAGCTATACCCAGTTCGTTGACCGGGTAGGTCGGCCATTCTGTCAATCTAGTTCATCAATCAGCAGAAAGCGGATGCAAAGCACAGGTATCCGTACTGTGCACGCTTGTTTATATTCATATTTTACATACAGAATAACTCCTCGTTTAACATAATCTCAGATTTGAACGTGTAAATCTCTGCCTAAACAATTAAATGTTAACTAGCCTAGTATGCAAACAAATAAAAAAACACTTGTGCTTTGGTCATCCGAAAAGAGTGTAATTTAAAAGAGAAAAAGAGTAATGACTTTGATCACTTATTTAGACTTATTTTATTCATTTAATGAGAAGGGCACACTTTTTAATGAAGCCAAATCGGTTTTTATTTTGTAACAAGTAAATACGTTAGTTGAACAACACATTTTGCCGCACATGCTGACGTATTTGTGTAATATGGAAAAATGGTCACTGAACGAATTAGTGAACGAATCATTTTGGTGAACGAACGAAAAATGAACGAGTCTCTGGAAAGAATCAAAATTTCCACCACTACTGGTTATAGCAGAGCATAATGAATGACAGCTACAATGTGGGTATTACAGATCACATGTGTCTTCTCTAGACTTGTATGTTTGTTGTGATATACTTTATGGAATACGGCATTAATTAGGATACACAAAAATGGTAACTGTAATTTGTTACAGTTAGGCTACGTCAAAAAACAAAGTAATCAGACTACAGTTACATTTAATAAAAGACAAACAAATAAATAAAACGGGAATACTATCAGGATATACATACATACATATATACACATATAAACATCCAAAGAGGAGGTGCAATCTAAAAGTCATTTCAATGGAGTCATGTGACGTGCTCATGAACCTAGTCGCACTCGAGTAGAGCTCCGTACGTTTGGCCTCTTTTTGCTGATTTTTTTTCGTTTTGTTTTAAAGGGCATATTGCAGGTTAGAGACTCCAATGAGAATACATTGTATAGAAAAATACTGTAGGAACTAGATTTTTTTATATATTTTTTTAAATACGCTATTAAGGCTTCTGGAGTCGTTTTTGTGAGAGAATTTTACTTCCGCATCTGAAACGTCCGTTAGCCAAAACCGGAAGTGACGCATCAAAAGGGAGAGCGGTCCATTTAAACCACAGGAAAACAGAGGGGGGGCGCTCAAGATGGCGATGTGAACGGTCGTGTTTTTATGAGCTGAGACAGGAATATAGGGTCCACTTAATTTAAGAAGTTTTAAATTGTATGGTTGCTTAGAAATGCTAAGGATTCATTTGTGAAATAACTTTTGGAGGTCTTGAACAACTTGTTTTGTGTTCTGAAAACACATCACCTGATTGAATTGACGGACAGTGCAAGTATGGAGGACACTGTAGGGATGGAGACCGAATCTGCATCTGCGAAAGATAAAAGGTGCATTGATGATCTGCATTCTTATGCTTGCAAAGTGGCTGATGGAGGTACCTGTAACACCAATCCCAATACTCCAAATAAACGTCCACCAAAGAAAGCTAAGAATGACGGAGGGAGTGAGCTGTCTTTGACTGAGATGCAAGAGAACATCATTCGTATTCTGACGGCATAAATTGATCAAAGAGCTGATCAAATTGACATGGCAGTCAAACAGAACACTCTACAAATCGAGGGAATTAAAAAGTCGCTCGATAACTGTTATCAAGACATTGCCGATTTAAAAAAGGAGAATGCATATCTAAAAACACAGTGCGCCGAATCTCAAAAGAAACTCCAAGAAATGGAGCAGAAGACGAATGACGCTGAGCGGTACAACAGGCGATGGAACCTGCGTCTTTACGGAGTACCTGAGAGATCTGAAGAAGATGTCAAAGCGGTTGTGAAAGAAATATGTAAGGAGATTCTTCCAGAGGCGGAGCGTACTTCAGTGACAGACGCCATCGATGTAGTCCACAGGATTGGCAAACTTCCAGAGCTGAGGAGGAATGCAACACCGCGACCAGTGATCATCAGGTTTCTTTCTCGGACGACAAGAGACTTGGTGTGGAGAAATGCCAAAACGAATGAATATCTGGAAAGGAAACATCTACGTTTCAAAGAGGATCTGACTACTGCAGATAAAGAAGCACGCACCAAGTTATGGCCTCTTGTTGAAAAGGCACGCAAAGAGGGAAAGCGAGCATATTTTGTGGGTAACAAAGCATACATAGATAAGAAAGAGGTTCGAGTTACCTAATGTTACATTAGCTAACTGAAATGTAGCTTGCTTGAAGTAGCAGCCTTCTTTTGAGTAAACAGTATTCTGTATATAAAATACGTTTTTGTTATGTAGAAGTGTTATACTAATATTCAGATTCAAATGAAAGCAAAACCATGTTTACAGGTTGTTACATTTTGTTTGTATACTGCAGAACGCTAAGTATAAGATATGCAACAAACAGTTATGCAACTAACAATATTCAACAAAGACCCTTGTTTACTAGTTTAGTTAAAAAGAGGACAAGTGTTAAATGTCTATTTCTGTTTTCTCAATTAATGCCAGAGGTTTACGTAATCTTTTGAAAAGGAAATCTTTATTTTTATTTTGTAAAGGAAAGGGTGTTGATTTTTATTTTGTGCAGGAAACGCATGCCTGTAAGGAAGATGAAAAATTTTGGAGAAGTCAATGGGGAAATGACATATGGTTTTCGCATTGCACCACTAGATCTGCAGGGGTCGCTATATTAAAAGGAAATTTCAAGGGTAAGGTCCTAAGCCATGAAACTGATCATTTGGGAAGAATGGTAATATTACATGTTAACATTGATCATACTCACTACACTCTTGTGAATTCATACGCCACCAATAACAGACAACTTAACAATGAGTTTTTTACAAATATTGAAACTAAATTGAAACTAATTAAGAATAAATTTCCCCTGGCAAATATTGTATGGGGAGGTGATTTCAATAGTGTATTTGATGAAGATTTAGATCGATGGCCATCAAGAAGAAATGAAGCTCATTGTGAAATTAAAAATGTATGTACCCGTTTGGATTTAGTTGACATCTGGCGTCTCAAATATCCAGACACAAGGATGTATACATGGAATAACAAAGATTATTCTAAGCAATCACGCATTGATTTTTTCCTAATATCACAAGAACTGGAACAATGTGTTCAATCTGTGTGTATAGAGCCGTCAGTTTTAACAGACCACAAGGGTACGTCAATCTCTATTAATGTACATGGTCCAGTTGAATCGAAATTCAAAAGAAGTTATTGGAAATTGAATAAAAAGTTATTAGATGATCATTATTTTAAAATAATGGCTTCAAAGATAATTGACAAACACTGGTCTCAAGCTAAAATAATGAATGTTTATGGACAACATTGGGAGATGATGAAATATGAAATCAGGAACTTAGCTATTTCAATGGGGAAATCCATAGCTTCAATTAAAAGACAAAAAGAATATAAGGTTATTAAAGAAATAATGCGATTGTCCAGTAAAGGTGATTTGAATATGCAAGAATTAATAGATTTATCATCATTACAAGAACAACTAGATAACATTTATGAAGAAAAAGCAGAAGGTGCATTTATCAGATCAAGATATAAATGGTTGGAACAGGGAGAAAAAAAACACTAAGTATTTTTTTCATTTGGAAAAACGGAATGGTGAATAGACTTCTTTAAGTAAATTGTTAATTAATAATACAGTTATAGAGGATGAAAAAAAGATTTCACAATTTGTTGCTCAGTTTTATAAAGATTTATATACTTCTAAATTAGTATCTTCTGATTTGAATAACTTTCTAAATAGTGTTAAAGATAAAGCCAAAGTTATTGATGATGATTTCAAGATGTTTTGTGAAGATGATTTAAAATTGGAGGAAGTTATAGAATGTATTGGTAACCTTAAAGATAATCGTTCTCCAGGTAATGATGGGCTTATTAGTGAGTTTTATAAAGTCTTTCGAGACAAGTTAGCTCCTTTTTTGCTAGCAGTGTTCATAGAATCCATTGAAAGAGAGGAATTACCCGCTTCTTTAAGACAAGGTGTTATTACATTAATCCCAAAGCCAAACAAAAATATTCTTTATTTAGAGAATTGGAGACCCATTAGTCTATTAAATAATGATGCCAAATTATTTGCCCTAATTTTTGCCAAAAGACTGAAACAAGGATTAAAAAGTATCATAGATGAGGAACAGACCGGATTTATTCAAGGAAGACACATTAGTAATAATATTAGATTGATACTAGATATGGTAGACTACAACGAATATATTTTAGAGGATAGTTTTATTTTGTTTATTGATTTTCACAAGGCATTTGATACCATAGAACACCATTTTTTATTCAGAGCTATTGAATTTTTTGGCTTTGGCAGTTATTTTCAAAATGCTATCAAAACCTTATACAAAGGGTGTACCAGTTCTGTAAAATTATCAAGGGGGACTTCTGGCAGATTTAATATAGGCAGGGGAATAAGGCAAGGGTGTCCGATCTCCCCTTTTTTGTTTTTGTTAGCTACGCAAATAATGGCCCTTCACATTAGAAAAGATGATTTTCAAGGAATTGCTGCATTAGGGAGAACATTTAAGTTGTGTCAGTTTGCCGATGACACTACTTTATTTTTGAAAGATTTGAATGAAATCATTAAAGCAGTGAACTGTATAAAAGAATTTTCAGAAGTATCAGGTCTAAGAATGAATATGAATAAATCAGTTCTGTTTCCTCTCAAAAAATGTTCTTTGACTCATTTTCATAATATTCCAATTAAAAACCAAGTAACATATCTGGGAGTTGTTATATGTAAAGATGAATATTTGCGTAATGATTTAAATTTCAGTCCAATTATTACAAAAGCTAGTAAGAGATTTAATATGTGGTTGCAAAGGGATTTGTCAATTCAGGGGCGGGTACTTCTGTCAAAAGCTGAAGGTATTTCCAGATCAGTCTATACATCCTTATCATTGGATATTCCTCCTAAAGTTACAAAACAACTGGATAAAATGCTTATTGATTTTATCTGGAAACATAAGCCTCATTACCTGAGAAAAGAAATTTTATGCAACTCCAAAGATAATGGTGGTTTAGAGGTGTTGAGTTATGATACTTTAAACAATGTATTTAAAATAAATTGGCTTATTCAGTACTTAAAAAATAAAGACAGTATTTGGAACTCCTTTCCCAAATATTTATTTAAGCAATTGGGTGACCTCGATTTTTTGTTGAAATGCAATTATTCAATTGAAAAACTACCAGTTAAGCTTGCAAAATTTCATAAACAAGCTCTTATGGCATGGACGCTGGCCTACAAACATAATTTCTCACCAAGGAGGTATTATATTTGGAACAACAAAGATATCTTATACAAAAATAAATCTTTATATTTTGATTACTGGTTTGAAAACAACATTATAGTAGTTAGCCAGCTCTTAAACAATGATGGAGTTTTATTAACATATAAGGAATTTATTAATAAATTTAAAATACCAGTTAGACCTAAAGAATTTGCAGTTGTAATGGATGCAATCCCTCAAAAAGTTTTGACCCTTCTCAGAAGTGCATCACAGGAGAAAGATTTGAATTTTCAAGAGATCAAGAGTAAAATATTTATTGGTAATACAAATATTATACAAAACAGACTCTCAAATAACTATATTAGGAATATACTTAATAACACTGTTTATCCTCCAGCTCGCTTTTTCTGGTCTTCTGTATTTGGAGAAGTGAATTGGCGTCAAGCTTGGCGAACAGTAGACAAGTTCTATATTACTAATAAAGTAAAGGAGGTTTCTTTTAAAATAATGCATAGAATATATCCAGTTAAACATGTGCTGGAACGTTTTAAATTAGAAATTGATTACTCTTGTGATTTCTGTAAAGGTGAAAAGGAAACAATTTTTCATTTATTTTTTCACTGTATACATACAAAAATATTTTGGATTGATGTGGAGTTATTTATTAAGAAAATGTTGGACATTTCTCTGCAGCTGAGTGGATTTGATGTAATAATATATTTCGGTGATCATGGATTTGATAAATATAAAGCATACTTCATACAATTGTTAATTTTTATGGGGAAGTTTCATATTCATAAAATGAAGTGGTCAGGCTCCAGACCAAACTTTTCTCATTTTATAAACGATTTCAAGCTGTATTGTAAAGTCCTGTGTAATTGCACAAACAAAAAGGCTATTAGAACTCATAATATTGTAAGCAGGTATGCTATTGTATAAAGTGAGGCCCCAGAAAAAAAAAAAAAAAAAAAAAAAAGGTTTGTAATTTTTTTTTTATTTGTCTATTATATTTTGTTCTGTCCTCTGGCACTGTTTCATTATACTAATGTTGTTCATCTTTTTCTATGTTTCTTTTACACTTGATTGTTTCTCGTTGTATTGTTCTGATGTAAGGCATAATAAAAAAAAAAAAAAAAAAAAAAAACACAGGAAAACAATCCGGTAAACTACAAACTTGCTAAATTTAACAATAATGTTTCCCCCAATTGCTCCTTTTGCCTTCAATCTGAAGAAACAATCAATCATTTGTTTTGGGAGTCGGGACTGTGTCTATTGTAAAGTATTTTGGGTTGATTCTTCCAATTTTGTTAAAAAATATTTATATCCAAATTTCTGTATAACCCCCAAAATTGTCTTTTTTGGTTATTCTTTAAATTTAGACCCTTCTCACTGCAAATTTATTATTAATATATTGCTATTTCTTGCTAAATTTTACATTCATAAATGTAAATTTTCAAAGAAAACTCATTTTTTATTTACAGGAAAGATTTTGATGTATGTAAAATCGTTGAGTAACTAAATTATATTGCATGTAAGACTCTCTTATGGTGTAAGTCTTATAAGATAACTTAGTATGCTTTGGATTGTTGTTTGTAACCCTCATTGTTTTTTGTTGTTGTTGTTCTCTCTTTGTCTTTGTAATTGTTTTTTTGTTATTGCATAATAAAAAAATAAAGAAAACAATGGATCGCAGACAGTTCGGACGCTGAGGAAATTTTCAAATCCTGCATTAACGGTTCATATTGTATTTTCATAAAAGGTTATATATTCATTTGAATTTTTTTTAACCTGCAATATGCACTTTAAGTTGTATTCATTGGTGGTGCTTTACCTGATGGCATGCAGTCGTAAACAGCAGGAGTTGTCCACATCGGCTTCTCCAATTAAGAAGAAACCAAGCCACCGACCGCGAGCGATATGGTGGACAAGATGGCGAACACTGTTGCACACTTTGAGGACATTAACCGAGTTAACACCGCGGTCAAGCCAGCCGCCACCTGGCTCTAGCTGCACGTCTGTTTGTGGTATTACGGTACGGAGACACGAAGCGGCCAAAAAGCTGACGAAGGGCTATATTTCAGCGGTTAATTAATTAATGTGTCCCAAAACACAAAAGATAAAATACACAGTGATATTATGTTCAAATATATTATACTGTGGAGTTTTCCATAAATATAAGGTCTGCTAAACTGCATTATAGCACTGGTTATTTCCTACTATTTTCTACATGGATTATTCAAATTCCTTCAGAGTTAATACGAAAATGTCAATAAATTATTTTTCAGAACGACCAAGTGGTTTTACTGTCGAATTTGGGAGAAAATGAATGGCAAATTCTGTCACAATGCATTATAGCACTCCTTGACACTTAGACAGGCATTATTAAAATTCCTTCAGAGTTAACATTACATTTTCAATACATTCTTCTTCAGAACGACCAAGACTCTGTTTGTGTCAACTTTCACTGGGTTTTACTGTAGAATTTGGGAGAAAATTGAAGGCAAAGTCTGTGTCAGTACATTATATCATTGACCATTTCTTGATTTTATGCAGTCATTATTAAAATGCCGTTAGAGTTAACATGAAAATTTCAATTAATCCTTCTTCAGGGCACACAAGACTCTGTCTGTGTCAACTTTCATGATATTTTACAGTAGAATTTTAGAGAAAATGAATGGCAAAGTCTGTCACAATGCATTATAGCACTGACCATTCCTTGATATTTCAGAATCAGAATGAGCTTTGTCAGGTATGTTTGCACATACAAGGAATTTGACTTAGTGACAGTAGCTCCACAGTGAGACAGAATGGCAGCAACAGGACAGGACACAGATAATAAAAAATAAAATGGACAATGTGCCAAATAGCACAAACACAATATACAAAATAGACAATTCAGTATGTACAGGTATGTTAGCTGCAAATTTGAAATGTAATATGTGTAAAATAAAATAAAAAGTATGATAGTGTTGTGTGTTTCATGTTTATTGTTAATAGTGTCAAGTGTTCATGAGATGGATTGCCTGAGGGAAGAAACTGTTTCTGTGTCTGGTCGTTCTGGTGCACAGAGCTCTGTAGCGTCGGCCAGACGTCAACAGTTCAAAGAGGGAGTGTGCTGGGTGTGAGGGGTCCATAGTGATTTTACCAGCCCTTTTGCTCACTCTGGATAAGTACTACTCTTGGAGACTGGCAAGGGTTGTACCAATGATTCACTCAGCAGTCCGAACTACCCTCTGTAGTCTTCTGAGGTCAGATTTGGTAGCTGAGCTGAACCAGACAGTTATAGAAGTGCAGAGGACGGATTCGATGATGGCAGAGTAGAACTGTTTCAGCAGCTCCTGTGGCAGGTTGAACTTCCTCAGCTGGCGAAGGAAGTACAACCTCTGCTGGGCCTTTTTCACAATAGAGTCAGTGTGAATGTCCCACTTCAGGTCCTGAGAAATTGTAGTGCCCAGGGACCTGAATGACTCCACTGCAGTCACAGTGCTGTTCATGATGGTGAGTGGGGGTAGAGCAGGGGGGTTTCTCCTGAAGTCCACAATCATCTCCACAGTTTTGAGCATGTTCAGTTCCAGGTTGTTAAGACTGCACCAGACAGCCAGTTCCTTAACCTCCTGTCTGTAAGCAGATTCGTCACCGTCATGAATGAGGCCAATCAGTGTGGTGTTGTCTGCAAATTTCAGGAGCTTGACAGAGGGGTCTTTAGATGTGCAGTCGTTGGTGTAGAGGGAGAATAGCAGTGGGGAAAGAACGCAGCCCCGAGGAGCTCCAGTGCTGATGGTGCGGGTGTTGTATGTGTATTTTCCCAGCCTCACTAGCTGCTGCCTGTCTGTCAGGAAGCTGTTGATCCACTGACAGACAGGTGGGCACGGAAAGCTGAGTTAGTTTGGGCAGGAGGAGGTCTGGAATGATAGTGTTAAAGGCCGAGCTGAAGTTCACAAACAGGATCCTCCTGTTCAGGTGTTGCAGTGTGTAATGCAGTCCCATGTTGACTGCATCATCCACAGACCTGTTTGCTCTGTAGGCAAACTGCAGGGGGTCCAGTAAGGGTCCAGTGATATCCTTCAGATAAGTCAAAACCAGTTTTTCAAATGACTTCATGACCACAGATGTTAGAGCTATAGGTCTGTAGTCGTTAAGTCCTGTTATCTTGGGTTTCTTTGGGACGGGGATGATGGTGGAGCGTTTGAAGCATAAGGGGACTTCGCACAGCTCCAGTGATCTGTTGAAGATCTGTGTGAAGATGGGGGCCAGCTGGTCAGCACAGGATTTCAGACAGGCTGGTGTCACACCGTCTGGGCCTGGTGCCTTCCTTCTCTTGTTCTTTTTGAAGACCTGGCGCACGTCATCTTCTCTTATCTGCAGTTCAGGTGTGGGGGAGAGGGGGGTTGCAGGAGGTGTGAATGGTGTTTTTTCAAACCTGCAGTAGAACTCATTCAGATCGTCTGCCAGTTGTTGATTCTCCACAGTGCTGGGGGATGGTGTCTTGTAATTGGTGATGTCTTTCAGACCTTTCCACACTGAAGCTCACTGGAAGAGAATTGGATCCTTAATTTATCGGAATAATTCCTCTTTGCCACTCTGATCTCCTTTTCCAGTTTGTATTTGGCCTGTTTATGCAAGACTCTGTCCCCATTCCTGTAAGCATCTTCTTTGGCCTGATGGAGCTGTCTGAGTTTTGCAGTGAACCACGATTTGTCGTTGTTATAAGTTAGATGAGTCCTGGTAGGAATGCACATATCCTCACAGAAACTGATATATGATGTTACAGTCTCTGTGAGCTCGTCCAGATCATCAGCAGCTTCAAAAACACTCCAATCAGTAAGGTCGAGACAGGTTTGTAAAACCCGCTCTGTCTCATTAGTCCATCTCTTTACAGCCCTTAATACAGGTTTAACAGATTTAAGTTTCTGCCTGTAGGTTGGAATAAGATGAACCAAACAGTGATCAGAGAGTCCTAAAGCTGCTCGTGGGACAGTCACAGAGTGATATGCGTCCTTTATCGCTGTGTAACAGTGATCCAGTATATTACTGTCTCTGGTGGGACATGTAACATGCTGTCTGTATTTTGGCAGTTCGCGGGAGAGATTTGCTTTATAAAAGTCCCCGAGAATGATTAAAACTGAGTCTGAGTCTTGTTGTTCTGTGTCTGTGATCTGATCAGTGAGTTTCTGTAAAGCTGAGCTCAAGTTCGCTTGCGGTGGAATGTAGACACTCACGAGAATAAACGAGCAGAACTCCCGCGGCGATTAGAAAGGTTTACAGTTGATGAAAAGCATTTCTAGATCTGAACAGCACATCTTCTTTAACACTGTTACATCTGCACACCACCTCTCATTGATGTAGAAGCATGTCCTGCCGCAGCGCGATTTCCCCATTGATTCCGCGTTGCGATCTGCTCTTATCAGCGTGAAATTAGGCAGATGTAAGGCGCTGTCTGGAATGGTGTCGTTCAGGCAGGTTTCCGTGAAATACAGAGCAGCAGAGTTTGAAAAGTCCTTGTTAAACCGGGAAAGCAGAAGGAGTTTGTCCGTTTTGTTGGGTAGAGAGCTGAGATTCGCCAGATGGATGCTAGGCAACGGCATTCGAAATCCACCTGTCTGAGCTTCACGAGCACGCCGGCTCGCTTCCCCCGTCTGCACGTCCTGAAGCGTATAAACAGCGCCCCAGCTCCGCCGACTACTATGTTCAGCAAAACATCCGAATAATCGAAAACCGGTTGGAGATTGTGTGGTGTGTTCTGCCGAATGTTCAGCAGTTCTTCCTTGGTGAAACTGATCGTGTTAGACAAACAAAAAACAGGAAAAACTAACAAAAACACTAAAAGAACTGAAGAGCCAAGCACAATGGCTGCCATGCGCTGCGCCATCTTGTTTCAACAGGCATTATTCAAATTCATTCAGAGTTAATATGGAAATTTCAATTCATTCTTCTTCAGAACGACCATGACTCTGTCTATGTCAACCTTCATTGGAATTTACTTTCAAGTTTTGGAGAAAATTAAAGACAAAGTCTGTCACAATACATTATGTCTTTGGTGTGCGTTTCCCAATAATATTGCCTTAAAAATGATCCAAAATCAATATTCGAGGAAGTACATAACCAACCAGTGTTCAAAACTATCGCCTTACTTTAGCCCGATTCACAACGGTTAGCTTATAATAATGTTTTCTAATTTGAGTGGTATGTGTAGCCTTTTGTGGGAAATTCAAGCATGGCACTGCGTCATTACGTCACGTCTGTAAACATAAAGAAGTTGTCCCAGCTAGTAGGCTATCACATGTGAGGATCCTGCCCGTGGCAGATCGTTTATAGCCTTTTCTCACAGCAGCTAGAATAATTAATGTATAATTTTGATGGCGGATTGTGATCCAGAATGGATGTGTTTATGAAACGCATATGAATGAAATGAAATTATATTTCAGTTTTAAATGTGCTTCTGATTACAGATATAATTTCTAAATAATGATTTCTAAAATAATTTCTTAATATGAAATTCGAATGGCATGACAATTAGATTAGACTGTACAGAAATAGAAATCTACACGCTAATACACACTATAGGCCTACTCAGTCACACAATGCTGATGAAGTTAATATTAATAATTTGAGATTTGGGTTGGGGGGGGGGGGGGGGGGGGGGTCGAGAAGGCTGAATCCACCTCATCCTCCCTCCATACCCTCTTGGGATCTGAGTCTGGTGCTTGGAGCACTTCAGCATGTCCCGTTTGAGCCCTTGCAATCAGTTGAGCCCTTGCAATCACCCCCCCCACACACACAAAAAAACCCGTCATCATGTACTCAAACTCAAATTGTTCCAAACCTGTCAGAATTTCTATCTTCAAGAGTTCAAGAGTTTTTATTTGTCACATACACAATTATACAGGGTATAACCAGCAGTGAAATGTAGGTCAGGTCCGCTCCAAGGACAGTGCAATTATCTTCTGTTTGGTTAAAAGGAAACTCAGACAGGTTTGGAACAATTTGAGTGTGAATAAATGGTGACAGAATTTTCATTTTTGGATGAACTATCCCGTAATTGTATTCCCATAAGACATAGGACCATTCCTATCACAACTGTATAATCATTCTCCTATTAGCTGAAAGAGGGCGCTATACAACAGCGAAAGCTTTACCTAAAGGTTGCTTGAGGTTGCCCAGTTTTTGTCACTGAAAATATAAACCATATAGTTAATATTTTACACAATAATATTTCTAGCATTAATAACACCGATACGATTATTATTTTAAATAACTTAAAAAAGAGAAACATCTCCTTTTAATTTGTAGGCTATTTACCACGAAATAGCTTACGCATATAGAAATATAATATAGAAATATAGAAATATTATTACTGGTCAGCGGTCCCTTTGAAATGTTCTTGGAACGTTGCACAGATGCATAAAACATAAGCTGTGGCACAGAAGTGCATCCAGGCCAGCGGCTCTCCGCCTCGCTTTGGCACAGACAGAGAGTTGGAGATGGTGCTGGTGGGTGTGTGCGGCGCGCGCGTTCATCACAGATCTGCGCGGAGCAAAGCTGGAGCTGCGCGTCACAACATACACAACTCTGCATGGCACCGACCTGTAATCATAGAGCCGCAAACCTGTTCTAGCGGATCTAGACTCATAATTCCTGGCTGAGGATACAGGTGCTTTCACAGACGCCAAATCATATCATCAGGTGGAAGCTGTGCAAAAAAGGGTTAGTTAATGAAAAATGTGGATCTACGCAAATATTTTAACTTATGTGCTGCTGCTTTTGGCAAGAGATGCAAGAGCTACGAGCAAGGTAAGATGTGTTTATATGTGTATTTTATTCTGAACAGCACACATACATTTTACACACAGCTTGCTAAATACAGTTTTGCAACAGTTAAGCATGATTGTATGATTGCATTTGCTTTGGTTCGATATCGTTTCGATTACTTGACAAGTGCATTTGTCATCTTATAACTAGAGTCATTTGTCTTTAGCATTGGCATGCCATTCGTTTGTTGCACATGGTGTTTTTGGAAGAGTTTAAGACTGGACTTCAACTCTCCAGCCAAACTACTAGAGCAGACAGCATTTTCTTGGTTTTGTAATAGCAATGAATATGAGTGTCTGTATTTGCAGAATTCGTGAGATTTTGAAATGAAGTTCATCTGGGGATTGTGAAATGGCATATCCTGTAATCAGCGTTAATGAGACGTGAAATTCCACGAGGTCAAATGTATAATGTTGATCTGTCCGGGAACACGAACGCTGTATTAAACCATTATACACTTCCGTTCAAAAGTTTGAGGTCAATAAGTGTTTATGTATTTAAAAAAAAAAAAAAAAAAATTCTTAAGCATCAGCATTAAACTGAAGAAAAACTGACAGTAAATATATTTTTGTTACAAAAATCTATTTTAAATAAATGCAGTTACTCTGACCTCTATCAAAGTAAAAAAAAAACAACAACAACAAAAAAACAGCACGACTGTTTACAGGATTGACCTGACTTATATTGAGCTTTGCCATAACAGGAATTACATTTTAAAATGTAATAAAATAGTAAACAAAATCAAATAAATGCAGCCTTGCTGAGCGAAACACAAAATTATATTATAAAATGATATTATATAGTGACAACAGTTTATTATGGTCCTTGAATTTGATTGGCCAAATGCCTTTCCATTTAGTCCAACAGCACTGGGATTTGCATCACTGGACTTGTACCTGTTCATAGCGTCCCAGATCGGAGTATGTGAGTGGTGCAACTGGACAGAAAAGCCCATATGGGAGATTGGGGGTTTTCACACTCAGTTTCACAGACAGATCACTCAGAATAAGTCAAACAACAGTTAACAAATCAGCTTTCTCACACAACCTCCCCTCCCAGAGCTGCAGGCAACATATTTTGGCACATATGTGCTGGCCTAAATGACTCCTGGCACTGCCAGAACATTCCAATCTTTAATCCTTGAGATGGCATTGCAATATAATTTAATTGGCATTTTAGACCCCTGACCTTACTGTAATTCCAGTCCAGCTTTGGACTAACACTGTGAGAACTGGCCACAATGCTAAGCAGCATGTTTTAATAGTTTACATGCACAATACACTGTAAAGTACCCGAACACGGTGTCGATTTTGTTCTGTTTGACCTTGTTTTAGACTCGGATGAGTGAGTTTATCAAACCTCAGCTGTGTTAACAGTGCATCTGATACAACCAGAGACAGATGTCCTTCAATAAAGTTTTTGGACAGACAGAAGCGCCGTCATTTCCTCAGAAAACCGTGACATTTGTTTCAAAATTGACCCTGATTGGGTGTGTGAGTGTGTTTTGGGCTCGATGCCTAGTATGGTAATTGGAGTCAAGTTCTGCTGGGGTTAAAAACAATATATGTCTGCTTACACAGCTGTAGCACTTAAGAGCAGCCCTGTCAGTCCCACAGAAACATGCCCTACCCTCTTATGGCTGGGTGTGAGTGTGAGTGTGTGTGTGTGTGTGTGTGTGTGAGTGAGAGAGGTCTTGACTCATTGTAATGATAGTCACCAACTCAGTAACCCTAACTAACTGTATAATGTTGTGAATTCTTTTAAATGTCTTTGTTGTTGGTTAAATGTGTGAAGAGGTGAGGAGGTTAAAACAGCATAGGGAGGGCCGTGATAACAAAACCTGTTACTAATGTGGCACAATTAACTGAAAATTTTGTGAAACCCTAAAAATCTGTTTATGAAAAAATCACAAACCAATGTGACATTTTTGTTTGTTTGTTTGTTGTTATTTAGGCATTCATTTGCCATCTGGGGTTTATTTAAAAAATTGTTTTTGATATAATAACTGATATGGTGTAAAACTCAAGTAAAAAGCTTTTTTTTTTTTTTGCACTTGAATACGTGTACAGTGTTATTGTTAACTAACACTAAATGAAAATAAACAATTTAAAATCACTTTCAAAGCTAAAATGAAATATAACATCTGAAATATATAATAATATAAAAATATAAATTTAAATTAAAATTAAAATATAAATTTGATGAAAAGCTAAAACCTAAAAAATAAGTTTAAGTTTAAGTATTAAAAATGACTAAAACGTAAATTCAAGCTAAATCAAAGTATTTAAAAAAATCGAATAAAAGTGACAAAAGCAGATAAGGAAATTACTAAAACTAAAATAAAAAAATGAATACTGAAAATACAAAGTAATATTTTGAAAGACTATAATTTTATATGAAAAAATACACATCTTAATCATTATTTTAATCAAAAATGAATAATAACTGAATATTTTAAAGATATATTTAAATATATATATATATATATATATATATATTAATATATAAAAAAATGTGCACAGACAGACAGATAGATAGACTCTATCTGTCTGTCTGTCTGTCTGTCTAAAAAATAATGCATTTGCATTTTAAATATATTATTTTATAATCAGGACAAAAAAGCATTAGGCCTATGTCAACAAGATACTTCGCAGTCACAAGATTAGATTTGCCATTGCAGTGATTTTCTTTAAAATACTACTTCAAAATAACAGATAAAATATACAATTATTAGCACAACATGCCAAAATTCTGGTCTTGGAAGTGATGCCTGGTAAGTTTAATACGGAGGCATGCATAAACAATCCCAGAGTTACCCATGAGAGATCATAAGAAGAAAAGAGAGCGAGAAAGATGGAGGGATGAGGAATGATAGGGTTGATGCTAAAAGAGAACAGAGGCATAGAAAGGTCAGCCGATGTGTTTTGTTAATATCAAACTCTATTGGTTGTAGTTTCATGGGACATTACCTCACACAATGAAATCAAAGACTGAGCAGTTCCTGTTTATAAAAATCTCGTAACACTTCTACCACAAGATTTAAACTAGGAGTAACCGGGAACATCTGCGTCCCATTTAATGCGTCACTGTAATGATGGCCATCATAGCTGAAGGGCTGTCATATTTTTATCCAGACCAGACAGTGAACCTCAGAATCCTGCAACAATGCCAGTCTTCTTTTATATAGACCTTTACATAAGACCTGCTCTTTGACCTCAGTGTGTTCAGTGAATGAACAGGAAATACACTGGTTGTGTGGTGAGCAAAATCTGGACTTTTAGTGGCCCTTCTGTTGGCAGCTACTGTCCATCCTGCACTACAATAACTCATGGCCTGCCACAGCAGATGATGTTTGGTTAATGTTTATTTGCCAGCGTGAACTATTTGCAGCAGCTTTGCATAAAACATTTGGCTTCTCGGCATTCGTTTTCAAGTGCTTTTGCACTCTGTTAAATCGTCAAATTAGTGTCATTTTTTTGACATTTTGTACTCCTTTTTTAGCTATAAAATGAATTTTGATGCAACATTCTGATTGGGTAAGCCATGTTCAAAGCCATTATACAATCTATATTAATGTCACAAGCTGTCTGGCAACCATAAACAGCATCCAGTTAGATTTATGGATTATGGGTGTGACTCAATCGGCGGCCTAGTTAGTCAGTGCACCGTCCAGGGAGTCAGACATTTCTAGGTCAGTACCATTTTCAAAACTGTTCCAGTTCGCTGAAACATTTGCTCCATAATGCATTGTAAAACCTAATGATCATCATATACTGAGGCATGATAAACAAAGCAAGTCATACAAATCATATCAAAACAAATCATGTGTTCTCTGTTACAGTATTGTTGATAATAAATAATAGTGATGTTTTAATGCACAAACATGTTCGTTTTGGAAACCGAGTCATCGATGTCCCAATGACCGGGCACTTTCCCGCTGGGTCGACGTACTTTTTGGGCCGGGCCTATACATCTTCTCATACATATATTTGTCTGATCGGCCCATAAAACTCTTAGCAGCCTATAGTTTTTTCTGCCTAAATAGTTGACGGCGCTGTGGTCTTTGCGGCTGTTTAATGTATTTGTCAAAAAAAGTCGGTTTAGGATTTTTTTCCCCCAGACAGACCAGCCCATGAGACATTTAATCAGCAGCTCATTGGTTATTTTCTTAATTGACATTGGGCTGACCCAATCACATCTCTAAACAACTCCCCAGTCGAGTCTGGGGTGTGCGACATACAGTATATCTTCTGCAATAATAGGGTAAGTGTTGTTGTAATGATGTGCGATCTGACATGATCAAGTAGGCTATATCATCAAATCACACACAGAGTGCACGCACGTTGATTTATTATTTATTTATTAAACTCAAAATTCTAGGCATTCTAAATTGTAGACGGCAAAAATGCTTCTGTATGCTTTTTATATTTATATAATAGAGTTAACTTCTATATCTATATCACACAAAGCATACCATTTTTCTGCAGATATCAGCATGAACATTTAATAATAATTTTATACAAGTTCAGTAAAGCAATAAGTGACTTACATTTTAGACTTATTGCTTGTTTTTGCTAAATTTTGCCAACGAAAATAGTTCCAAACAAAGATCACAGCACTGTCTCTGAGCAATGGACGGTGTACTTATTGAATGAATCAGCTTTTTGAACGAATCGGTTGAATAAATGATTCAGTGATTCACTCAACAGTCAAATGCTCTGTTCCTGAATGAATCGGTTGAATCTCAATGACTCACTCATTAATGGTCACTTTCTGTCACCAAAGTCTTTGCTGTCACCTACTAGCGGTTTTCATTTCACATTTTGACTATTTTCTTCATGTTTAAAATTATTTCAAATATCAGTATTCAACGTTTTATGTTAAAAACAACATTAGGCCTTTTTATGCATCTGTAACTGCAGTTTAAATGCATCCATGTCCCCTCTGAAATACATTAAACTGTGTCAATAAATACATCTAAATGTTTTCTTATGTTGGAATGAAAGACACTAAGTACCGGATGAAGTGCTTCTTATTCTTACCCAAAAATACAAAATGGAAGAAAGAGTTCAAACTGAACACAATCTTGCTACTAAAGCTGTATATATATATATATATATATATATATATATATTTGCTTCTTTTCCATTTTGCATTTACTTTTACTTTTACTTTCAATACTCAAGTACGTTTAAGATTTTTAAAAATACTTTTCGTACTTAAGTACAATAAATATCATATACTTTAAGACTTTTACTCAAGTAATATTCTAAACGAAGACTTCAACTTCTACCAAAGTAATTTTTTGGTAAGATACCTGTACTTTTACTTGAGTATGGCTTTCGGGTACTTTATACACCACTGCATGTCACGTTGCGTCTGGAGCAAGGAGCGAGGAGACACGGAGATATCCAATTCAGAGTTTTATTTAAATTCCAACAACACGGAACATGGCGCTTGGGGGATGGACGAACAATACAGGACATGGGAGACACAGGGCTTAAGAACACTAGGAAATCAACGAGGAACAGGTGTGGACAAATCAAACAGGGCTGGAGACAAATGAACTAATGATGACAGGAACAGGAAGGCAAAATAGAGACACGGGAGGAGGGGGAAACAAGACACAGGACTGACATTATGCCCCCCTCCGGAAGGCGTGTCCTCACGCCATACCATCTAATGGGGAGGGGGGGTGGGCGCTTTGGAGGCCTCCAGAGCGGTAACCCTTTCTCCCTCAATCACACAGGCACACACAAGATGGATGTCATAACTATATAGGCCTATAGTTTTAGGATTCATCAGTGTGGATTATAGTTTTATTATATTAATAAATTACACTTTTTTAGAAGTTTTTAATGTGTCAACTCTCACTCTTTCCTACCTATTATTATATGGGTTTAGTGCTTTTATGGAATAGGAGCTGGTATACATATTCAAGAGCGTGCAAAGATGGGTAGTATTTTGATCGTATGTAGTGGGCCGGTCTGGGCCAAAATGCCAGGGCCGATTTTTTTTTTTTTGTCCCAGTCCAACCCTGCTAGTGGATAAAACCCTTTTTGGTGCCCGCACCACACTGAACTGGGTGTAGAAACAGCTAATTTACTTGGCAAAAGAGGTGGCTATGCTGAACTATTAGTTATAATGTAACTCTAAATATTGGTGGTTTGAATTAAATTGCTGTTGCTCTCATCTTATAAAAGCAAAAAGCTTTGCATCATGTCCTCGAACACCCCTTGACCGTGGTAACAATGCATTAATAAATACATTAGATTATGTTTTGGTATCTTAAAATGAGGAGAGCGGCAGATAATTCATTGTGTAAAAGAAGTGCACTTCTTTTTACTGAATGATGAATACTGAATGGGCACTTGTAGTGTACTTCAAATCTTAAAAGTATATTTAAAACTATACATGCAATAACATAATATTAATAAAAGGTCTTAAGTTTACACGTTCATGTTTCTCAGCACACTTATGCCTTAATGTAATAATGTGTTTTAATAATATTTTCTCATGTTGTAAAGAAGTACACTTATTGATATATTGACTAAAAGGGTGTTATTTGATATTTCAGTTAAAGTTAATATATTTTAAATGTTCTACATTGCAACTTCATCATTACAAATGTGCATTTACAAATATATTTAAATTTAGATGACATACACGTCTGTTTTGTTGACCGTGAACCATCTGCTTGACTTCCTCAGCCAGAACGTCTCGCATCTCTTGGCTGGGCTGAGATTGATAGCAAGAAGAGTTAGAGCTTCAGAGAGAGCTGTGACACATAAACAGGCTCAGCTGGAATGTAGCTGTGTGTCCCCAAAATCAACAAGTGCTCATTTAGCTAGTTTGGGCCCAATTGACACGTCTGTCCTAATGGCATGTGTCTGTCTGTGTGTGTCCTGCTGGAGACTCTAGTTGCATCTTCATATGTAGATCCGTTATTTTGTCTCAGTCTAAATGAGAAAGTGTCTTCAAGGCTGTGATAAACTGCAGTTTGGTTCAATTATAGTTTTTTTTTAACCGCTTACACACATTTTCAAAACTATGCCTCTTTTTTTCTAAAGTTTTTTTTGCTATGAACTGTTAGATATTATATAATATATATTATATATATTAGTCTTGGTATGCTTGTGTCGAGTTCTTTGCCATATCCTTCATTCATTATGTCATTGTGTTGACAAAAAATATGCCAAAAGACTCCATACAGAGACAGCAAGATTTAAATTTCATATTAATTTGTATATATGTATATGTGTGTGTGTATATATATATCCATGAAATAAATTGATACTTTAATTCTGAAAGGATGCATTACATTGTAGTAAAGCCATTTATAATGCAAAAAAAAACATCAATCCACAGACCTCCTCGAGTACCTATGGACCCCAAATTGACCCTGGATTTTTTTTTCTTATTATTTTTATATGTTTAGCAGGATAATGAAGGCACTTGATATGAACCATGACCCTGGTGCACATCAAAGAGATGTATCTTTGTAACCTCAGAATGCTCTAGACAGTTTCACATGTTTCTTTTAGTGTGGGATCATCTTTAATTCTTGCCATAAACTTGCTTTAGTGTTGTTTCAAAGCCTTAGATTAAAGGAAGAAGATGAGCCGGCCATTGACAACACCTCATTGAAAGAGAGATCAGACTCATAACCTGAACTGCTTCACCAGGCATGAGGTTATTGGGTTAAGAGGCTTTTCAGGAAAGCGGCCAATGTTGACAACTGCTTCTGCCAAGTATTTTTGGAAAAACAACTATCTTATCTCAGGATAGCAGCTCATTCCCTGTTTGGTCAGTTGTGAGGTACACTGCTACAGTCAGACCAAATGTTCAAGTAGCAGGTTTAGATAACAAATGTGTTTGTTTGCATGACCTGTAACTGTTGGAACACCATTTATTTAGTTAATCTAAATCTATATGACAACCTTCATTCAGCCCAGATAATTTTGTGGTCCATTTTGCATTGAGATTGAACTTTACTAAATACTGTCTCTCACTGAATGGTGCAAATATATATATATAATGCATATATGCATGTATTAGAGAGTATTTAGGACTTTATAGCTTGTATTATCTAGCTTTAGAGTGCATACAAAGAACTGAGTATGCCTTGATGCCTGATGCACACACACCAAAATGACCATAACACACTCTTTCATTATGGTTAACAAGGGCTCTTATTGTCAAAGCCAACTATGCTTTAGACACTGAGTGTGTGTGTGAATATGTTTACAAGTGTTACAGGACTTTTCACCTAATTAACTCACTTGAACAATGGAAGCTATTCTGGGGTCATTTCAAGAGGATGAAATGTGTTTTTGAGAAGTTGGGCAAATTACTATCAGACTAAATATTTTTTATGTCCCCTATCAGTCTGAGCTTACACAAAATAACAGCAGAGCTTTATTAAATCTTTATTAAATCACTTCAAGCTGATAGTCACTCAGTTTTTGTGGCACCCCGTGTGCATTATTGTGTGGTTGTCATGGAACTACATGATTAAAGTCTCCAGAAGGACTTGGACTTTAAGCCATGATAAGATTTTCGATCCAAGCAGTCAATTAGCTAACTGGTTTGCCTTTGAATTTTAACTGTATTGAGTATAGAGTTGAGATTGAGAACTACATTGGCAGAGGGTTTCAGCTTATAAGTAATTTACAACTACTTAATTTGTTAAATCTAAATGCAGTGCAATGCTAAATTACTGGTAAAACACCTGTAAAATCAATACATACATACATATGATATATATATATACTGTATAAAAAATTTGTGAAAATACGGCACTATGCACCGTACTCTTTTGTCACTTAATACTTAATATTTGGTCTTCTTTTAATTTTTTAATTTACATTTATCACCAGCAGGACAAAACAAACGTTTCAGCTCAAGGCCTTCTTCTTTAAAACGTTAAAGGAAGACTGTTTTTGTGAGCTCAGCTCTTGGTTTCATGTTAATATCGAAAATATGTCATCTTATGCTGTTATTATAGCATTTATAATTTTACTTTATTTTATTTTATTACACACAAAATAACAATGCCAGCAAATGATTTACCACCTTTTTTCTTACTTTTAATTTACTTACCTTTTAGTGGGTATTCTGTATTATTCCTCCTTTCAGTGTTTTTGGTGGTGTTTTGGTTCTTTTTTTTTTTTGGATGCCATTTTAGCCACAGTCGGAGGCCCTTTAAGAAGCATAATTTATCATTTTGTCCCAGATATCGTTTCATTAATTTGACAATTACTAATAAAGTACATATTTAATGTACAAGCCTTTGTTTTGAAATATATGTTATAATTTCTTCCAGGGATACTTATAAGACAACATAAAAAAAGGAAAAGAAATTCAAATCGCCTCATTCACAACCTTTGGACATGATGACCTTATATAGTTCAGGACAATCTTGCAGCACGTAACAACAAACATGTGTTTAGGAAAGCACTGTGGTGTCTTTATTTGCTATTTAGTGTTTTGAGAGTGGAAAAACCCCAAAAGGTCCTTTTACCCTGGGGAGCCTTTAGCCTCACTGTACCCGACTACGTGGCAGCTGCGAGATCAGACAAATGGATGTCTCAAAGACGGAGCGGATCTTATAATGAAGAATTTTTGAAATGCTGAAATATTTCACAGCCTGTAAGCATTTCCACATGTGCCGTAGCTGGGCATTTATAGAGCCCTTTAAATCTCAGTACAGACAGATGACAGGCCTGAGCTCTTTGGGCAAACAGTCAGAGAGCAAAAGGGCCACTGTTAGATGGAGAGGCGGAGCCACATGTCAATCAAATACAGTAAGTTGTAGTGTTTCAACTGTTATGCAGGGTCATACTGTCTTTATGTATTAATGCCAACCAGAAAGGAAAGTAAATGCATTAAAGCCATCCTTGAGATTGTAGTGGTCTTAAAGGGAGAGTTCACCCATGGTTTACTCACCCACATGTCATTCCAAACCAATTTTGGACCCCATTGACTTTCAAAAACATATGAAACATTGAGAATATCAAATTTTTTGTTCCACAGATGAAAGAAAGTCATACAGTTTTACAACAACACGAGTGTGAGTAAATGACAAAATTATTCATATTTAGGTGTTGCAAAGTCTGCAATTTTTCCGCAGAATAGTACTTTCAGGGGATCGCCCCTGAAAAGCGATTGGGCGGGTTTTGCTGTGAAAACCTGGCAAGCTTCTGTCAATCTGTAGAGTAGAGGCTTATGCCATGCTAATTCATATTAATGAGCCAAGCAAATAACGTTTTATAACTTTTTAGATGCGCTCCTGTTTTCCGTACATACTCAACAGCAGCAAGTTGTTTTGTGAGTCAGAGAAAAAAAACAGCACATCTGTGCATCATTTACTACGTCTTTCTCAATCGTATGCCGTCATTGCGCATTCGCCCGTTCTGTGGATTCTACCCCTGTGGCTCCACATAGTCTTTTCACTTTTACTGCTACTGTTCATGAAGCTGGATTTATTAGTGCTGTCAGTGTCAGGTAGCTATTACGAAAGCAGCTTTTTGAAGTACATGTGGCCGACATCTTGGAGAGTACGGCACCATATATGGACAACCTCCATATTCAACAACACCTGGCTTTTATGAAGCCTCATATCAGTTCAATTATTGCTTTATGGCTCAAGTAGTACTCTGTAAATGATATTCACATGTAACCCACTGGATGTCATGCGAGGCTGTTATTGAGAAATGAGAGTTGTTCTGTCAAACTGTGAGGTGCTGCAGGATGTGGTTTAAAAACAAGTTGTTTATGAGAGGTGGTGTAAATTCACTCATGTCCCATCGCTGGGCTGACTTTATGGGAATCTCAAGCCCCAGGCTGTCTTCAAAGCCAGTGCCATGGTAAAACTAGCGCTAACTGACAACAGATGCATGCATGAGAGAGAGAGAGAGAGAGAGAGAGAGAGAAAAGAGTCTTTTTCTGTGTCTTCTCCAAAGGTAGCGGTCTTGATTCATAAAATGCAGATACTAGATAGATTTTTGTGCACTTGTGTAACTTGGAACTAGAGATAAGATTTAAAATGGATGTAAAATGGCATATATCCATCAAGTAAAAGTGCGTGTGAAAGTAGGGAGTTCAAATTGTGGACAAATGTTATAGGGCCTGGTAAAGTTTCACTGCAGTGGGTTCCTCATGGGCCACAGTGTAACGGCTGATCACTTCCAGAGCATCAGGGCTCAAGCCGACAGGCAAATTCTGTTACGCTCTTCAAGGTAAATTAGCAGCTTTTCGCTTGGTCATGTACTAAAGTGTAGAGAGGCTTTAAACTGATGATTTAAGAGGGACATGAAAGGGTTAAACTCTTGTTTTTTTCCCAATTGCACCACATGTCATTCCACTGTCACTTGAAGGATTTAGTTTGATCTTCATGTTCAGGCTGGATATGATCAGAAATAGGCCTACTTCATATAATATATATTATACGTCACATAAATCCATATACAATGCAAATTAAAATACCATATGAGTATGACAATGATTTAAAATTCATTCAAATTTGAAAGTGTGGGGTCAGTAAGACTTGATTATTTTATTAAGCAAGGAAAAATTTAATTGATCAAAGGTGACAGTAAAGTCTCTTACATAGTTACAAAAGATTTCTATATCAAATAAATGTTCTTTTTATATTTCTATTCATCAAAGAATCCTAAAAACAGTGAACTAAGCAGCACATTTTAACATTGATAATAATAATAATAATAATAAGAAATGTTCTTGATTTCTGAAGGTTCATGTGAAAATGTGAAAGAAAATCTACTATGTCATCACAGGAATAAATTGCATTTTTAAAAGTGTTACAATAGGGAAACAGTTATTTTAAATTGTAACAATATTTTTACAATACTACTGTTTTTACTGTTTTAGTTTCTGATTGAATCAATGCCTTGGTGAACATAAGAAACTTATTTCAAAAACATAAAAAAACTTACCGACCCCAAACCTTTGAATGGTAGTGTATAAATCATCACTTTGCCACAAACGTTATTCGAAAGCATGTTTTATATTTTTTCATATATATATGTTCTTTTGACCTTCTCACATTCTGTCTCTGTCAGATTTTCGGTGAGCCGGAGCCAGTCAGGATGATATCTGAGGGTTCAGACTGCCGTTGTAAGTGTGTGATGCGGCCGTTGAGCATTGAGGCTTGCCACAGGCTCCGTGACGGAAGCTTGCGAGTGGATGATTTTTACACGGTGGAGACGGTCAGCTCAGGCTCCGACTGTAAATGTTCCTGCACGGCTCCTCCCTCCTCACTCAACCCATGTGAGAATGAATGGAGAACAGAAAAACTCAGGAAACAAGCTCCTGAACTACTTAAGGTAAAAATTGACATTTTCTTCAGGTCAGGAACTTGGGACTTTGAGAGGAAAGCTTTCCTTTACAAGAATGCTCCAGTTAAGTGACACCAACAGAATCTAAATCGAGGTCCTGAAGTTTTTATAAAAGCACTAAAATATGTATTTTGGATAGTAGCACATCAACAAATCTGTAAAATGTATAACTACAACTCGTTTTAGTTATTGTAGTAGACCAAAATGTATTTCTTTAAACTGTATTTAGACACACATTAGTAACACAATAACAAAAATTGCTAAATTATTTAAATACATTTAACATAAAGCAGTGCATATTTAGTTTGAATCGTTGAGGTTGACCATTAACATTTTATGAAGTTTAAATTTTATTAACAAAACTGCTTTATGGAAAAAGCTACTTCCTACAACAGACAACAGTATATTTGGAATATTCACTTTGACATTTTGACAGCCTGAAGCTGTTGTGGTGTAACGCATTTTATAAGAGTTTCAGACCTGAATTTAGCATTTTTAAAGGGGATAGTGAACCCAAAAATGAAAATTACCCCATGATTTACTCACACTCAAGCCATCTTAGGTGTATATGACTTTCTTCTTTCAGACTAATACAATCGTATACAATAAAAATGTCATGACTCTTCCAAGCTTTATATTGGCAGTGAATGGTTGTTTATATTCAATAGTCCAATAGAAGTCCAAAAAAGTGCATCCATCAATCATAAAAAGTGCTCCACAGCAGGGGCGTGCACAGACATTTTGAGGGGCAGGGGCTCAAGTGGAAAAAAGGGCACTTCTCATATTAATTTAATTAGTTTCTAAACAAAACGCTAAATATATTAGGGGTGTGCGATATTGACAAAACACATATCAATATTTTCTGGGATTTTATCGATAACGATAATTAGACAATATTTTGCTGAGTGTGTTATTGTGCTGATATCTTAAGGACTACCGTGGACAGCTGACTCCTAAAGTTTTTGATATTCTGTGGTGATCAGTTCACAGCAGTGGTAGAAATTAATATTTTCCAATAAGTTTAAATTAATTTTTTACCTTTTATGGGCATTTTTACCTTTAGGGAAAGCTTTGCGCAAACAGAAACACACACGCATACATATATACATAGGCCTATATTCACTTTCTCTCGAGGAAGAAAAAGGGCAGGTGCTCCAGCCCCCTTTTATGTCTATTATGTCTTTTATGTGCACGTGCCTGCTCCACAGGCATCTGTGGGGTTAATCGATGCATTTGTGTAATAAAAATAAACATATTTAAAACTTTAGAAACCGTAATCTTTATCTTCCGCTAACTGTCATATGCAGGTGAGAGTGGCAGAGAGAGTGGCATTCCAGCAGATGACATAGAACATAGTCTTGCTAGAACCAAGTTTTCAGCAAAGAAAACTAGTCTCCTCTTGGCTTATATTGAACTCCTCTGACATTTTTCTTTACAAATCCTAATTTTTGTACTTCTAATTCATGACCAGCATTTTGTTTTGCGCTCTCCTCTGTACTTACGCGTTCGTCACCATCGTACGTCATCTGCTGGAACGCCACTCTGTTGTGAATGTGCGTACAATAGTTAGTGGAAGCTAGAGATTAGGGTTTATAAAGTTTTAAATATGGATATTTTTCTTACAAAAACACATTGATTCATTTCAGGATGTCTTCATCATTGTTCAGGCCTTACTTTGACATCTTTATAAAGACGTTCAGGATTTAATCTGGCATCAGGCCATACTTTGACATGTTGATATATTAATATGGCCTGGATTAGGTTTTTTAAAGTTGTTCATGTCTTAATTTTCCAATTTTAAGATGTTCAGAGTTTAATTAAATTTTTGTTCTTAATTTGGCATTTTTGAAGATGTTTAGACTGTGCTTTGACATTTTTATGGATGTTCAGGCCTGAATTTCTACAGTGTTTATCAAAAGTTGCCAAATTTAAGATAACCTCTCTACTGAGAATAAAAATGATTTTATCTTAATGGAAAGCATGGCACAGATGTTCTTGATTACTACAGAAAATCATTTTGCCACTCAAAAGCTAAAGACTAACAAAAAACACTCTTGACACAATTTTTTTGTTTATTTTTCCAAACCGAAAAAGGCCAAACTTATTTTCTGTGGTAATCAGCAGCATACAGCAGATAATGCCCACAGAGCCTAACCCAAAACACACACATGACAGCTAAAGAAAGAGTATCAACGAATATCTAGTGTTCATCCTACACACTCTGATGGCAAGAAAACACGCCAATCTTTTTATCCAAAGCTAAATTCTGGTGCAATATACAATAGCCATTAAATGCAAGCGTAAATGCAGTGTGTTTTCATATCGAATTTCATATTGGCTCAAAAAATCATTCTTTATTATTATTCTGTGTTTGTGTCCAGCTCCATTCCATGGTGGATCTGCTGGAAGGAACATTGTACAGTATGGATCTGATGAAGGTCCATGCCTACATGAACAAGGTTCTGGCTCAGATGAACACACTAGAAGAGGTAACCATCTGACTTATCAGATTTGAATGTGAAACATCAATTAAGCTTCAGCTGACATAAGAATGACACTATTCTGTGATCTCTTCACAGACCATAAAGACAAACCTTACCAGGGAGAATGAGTTTGTGAGGGACAGTGTAGTAAATCTGTCCAATCAGCTGAAGCGCTACGAGAACTACTCTGACATCATGGTGAGCATCAAGAAAGAGATCTCCAGCCTGGGACTACAGCTGTTACAGAAAGACGCCGCCTCTGACAGTAAAGCACAGGTAAAACGCACTTTCTCCAATACAATGGCACACACACAAATGCACAAAATCAGTCTTGTAATTAAAACTGTATGATTCCAGGGCACAGAGAGTAAAAAGTCCAAGGAGGTCATAAAACCACCCAACAAGAAACCCCCAGCTGTCAAACCTCCACCAAAACAGCCTAAAGAGAAACCCGTCAAGCCCAAGAAAGAGACTCCTGCCAAAGCATCAAAACCTGCGAAGCCAGACCCCACCAGCAAAACCAAGCCCTTAGTGCACCAGGCGGGAGTTATCAGGGGGATCACATACTACAAAGCGTCCCAGACAGACGACTCTGAGTCACAGTCTGCAGGGAGAGGAGAGAGAGGTATGGTGACCGTGCACATCACATCTGTGTTCAATTAATGCTTTCTGAAAACCACCTCAGTGTAGAGCCTATAGCAATTGGGTTGATACCAACTGTGGGTGATAAAATAGGTGAAACACTTCTATATTCTTGAATATCATGGAGACTTGAGGCAACAACTCACAACACATTAAGATGACTTTTGCCCAGTTTTTTGATCCGACTGACATTTTGGAGAAGTTGACACTAGTTGCTGAAAGTCAGAGCCAGTCTATAGATTGAGTTGACAGATTACATAGAAAATCACGTAGTGTATGTATGATGGTATGATGATTAGTCCAAGTTGAATCCAAAGCATAAGACTGATTAGCCCTTGGCTAACTGCTAGTTGGTTAGACTCATACTTCATACACTGTCTAAACATAGTAAATTAAGTTACACAAAGTTCACACGACTGGCCCCAGAACACCCTAGCAACCTCCTTGTGTTGTCTTATTAACAACCCAAAACAACTTTTTACCACCCAGTAACACCCAAGCAACCACCAAGAACACTTTAGCAAAATACCTCAAGGCTGGAATACACTACACGACTTTTAAAATCTGACCAGATTTTTTTTTTTTAAATTGTATTTATGGGCTTTTTTATACCTTTAATGGACAGGACCGTAGAGAGCAGACAAGAAGGGTGGCGAGAGGGGAGCAGGATCAACAAAGGACCCTGAGATAGGAATTGAACTCGGGTCATCGTGAGCACAGTTGCACAATATTCCAGTGCGCTAACCACAAGGCTATTGATGCCAACCTGACTAGATTTTAAAACGCTGGACATCATACATGTGTCATAGAGGAAACTGGCCATTATACACTACACGACTGAGAATCACACACTACCAGACTTTAAAGTTGTTCCGATCACAACAAACTCGCACTGAAATCATAATATAAAACATGTTTGAAATCCAATGACTGGAATGGATCTAAGCCTTAAGATAAAAAAAAAAAATCGTAATCTATGACCATCATAAACTACATGCTTTTCTATGGAATCTGTCGGCTTATAGATATTCGTTCACTGAGACAATCATGTAGGAAAGCAGAAAGAAAGTGGAAGAAAGACAAACTGCAAATATCTTTTAATATATTCAAAAACTGTTTATCGTTATACCAGAGAGCTGTTAAGAAAGCCAAGTCTCTCTATTTTTCTAATTTGATCGAGAAACATCATCAAACTCCTAGAGTTCTATTTTCTGTTATAAATTCGGTACTAAATCCTTCTGTACAGACTTTCCAAAATCCTACCAGTGCGTTATGTGAAGATTTCTTGAATCATTTTGGGGACAAAATTACTAATCCGAGAGCTCAAATACAAGTGATCAATGATGAAATGATGACGTTAATGAGTCCATCAACTTTTGGACAACTTTTAATTCTATCTCCCTGCAATCTTTAAAGGAAGTAATCACAAAACTAAAACCCTCCCCAAGCCCCCATGATATTATACACCCTCGCTACTTGAAGCAAATAATTAATATTGTAGGATCAGGGCTTGTATCTCTACTCAATAAATGTCTGCAATCAGGGTTCATCTCTGATAGTAAAAAAAAAATGGCCACAGTCACCCCTGTGCTAAAGAAACCCTCACTGGATGCTTCTATTTTAGCAAATTTTCGGCCTGTTTCTGTTCTACCTTTCTTCTCTAAGGTGATGGAAAAAATTGTCTCTTTACAACTCCAGTCGTTTTTAACTAATAATCACATCTATGAGACTTTTCAATCAGGCTTTAAATCACTGCATAGTACTGAAACTGCCCTTGTAAGAGTTCTTAATGATATTCTAATGGCTACTGATTCTGGTGATTCTGTCATTTTAGTTATGCTGGACCTGTCTTCAGCCTTCGACACTGTTGATCATGCAATTCTCATCTCTCGCTTGGAGTCTTATGTGGGTCTGGGAGGGGCGGTTTTAAATTGGTTCAAATATTTCCTAACAAATAGAAATTTCTCAGTTAAAATAGGAAATTTCACTTCCTCTTTACGCAAGCTAACCTGTGGTGTACCTCAGGGGTCTGTTTTTGCACCTACTCTCTTTTCTCTCTATCTACTTCCCTTGGGGTCCATCTTTAGGAAACACAGCGTTTCTTTCCATTGTTATGCTGATGATATGCAAATCTATCTGTCTTTGACCACGGAAAAAAGCATGTTCTTAATAGTTTATCAGCGTGTCTGGATGACGTAAAATCATGGCTCTCAAAAAATTTCCTTTTTCTAAATTCAGATAAATCGGAAGTTATTGTTTTTGGCCCCTCTGAAACTACAAAATATACCTAATCTTGAGTTCTTAAATTTTGCTATTTCATCCCAAGTGCGAAATCTGGGAGTGGAAATCGACAACGGCTTGAAATTTGACAGAAAAATCAGCTCTGTAGTAGGCTCTAGTTTTTTTTTTTATCTTCGCTCTCTCTCTAAAATTAAAACCTTTCTTTCTAACGCCTCTTTAGAGGTTGCTATCCATGCCTTTATTACATCTCGGCTGGATTACTGCAACTCTCTATATTATGGTGTTTCAAAGACTCAAATTTCCAGTTTACAAGTCGTTCAAAATGCAGCAGCTAGATTCCTGAAGGGATGTAAAAAATTTGATCATGTTACACCCCTTCTGAGATCTCTACATTGGTTACCTGTTCAGTATAGAATTGAATATAAAATTCTATTACTTGTCTACAAACCTTTAAATAATCTTGCACCATCTTATCTGACGGACTTACTCCACCCGTACACTCCTAAGCGAGGACTTAGATCGGGAAACAAATTCCTCCTTTAGATTCCCAGAACCCGCTTGAAAAAAAAGGGAAATAGAGCCTTTGAAGTGGCTGGCCCCACTCTCTGGAATAATCTCCCGACCCAAATTAAAATGGCTTCCACTTTCTCTGAGTTTAAATCTGTTTAATCTGTTTAAATCTGTAATCTGTTTGTCTCTGCTTTTAACATGTAATTTATCCTGTTTTTATTGTTATTGATTGTGTTTCTTTCTTGTGTATCTATATTGTAATTATTGTACAGCATTTTTTTTTTTTTAGAAATCACCACTCACATTTTCTCCAAAAAAGAGTTTAAAATTTGTATTCGGTTTCTATTTTTTTTTTTTTTGTACCATAGTCCATGCTATTTATATAATGTTTTTGAGGACAGGTTGTTTGCACCTGTAGTTCTTTTATGACCCCTTGATTTAAAATGCGCACCTTATGACTAATAAAACCTTTCAAGAGGTACAAGAGCAGAAAGTCAAGAGAAGCATTTTATTGTTTATATTTCACGAGCCTCTTGTAAGCGAGACTGGATCTCCGACATATCCGCTATAAAATTCCTCCACAATTCCTCTCCTCTTATATTTTATTTCTCATTAAAATCCTTAATTTTGAACACCAGAATAGCCCATGGTTAGGAAAAGGTGGTTCCCTTCCCTTCTCATAAATCTGGACCTGAAATCTACAGAATAGTGGATCCATAAATTCCTCTCGGGTAATAAATGTATCCCCTGAGAGGCAATAACTTGAGTTATTTTAGTGAAATGCTGCTCTGTATTTCTTATTTCATCAACAGTATCAGCAAGAACTTTCCTCTGGGATGAAATCATTCCCATTGCTTTCCAGAACAAAATATAAAACCGTGACATGCAGGGAAGAGAAAATAATCATAAGTTTGCTGAGGTGTCCAAAACTATTACAGTACTGGCCCTGTGTCCTTGAATGACAGATAGCAGTGATGGAGTGTATATGAATATCTGATGTACTTATGTCCTGTGCTCATGTCCACATGTTTAATGTTCCAGACGCTCCCACAGTGCAGGAAGAGGAGGCTCAGATTAGGGTCTCTCTGCTGACATTGTCTTGCGGAGATCTGTTGTACATGGCATGAGATGAAATGGGCTCAGTGTAGGAATGTCGAATCCAAGCGTTGCAGGCAGAGACTGGGTTACAATGCAGGAAGTTTCTTCGAGTGCAACATCTCATTAATAATTCTTTTGATGTGAGGAATCTGAAATGCTCGGGGTGAAACTTCAGGCCAAGAGTTGTAATCTGCCTTTCAAACCCTCCCTGGCTTTCTCCTTATGCTCTTTTCAGAAAAAACCAACACTGGCCACCTAACCGAGGATAAAAGAGGCTCCGAGCTGGTTTTGGAAGAGTCTGAAATAACGTTGACTGTGCCGCCAATCACAACCACTACGCTTGTGTCTGTGACAACAACAAGCACCACACTAGCAACCACCAGTGAAGTGCCCATCATGAATTCAACTCTGTCCACACCAGCAGCAGAGAAACCAATAGGCAGTGGAGGAAAGACACACTTGCATAAAGCGGGTACGATTTATTCATTTATTTTATTTGTGTGAGAGATATACAGTTGAAGTCAAAAGTTTACATACACCTTTCAGAATCTGCAAAATGTTAATTATTTTACCAAAATAAGAGGGATCATACAAAATGCATGTTATTGTTTATTTAGTACTGACCTGAATAAGATATTTCACATAAAAGATGTTTACATATAGTCCACAAGAGAAAATAATAGTTAAATTTATAAAAATGACCCCGTTCAAAAGTTTGCATACACTTGATTCTTAATACTGTGTTGTTACCTGAATGATATAATATTACAAAAGAGTACTATTTTAAATAATTGATGTTCTTTTGAACTTTCAGTAACACTTTATTTAAAGCCTTTATGTATAATGCACTATAAATGTAGTTTAAATGTATTAATTATGCATTGTAATGCACCTTATAATGCATTTTACAATCGCATGAATAATTGTGACCACAGTTAATACATTATAACACTTATTAATAGAGTAAAATTACTGAACCTAAACATGGCAGCCTGATAAAAATGCTCATTTTAGATGACAATTTCAGATGGCACTTAGAGGCTTTTGCATTTATTTCTTTGAATAGGTAAATCTTTAGACTGTGAGGGCACATTGGCATCAGTGGAGATGCCAGAGAAGCATCACAGCTATGGACGGAATGAAGGAGCCTGGATGAAAGACCCAGTGGCCAAAGACAACAAGATCTACGTTACCAACTACTACTACGGCAATAACCTGGTGGAGTTCCGCAACCTGGAGAATTTCAAACAAGGTAAAAACAGCAAAACAAAGAGAGGCAAATTTACTAAAGATTTCTCACATTTATATGGTTCTTGTTTACTAACCATGCACAAACCAGTTCAAGGCTCTAAAGGCACTGAAAAATCACTGTACCATAAGTATTTAAAATGTTTTTAATGTAAATTAGATTATAACTATATCAAATAGAGATTTTAAGATTAAATTTAAATTGTATTATTTTTTTTATTTTTTTTTTATTATAATATATACATATTCGTTTTTATTCAAATGAAGATTCAATTATGGAGAAGAGTGCTATAATCAAACCCAGCATTCAAAATTAACCTGTAATATGGAGAATTGCACTGCAAAAATGGCATTCAGAGCAAATTTTATTAATAATTTGCATAATTTCTTTAGTGAATCAGGTGTTAAAACAATGCAAATTGCAAATAAAAAACTATCAGCGAACACAATTCATTCTTGGTAAATTCCCTCAACTATGGAGATGAGAATATTGCTCCATAATGGAATGTGTAGCTAATATAAGTTATACATGCATAAAGTGTAACAAACTGAATCATAAACATGATCTTTTGAATGTCTTCGTCAATGATAGGTCGCTGGAGTAACCTCTACAAGCTTCCCTACAACTGGATAGGAACAGGCCATGTGGTCTACAACGGTGCCTTCTATTACAACAGAGCCTTCACCAAAAACGTCATCAAATATGACTTGCGCATGCGCTTCGTGGCAGCTTGGACTCAGCTTCATGATGCCGTGTATGAGGACACCACACCCTGGAAATGGCGAGGACATTCAGACATCGATTTTGCAGTAGACGAGAGCGGCCTCTGGGTGATCTACCCTGCTCTGGATTACGACTACTCACAACACGAAGTCATTGTCATCAGCAAGCTGGATCCAAGCGACCTGTCCATGAAGAAGGAGACGACATGGAGGACTGGACTGAAGCGCAACTCGTATGGAAACTGCTTCATCGTGTGTGGAGTGCTGTACACCGTTGATGTCTACAACCAGAAAGAGGGCGAAATTTCATACGCCTACGATACGCACACGAACACGGAGGCCGCTCCACATTTGCCGTTCACTAATGAGTACGCTTTTGTGACCCAAGTGGACTACAATCCCAAAGATAAGGTACTCTATGCCTGGGACAATGGCCATCAGATGACCTACAATATTCACTTTGTGGGCCAGTGAAGTTCTGTCTAAAATCTGATTGCATAGGGAAATACATCAATTATGGGAGCACATTGCTTTCTTTATCGGTTTGGTGATTAAGGATGAAGTGTTAAACCATGGAAGCGGAAAAAAATATAAAAAGGTTAATGTGATTACTCCTTACAGAATTGTGACTTTTCTCTCAAAAATTGTGCATGTGCGTGCGGTCAGGTGTCTTAAAAAAAGTCTAGATGTTGATTCTGAATTTCATGGAAAAAGACAGAATCGTGAGATATAAAGTCAAAATTGCAAGAATGAAACTTAGAATTCCAAGAAAAAAAAGTTAAAAACACAAGGATGTAAACTACTGCAAAAAGTACTGCAAAAAACATAATTATGATATAGGTCGCAATTATCTTTTTTTATTGAGTGGCAGAAATAAGCTTCCACAAAAATGAGTCCACATGATTTGGGAATATATTTTTACCCTCAACTATAAACAGTCTCGTTTTTATGTAGTTAATAACCAGGCCCCAACCTTTACTACTGTAAAAAAAAAAAATGGTACAGTTAAGAATCTTGAACAAACATACAGTGGAACCTGAATGGTTTTGCACAGCTTTATGCAGTAATCCTACATTCAAGATTTGCAAAACATGTAGTAATATCATTTAACAGCAACACAATATCAATTTGGGGGGGATGGGATTTTGAATTTTATGTACATTTCATTATTTTAGCTATTAATTTTGTAAAATATTACATTCTCATTGTAAATATTTCCAAGAATAACTTGTTACAATATTCCTATTATAAACCTCAGATTTATCATCCCCAGCTATTTAATATTATAGTCACGGTTACTTATGATTACTCCTGGATGAGTTGCAGTGTTTTGTATGTTGCATTTATGTGTAAAATTTCACATTTTGTGTAAAATAGTTCAAATAAACTTACTCTAAAATAATTTGCAGTGTATTTCCTAATGCACGGTGTAATGTTTTACATTCTGTACTTCACTATGTGGTATATAATACAATGTGCAGCTTTACTTTAGCCCGATTCACAACGGTTAGTTTATAATAATGTTTTGTAATTTGAGTGGTACGGGTAGGTTTTCGAGGGAGATTCGAGCATGGCACTGCGTCATTACATCACATCTGTAAACATAAAGAAGTTGTGTCCCAGCTATTAGACTATGTCGCATGTGAGGATCCTGCAAGTGACGCTTCGTTTATAGCCTTTTCTCACAGCAGCTGGAATAATTAAATTTGTCATTTTGATGGCGGATTGTGATCCAGAAAGGATTATGTGTTTATGAAACACATGTGAATGAAATTAAATTATATTCCAGTTTTAAATGTGCTTCTGATTACAGATAGCCTGGGATTACACAAGATTTGTATTTTAAAGAAAACCAGTTCGAAGGGAGCATAATTTGCTTTTTGGGTTAAAATAATTTCTTAATATGAAATTTGAATGGCATGACAATAATAATAATATTAATTTGCACGTGTTGATGTGATACGAGCTAACTGATCGTTAGATTTAATCACCATTGGTAGCGCAATTTATGGTAATGTTCTTTTCCTCAGTTGGTCAGAACAAAAGTGGCAGACTTGTTACTTGTTCAGATGACAATATCCAGTTAAAATTCTTATTTGGGTCATATATTCCAAGACGTAGGCTGGAATCTGTGATTGCGAAGTACAGTAAATATCCACACAGGTGCGGTGACTGACAGCTACACATTCACCTCAAAACATTAGATTCATCCGAGCGGAAGATAGTTCCGCACAGAGCTGCAATTCCAGGTTTTCAAACAGAGATGGCGACAAATAGGCAAAACTTACGGACTGCGGCTTTAAATATTATACTTTTAAAGAATATGCTTAGGTGCAAACTAAATGTAGTGTTTTCACAACTTAATTGCAATTTAAAAAGTTAGTTTAGAAGTATATTAAATGCACTTTGCATTAGAGTGCCTTTTTGACCACTCAGATAAGTACATTTTTTGTATGTAATTTTAGAATTACTTCTATTATCTTATTCTCTATTTCTTATTGATTTTACATGTACTTTAAAGCAAAACTACTATTTTGACATTAAGTATACTTTGAAACACATCCATGAAAGTGTACACTTCAGTGGCCTTTTACTTCATATAATATTCTTACCGATCTTTAAGAATATATGTTGAAGATTTGAAGTACACTACAAGTGCACATTTAAGCACACTTCTTTTTTACAAGGGCGCTATTGATCATACCAGGAATTAAACTGATAGTTTGCCCAAAATGTATAATTATATCATCATTTATTAACCCTCATGTTCCAAAATTATTTGAATTCCTTTCTTCTGTGGAACACAAAAGAAAATGTTTAGAGAAATGTATTTTATCTACATTGAAAATCTTTGGGTTCCAGTTTTGTTTTGACTTTCAGTATATGGACAAAAACAGCTGAAACCGCACAATCCACTCAGAACACCCTAGTAACCGTAAAGTTACATGCTCAAATCCATTAATAACACTTATTCCTGTAAGCAAATCAGTGGGTGTTTATGCACAAATGGCATGCAGATTTCTGCTCTTCCAGGTCTGAGGTCACATTCATTCTGTCTAAGCAGGAAAGAGGAAACCCAGATAAAATGTTTTCATGAGGTTATTGTTGCATTTGGGAGGTCTGGGTGTGGTGATGATTGACTGACACGACAGGGTGTGTGGATGAACTCAGGAGAGGTATAGTATATTGTTGGAGGAACAGGGTGAAGGTTCGCCTTTAATGCATTGAGGGTTCGCATCTGAATTAACCCACAAGACACTTAATCATGAGCCAAAGTCTTGCACAGCAGAATTCCAAGCCAACATCAGTACTCCATCAATGATGCACAAATAAACCACATCTATCTGCTCAAATGCACAGCGGGATAAGGATTTGTTTTATGTGCAAGCCACACTTGGTTACTTGCGTTTCTTTGTTAATATGGGCATCAAGATATCAAGACCTCACTCATAACCCTAATAAAAGCTGCAGGTTGTCATATTTGGTGCAGGATGTCATTAATATGATTAAACTGAGAAGACAAATGAGCCGTGGTGGGTTAGTATCATGCAGCTCCAGTGTCCCAGACCCCTAAAGTTCCTCTTGGCTTGCCTACAAGTCGCTTTGAGTGTCGGAGAGTCTAGTCAACCTTTCCAGCACACACCCTAATCCAAATTACAACGCTGGGACTTTGAGTCATCTATTCCTTCTAAACATTAAATAAACAGATTCTGAAGCCACCGAACACTTAGTCCCAGAGGTACAAGATCTAAATGTCAAGATGATCGACAAGTTCTTTGTACATGACTGTTCACTGAAAAAAAGGGGATTTCCATTCCTCGCCATCAGAGCCTCTGACCTACAGGCATAACTGGATTTTGTTGATTTCACTGGAGCTTAATGAGGTTATTTTCCACAGCAGTCCTTAATTCAGCCCTTTCTGAATGTGGTTAAGGCATACAAAACAAAATCTGAAGCCTGACCACAAGAGGATTGAAACTAATTATGACAATAGCACTGCAAGAAGCCCCCAGAAGTCCTTCACTTGCGCAAGACACTCAGCAAATAAGCGTTGATTTGACAATTGCGTTCGCAATTGTCTGGCTGCGACTCAAATCATATTTTATGCATTACAATACTGGGAACTTGTAAAAGGCTTGATTCCTCCATGGAAACCCATCAAAACAAAACAAGGAAAAGTGCAAAGTCTGCAACAAGCTATATTAGTTCATTAAAAGCCGCGTTGGGGAGCAACTAACTCAAACTTGACATCTCTCAGTAGCCTGAGAGTAGTTTAGGAAAAGAACTTTAGAACATTCCTTTATCTAATATGTAGCATTTTGCAAAAAAAAAAAAAAATCCAAATCATTCTAGTGAACTGATTCTAAATAATGATTCCTTTTATATGTAGCGTTGGAAAATCTAAATCATTCTAGTGAGCCAATTCATCCTAAACAATTCTCTCTCAAGGTGTTGGAAATAATTCTCATGAATTGGTTTGTGGGTGAAATTTACCTCTTGCATTTGTTGCATTGAAGTCTGAATCATTATAATTAATTGATTTATCCTATCTTATATAGAATGCTGGAAATCCAAATAATTCCAGTGAATTGATTCATCTTAAACTATTCTTTCTCTTGGGATATCATAATAATTCTTCTGAATCGTTTTGTCTACAGTCCTCTCTATCATATAGCCTAGCGTTACAAGTCTGAATCATTCTAGTGAATCCGTTAATCCTAGATATTTCTTTCTACCTTATACAAATGCCTTGTCCAAATGCACACACTTGCTGTCTTGGCCACTTGAGAGCGTGTGCACGCGACAGGAAGCACGCAAGACTGTCTTAAAGGGATCATCGGATGGCTTTTTTGCACAAGTTGATATGATTCTTTAGAGTCTTAATTAAAAGTCTATAACATACATTGGTTAAAAATTCTCAATGGTAGTGTAAAAAACAAATTTTTAAACCTGTCAAAATCAGCACTGTTTTTAGCAAGCCATTATAGTCCATGTCCCTTTAAATGCTAATGAGAAACTGGCTAACTAGTACATTATTAGGAAAGGTGATTCGCAAAGATTCATAAAAGCCCTTATACTCACTTCTTCTGTAGATGAAGCTGAATAACGAATGATTCACACGAACATAGACACATTTAGGAGCGGTATTCGAGGCTTAGTGTATCCCATCATGCATCATGTTCTGGAAATAAATCGTGGGACATTTTGCCGAGATCTCACGAGAGGTCATTGAAACCTTTCCAATGTAAATTAAATATTAATATAATAATTAGATATTACATATAATTTGGCAGAAAAACTGTGTTTTTACGTTTTATTGGTGCAAAGATGAGCAGTGGTGATATTTATTTTGTACAACATGCGCAGCTGCTTTTTATCACTTAATTAGAAGCACCACAAATTAAAGTCATGTTATAAGGACTACTGAACAGACATTTAGAAGTTGATTTTAAAATGTATAGTATTTCAAATTAAAATTAAAATAAAGCTATGTAAACACTTACATTTTCACAACACTATAAGTGTGTGTCCCATCAGGTAACGAAAAGTTCGACACGCACTTGTGGTCGTCATCCTCACTTGAACACTTGGGCCAAATACAGGAAATACGTGTCATATGTGTCAATTTTTTTAAATTGAGATTTATACATAATCTGAAAGCTGAATAAATCAGCTTTCCATTGATGTATGATTTGTTGTGATAAGACAATATTTGGAATCTGGAATCTGAGGGTGCAAAAAAAATCTAAATATTGAGAAAATCGCCTTTGAAGTTGTCCAAATGAAGTTCTTAACAATGCATATTACTAATCAAAAATAAAGTTTTGATAAATTTATGGTAAGAAATTGACAAAATATCTCCATGGAACATGATCTTTACTTAATATCCTTATGATTTTTGGCACAAAATATACACAAAAAATATATTTGCTACAAATATACCCCAGCGATTTAAGACTGGTTTTGTGGTCAAGGGTTACACACACACACACACACACACACATATATATATATATATATATATATATATATATATATATATACACACACACACACACACACACACACCATAGAGCCCCCACATATCAAATCCCAATTTAACCCCTGTTAATAGCTTTGATACTGTTTTTGAAATCAAATCTTTGCATAGATATGACAGGAAGCACTGGCATCTAACAATGCCTTGGAAAAACAGGTAATGTTAAAAAATAAAAAATAAAGCATATAGAAATCCAAATAGGAAATAAAAGTTATCGAATAAGCATGTGTCCTATTCTGTCCTAAACTCCTGAAATATGGTGTCTCATATTTTAGTCAGTCAAAACAACTTAGGAAAGAAATCAATTAAATCTCTATGTGTATGTATGTATGTGTGTGTGTGTGTGTGTGTGTGTGTACAGGTTTATATATCCTGGTGGGGACTTAAACCTGAATACACACAGACTCATGGGGACTCGTGTCACAGAAGGGGCCTAAACTGAGCTCCCTCTGCGTACAAAAGAAAATAAATCATACAAAATTAGTTTTTTTGAGAAAGTAACAATGCACAAAGTTTCCTGTGAGGGGTAGGTTTAGGTGTAGGGTTGGTGCAGGGCGATAGAAAATATGGTTTGTACAGTATAAAAACCATAACGCCTATGGAGAGTCCCTACAAGGATAGCTGACCAGATGTGTGTGTGTGTGTGTGTGTGTGTGTGCGTGTGCACACGTTTTTGTGACAAATGAGGACATCAATTTGTATAATGACAAGGGCATGGATATAAGTATTACAAGGTGAAGGTGACTTATGAGGACATTGCCTCATGTCCCCACTTTTCAAAATGCTTATAAATCATACAGAATTAGTTCTTTTTTGGGGGGAAAGTAGAAATGCACAGTCTCCTGTGAGGGCTAAGTTTAGGTGTAGAGCAATAGCACATACTGTTTGTACAGGATAAAAACCATTACGCCTATGGAGAGTTCCCACTTTTCACAAAAACAAACATGTGTATGTGTGTGTGTGTGTGTGTGTGTGTGTGAAAATATTCAGTTTGTTGTCATTAACACTTTCATAAGTAACTGTAATTACATTATGTCTCAGTAGGTTCAGATTAAATAATAAATTGTCATTGCAAACTTATAAAAAAACCATGGCTCCACTTAAGTCGCTGTAGTGCTGTTAGCTTAAATATATAAAGCTATAAAAACTTGAAAAACATGACTTAGTCTAACTCAAGACACAGTTTCAAAATAGATTCTGCAACACTGATTGAAGTCAAAAAAAAAAAGGAGTGAGTGAGGCTAGACTCTTTCAGTAATAGATGGCAAGTATTCGATGTGTCCTGTCGTGTGTGCAAGCATTTGCTAACAGGATGTGAGGGGTACTGTATGAACAGCCCTAATCAGCAAAGAAGTACCCCTCGTGACTCACACACACACACATACACTGAACGGGCCCTGTAGGAAGCCATTCTAAAAAACACAATGCGGTCTTTAGAACCGAGTCAAATGTGAAGAGTCAGAGGAATTCAGAGGTCCCACTCATCATGACAAAAGAGAGATTTATGTCCAGATAAATCTTTGAATACTGTCATTCTTCACTTTCATACATCACTACTTGAAATAAAAAGCAGAAATATTGAAGAAGAAACTGTATTTGAGTGGGTCTTAGTGTAATGCTCATCAACCTCAGTCCTGAGAGTTTCAGCTGCAATGGGAAGCTGCATTAATATAGTTTGTCTTCATTTAGAGTAAATGTCATCAACGGGAAGAGAGTCCAGAGAGAGAATAATGACCATGTTGTGACAGAAAAAGCTCAACATATTCAGACTGTGAGGTAATACAGTCACAAGGGCTATCAAAGTCTCAAACTGAGAGGAAACAGAAATGACAAGAGGGGTCATGAACAGGAAGCTAAGAACATACATCTTAATACACTGAACCACAAGGGGCACATTTGCCCCAAAGCAGCATTACAAAACTTGATAAATCTATGACAGAAAGCAACAGAAATCCTTTCCCATGGTAAATATGTGGCGATATGTATTTTTAAACAGAGGTCAGGCTAAATTGTTTCATTATTTTATTTTTTGGGTAAAATAAATGTATAACTATGAATGTGATACTACTCTTGTGAAAAAGAAGTGAACTCTAGCATAGTTTTAAAAAGAGTACTTATTGCAAATATAATATTTTAAAAGAATAGTGTGAATTGAATGCAATGTTTTTGGACACTTAATTGCATATTCTAATTAAATTAAAAGGTATTATAGTTTAGATTTAAATTAAATGCAATTAGTTGAACTTGCTTTTTGATCCACTTACACAACTTATACGATTTCATAATTCTATTATTGTCTTTGGTCACCAAAATTAACTTTAATGGTAATTTAAATTATAATCAAGTAATTTACATGTGCTTTAGTATGTAAGACAGCACATCAATTTAAGTGTATTTCTTTAAATTACAACAAAATATTAAAACGTTCATTTAAAATGTTCTTTAAAGTAAAACTTTGAATCTGACATTATTACGAAGTGCACTTTTTAAAAGTGTACTTAAGTGTAAAGAGACAGTCATAAAAGTCTAAGTACACTTCAGTAGCCTTTTAGTTCAACACAATTTAGCACACTTATTTTTCACAAGGAAAGTTGACAAATAAAATGTATTTAGTACTTTCCAAAGAAAAAATCCACTTTTGCCATGTACTGTAAAAAGTAAACCTACAATCACATGCAGAACTGATTACTTCCAGACACATTGAGCGATGACACACTAGAGGAGAAACACAAAAGACAAAACACATAAAACTTAATGATGCAAAAACAACATTTTTATTGATTCAGCAGTGTGGGCAATGGTGCTTGAAAGACCAAAAACATGTAACAAAATGGGGCGACAGGGTTACCCAGCAGTTCGCTTTAACACAAAGGTGAGGCAAACGGCCAAGAAAAATACACACTCAGCACACACAAACACACGCTCAATCACCCATCCATCCACACAAACACATGCGCACACAAAGCGTGCTGTCAAATGCCAGAATAATCAACTCTTGTGTGCTGTCCAGACTGAGTTCAGCACCACTGAAGACAACGTAATGCTGTAAATAAACCTTGTGATTCTAGTCACTCAGCTGTGAAAGTATCTCTTTCAGCATGCTGGGAATGACGGGGTCAAACAAACACAATACACATAAGGTAAAGAGATAATATATTCTTATCAATGTCCCAGAGTTGACTAATAAAATAAGCAATGTGGATGAAACATGGATTGTATTGGTGAAGAGTGTAATTTCAGTGCCACTAGTGTCACCAAATGCACGGGAAACATTAAAACAATTGTTGGCAATGTAACTGATCTCTTGTTCTTGTCCTGGATTGTGTTAATAAAACTTGTGCTTCAAGAAGTCTTCCTCTGAAGTATTCACTGAGAAAACAGTGGAACATAGAGTGAGCTAAATGACCTTCCAGCATATTCGACAGCCCTCGTGCTGATACTGAATACATGCTGTTGCTCATGATATACAACACATTTCAATGACAGAGAATTATAAATAAAAAGTGAATTTAAATTACAGAGCTATCTGTAATCACAGGGCCAGTCAATGCTAAACTGAACTGAGAAACTTTACTATCACCTTCTTCCTTGCATCACTATGCATAAAGGGGATGTGTCATTCACAATTCACATACACCCCTTCAAGGGGCAGCATAACATAAACGAGAACTTTCCTTAAAGGAACTATACCCTATTATCATAACATCTCTCCCCCCTAAGAATCAACGTAATTACCCCGGCATAATTTAAATCGGAACTTTCCCTTCAGCCCCATTACAGGCTATTAAACTGTCATTTACAATATCATCTACAAATTAAGCCTTTTAGGTGCTTTCTTTTGACGTTCTGATCTCCTTAAAGTCACTTCACTTTTCTCAGGGAAGTTTGGTACACTGTCAAGAGGTGCAGGTGCCCCCAGTGGCACCAGACCAGCCGTTTCCTCAGAGCTCTGTGCGGGTGGCAGTTGTTGAGAAACCTGCGCTTCTTCCAGCCCAGAACTCCCCATGTTTTCTGACCCTCCCGCTTGATCAAGACAACCCCACTGCTCTGTAGCTGGACAGCTCCTCAGATGATCCTGATGACAACGGTCCTCCCGCCCATCTGACAGCCTTACCACACAAAAACGGGGACCGCTTTTTTTCATGATGGCTCCTGGTAACCTGCGCTGACCTCTGGCGAAATTCCTGACAAAGACAGTCTCCCCTTCCTGTGCTCTTGCATGCCTGTCATGCCAAGCTTTCTGCTTCCATTGCTGGACCCTCATTTTCTCCTCAACATCCAGATGCAGCAAATCCAGGTGAGATTTCAGTTTCCAATCCAGCAACATCTTTACTGGTGCCAAGCCGGTAGTAGTCTGCGGAGTAATCCGATACTGGAACAGAAAACGAGAGAGGTCAGTTTCGACACTTGCCCCTGACATCTTTTTTTTTAAGCCCTCCTTCAACGCCTGCACCGCTCTCTCGGCCAGCCCGTTCGATGCAGGATGGAAAGGTGCTGTACGGATGTGCCTGATTCCATTTTGCTTGACGAATTATTGAAACAGCTATCACGTAAAGGTCGGTCCATTATCAGTGACAACTACATCAGGCAGTCCATGTACTGAAAACACTTGGCGCAGTGTGTATACTGTCAAAGATGCTGTAATGTTTTTCAAGATGTGTGCTTCCAGCCTCTTGGTGTGGGCATCCACCATGAGCAAGAACATTTGCCCTGTGAAAGGACCTGTAAAATCCAAGTGCAACCTGGACCAAGGCCTGTTAGACCACTCCCAGGGCTCGAGAGGAACTGGTGGAGGCATTTTCTTATTTTCCTGGCACTCCTTGCAGTGTTGGACCTTGTTTTCGAGATCTTGATCCATCTTTGGCCACCAGACGTATGCTCTCGCTAAGCTTTTCATGCGTGACATCCCAGGATGGGCTATGTGGACCTCCTGTAACACTCAGGCTCGTCCTGATGTCACCACCACCCTGATCCCCATTGGATGCAACCTCAAAAGATTTCATCTCTGCATCAATGAGAGTGGGTGGCCAACCCTGTAGAACAAATCTTTTGACTTTCGACAAAACCTTGTCTCTTTCCGTCCAAATTCTTATCTGCTTTGGGCTCACTGGTGAGCCATTAAATTTTTCCAGCAGGAACACGGTTTTAGGAGGCAGAGGAGTGGATGCAGGGGTGTCTGGAAGTGGTAACCGGCTTAATGCGTCTGCATTGGCATTTTCCTTTCCTGCTCGATATACCATACAGCATTGATAGGCAGACAATGTCATTGCACACCTCTGTATACGAGCTGACGCCATGGAAGGAATGCTTTTATGCTCGCTGAACAGGCTCATCAACGGCTTATGGTCCATGAAGACTGTGAATGGATGACCATAGAGAAATTGGTGGAAACGTTTCACAGTAAATACAATGGCCAATCCTTCTTTGTCCAGTTGAGAGTACCCCCTTTCCGCTTTAGTATGTGTCCTTGATGCAAATGCAATGGGCTTCTCTGAGTTCTCCTCCATCACGTGCGACAGTACGGCGCCAATGCCATATGGAGAGGCATTACAAGACACTGTCGTCTCTTTCTCTGGGTCAAAACACGCTGACTGACAGCAGCAGATTTTTTACTTTTGTGAAGGCAGCCGCCTGCGCTGCTCCCCACTTCCAGTGGCAATCATGATGCAACAACTAGTACAACAGGGCTAGCACAGTTGATAGATCAGGCAAGAACTTCCTGTAATATGTTACCATGCCCAGGAATTCCCCGCAACAGGCTTTCCATTGTCCTTTGAAAAATGGCCAGGCTAGACACCACCCCAAACACCAGCCTGTTGTATTTAAACAGTCCTTTGTGAGTGCTGATCGTGACGTATTGCTTTGAATCCTCATCTAGCAACAACTGTTGATAGGCGTGACTCATGTCGAGCTTAGTGAAAGTTTTGCCTCCCGCCAGGATTGAGAACAAGTCCTCCACTCTTGGAATAGGGCAAGTCTTCAGTTTTGCAGCCTGGTTCATTGACAGTTTATAGTCTCCACAAATGCGGACTGTACCGTCGTCTTTCAGCACGGGAACAATTGGGGCTGCCCAATCAGAAAACTGAATTGATTCAATGATCCCAAGCTGCTGAAGCCTCTCAAGTTCCTTTTCCACTTTATGCTTCATTGCAAATGGAATAGACCAGGGTTTAAAGAAACGAGGTATGGCATTGGGCTCAACACAAAGTTTCACAGTGGTGCCCCTTTGGGTGCTCAGTTCATCCTTAAACACATCTGGATACCTCGCAACCACATCCTCTGCACAACGGTCTTTTATTAGCAATATCTCACCCCAGTTTAACTTAATTTTACTGAGCCAATCCCGCCCCAGCATGCTCGGCTCTGTTCCTTTGACAACAAGTAAGCGAGCTTCAGCCGCCTGACTGCCATAGGCAATGTTCACATTCACAGCACCCCTTATGGGAATATTCTCCCCAGTATACGTTCTCATTTTAATGGGAGATTCACATAATTCTGGAGTCTGATCATTATACCATAACTTCCCATAAGTCGCCTAACTGATGATTGATGCCGAAGCTCCTGTGTCTATCTCCATCTTAAGACTTTCTCCATTAACTTGAATTGTCGCATAAAGAGGGTCTGAACGTGTTTCACTCAAGTTAAACATTGAATAGGAGGTCTCCTCTTGTTCAGCCTCCCCTATGTGATGTGTCTTCGCGTGAGGTTTTTCACCCATCCTTTGTGTTCTTCAGTTTAGATTTGCCGCCTCTGCATTTCTTTGCTAAATGTCCCTTCTTGCCACAAATATGGCACACTGTCTCTTTCAATTTACAAGCATTTGCATAGTGAGCTCCTCACATCTATAACATTCCACTGTTTTCACTTTAACAGTCTTAGTTACATGAAACGCATCATTTTGCACATTGCCACTTGCTTTCTGAATATCTTTTGCATGTAGTGCTGCCGACTCCATACCTTGTGTGATTTCCATTGCTTTTGTAAATGAAAGCGTCGCTTCCCCCAGCAGTCTGCGTTGAATTACATCATCATTAATTCCGCACACAAGGCGATCACGAGCATGTCCTCCAGCGCGGTCCCGAACTCGAAATGCTCAGAAAGCAGGCGAAGATCGGCCACAAACTTTGCAATAGTCTCCAGACTTACGAAAGTGGCTGTGGAACTTGAAATGTTGCACAATCACTGAAGGTTTAGGGCTGTAGTGCTGCTGGATCAGGTCGATTAAATCTTTGTACGCTAACTCTCCCGGCTTCCGCAGCATTACTAAATTTCTCATGATCTTTTAAGTCTTTGCTCCGCAGACACTTAACAAGATAGAGCGTTTCTTATCTTCGTCGGTGATCTAATTCACGGCGAAGAAATGCTCAAAACGCTCCGTATACTCCAGCCAGTTACCATTTTCTTCCATGAATTCTCCCACAGTTCCGAACATCGCCATAATCCATCCATGCAGGGATACTTCACTCTCGTCAACCCATACGATGCGTTAGCTGAAATGAGTCGTTTATCCTCGTCGCCAAATATGTAATAAATGGAGGTCACACAATGCTTAACTGAACTGAGAAACTTTACTAACTTTACTTAAAGGGGCAACATAACATAAACGAGAACCTTCCTTAAAGGAACTATACCCTGTTATCCTAACACTACCAATCACACTTACCGCTGGCCTTACAGACATGAACTGACTAGCGCAACAGGGCACACAGCACAGAGAAATAGGCAGCCAATAGGAAACCCCGTGTACTCCTTCATACCCAATCATGTTTCAGTGTGATTATTTAAACAGTTAATAATCAGCAAGTGGAGGCACACACTATATAATTATGTTACAGAAGCAGCACAGAGACCGAGTTTATACTTCACATTTTTTAATTACAGTTTAATTACAGTCTGCATATTAAATATTTAAGTTTGGTCACACTTTAATTTAAGGTCCCATTCTTACTTTTAAACATCTTAACTAGCTAATCAAGGTCTTCAGTATTACCAGAATTTCCAGGTAGGTTGGAGAAACTCTGCAGGGCATTGACCTTGCAGAAGCAGGTTAGGACACCCCTACTTTTAACCTTTTGAAGTTTAACACTTAACATTTCTTGAATAGCTTGGTTGGGTTTTCTCAAAAAACAAAGGCAAGCCTTCTAAAGCAGCTGTCCTTCTGTGAACAATTTCTGTCATCTTGAAAAACATATAGGCATCAGATGCTCCAAACAGACACGAAAGTTTGTTCTGTCAGGAACTGTTTACTGATGACAGATCACTGAGTTTCAACACATTCAGAATGTTTTCATTTGTATTTTGTTGTGTTTAGTGATTCTGAATGGATCTGTATAGTAGTAGGCTACATATGAAGTCCTTGGGCACCTCCCCGTTGTCTTGTTTGGTATGGCAGGTTGACTTGTGCTAATTTGTTAAAGTGACTGTATAATTGAGCTTTACATACTTTTACTTTTAAGTTGTAAAGAATATCTGCAGTGACATTTTTGCAAAGTATGTTTGCGAAAAAGAACACTAAATGTTTAAATCTATCTTGAATTTGTTTTGTTTAAAAATAATTACATGGAATTAAAAAAAGTAACAACACAAAAAAAGGTTGGGGGGAGGGGGGCCTTGGAGTAAAAAAAGGTTGAGAACCACTGTTCTAGTGTGAAGATATTAATGAAGGATACAACAGATCGAACCTTCGCGGCCTACCCTAAACCTCAGAATTTATAGCGTGCTGGTGACAACAGGATTTTTATTCAAGCAAAATAGCGGGTGATAGTTCTGTGGCGGCCAATGAATACACTTATAAATTTAATTATTGTGTTTGATTTTACTCAATTAGCTAGCAAAACAAATGTTAAAAGTCAGGGTTTTTTCTTAACAAATGTGAACTTTAATAAGTTACAACTGCACAGATTCATTGTTAGGTGGTCTAAGCCAAAAGTTGTTGTATTTATTAAATTGAGGGCTGAATATGATAATTCCTTTACTGTGGAGGTATTACTTTTCCCTTTCGATACTTCACTCGTACTGCGTCGCTAGACGCTAATTGGAAAACTCCTTCTTGGCGTTTAGTCTTAACCCCAGATCTTTCATGTGGGCGCGAACGACATCTCGATGCCGAACCGCCAACCGCTCTGATTGAGCGAGAATCAATCAATCGTCGATATAATTGAGTATGCGGATGCCCTGCAGTCGCAACGAGACCAGTGCCGCATCCACACACTTGGTGAAAGTGCGGGGTGAGAGTGCTAGGCCGAAAGGAAGAACCCGATACTGATACGCTTTGCCCCCAAAAGCGAACCTCAGGAACTTCCTGTGAGAGGGAAGGATGGATATATGGAAATAGGCATCTTTGAGATCTATCGTGACAAACCAGTCCTCGGACCTGATTTGAGACACAATCTGCCTGATAGTGAGCATCTTGAACTTCAGCTTTCTGACTGAGCGGTTCAGGACGCGCAAATCCAATATGGGCCTCAGCCCCCCATCCTTCTTTGGAACAACGAAGCCGGCGTGGACTTCGTAAGGAGGAACCAACTCGATGGCTTCCTTCCTCAGCAAAGTATCGACCTCTTGTTCCATGACCAGAGCCTGCTCGGGGCAGACCGTGGTCACGCAAACCCCGTTGAATGGCGGAGGTGGCCCATCGAACTGGATGGCGTAACCAATCTCTACCGTCCGCAGGACCCAAAGAGACACGTGTGGCAGGTGCTGCCAGGCTGCCAAGTGATCTACTAAGGGAATCAGTCTCTCGAGACTGACCTCTGGTGTTAGAGAAGCGGCCAGACCGCTGTCTCGACACGGCGTACCAGGACGAGACGCGTAATCTAGCGGCTGGGGCGAGCTTCTCAGGCCCGCTAACGTCACAGGCGGAGTAACCTGAGAGGCCTCAGGTCTGCCTTCGGCTTCGAGGCCCCCGATGCAGAGCGCCGCTACCCTCGGCTCCGCCGCGGGGGAGCGCGAGAGGCGATGCTCTGTTTCTGCGCAGCCCTGTGTGAGGAGCTGGTATGCGGAGGGAACTGCTCCCGCCCAGCAGCCCCAAGAGTTAGAGAGCGGCGGGGGAGAAACCGCTGAAACGCCTCCGCCTGCTTGTGAGCCTCCTGAAATCTGTTGACGACCGAACTCACAGAGTCGCCAAACAGACCAGAAGGCTGAAGCGGGGCGTCCAAGAGGCAGACCCTGTCTTTCTCCTTTATATCTGACAGGGTCAGCCACAAATGCTTCTCCGTCACCACCATAGCTGCCATTGAGCGGCCGATGGCACGGGCCAACTCCTTAGTGGCGCGGAGGGCAAGATCAGCGGTTCTCCTAAGCTCTGAAATATCTTCTGGCCTAAAATCACCTCCCTCGTCTAACTCTCTCAGCAGTTCGGCCTGGCACGCCTGTAACACTGCCATAGTGTGCAGACACGCACCGGCCTGACCTGCTGCCGCATACCCCCTGCCCACTAGGGATGATGTGGTGTGCAGAGGCTTAGTGGGCAGGGTAGGAGCCTTCAGAGCCGACGCCCCCGCGGGTGACAGATAGCTCGCGAGCGTCTGTTCGACCCGGGGCATCGCTCTGTACCCGCGCGCGTCCAGCTCCCGCACATTACCATAATAATGTGAAGCGGGAATGAACGGGCGGGATGAAAAAGGTTTTGCCCACGATCTCGACACCTCGTTGTGGAGATCGGGGAAAAACGGGAGGCTCCTATGCAGAGGTGGCTGCACAGGAACTTTCTCGGGGGGCCAACTGATGTCTAGTTTGGCCACTGCCCGTGTAACCACCTCTAAAAGCTCCTCATACTGGGGCGGAGGCGGCGAACCCTCGTCAACGCTCGCCGTCTCAACCTCCTCGGAGGAAGAGAGACGAAGCGTTGAGTCCTCATCTCGGGAGGAAGGAACTGCTTCCCCGAGAGACGGGACACCAGATCTGGCGGATACGGGAAGAGATAGGGACATGCCCGTCTCACTCTCGCCAGCCAGATCAGCCTGTGAGCCCCACGAGTGCAGCCGCCGCTCTGCCTCGGCACGAGCGGGACCAGCACCGTGCGGGGAGCTCACAAAGGTTTTAATAGTTTAAGATGCTTGAGGAACAAGGATTAAAAGTAATTGAAAAAAATAGTGACTGCCTTAAAATGAAGGTCACAATTAAAGTCTTGGAATCGTTATTTATTTATTTGTTTGTTTATTTATTTATTTAGGCTATTGTTTGCAATTAAAAAGAAATTCCCAAGTGTCAAATAACTTGAATGATTAGCTTGTTTGTCAGTAATCTTTGCAAAAGGTGAAACTCATTCAGCCTCTTTGAAGTTTCACTAACTAAAGTGAACTACTTAGTTGCTCAACATTCCTTCCCTTGGTGTGGTAGGACAGGGAGGAGGCAGAGGTGTATAAAAGTGCGCTCCTGTGTGATAGGATCAGTGTTCAAGTTCTCTGCGCATGTGCCAGACTCCTCAGGATGTTGCTGTTGCTGCTGCTACTGCTGCAATTTTTGTTAATGAGTGGAGCCACTGATCCGTAAGAGCCTTTATGATTACTATCTTCACAAATACCAGATAACACAAGGTAGAGTAACGAGGAAAAGATCGAGGACCAGACAAATGTCTAACACAACTATAGTAGACACTGATAAAAAGTTTAGGACAACTGCACTTTTCTGTTCTCATATGCAACAAACTGTAAACATTTTATAAAAATGTTTCAGTAATAACTTACTGTAAGAGAGACACAGAGATTGTTGCAAGCATTATGGGAAAAATTGTGTATATTATTATATATTATCATTATATGCTGTTTCAGCTATTAAATCTGAGTTAAAGGGGTCATGACATGGATTTTTTTTATATATATGTTCCTTGAGGTTTAATTATAATGATAATAAAGTTTTTTTGCACAAAACAACAACAACAACAACAACAACTAATAAATATGTGGAAAAACTATTATTTTTAACCCTCATTCTGACCCTCTGTCTAAAATGACCTATATTTAAGGGGCGGGTCCTTTAAGGCTTACCAGTAATCGGCCACGGTTGGCCATGATTGGTTAACGTCATTGCATAGGAAAGAGTATCACTGCCCCATCACTATTGCATGTGTTTTGACAACATGATCGAAATAGAACGGTTATTTCAGACTAAACATTATGAAATCATATACTTACTGTGGGAAGGCGAAACAGTAGGAGTAGAAAAAATGGAATGACGTGCAGTACAAAAATGTATGCAGAATGCAAAAATGGGTGCTTTTTTGGAAGGTCTAGCGTATTTACAGTGAAGGACAAAACAAAAATAAATAAAAATTTAACTAAAATGAACTTAACTTCTATGAGTCCATAAGCAGAACTGAATAAACTCAGGTAGCAAGCTTAAGCCACACCTACAAAACAAGCCATAAAAATGGGAACAAACTGAAAAGCTTGCAACAGTCAAATTAAACAATATAAAGACAAAACACAACAAAATGTATAATTCCCAAACAAATACTATAAGATAATTCATAATAGTGCCACATTTATACTGCACCAAGCACTTACAAAAGATTTGCCTTTTTTTATTATTTAATGAAAGTGCACTCTTCCATAAAGACACCCAATGGAGATTCCAGGCACAACTATAGAAATTCCATGTCACTTCCTCAACTGTGTATTAACCCAAAACAACCCTAGGCTCATGCAACACTAAACTTATGCTCTTAAAACAGTTTATTGTCATTGGATGGATTATGCAAGTCTCTTAATGCATTTCATTGTGTTTTGTCTTCTTTCAGCATATACCTGGTGACAGTCACATCCCAGGTGGTGGGTGGCAACACAGAGATTCTGTGTGCACATATCAGTGAGCCCAAAGAACTACTTTCTATAGTGGTAACTTTGAGAACTGACCATCGCAGCCTGACCATTCTACAACAGGGCTTCATTACAAATGATTTCTACAAATGTGTTCCTTTTAAGGTCGGTATACTCAATATACTGTAGCATATCTCTTTTCTATATATCATGTGTGCACAAAATTTATAACGTGACATTAAGGTTAAAGAGCCTTTCCATAATTTGCAAGTAAAACCCTAAAACGTTTTACTTTTCACTACTGAATTGTTCAGCGAGCCCTGCGTTCTTGATGTTGATTTCAAACAGTTTGCAGTCTGTAAGTGGAGTTATACGCTCAATATTTTCTTGATTTGTATTTTCCAGGTCCCTGTTGTCACTGTAGAGTCTGTGGCATCCGTCGATGTTGCAATCCGAGGGGCCAAAACATCCCTGAGCAAAACCACTGAGATCCTCATATACCCCCCAAAAAATCTTCTTTTCATCCAATCAGACAAGCCTATCTATAAGCCTGGACAAACAAGTAATGTCTTTGTAAATTATTCCAAAATAGATTAAGTTGTTCTTATTACAATTTTTCTCGATTGCTAAAACACTATAACCAGGCTTTCGAACAAAAATTTCAAAACCATAATGCCATTTTTAATAAAGCACACCCATTTCCTAAAACTATAGACACTATTCCCCTGCTTTGACACATGAGTCAGATATGATGAACTGTTACCGCAAAACTCTACACACAAATCCCTACATTTCTCAGTGCTTACGCCATGTGGACATTTAGAAAGCACTAGCATTCAATATTGTTCACTCACGTCTGCACAGTTTGAGCTCAATTAGCACACAATTACCCAAGTGGAAATTCGATTGATAGATAACAGGGCCAAAGTATGCTTACAGTTTTTCTCAGTGGCTTTGGTGCAGTTCTCAGATCAGAAATTAAATCCTCAAAACTACTCTGTTCAACCTCCACATCATCTAGTCACTTGTGCACATCATAAACATCTTCTCATTCTTTTGAACAAGTTGCGATTGCTTTGATACATCCATGCAACTGATTATGTACATTTGTCTGTGGTTTCCTACATCATCAGTTACTATTGTCATGTTGCTGAAAATGTATTATATAGTTCTGTGCTATAGTCTTACCCCTCAAAACATCTAGTCATCACTGAATTCAATAATGAAATGCCTTTAACTGAAAATCTTTTGTTTTTATCTTTTCATTTTACATTATTGACACTATTTTCCTATTTTGATATTGTGCAGTTGCTTTGACACAATTTGCATTGTTAAAAGCGCTATATAAATAAAGGTGACTTGACTTGACTTAGTCATTACTTCATAAGTCATTACTGTAAATGCAAAATGGTTTATCTAGTTGTCATAAACTGTCAAGCATATTTTATACACATTTCTATTAGATTTGATAAATTTGCCATGAATTGTTCAAGTGAATCTTGACTTTCATTAATGAAGAGACTACAGATCAACCAATGACAAATCAGTTGGTTTGCATGAACCTTCAATTGGAAAGCATATTTAGACGGAGGACAACACGAGAGTTACAAATTCTGACAGTGGACTTTCTCATTTTTATTTTCGCCTTTGTGCCCATATTTCTTTTCTATTTCACAGTGTCATTGTAATGTTTTTTTGTTTTGTTTTGTCAGACCACTAGTAAAAGTGTAACTGTGAATCATATTCAGTCTTTTTCAATCAATTTCCCACATACAGTAATGTGTAAATGTATACTTTTCAAATGGATATATAGCATACATAAGAAGTGCCGCCTTCTGCATTTCAGTACAGTAACTGTCATCCAAACTGTTGCCATAGGTAATACTAACAGAGTGCACTGTTATATTGACAACACGACTAAGCCTTTTGCCTATAATGTTTGTGAACAATGACACAAGGACTTTTCATTCTGATGGCACTGATATGTTCATTGACAAAAATACTTACTTTTGAGAGATGAACTAAAGATTTAGAGTAAGTTACAGGCTTTTGCAGGAAATCCATTGTGTGGTGCTTTGAGAAAAGCACATACTTCTTTGCAAATATTAAGGATGATTCGAGAAATGCACCAAAGTGACTGAGAAAAGCTGTATTCTGTCACGGTACGCCGTGAAAAGACGAAGTCTGGGTCCAAGTGCAGGTGAGGGTATTTAATGGAAACAAAAAGGCCAACACGGCACAAAAAACGAAACAGAAAAGGTCTGGGATACCAGACGGCAGCACAGTACATGTATCCCAGACCACAGCAGACACTAGAAACAAAACACTGTAACACATTTACACACGCCAAATAATGCAACCAGACAGAGTGGTAGGAGAGGGGAGATTAAATAGTCCGTGGCAATTGGGAACAGCTGTGGGTGTAATGAGTGGGACAGGTGTGTGTAATGTGACAGGTGTACGTGATGTGGCAGGTGTACGTGATGTGGCAGGTGTACGTGATTACGTGAGGTGAGTCCGGGTGGAAGGGAGATGGTGACCTCTGGTGGCGACAGGGAGAAGCGCAGGGCCCGGACTCGTGACATGACCCCTCCTTTAAGGAACGGCTTCCAGACGTTCCACAAGATCCCCCCAAAAGTCCAGAGGGAGGTGGAACAGGGGGAGGGATGGTGGGCCAGGCCCGTGTAGAGGAAGGGAACCTGGGCTCTGAGGCAGCGCCGGCGGGATGGAGACCCAGGGCAGAACCGGCGGCCACCACCGCGGTGAGTGTGGAGCTGCAACCCTGGAGCGGGCAATGGTGGGCTCCACCGCTTCGGGGGGCACATCAGGGTGGGGAACATCAGCAAACACCGCTCTCACGGGGGCTTCGTGAGCGAACACCGCTCTCTCGGGGGCCTCGTGAGCGAGCACAGCTGTCTCGGGAGCCTCGTGAGCGAGCACCGCTCTCTCGGGGGCTTCGTGAGGGAGCACAGCTGTCTCGGGAGGAACGTGAGCGAGCACAGCTGTCTCGGGAGGAACGTGAGCGAGCACAGCTGTCTCGGGAGGAACGTGAGCGAGCACAGCTGTCTCGGGAGGAACGTGAGCGAGCACAGCGGTCTCGGGAAGAACGTGAGCGAGCACAGCTGTCTCGGGAGGAACGTGAGCGGTCACCATCGCCTCGGGAACCTCGTGAGCGAACACCATCGCCTCGGGAGGAACGTGAGCGAACACCGCTCTCTCGGGGGCTTCGTGGGGGAGCACAGCTGTCTCGGGAGCTTCGTGAGGGAGCACAGCTGTCTCGGGAGCTTCGTGAGGGAGCACAGCTGTCTCGGGAGGAATGTGAGCGAGCACAGCTGTCTCGGGAGCCTCGTGAGCGAGCACCGCTCTCTCGGGGGCTTCGTGAGGGAGCACAGCTGTCTCGGGAGCTTCGTGAGGGAGCACAGCTGTCTCGGGAGCTTCGTGAGGGAGCACAGCTGTCTCGGGAGCTTCGTGAGGGAGCACAGCTGTCTCGGGAGCTTCGTGAGGGAGCACAGCTGTCTCGGGAGGAACGTGAGCGAGCACAGCTGTCTCGGGAGGAACGTGAGCGAGCACAGCGGTCTCGGGAAGAACGTGAGCGAGCACAGCGGTCTCGGGAAGAACGTGAGCGAGCACAGCGGTCTCGGGAAGAACGTGAGCGAGCACAGCGGTCTCGGGAAGAACGTGAGCGAGCACAGCGGTCTCGGGAAGAACGTGAGCGAGCACAGCTGTCTCGGGAGGAACGTGAGCGGTCACCATCGTCTCGGGAGCCTCGTGAGCGAACACCGCTCTCTCGGGGGCTTCGTGAGCGAACACCGCTCTCTCGGGGGCTTCGTGAGCGAACATCATCGCCTCGGGAGGAACGTGAGCGGGCACAGCTGTCTCGGGAGCCTCGTGAGCGGACACCGCTCTCTCGGGAGCCTCGTGAGCGAGCACAGCTGTCTCGGGAGCCTCGTGAGCGAGCACAGCTGTCTCGGGAGGAACGTGAGCGAGCACAGCTGTCTCGGGAGGAACGTGAGCGGCCAACGCCGCTCGCACCGACATCAGCGAGGGTTCCCGCACGCTGCGCATCAGACCAGGATGCTCCGGAAGCGGGCGCGAGGCACTGGGCGCGTCCGCCGCCGTCCCCCGGGTCGCCACCTCAGGAGAACTGTGAACGGGCTCCGCAGCTAACTCCAACCTGAAGGCTGAGCCGCTCACCTGCAGAGCCAGGTTAATGTAGTCCTCCAGCGACTCCCCGGGGTCCCAGTAAGGTACCAGGGACTTGAAGGGCTCAGCCAGGCCTCCCCAGAAAGAAGACCATGAGGCAGGTCTTCTCCGTCGCCGACTGACGAGCTCCTTTAATGAAGTCCCTGGCATAATCCTCCATGCTCCGGTCTCCCTGGCGGATGTGGAGAAACCTCCCTGCTGGAACCATCTTTGCTGGTTGCATTCTGTCACGGTACGCCGTGAAAAGACGAAGTCTGGGTCCAAGTGCAGGTGAGGGTATTTAATGGAAACAAAAAGGCCAACACGGCACAAAAAACGAAACAGAAAAGGTCTGGGATACCAGACGGCAGCACAGTACATGTATCCCAGACCACAGCAGACACTAGAAACAAAACACTGTAACACATTTACACACGCCAAATAATGCAACCAGACAGAGTGGTAGGAGAGGGGAGATTAAATAGTCCGTGGCAATTGGGAACAGCTGTGGGTGTAATGAGTGGGACAGGTGTGTGTAATGTGACAGGTGTACGTGATGTGGCAGGTGTACGTGATGTGGCAGGTGTACGTGATTACGTGAGGTGAGTCCGGGTGGAAGGGAGATGGTGACCTCTGGTGGCGACAGGGAGAAGCGCAGGGCCCGGACTCGTGACATATTCAGGTTTGAAACAATGGATCCAGAGAGATGTGAAGGAAGAGGTCAATGACACCACAGAGGAGGAGGAGAAGGAGTAGGGAGTGGGAAAAAAATGAAGGAAGAGTAGAAGGTGGAGAGGAAGTACAAAGAGGAAAAGGAGGAAGAGGAGAAGGAGAAAGATGAGGAGGAGAAAGTGGAAGAGCAGGAGGAGAAAGAGGAAGAGGAGGAGAGAAGGAGGAGTACGACAACATGGAAGAGAAAGAGGAAGGGCAAGAAGACAAGCAGTCTCAGATATTTTAGATGATGGGTGCCAGGGTTGGATTTTACCCTCGATGCCTGGCCAAGCCCACTATAGCCTGTGATGTTGAAGAGGTTCTTTGGCCTGTCCCAGACCATAGACGGGATGCTGGGGCAGAATAATTGTTTTTGTTGTTGTTTGCTGTATTGTACTGTACTCTACAGTACATTAAATTAAGGAATAAAACATATGGGGAGTGCCACAAGCAACACTTATGTCCAGTTTTTGTAGTATTGTTTTGAATTGATCTCATCTGTGTGTAAGACTGTGTTGTAGTGTGTGTGTTTTTGAGGGTTTGTGTGTCATGCCTGAGAGCAAAGTTTGGTTTTTCAGCAGTGTTGAAGAGTTTCTGTTTAGAAGAGGCATAATTTCAAGAAATGTGTTTAAGCAATGTAGAAAAATTGTAATACGAGCCTGTGAGCCTTTTTTTTTTCATTGCATAATGTATGTGTTAATATTGTATGTCAATTTATTTTCTTCCCCAGTTAAATTTCGCATTGTGTCTCTGGATTCCAATCTCTTGCCTCACAATCAAATGGTAAATTTAATTTAATTTATGTGAAAAAAATTTTCAGTTGAAGTGCTGGTAAAATATATTTATATTCTTTTGATCTAACTATCTATACTTTTCTTCTTTCTTACTCTTGCAGTTTGGAATTGTAGAACTCCAGGTAAAACCCTTAAAGCAGCCACAAGCTGTTCATTGTTACTTTACTTTTTAGTCACTTAGCAGACGCTTTTATCCCAAACCACTTATAAATGAGGACAACTTTACTTAAATGCATGTCGATTCCACTGTGCCATCTATAGGACCCTTATTCAAATCGCATTGGTCAGTGGTTGAATCGGACAACAAGGATTGGCATTTGGATCTGTCCCACTCCATGTCTCCAGAAGCCGCTCAGGGTTACTACACGATCACTGCTTGGGATGATAAGAACCAACAAATATCACACAGCTTTGAAATTAAAAAATATGGTCAGAACCAGGATTTAACTTTTGGCAGTCCAAGACTGATCAGTTTTTAAAGTGTGCAATCTTTTTAAGTTTTTTTTTTTTTTTTCACATCTCTTTTAGTTATGCCAAAATATGAAGTGAGCATTGATTTTCCATCCGTTATAACTGTAATGTTTTTGGACTCTTAATTGTATGTAATGCACCATCATTGAATATTTCTTGCATGCCTTAGGCACACCGGGGTCAAGTTCAGGGTCACAACCAGGGTAAGTTCTCCTCCAATAGTAATCATAGCTATGCTCACATACTTCAGCATTCATAGACCCCAGCACAGGCTTGCCATAACTGTATCTAAAGACAATGAAAAACAGCATTTCATCAGGCTGAACATATCACTCTAACACAGGTATGAATCTCATTTATCTTCAAGAAATTAAAAGTTTTAGTGAAAAAAAAACAAACAAAAAAAAAAAACATTACTTTGCACAAACTTTCAGAGTGACCTCTTTGTCTTGGACAGAGGAATAACACATTTCAGCAGGGCTGCTGAGAACAATACATTCTGTTTTTCTTGTCTGTTATATTAAACACAAACAGTCCAAAGCTGCATCACAATTCACATCTGTGATGGTTTTCTATAATGTTTCAGCTCGTTCCAGTTCTAACAGATTTTTTTCTCTCTCTCTCTTTTATGTATGTATGTTGCATGTAAGTATTAACTTCCAACTGAATTTAACACTAGTGGTATTAAAGTACCAACAACTTTAAAGTCCTTTTTTACACATTGATTATAATGTTTCAGCTGGAACATTATAGAAAACCATCACAGATGTGAATTTTGATGCAGCTTTGGACTGTTTGTGTTTAATATAACAGACAAGAAAAACAGAATGTATTGTTCTCAGCAGCCCTGCTGAAATGCGTTATTCCTCTGCAGAAATGTACTTTCATTTGTTTGGAAAGCAGTGGACTGTTGAGATATTTTCCCTGTTTCTTGCTCTCTCTCTCTAGATGAAGGAGATTTCAGTTGCCTGCAAGCCCAGAGTAATCGGAATCAAATCAAAATGTATCTCATTGCTCCAAGCACTGGGCAAATACTTTTTTCCCAAGGGCATGTGCTGTGCCATAGAACTAAAATAATTTGTTGGAATCATTCTTTTATTCTCTTGTGCCACAAATTTCAAATAAAAAGCATAATTTCACTCACTCTGTAAATTAATTTGTGTTTCTGGACAGCTTTTTAAAAAGAAAAACAACATTGAATCTCTAGCAATAAATAGTATGCAATAGAGTTTTATTGCAGCCAATACTGCAGAATTATTATTGCATCAATTTGAGCTTTTTCACGCATAACAAATCACACATTTTATCACCAAAAAACTAATTTCCCATGCAAGGTCAGAGTGCGTGTACAATATCTGACAAAAACGCTGATCATTTGTTTCCTGTTCTGGCCCTGTTCCTGTCCAGACCCAACACGAGGAAACAACTCAGTAACCTGAACCCATAACATGCCCTTACATTTATTATTCTAACTAATGCCTGTAAGAGTCACTCAGAAAACGGCCTGATGACATCACCCAATGCCCCAGGTGATGCCGATACAAGCCATAAAAGGCGGAGGTCTTAAGTAAATAAAAGCCTTCATCTAGCCCACTGTGTTTTTCAAATGACACACATGAGCAACTATTTTCTTCAGCTTTTATTTATTTTTATGTGTGTGATCTATTGCTCAGTTGAATTGGTGGGTGGGCATTTTTATTTTCATAAAGGGCTAGTTGTCACATTTCTTACTCAAGTGAATATTTCTTTAGGAAGGTTTATTTGTGAAAGTTATTTTTACACATAGCTTAAAGTGTTAACTATTGAATATTTCCACTAATATTGCCCTCCAAAAAAAAAAAAAAGATAAAGTTAACTGAGAAGTTTGATCAAAATCTGAACTGTAAACAGTTTATAAACATGATAAAGGTCAGTATGATTATTATTGTTTTTGAAATAAATTTTTTACACTCACCAAGGCTGCATTTATTTGATCAAAAATACAATAAAAACAGTGATACTTTAAAAGATAATTTGAATTTGAAACAACTCTTCTCTATTTGAATACATTTTAAAATGTAATTTATTCCTGTGATGCAAAGCTGAATTTTGAGCAGCATTACTTCAGTCTTCAGTGTCTCAGAAATCATTCTTATATATTGATTTTGCTGCTCAAGAAACATTTCTTATTATTATCACTGTTGAAAAAAGTTGTGCTGCTTCATTTTTTTTTTTTTTTGGGAAATCGTGATGAACAGCCTGTATTTGAAATAGAACATTACAGAACTATTAATTAGATAATAATTTTTTATTGTCACTTTTGAAAATGTTATATATCCTCACTGAATAAAAGTCCTAATAAAAGCCTTTTAATTAGTTTTTTAAGAATCTTATTTTATTATTTAATATAACAAAAATATTATAAATAATATTAATTTAAATTTATAACATTTAAAACATCTGATAACTTTTTTTGAATATACAGGTACATCTCAAAAAATTTGAATATCGTGAAAAAGCACAAATCATCACTGACTGTGGAAACTTCACACTGGACTTCAAGCAACATGGATTCTGTGAATTTATACTGTAGGGATGGTCATTAATTGAAACTCAAATGTAAACTTATTTTTTAAATAATTTACAAGAAAAAATTAACTTTTTCACGATATTCTAATTTCTTTTTTTTAGATGTACCTGTATGCTATATGTTTTACAGTAATTGCATATACTGAGATTTTGAAACAATTTACAACTTCCTTGTAATAACTCTGTGTGACAATTTCCCCAAAGTTTTAACTCGTATAAAATCTGATCTGCAGGTTCAAAGCACTGAGAAAATCAAACACACATTTATTTAATACATTAACCAACCAACCCACCCTACATAAACTGGGTCAAAATAAACGATGGGGGCAATAAACTAAATTTCTCAAGATAATTTTTTGAAGGGGACACAAATAATACAGCTAAAATTGTACTTGTAAGGATAAGTATAAACAGAGGAATGCCTTACTACTATTAGTATAGCAGGGAGACCTTGCCAAATTAGACAACTCCAAGGTGTTGTTGTGTCCGTTGTAGATATTATTCGTCAAGCAAGCAGGTAATGTTATTATTGCAAACATAAGGGACTCATCGAAAAATACATTGGCATAATCTGTATTAAAAAGAAAATAATCACTTCATCCGATGTTTAAATAAAAAAATAGCTCTGACAGCCTACTTACCGGACTTGTGTGTAGGTTGATGCAGGATTGCCAAGTTTTCGCAACAAAACCCACCCAATTGCTACTCAAAGGTAGCCCAAAACTAGCCCAATTGTGTTTCGAGGATTCTCCGGTAAAGTTCGCATTCCAGGCCAGGGGCTAAATATCACGTTATCGGCAACAGTGTTAAAGTAGGCCAGTTTCGCGGGAAAACCAAGGACTTGCCAACACTGAGGTGATGTAAAAAAAAAGGTGACCGCCTTGCTGTCCTACACATTCACTCTTGCTGGAGATGAACAGATGAGACAGAACCTCCTCTCCAATCTGGACAAGCAGGCCAAGAGAGAAGGTACCATTTTTAGATATTTTTTTTTTTTTTTAATAAAGTGTTTTAGTATTGTTCGTCTTATTTATTAATATAAAGGCGTTTTGAGTAAAAAAATTAAGTTTTTGTTTGCCTAAATATTTAGCTTTTAATTTTAGTTTCAGAATTTAATTGAATGAATTTCTTTATAGTACAGAGCCCCACATTTCGGCTGAAAAGGACAAAGACTGTGGCCATGAATTAAGAATTTGTTCCTATAACTTTAATTTCTTTTTTAGTTTCTAATTTGTGACCACATTTTACTTTCTCTCATTTTAGTTCAATTGTGGCCACTACTTACTAATTAGTTCACGTTTTAATTTGGTTTTATTGTGGACAATCCATGTCATGTGCTAGACAAGGCATGAACTACGGTGTAGTTATCATGTTGTAAAGGAGAAAACCCAGAAAAAAATAGGAAATACAAATACTATTTCTTAAAATACTGCAAATCAAATTAGGTACATGTTAACTATTTAACAATGTTGTTGTTTTTTTTTGTGTACTCCATTACAAATTTCTCTGGACCCCAGTTTGAAAAGCCCTGATCTAGATTATTCTGCTGCTTTTAATAACTACAATCATCATCCTTCAATGTTCCAGTTTTCTTGCCCTGCTTATTTCAGGTGTTGGACGATATTGGACTCGGGCTAATAATGCACAACCGATGGGGTCTGTGGAGGTAGAGATGAGTGTCTATGTATTGCTGGCTCTGCTCTCGGGACCCTCAATGCCTGGATTTGGACTGGGCTACTCTGCTGGCATCGTGCACTGGCTAAGCAAGCAGCAGAATGCATATGGAGGCTTCTCCTCTACACAAGTGATGTTATTTATCTCATGCAGCGTTTTTTAGATCCAAGTCTTTTTAATGAGTTTCATTATTGACTGTCGCTCCCTCTCTCTTTGTGAACAGGATACTGTAGAAGCACTCCAGGCCCTTGCTAAGTACAGCGCTGCCACCTACAATGCAGAAGGATTCATTAGCGTAACCGTGACCTCCCCCTCTGGCCAGAAGAACCAGTTCACTGTGAACCAGAACAACAGGCTGCTTTACCAGGAGAAACAGCTGCAGGAAGCCACTGGCACATACAAGCTCAGGGCAGAAGGCAAAGGCTGTGTGTTTGTGCAGGTCTGTGCACTGCCTCTTTTGATGCACATATTGATTCCAAGGAATAGTGCATCTAGGAATGAAAGTTCTCAACCATGTAATTCCAAATCTGAGACTTCTGTGATCAATTGTATGCGTGTACTGTTTGTTTATAAAAGTGATATAAATTACCTTGCATTTGATGCCATTTTTATTTTTTTCTCAGTTTGCCTTGCACTACAATATCCTGCCTCCTCCAGACTCTTTGGCCTTCAAAATCAGTGCAAATACTGGGGTTTGCAGCAACACAAGGAACCCAGCTTTTACACTAACCACTACTGTAAGGTGAGCCACACCGGTTTTTAAAAATACTTTTTTTTTTTTTACATTTGTGCAAAAATACATTTTATAATTCATTTAAAGACTTGCTGTGCATGCTGTCATTTAAAGGGACGTTATCATGTCCTTGCAAACATGTATGACTTTAACTAATCATTTAAATACTAGAAACTAGCCAAACGTATTGGACGTAAACAAAAATGCATGTATACATGCGCACTATTGTTCAAAGGTTTGTTTTTTTCAATTGCTTTTTGAGTGAGACTTGCATTGCTCAAGTGACTGTAAAGGCATAAATGTTACAAAAATGTATTTCAAATAAATGCTGTTCTTTAATTCTTTCTATCCTGGAAAAAGCATTACACAAATAATTGTTTTCAATATAAATATAAATAACTGTTTCTTGAGCTTCAAATCAGCATAATTATTTCTGAAGAATCATGTGACACTGAAGCAATGATGCTGAGAACTCAGCTTTGCCATCACATTAATAAATGACTTAAAACATTCAAATATAAGGTATTGTAAATTGCTGATTTTGCTTTTTTTTTAATTTTTTTATCAAATTCTTGAAGACTTTAAAAAAAATAAAAATAATAATAAATAAAAAAAATAACCTCCCCGGACTTTATTTTTTATAGACATTACCATTCAATTTACATAGAAGTCATGCAGACTGCTGTAACAAATAAAGAAAGTGACAGATTCAACCTACTTTATGGCCTAATAGACTCGTTTTCTGTCTGTCAGACTACACACAGAACAATGTGTGGTTGCAAACTGTTTGTGATTGTTGAAACGATTGTATGACAGGTATAGTGGCACACGAGAGAAGACCAACATGGTGATCATTAACATCAGGCTCCTGTCTGGGTTTAAGCCGGATGAGACGTCTCTGCAGGCAGTGAGTGTCTCTTGAAGGGCTCTGGTCCTCTTTTGATCAAATTATGTAGCCAGCATTTGATTATTCTCATTCGTTCCTCTGTCTCCACAGTTAAGGGAAGACGCCACCATCAAACGTGTGGATCTGGACGAGGATCATGTCATTTTCAATTTGGATAGTGTAAGTGTTTTTCAAATACCTCAAGGGGTTCATAACCTTTTCGGGATTGCAGATATTTTGACAATATAAGGGATAAACTGACCCTATTTACTTGGCGAAATAGTTCACCCAAAAATGAGAAAAATGGGCTGAAAATGTACTCCCTCTCAGTACAGCTCAGTCCAATCAAGATATTGAGGGGTTTGTTTCTTCTTCATCAGATCAGAGTTGGAGAAATGTAGCATTGCATGACTTGCTCTGCAGTGAATGGGTGCCATCAGAATGAGTCCAAACAGCTGATAAAACCTTACAATCCACACAACTCCAGTCCATCAGTTAATATCCAGAGTAGCGCAAATCTGCATGTTTGTAATCCATCCTTAAACTGGAGTTGTGTGGATTACTTTTGGATTATTGTAAGGTTTTTGTCTTTTTGAATTCTCATTCTGACGGCACCCATGCACTGCAGATGAACCACTGGTGAGCAAGTGATGTCTACATCTTGGCACGAGTGACTAAATTTGAACTTTTGGGTGGACTATTCCTTTAACACATACTTATGTCCATGCCCAATATAAAACAAATATCTCCATAATCATAATGTAATTACCTTCTATTCCAGCTGAAAAAGAATGCGCAGAAGTCCATCAGCCTGTAGCTTGTGCAGGAAGTACCAGTGCAGAACCTGAAACCAGCTGTAGTGACCGTCTATGACTACTACAAGATCAGTACGTGTTTATTCATATGCACAGCAAATTCAATGTGACCCTGGACGTCTGGACCACAAAACCAGTCTTAAGTAGCACGCACGGGTATATTTGTAGCAATAGCCAACAATACATTGCATGGGTCAATTATAGATTTTTCTTTTATGCCAAAAATCATTAGGATATTAAGTAAAGAGCGTGTTCCATAAAGACGTTTTGTAAATTTCCTACTGTAAACAACCTAATTTGATTAGTAATATGCATTTCTAAGAACTTCATTTGGACAACTTTAAATGCGACTACTTTTTTTTTTTTTTTTTTTTTTTTTGCACCCCTCAGATTCCAGACTTTCAAATAGCTGAAACTCAGCTAAATTTGTCTTATCCTAATAACCATACAATACAATCTTATTTATTCAGCTTTCAGATGTATAAATCTCAATTTCACAAAATTGACACTTATGACTGGTCCAAGGTCACAAGGTTTTTATTATAAACCCAGCAAAATAATAAAAATAAAATAAATGGATCATGACAACTGGGAAAACCTATTTACATTTTAATGTTTAAGACTTTCCTTTTTTATAATTTTTTTTCTTTTATAAATCTTAGTGACATCACGATAAGCACTGGGTAATTGTGCTTTACGAGCCTGTATTTAATCAAATGAAAATGCATTATGGTTAAGATTTAGACACTCAATGTAGTGCACAAAAACAAACTGTTTCTGTTCCTCCAGGTGAAGTGTCTGTGATTGACTACACTTCCCCATGTGCGTAAACACCGCTATAAGTACAGTAAGTTTTAAACCATTTATCAAACTCTATATTGGTATATTTTAATTATTGTAAATGTATTTATGGATTTGGGTATTCAAATTTAAATGTTACAATCTTTTAAACTTTCTATTCATAAAAATAAACATTTTCAAAGAAATAAGAATCAATTTTCTTAGACTGTATAAAAGACCAATATGAATAATTATTTGGTGTTCTGTTATATTATGATATAAATAGATGTGTGGTGTTGCTTGATAAGATTAATTGACCTATTGTTTTTCAGGTGACGATCAGAAGTGCTAATGGCTGAAGAACTGTTAACTGGACAGATTTAATACTGACTTTCTGTTCTTCCAAAAAATGTTAAATAAAATAAACAAAATGCATTTCAGGAATATGCAGTTTAGTTGTTATTGAAAAGTTCGACCTTTTCTGCATCTGAAATTTGTTTGTTTTTAAATCTTCCATATACTTACATAATCTTACAAATTGTACATGTAGCTTATTCTCACAAGATTCATATATGCATACCTTATATGAGTGCATAGTCAAATATTAAATCCTTAAATTATAAAAAAAAATATTGAGTCCTAAAGTTTTAAATCTTTCACCCAATTATGTATTTTGGGAAAAAATTTACATATCTGCCAGTTGCAAATGTTTCCAATAGTATGTCAGTTTTCCAGTCTGTAATCCAAAATATCACATTTCAAATCTCTTGATATTGTAGAACTGAGATGTTTGTGTGGATTGTTTAAACTCTTCTACTGGTTTAGTAACTGAAGTTTTAAACACGGTCTTATCACCAACACGTGAAAGCTGCACAATCAAACTGTTTCCAAACCACTCGGATGCTTTCTCTGCTTGGCAAAAATTATTTTAAAATGCCTGTTAACTTCAATAATATCATGTTCGAATCGGTTGTATCATTTAAGAAAAGAAAAAGGTCTTAACATAAGGAAAACCTTTAGATCTAAATGGGGAGTTTTCTAAAGTTTTTCACAATCTATGCATGTTTCATGAAGCTATGAGCGAACACGCCACATGAAAGCTACCTTAGTGTTTTTGACACAGCTGCAGTTTTGTTAAATTCACAAGGAATATATTTTATATTAATGACAGATTATAGTGAGTTTTTTTTTTTTTTAAATCTGGAGAATCTGCTCTAAATGTTGTCTGCACACCTGCAAGCAATAAAGTCACAACATGAGAGAAATGCTGCATCCATGTTGTTTTCATATGGGTAACAGAATCTCCTTAAAATATCTCTTTCTCAGACTAATTATGGAAGTCTCCTCTAGAATATCAGAAGTGATTTCAAAAGTGTGCTTTTTGTCAATTTGATTTGTCTCGAGACTTGCTTTTTTGAAGCAGAACTAATTTTAACTTGTTGCATTTTTAGAGCTCTGTCTTTCACAAAACGCTGTAAAAGACATGATGCCAGCACAATTGTCAAAGATGTCCATTTAACATGTTTACATAAACTGATAAAGAAAGTAGACCTTAGGGCCCATTTACACAGAATTTGTTTTAAAAATGTGAGACGTAGGGCAGTGGAATGAAAGGCAATGTCAAGACTTTTTTTTTTTTTTTTTCAACTTTTTTTTAGAACTGTGTGTCAAATGGCAATGCAAAAGAAGCGAGATGTGATCAAGCATGTCCTGTCCAGCTAGTGACACTGTGTGGAAAAAGATTTGTTATTAGGCTACATTGTTTGTGGTCCAGCCATTTTAGATCATTTCTACAAGTCGTTGAGCTCTTTTATAGTGACTAATGTTTCACTTGTACCCAAACACTCTGCATTTCAAGTGCAATACTTTACCAGGCGATCTACTGAGCAAGTTTACTATATCAGAAAGCCATACTGTACATATGGAGCTGGTTATGTGATGCAAACATGTTTTGAGGTCTCATATTGTGCAAGAAACAAAATGGAATAAGTTTTTATTAATCAATAAACTGACATTATAATCAATGTGTAAAAAAGGACTTTAAAGTTGTTGATACTTTAACACCACTAGTGTTAAATTCAGTTGGAAGTTAATACTTGTATGCAACATGCGTAACAGAGAGAGGGGAAAAAATAGTTAGAACTGGAAAGAGCTGAAACATAGAAAACCATCACAGATGTGAATTTTGATGCGGCTTTGGACTGTGTTTAATATAACAGACAAGAAAAACAGAATGTGTTCTTAGCAGCCCTGCTGAAATGAGTGTTATTCCTCTGCAGAAATGTACTTTCTTTTGTTTGGAAAGCAGTGGACTGAGATTTTCCCTGTTTCTTGCTCGCTCTCTCTCTGTAGATGAAGGAGATTCCAGTTGCCTGGAAGCCATGAGTAATCGGAATCATATCAAAATGTATCTCATTGCTCCAAGCATGTGCTGTGCCATAAAACTAAAATCATTTGTTGGAATCATTCTTTTATTTTCTTGTGCACCACAAATTTCTAATAAAAAGCATAATTTCACTCATTCAGTAAGTTTTTTTTTTTTTTCGGACAGCTTTTTAAAAAGAAAAACATTGAATCTCTAGCAATAAATAGTATGCAATAGTTTTACTGTATTGCACCCAATACTGCAGAATTATTGCATCAGTTTGAGCTTTTTCACACATAAAAATGCAAAAGACTAAAATCACTAAAGACTAATTTTCTGTGCAAGGAAAATTGTAAATAAAAGCCTTCATCTGGCCCACTGTGTTTTTCAAATGGCACGCATGTGCAACAATTTTTTTTTATTTATTTTTATGTGCGTGATCTATTGCTCAGTTGAATTGGTGGGTGGGCATTTTTATTTTCATAAAGGGCTAGTTGTCACATTTCTTACTCGAGTGAATATTTCTTTAGGAAGGTTTATTTGTGAAAGTTATTTTTACACATACACTGTAAACCCTAATAAGTTGAGAGTACTCAAATGATTTGAGGAAAGTGATTCCCTCAGTTCGTTTGAGTAATGGAAAATTGACAACTCGATTTATTGAGTTAACCAAATGTGGTCTCTTCATTGAATTAACTTAAATGTTTAAGTACAGATAACTTAAAAGGGCTAATAGACAAAACTCCAAATTTTCAGCTTATATATTCTTTACTTGTATTAAATAATTTATAAATCATCAAAACAAGTTGTTTTTTTCCCAAATCAACCACTTTATTAGGCTTATACTGCATTTACACTTCATTTCTTATAACAGTAAGCCCACATTTTTAAAAGACATGAACAAAATCATGAGCTCATTTTAACAGCAAACTCCTATTTTCATCTGTAAGATCACATTCAGTCATTTTTAAGACATGAACAAAATCATAAGCTCACATTTTTAGAAGACCTGAACTCAATTTTAACAGAAAAGGTATTTTTAACTGCAAGCTCACATTTTTAAACGATGCACAAACAACGAAATAGCTCATTTTTAAACAGTAAGCTCACATTTTTAAAAGACATGAACATAAGCTATTTTTTTGAACGGTAAACTGTTTTTAGATGTAAACCTATTATTTATCACATTTTAAAAGACACATTAACAACCAAATGGTAAGCTTATTTTTATCTAGACATTTTGTCACATTTTCAGAAGAGACAAAACTGTAAACTCATTTTTGGTTTGAGATTTTCCAGTTCCTTGTGCGTTATAAATACCATGGTATTAATCTGGACCTACCACAGTGTTTTGTACGGTAGGTTTGTCGTCATTCCACAGAATCATGCAACAAATTTGAGTGTCCTGTCATTGAATGTGAACAAACTACATTCTCTGCAAGTAAAAGGTTAGAGAACAAGGAAAAAAGACAAGTTTCCACTTTGCTGGTAAAAGTCTTACTGACTGTTAACATTAAAATGTTTTTAATTTCCAATGTAAAGGTCTTTTTTTTTTTTTAAATCTCAGCTGACAAGAAAAAGCACAAAACAGAAAGGGACCCCTCCATGCTGTATCTTAAGTGTTTTTTTTGTTTTTAAGAAAATGCATGTGCTGATCTTGTTTATCCATTTTAATGGAACAGCTGGTTAGCCAAGGATTGTATCTTAGGCTGCAGGTCTTTCTGCCCCATGGAAAGGAGAATGCATTGAATAGATTCAAATGTGTACTTCAGTGACTTTGGGTAAATTTAAGTGCAACTTAAATTACCAGCAAAGTGGAAACTTGTCTTTTTTTCCTTGTTCTCTAACCTTTTACTTGCAGAGAATGTAGTTTGTTCACATTCAATGACAGGACACTCAAATTTGTTGCACAATTCTGTGGAATGACGACAAACCTACCGTACAAAAACACTGTGGTAGGTCCAGATTAATACCATGGTATTTATAACGCACAAGGAACTGGAAAATCTCAAACCAAAAATAAATTAGTCCAAACAGAAGGCACATTGATTCAGGAAGGTCATGTAGATTGTCCAGCACCACTTTTCCCTCAATTACTATCCCAAATGAGGAGAGAAGCTGAAGAGTAGTCCCATCTTCAACTATTACAATCCCGACTGGAACGTCAAGATTCGAGCTGCGATCATCGTACATCTAGTGAAGATGAATAAACATTATCAAATTAAAGTTAATTCACATGGTTGCAAGCTCATGTTCATATTAACCTAAACGCATTTAACGTTATACCTTGTCCATCCGTATAAAATAAAACATTTTACAGACAATAAACCAAAACGTGCAGACGTGTTAAACGTTAACTTACCAGTGTAATCCATGGGCCTTCATAACTACTCCATCCCTGTCACGCCTGCTTCACGACCGCCTGCCTGCAAGTGCCGCTGGGGGAGGAAAACGGTTAGGCGGGAAATTCAAATGTTCTTACAGAAAATTAGAAACTCAGGCGTGTTTATAACTACAAAATAAAACCTTTTACAGACAATAAACCAAAATGTACAGGCGTGTTAAACATTAACTTACCAGCGTAAACCATGGGCCTTTATCACGACTCCATGCGTGTCCCCGCCTGCTTCATAATCGCCTGCAGCAAGTGCAGCTGGGGGAAGAAACCAAAAAAATTAAACGGGAAATTAAAATGTTCTTACAGAAAGTTAGTAACTCATGCGTGTTTATAACTACAAAATTCTCCAAAAATAAAACGGCAACCAAGCGAATTTTACACTTAAATATTTACCATTAACCTAACTTACCTGTGTAACGTCACTCTAATGAATCTTTCAGGACGACTCTCTTCCCACCTGCTTTACCGCCAGCGTACTTGTGCTGCTACTGGAGTGAAACGAAAAACGTAACATTAGAATAAGGTGTAAATCAATAAAGAAAAATGTATATGAGCGTTTAAATCTCTACTTACTAATTTAACTTTTGTCTTTCTTCTGTCAGATGGTTTCTGCTAGTGCCTCTGTCCTGCTGCTGCTTCAGCAAAATTCAGCACGACAAAAAAAAAAAAAAAAAACATTCCCGCCTTGTGTCATATAACTTATATCGACCAATCAGCGCGGTTGTCAAAGCAGAATTTCAAGCGCGACCAATCATTTTAAACAGAGACATGGTGAAACATTTAAATGAATTAAAATGTTGAGTTCAGAGAACTTAAAATATTAATTAAAACGTTTTTGCTGCCAAATGAGTAAGTTAAATACACCTGTTTAAGTTTTGATGCCAAAACTTAGTACTTTAAGTAATGTCAAGTTATATTAACTTAATTTCTTTATTAATGACAACAGTGGGGTTTACAGTGTAGCTTAAAGTGTTAACTATTGAATATTTCCAATATTGCCCAGGGAAAAAGACAGTTCATTGAGTAGTTTGTAGCTTTTCATCAAAACTTGAACAGTAAACAATTTATGAAACATGAAAAAGGTCAGCATGATTATTATTTTTGCAATAAGTCTTTAAGGCTGAAATAAGGCTGCATTTATTTGATCAAAAATGCAATAAAAACAGTGCTACTTTAAAATATAATTTGAATTTTAAACAACTCTTCTCTATTAGAATATATTTTAAAAAGTAACTTATTCCTGTGACGCAAAGCTGAATTTTCAGCATCATTACTTCAGTCTTCAGTGTCTCATGATCCTCAGAAATCATTCAATACTGATTTGCTGCTCAAGAAACATTTCTCGTGAGATATATTTTTTAGAATTCTTTTTAAAAATTCAAATGAACAGCCTGTATTTGAAATAGAACATTACAGAACTATTATTTAGAATATTATAAATAACTTTATTGTCACTTTTGATCATTAAATATATCCTCGCTGAATAAAAGTCCTAATAAAAGACTTTTTTTAAAAATCGTATCTTATTATTTCTGTACAAAAATATAAATAATATTCATTGAAATTAATAACATTTAAAACATCTGATAACTTGACCCGTTTTTGAATATATGCTAGTATGATATAATTGCATATACTGAGATTTTGAAACAATTTACAACTTCCTTGTAATAACTTCCCTGTGTGATAACTTGTACCAATTTCCCCAATGTTTTAACTCGTATAAAATCTGATCTGCAGGTTCAAAGCACTGAGAAAATCAAACACACATTTATTTAATACATTAACCAACCAACCCACCCTACATAAACTGGGTCAAAAATAGGGTGTAATATTACGTTTCTCTCTATGACAAGCTGAGATGTGCTGTGAGTGATATAACAGGATTAGATGCATTATGGGTGCATTTGAGAGCAGATTCAGTCAGGCATCTGAAAAAATCCTCTGTTTAATGTGAGAATGATAAATTGGCCACAGATGTTTGAGTGGGATATGCTGGGATGAGGGATATGCTTGAGAACAGGTGATGCCATAGGTTGTGAAATCAGATCGCCCTGTATCTCTGATGCTTGTGGCTCATATTGTAACTGATTGCTACGCCTCATTCTGCAACAGACTTTGAAGCCAATGAGATTCAGATGCTGCGCCAATGCAAACAAGGGGTGTGAGGAAAGGTTTTGAAAAGTAAACTGTGCTATCACCCGGAACTGAGTCTGAGAAGGTTGATGTTTGTGAGCGTTGAGAGAGTGGATAAGGAAAGAATAGCCAAAAATGAATGTCATTTACTCACTTATGACTTACTTTCTTCTAGAGAGCACAAAAGGAGAAATTTTGAAAACTTTACCGGTCGCTCTTTGGCATGAGATTTTAATGTGCACACACTTTATTGTCGTGTTACCAATCACCTCACGATGATTTTTCTTAAATCAATATAAAATGCAAAACTTTAGAAAGTGGATATTTTAAAACATACAAAATACATAAATTATAATTAAACTGCACACTGTTACTGGAAAAATATTTTTTTGTATTAAAATAGATTTTATCTTTAAATATATTTATATATAGTATTATTTTGCATTATGTATTAAAGTAGATAAATAAAATAAAAAAGACTATTTTAAATTAAATGATAAAAATAGATTACACATTTTAAAAACACATTAAAATAAAAATATAATAATAAAAAGTATATACTACAATGTATGTTATTGAGAGCAAAATATATTTATATTCATTATTATAATTATTATTTTTTGTTATTAATTAAGCTTCAAAGTGACACACCATAAGCATCACGCAAGTGGTCCATATGATTTTTGCCCCATATTTCAAGTCTTCTGAAGTCATATAACAGACCAAAACAAGTTATTTGCTTATCTGTTAAACACTGCAATAACATAACTCAAGGAATGAATCAGTCAGATTTATGCATGAATCTTTTATGTTTTGTGAACTGAGTCAACAATTTCATTGAAAATATGCAACTGATATGCAGACTGATTATCTTATGAAATCATTTTAGTATGTTTCTTCCACATAGCTATTGTATGATTTTGGAAGACTTGGAATACACTGCACAAGTCATATGAATGACTTTTATGATACTGTATATTGAAGGTGGATGAACTATTCCTTTATCAATCACTTAAAAGGCCAAAATGACATAAAACTAATGAAATCGATACAGCTTGTCCGGCTCATTTGCAAATGTATAAAGCTCTGAAACTCTAGTATCTCTATTCCACTCACACATCTCCTCCAGCAACTGAGGTGGACAGCAGTATCTGCATGTGTTGGGTAGAAAGATAAAGAGCCAATATAAAAATGGATTTACTGGTGTCTTCCACAGAGCAGATGTTGGCAGGGCATGACTCCATTTGACTTGTAAAAGTCTAGCAGGAAGGCAAGGATCTGGTGCAAATTCCTAGACGCTCGTTCCATGGAATTGCCTGTTGGGTTTTTATGAAGGAAATAGCAGCATCTCTGAATCCAGGAGCACAGAGTGTTATTTACAGAGTCGATACATAGGCCATCAGTTCATTGTAATTCCATTGTTTGTCTTAATGAGGGGGCAAAGCCACAGATTTAAAAATTTTTTTTATAAAGTAGCCACTGCCCGAGGTTGCTGAGAAGATGAATGTGAACAAGTGTAAACTTACAACAATGTGACAACTTGAGATATGTGCTATTTATTAAATGTGTTCCACTTAGCCAAAGACGGCTACTTCATCTTCAGTGCTACTCAAAATCTGTCATATTAAACCTCATATGTTTGAAAGCAGAGCCTGTATCTAGTGATCCAAATGATGATAAATATGCAATATGAATTTCTGAATGGGAGAGAAACATGAATTTACCTTTTCATTGGCAACTTTCTAAGACCAGTGTTTCTAGGATTAAAGTAATATTCCACACAAAAATGAAAACTCTCTCATCATTTCCTAACCCTCATGCCATCTCGCATGTATATGTACTTTCTTTCTTCTGTGAAATACAAACAGAGATTTTTATAAAAACAATCCATCTGTGTGAGTCTATATAAGTTGATGGGACCCTCAACACTGATAGTCCCTCAATGAAAGTGTGAGAAAAAACTAATATTTTAAACTTAAAAAAAAAACATTGCTGGCCTGTTGGCTGGAAGCAATGATTTATAGTTGAAGGGCCAGATTTACTAACAGCTTGCACTAGCGCAAAACGTCTTTTGTTGTTAAAATAGTAGCTACTGTCAGGATTTACTAATCACGCAATGCAACGTTTGAGCTTGTCAAATTACTGGTATTTGCGCCATTATTTAATGCCCCAAAAAAGCATGTCTTAAAGCAGATGGTAATTTGCGCTGCTCTTGTATGCGCTGGACTGGTCATTATGGAAATGATCTGGCGTCTGTGTTCTTTAATGTGTGCATTGTTAGTAAATCACCCGCAGAATTAGGGTTAGGGTTAACCCTAACCCTAACCCCCTCCCATCTGTGCTTTTATGGAATTGTGCTCTAACGCTAATTTGCCCTGTTTAGTAAATCTGGCCCAATAAACACCTTGTACGTGGCTGCTCTCAAAGTATAAGGGGCCTTCCTTGCCGTAAATGATTGGATAATTTTCATTGCATTACAGCTCTGACACGGCCACCGGAGCTGATCGTGGCCACTGAAGTCAAAGCTTGTTATAAGCTTGTTTGTATCATATTTTCAGAAGCATCCCATAAGCGGCTCTCCAAGCTGCTTCGCTATATACAGGCCTACATCTCCATTAATTAAAAATAATGGTTAGTGCGGTGGCTGCGATATATGTAAACCTACCAACATCTGTCACCATTACTTACCGCGAGAGGAAAAAAATACTTTTTAGTTGTATAACATTGGTTAATGAAAATGCTGTCGTTTCGCAATCTTTTTTCAATTGACATTTATAAAATATTGCAAAACGTTTTGCGCAAATCTGTAATGGAGTATCTCTTTAAAGACCCAAATTTCCAGTTAAGTCAATGTTAAAAACATTTTCAATATAGGCCTATTCATAGCATATTCAATGGAAAAGGTCAGGATAACACTTGACTCTGTTGATTAGGAATTGAAAAAATGTCCGCTGAAAAGAAAATGTTTTTTCAGAGGACGAAAAAAGTTATGACATTTTGTTAAGAAAATCACAAAGATTTACGAAGATTATAAAAACCATGATAAATTTCAAAGACAATTGGGAAATATAAAATCAATTTTCAAAAATATTACATATTTAAAAAAAAAAAAAAAAAAAAAATCTGTCTAAAGATAAGTCAATAGCATGAACCAAATTTTCATTAACATAATATGCAATAATATTCTGAATAACTATTGTACTAATTTCAGTACAAAAGTTTGTGATTTTATCTCATTAAATTACAGCTGTAAATGTATTAGACTACATGAATTTACACTTATTGTTGGCCTAGTGTGACCCATTCAGGTATCTTTACTCCTTTAACAAGTATGTTTTAAAGTTTTTAGTTGAGTGTTTCCCGTTCCCATGTTCCATGAGGCTCTACAGTTGATAACCTTTAAAGCAGGAATAGGAAACACTGTTATAGGGCTTATGAGCTCCTTTCTGAGCCTGAACATATTGGATGTTAAATCTATTCAAGGAGGTCAGTCAAGGGAGTGTGTGTTTTAGACCTCAAACTGAGTGTTGAAAAATGAAATGGATATTCATAAGCGATCTAGATCTTAACCCCAGGCTGTAATAAGTGCTGCTTGAATTTCTTGAATTTTTTGAGATGATATTGAAGTCAAGAAAGCAAGTGTTCGTTGCATTCCTTACCCTGAGACTTCCCTTAGAGAACCCATCGTCTTCTTTGATCCATCTGGAATGTAGACAAAGAACGAGACAGTCAGCATAAACTGTACAGCATTGGGTTCTCATTGATACCATCCAACACAAGCACAACACCAACAAATCGCATTAAAAAAGAATGTATGTTATCATGCTTTACTACTAAAATAACAAAGATCACTGAAGAGCTTGGTTGGAGCGGTTAGTATCTGTTTTCAGTGCTAGTGGGCAATTTTAATGCAACACGGTTCTGCTAATACACATGATAGCATGTTTATATAGCAGCAAGCTTGGCTCCATATGTGAAAATCAACCGAAGAATGGAGAAAAGAAAGAGCTCTTGGATGTAAAGCAAAAACTGGACCCCCGCCTGTTGCCGGAAAAAGTGTAAATCCATAATATGCAGAGACATTCACTTTATAATGTTAATGTTGTAGTTGGCTAATGTCGGGAATGTTGTCATTATACAAAGAGCACAACGAGAGAGACATGTACAAGATTTCTCTTTTATATATATATATATATATAAAAAATCAGCTTAAATTTATTCTAGGGTGTTGAAAGAACAAAACCAGCCATTTTTGAAGAGCCTAAAATGATTAAAACACATTTCCCTCATTGTAAAACCCATCAGACAGAGTGATTTTATTATGCCTGCTAGTTGAAATGCCAAAATTTAAAATCATATTCCAGTTCAACTATTCAAACTTGTTTTGCAAGCGTACTCTCAATGGACATTACATCACCTGTACTGCAAGGTAATGCACGTTTGTAGAGCTGACACAAGTCAGCGGCACTAAAGGATCATGGGGGCTTGCATTGGCCAATGTGCTGACAGAAAGACAGGGCACATTTGGCGAGTAAATAAGACTCAAGATTTGTGTTCCAAAACTGAGACTTATGATAACATTCAAATCACATTTCTGACTATCTGGCCACTTATTTATAATTGTAATAGATGGACAAAGCATCATTGTTATTGGAAACAAAGGTACATGCTGTTGGAATGACTACACATGCTTATAAATCGAAAACATGCTTTTCTTTAGCTAGCAGCCCTCATCATGCCCTGACAGTTTAACAATGGGCGGGAGGCTGGGGAAGGGAACGGGAACGAGAATGTTAATCCATCTATGATGTGTTTCACAATCTTTAAATGGTGTTTTTGCAGTTCACTACAGCTTTTGAATGACAAAATGAGCAGAATGTGGATTACAGATGCATGGATCAATCACGCAGCACATGTGAACACATCTGGAATGAAATCAGAACAGAAATCATGGAAACACTGAGCATTCTTATTTGAGCCCTGGTTTAACACGAAACATAATTACATAGAGCTCATACGAGGTTTTGTTGTTGTATCCATTGACTACATAATAGGTCTTGCTCATTCACCTTTGCCACCAGACTCTAAACAAACCACAAACCAAAGCTGCAAGTTCCCTAGGAAACTCCAAAGATGGTCAAACCTTCAACAGAGAGACATCTACACTTTTGAACTGGAGTTTAAAACCCTGTAAAAGTAGAAGAATCAATCTGGACTTGAACTTTACTGGCAGGTAAGAGAGCAACCTTCTCAAACAACAGATTGAAGCCTGTGAGGAAATCTTCCTACATGTTTCACCATTTCTCAAAGGAAAAGAGGGGTTTTCATGAACAATCCCTTTTCAGGGTTGGGCCACATGAAAGAGAATGTATGTATCTCTGGTTGGTGGATCATGTAAGGATTTACAGATGTTGTGTATTTGTGGGAGCATGGGAATGGTGTAATGAGGGCCCTTCTTCGTGTATTTCCTCCTATTTTGAGCATCACAGACTATACATTGTCAAACCTAGCTTCTGGTCGCTTGTGTAAACAATATAAGTCAGGATATGATTTCAAATACACTATTTTGAATAAGAAGCACACTTAATTGTACTGAATGTCACTAAACAGTGTATTTGTAATAAAAACTCTACTTGCATTTAATATATTGAAATAAAAGGCTTTTAAAATACTTTCAGTACACTTTCATGTTTTTTTGTTTTTTTAACAATGTCAAATTAAAAGTTCCACTTTTCTAAGCAGAATTTAAATCATTGTTTCATGAATCTCTTGTCATATTTTAAAGAAGCATCTACACTTATTTTGATGTGTTGACTGGCATACTAAAGCACATGCAAAGCACTTGATCATAATTTGAATTGTAGCATTAAACTATATTACATCTAGAAGCTAATACATTTTAAATGTACTAAATATTAACGCCATCATTGATGTGTAATTACAAATATATTTAAATACAAGTTTCAATAGACATGACATTAAAGTATATTTCATTTTCACAAAATTGCTTGTCAGTCCACAGTACATACATATTTCAAAGACAATAGAAGTAATTATGAAGGAACGAATAAAGATTAAGTCCTATTTAAGTGTCAAAAACACTCTTAAGTACAACTAATTGCATTCAGTATGGATTTAAACTATATAATACATTTCATTTTATTGCAAATAACATGCAATAAAATGTCGAAAAACTTTACATTCAATCCACACTTAAGTACACTTTATTTTAAACTGTCCATATTACAGTGTTATTGTACATTTAAGTGCTGAGTAATATTAATTAGCATGTACTTACTATGTGGTTAGGGTTAGGATTAGGGTAATTATGTAATTATGTATAATTTATTGTTATTACATGTAACATGTAATAAGGACACCTTAAAATAAAGTGTTATACAATTTTCTTTACATTTTTAAATGCGTGCCTTCTTTTAAGCCTTCTTAAGTGTCCTTCTTTTTAATAAGAGAATGCTAGTGCAAGGCAAACATTCAGGCCGTATATATGAGGAGCATATGGATGCATGCAAAACATAAAAAAGCAGCTCACAATCTGGGAAAGCGGGTGTGTAACATACAGCATTACTGCTTTTTATCGTGTTAAGCATATAAGGAATAGAAATTTAGTTAAGGGCCTAATGCTTGTCTGAACGTCTTGCTGCAACATGAGGCACAGAGAGAAAATTAAAACCCACACAACTTCACACGATGAGCTAATTATAGACTAATGATGATGCCCTTAATGGTGTACTGTTGACATCACATTCCATGTGCCATCCAGAATCCTTTTCATCATGGGATTATAGCTTAACTGGCTGTCCAAAATCATAAAACATCAAAACGCTGAGCAAGAGGGTTGGACGCAGAGAACACACGGGTTTACGTACAGCAGATGCAGCTGTGATCTACATTCCTTAAATGAGTCATGCTGGCACACACTGACAGATAATCCCAGTTTAAACGAGTCATTCCTCATTCTAGTACATTTTCATGACCCATCATGTCTTAATATATAAGATAAAATATTAAACCCACAATTTTTTTTTTTTAAACATGGAGACCATTTTAGTTAGTATTATGTATTACAATACAAGAATTATGTTTTATCAAATGTCATTTTTGTCATGTCCCTGGGTGCTGCACTCTCTAACATTAAAATATAAAATATATTTTTAATTAAATATTTCAGAAAATTCTCTATATTTTTCTTTTCTGTAATCAAATTGTTTGAAATGTATGAAAATTGTTTTATTTGGTATTAATTTTTTTTAACATCCATTTGGTTTTACTTTTCATTCATCCAAAAATTTAACATTCTCTTGTAAAAGTTCTGCGGTAACACAAAAAACTTGTGCTCACTCACAAATGCATTGAAATATAGTTTTTCCTTCTTTCTCAATTTTCATTCTCTTGCAACGGAATTGCGAAACTAAATATTTGGGAAGTGAATACTTGCAAAGTTGTAAACAAACACAAAAGTATTGAAATATAATTTTTGCATTCAAATGCAAAAGTGCAAACACAAATTTGTGCAGTGGAATGCAAAAAACAAACAAACACACACAAAAACCTACCATTTTTTCCTACCATTTCACATTGTTTCCATCACCAGTTTTGCATTTGCATACCAAAAGTTTTGTTTCAAAAGCAAACAAAAATATTCTCAGTGTAATGCAAGGTTTTTTTCCCTTTAGACGATCTGTACATTCCAACCTGTTTGAAATATTATAGAAATTGGAATGATAATGATAAAATTTCAAAGGTAATTAAAAATATATATAAATGGGTACATTCATCACTTTATTTTCATCTTGTTAGATTGCATCATGTTCATTTTCTTTCTATTGCGTAAAAAATCAAGTCATCATTAATAAAGTCGAGTATGACCAGAACTAGAATAATTATAGAAATATGTCCAGGGCATAGTAATTTTGTTAAAGTTACAGTACACAGTTCAAAAGATAATCCATAACAGAAATGAGCCAACACATGATTTCATAATTTACTGTATGTTTTCTCTGTCATTCTTTTTCTTACATTCTGTAGGTGTAACTTGTAAGCAATCACATTAGATTCATGTTGATCCGTGAACAAAAATGGGCAGAGCCATACGATGCATTTCTGCCCCGTGAGACGTTTCAGAGAGCACACAGGACCAAGAACAGCAGGCTCAATGGCATGGAACTCCATAGTGAAACAAAGACTACAGCTCCAAGTCACAAACCAGAGAGGGGTCCCACCTCTTAAAACATTTCCAGTACATCAACATGGATCATCTTCTCCAAACACTGGTGCCTATAGCAACAGCATGCTTCAGGGGAGGTCCCTTAGAGACTCAAGAAACCTCTCTGAAAAAAACGCCAGGAAATCATTCACAGCCAAAAAAGCTCTGCTCATAGGTAATTTGTCAATGCTTCTCTAAAATGTGAGTAAAATGTTAAGCAAAGGATGAAATATATATTGTACACACCAATTAAACAGATACTGTGTATTATATTATTTTATAATATATCTTATATTAAATATTACCAGAAGTATCTCTTCCGAATGTGTTCAAAACATATTATGCATTACACATTATCCATTATGTTATATTATATTAACCATAAGTATCTGTTTGCAATGTGTAATGCATGTCTTGCACGTTACCAATTATATATTATTAAGATTATTAATTATTATATTATATTATCAATCTAAGTAAATATATACACTAATATATACTATATATTAGTGTGATAATATTTTTCAATAAGTCAATAGCCACCTTATTTCAATCCTTACTTATTATGCAAGGGATAATGCACAGTCATCCGGTGATTTCTGCTAAATAAAACCAATAAGAGTGAGCATATTAAAGAGGTGTATTTTTGCAATAATAACCATGACTTCAAATTATCCTGCTTATTATTCAACTACTGAACAGTTAACAAATTTGCCTATACTTTACTGGGATTCAGTTGTTGTTGGAAGCGGGTGCAGTTAAAGCCGTTTTAACCCTATTAATCAAGATCTCTGTTTATGTTCTCACAGCATGTGGAGTGCGATGTGTCCTGTCACAACGACCCTCCAACTGCTCCACATCATCACCCCATAAAGACGAGAAAGACAGAGCTCATTCCACCTCTGCAAGAGAACAGAAATGCAGTAGAGACTGTGCTGAAACAAAGAGTGAACTGAAAGTATGGGATGCATACACTGTGATTAAAAGAACTGGGGAGAGAAAAAGAGCGAGGAGCAGTATACACAGACAGAGGGTCCCGCTGGATTCAAGCCACCGGCCTTCTACTGTCCCACTGGAGAATCAGACAGGACGACGAGCACTAAGCACACCAGGTACCACTATGTAGCACTTCAAGGTGTCTCTCTGTGTGAGGCCTATACCATTTCTTGAACCATTAAAAGCACAAACTGAACTTAATTTTTTGTTGTTGTTTAAAGGAACAATTCTTCAAAAAACAACAATTTGCAGAACATTTACTGACCCTCAGGCCATCCAAAATAAATGAGTTTGTTTTTTTCAGCACAACAGGTTGGGAGAAATGTAACATCACATCACTTGCTCACCAATGGATCCTCTGCAGTGAATGGGTGCCGTCAGAATGAGAGTCCAAACAGCTGATAAACACATCACAATAATTAAGTAATCCACATGACTCCAGTCTATCAGTTAATGCCTTGTGAAATGAAAAGCTATGTGTTTGTAAGATACAAATCCATCATTAAAAAATTGTATCTTTAAACCATCACTTCTGGCCAAAATACCAGTCCATAATTCATAGTAATGCTTCCTCCAGCTAAAAAGTCAGTCCCCTGGTGTCCTCTCACATCAAAATCCACCAACATATTTGTTTAGAACTGTTTTGGACTGCTTAAACAGTGCTTGATCTGTGCTTATTTCTCTCTTGATTCAGACATGACAACTTTTTCACTGGCGAAAGCAATACTATGGAAAGAGGACTTGAATTTTACCAGGAAGCAACCATTTTAATTAAAATAAATAAATAAATAAAATCTTGATGGATTTGTTTATTACAAACTTCCAGCTTTTTGCTTCACAAGATATTATTTGTGGATTATTGAGATGCTGCCCTCCATTGGTGAGCAAATCACATAATGCTAAATTTCTCCAAATCTGTTTGGATGAAGAAACAAACTCATATTATTCTGCATAACATCTCCTTTTTGCATTTGACATAAGAAATAAATTGATTTGTTTGATATATATATATATATATATATATATATATATATACACACACACATACCTATTTCTATATTGATTTGACCTCTTAGTTCAGGAAATGTGCTTTTTACTTTGTAAAAAATTGAAATCATCCTCCTAAAATAAACGTAATTAAATATTGAAAACACAAAAAGAAGCTAACATTCCCAAACTCCTACAGAAATTTATTTCTCCTGAGGTTCAACAGTTATTCTGTAAGCAAAGGCACACTGAGATTTGTATGGCATCTGAGATTGTTTATGTCATCTCGAAGGTCTCACGATCAAAGTTATAAACTAGCGGAAGAACGTTGTTGCTATGTTCTCCTTCTCAGAGTAAATAGTGTCAAATGCTTACAAGACACAAAACATGAGCAGCGAATTTGAAAAACATTTTCACAGTCCATTTCTCACACACTAATTCTCAATAATCTCATTCTTTATGGAGAAACTCCCATGTGTAAGATTCTCTGGAGAAGAAAAGATGACCAAAATGTCCTTCAAGATAGACCTCAACATTTTCCTGAAGATGAGAATCTCAGTCTAATCCCATTACTACATCTCTACCTGCCTTCATCATATCAGCCGCAGGAGCAGAAAGAAGATACAGCACTGGGACAGGAAAATAGGTAAAACTAATATTTAACTGGTAGACTATCATCCATAGAAGGGGCAGTCATGGCCTAATGGATAGAGAGTTGGACTTGTAACCCGAAGGTTGTGGGTTCGAATCTCAGTTCTGGCAGGGATTGTAGGTGAGGGAGTGAATAACCAACACTCTCTCCACCCTCAATACCACGACTGAGGTGAGACCCTTGAGCAAAGCACCCCCAACTGCTCAACATTTGGGCAGCCCACTGCCCATTGGCTGCCCACTGCTCTGGGTGTATGTCCAAGTAGCCAAGTATGAGTCACCACCCATACTTGGCTACCCACACTACCAATATGGCCACACACCACTTCCTCCTCCTCCTAGAAAACACAATTTTTAAAACAGAGCTAGGCCTACAACTTCAATAAGAGAGCTTGAGCAAGCACATAATGAAACGGACAAGTGGCATTGCTTACGGAACGCTCCACTTACTTGATAATATCACTTTATATCACCAAGGTAAACAACCCCGTCCAAAAATGCCGTATAAAAACAACACGGAAAGTGTTGTCTTGCATTCATCTCATCCAAATGCAAGTAAGAACTGTACCGTTTCACGATCATGAAACACGAGCTGGCTTTAAAGGGCACCTATTATGCCCCTTTTTTACAAGATGTAATATTGGTCTTGGGTGTCCTCAGAATGCCTGTGAAGTTTCAGCTCAAAATACCCCACAGGTCATTTATTATAACATCTGGAAAATGTCATATTTGGGGCATGTCTATAAAAAAAAGAGCTGTTTTGGTATGTATCACTTTAAATGCAAATAAGCATTTAGAGATCAGAAGAATGTGTAGCATATACTGCTTTGCATACCTACAGAAATAAACAGCTGGTGTTCAGCCATACATATGGGAAACCAAATGCACTGAAAGTGGGACAAAACAGTGCAATGTTACTGAGCTTGAGCAGCACTGACCTGTCATGGCAATACCAAATGGACAACGTGACGTGAATTAATCTCACAAGCGCGGCGCAGATCAATTAAAATACTTCAATAACATACACACACAATCACAGTTAAAAGGTTAGCTAAGCACTATAATGACATGACATTCACAAAGAGTGAAATAATTTGCACAGACATATACATATTTAGGTAGATTTTAAGACGCATTACCTTTAAAAATAAAAGTAATCCACTGCGTCCTCAGTGGCTCAGATGTTGGGAGAAAATGAAGATTCTTATGTCCAGTCTTACATTCAAGCACAGAACACTGGGATTGATTATGAGACACTGTTGACGTTACGGCTGTTTGAGTGTGGAGAAAAAGGAGGATAGCGTACAACTGCTGAGGGCAGAAACTATAGCCGTGGACAGGGCCTAAGCAATGTGAAGTCATATTGCTTAGAGAATCAAAACGGCATGCCAATTGAAATTGATTTGGTTTAATGGGGATTAAAAATTAGGAGTGGGTGGATTTTTATCATTGTAGGGTGGTTGTGTTCACACACTGCCAACACGTATTTATGTTAATACAACCATGTAAAAGTGGATTTTGCATAATAGGTGCATAATAGGCTCTTTGCACGCTTCTACAGGTGGCAATTTACAATGAAATCGGCGCTTGGATTCCATAATCAATTATTTGGGTCTGTTTTACTTTTAGCTGTATGTTACGTGTTTTATATTGAGTTCGATTTTGTTGGTTAGGAGTTCAAATTTGAAAACCTCAACATCTTGTCATAGTGACATTATCAAAAAATTAGCTAGCATTTTAGCCCATCAGGTTCCATCATCCTAAAGTCAATGGGGCTTTAATGAGATTTTGTTAAATGCCTGAAATAAGGTCTGTGGTTAATAGGCTACACGCTTAAGGTATTTATGTTATATTAGATACTTGCTTGCGAGTTTGCTAACAAGTAGCAGTTAAATGTTGTTGGGAACAATGAATATTACATTCTTTGTAAGAATCAGAGATGTATGTTGGTCACTGAGGTTATTTTCTGCAATGCAAAATACCATGGCATTTTTGTGGAGGGAACCAGTGTGATGCTAATTTCTGGGTTGGCCTATAAAAACACAATTTACAAAAATTAACCATGGCTGTACTACAAATAAAACCAAAAAAATACAAACCCGATTCCAAAAAAGTTGGGACACTGTACAAATTACAAATAAAAAAGGAATGCAATTATTTACAAATCTCATAAACTTATATTTTATTCACAATAGAATATAGATAACATATCAAATGTTGAAAGTCATGTATGACAATATCATTTTGAAATGGCATGCCAAATATTGGCTCATTTTGGATTTCATGAGAGCTACTCATTCCAAAAAAGTTGGGACAGGTAGCAATAAGAGGCCGGAAAAGTTAAATGTACATATAAGGAACAGTGGGAGGACCAATTTGCAACTTATTAGGTCAATTGGCGACATGATTGGGTATAAAAAGAGCCTCTCAGAGTGGCAGTGTCTCTCAGAAGTCAAGATGGCAAGAGGATCACCAATTCCCCCAATGCTGCGGCGAAAAATAGTGGAGCAATATCAGAAAGGAGTTTCTCAGAGAAAAATTGCAAAGAGTTTGAAGTTATCATCATCTACAGTGCATAATATCATCCAAATATTCAGAGAATCTGGAACAATCTCTGTGCGTAAGGGTCAAGGCCGGAAAATCATACTGGATGCCCGTGATCTTCGGGCCCTTAGACGGCACTGCATCACATACAGGAATGCTACTGTAATGGAAATCACAACATGGGCTCAGGAATACTTCCAGAAAACATTGTCGGTGAACACAATCCACCGTGCCATTCGCCGTTGCCGGCTAAAACTCTATAGGTCAAAAAAGAAGCCATATCTAAACATGATCCAGAAGCGCAGGCGTTTTCTCTGGGCCAAGGCTTATTTAAAATGAACTGTGGAAAAGTGGAAAACTGTTCTGTGGTCAGACGAATCAAAATTTGAAGTTCTTTTTGGAAAATTGGGACGCCATGTCATCCGGACTAAAGAGGACAAGGACAACCCAAGTAGTTATCAGCGCTCAGTTCAGAAGCCTGCATCTCTGATGGTATGGGGTTGTATGAGTGCGTGTGGCATGGGCAGCTTACACATCTGGAAATGCACCATCAATGCTGAAAGGTATATCCAAGTTCTAGAACAACATATGCTCCCATCCAGATGTTGTCTCTTTCAGGGAAGACCTTGCATTTTCCAACATGACAATGCCAGACCACATACTGCATCAATTACAACATCATGGCTGCGTAGAAGGAGGATCCGGGTACTGAAATGGCCAGCCTGCAGTCCAGATCTTCTTGTTATAAAAAGAAGAGGGGATGCCACACAGTGGTAAACATGGCCTTGTCCCAACTTTTTTGAGATGTGTTGATGCCATGAAATTTAAAATAAACTTATTTTTCCCTTAAAATGATACATTTTCTCAGTTTAATTATTTGATATGTCATCTATGTTGTATTCTGAATAAAATATTGAAATGTGAAACTTCCACATCATTGCATTCTGTTTTTATTCACAATTTGTTCAGTGTCCCAACTTTTTTGGAATCGGGTTTGTACATGGTTATTATAGTTAAACTATGGTAACCACAAATTAACCATGGTTTTGCTACACTAATCATAGTTGGTATTTACTGGTAATCAATATGCCAAAAAACCATGGTTACTACACTTTTACTATAATAAAACCATCCCTGAAGGCTGCAGCACTCTATCGACAACAAATGTTTCTCTTTGGCAGCATGTCTCTTAAACACGCTGCAGTATTAGATGCCTTGGGAGAGAGAACATGTTGAGGCTAAAGACCTTGTACTGTAAAAACTACACGACACAAAATAGATGGTTAGCATATTCAAATGCCAAAAATAATGGAATCGTTCATCCATCCCTTTGAGCGGTTAATGAGGATACTTGAGTGATATGATGAGTCCTCTGTGCCACTGAGGCCATATTAAGTGTCATTGTGAGCTGTGTGGTTAGTGTCTGGCATTCAGCTGGTGACAGTGTGATGTTCTCACTTCCATGGAAACTCACAATAGTGGAGGCCACACTAGAGTAACTCATGCTAGGAATGGCATTAACCTGATGCTCACAGATGAAGTAAATTTAACTCAACGACTGCTCCCAACAGACATTACTAAGCTGCAAGGCCATCGTCAAGGTAGGAATATCGTCTGAGTCCCTTTATGATAAAGGTTATTCCTTTGGCCAGCATAGAGGGTCCCACTCAAAGCATTTTCAGAGAACTAATAGTGTGTAAATTCTCCAATCTACTCAAATTACAATGGACAACTGTATATATTTTCATGTACATGTTTTCAGTTTCCCATGACTACCCTGTGCACTGCATGTTTTAATTTTTTCTGTATCTCAATATCATAGCAGCTGTAATACAGCTGTAGGTCAGGCTGCAAATATCATTTCACATTTGGTATTTGCAGGTTTCGCTCATGTTCCAGGCTAGCAAAACTCGTTTCTCTGAACATAGGTCTCCAGGGTGCAGCAATGGAGAAGGGATTTCTGGTTTACTTAGCCTTAGGATGTAATCACTCTCTTTATGATGTTTGGACATTTGAAACCTCATAGTTTTAAAAGTAATATGCTGTAAAATTATTCTTTTAATCTGTGAACAATATATTGCACATGCATTGCGTGTTACTTGGCTGGAATTTTCTTTTAGGTTAAATAAGATGTGGTGTGAACATTCAGCTGAAAGCTGTTTTCCACCTTTTTCCTTCAAGTGTTGACAATTTGTTTTCTTTACAAGCAGTTCAGAGGTATATGAGAGGCAAGACGTCACGCAGGAACGCAGAGAGCATGACATCACCATGGAGAGCCAAAAACAAGACATCACCGTCAATAAAACAGCAGATGAAGGACAAAATGATTTCACAGATGGCATACGATGTGATATTACAGATACCTGGGAAAATAACACTCCTGAGGAAACTTTTGAGAATGATATTACTGAAGAAAGACGTCCACAAGACGTCACAGATGACAATAGACAACATGAAATCATAGAAAATCAATGTGGCATTGACAGATCGTTTAATATTGCAGAGGACACGCAAGAATATGACATTACAGAGAAGACTGAAGGTACATATAGGGGAACCAAATCGAATAGAAGTTCATGCAAAGCTTCTGATCCCAAACTCATAGTCAAGACACGTTACCCAGCCACAGCTACGGCGCTAACGTTTCCGTCTGCCTTGACGAACAGAAATCCCTCTCCCACTCTCAGTGTCCTGCCATCGTTTTATGGAACTTCATTTGGCTATCGCATCAGAACCACATCTGAGCCCTGCCGATCCAAAACAAGGACCAGAAAAGCCTGTGATGACAGCAGATCTACAGAGCCCATAAATGACATGCGACATACCTTAGAAATAAAAGGAAATCCCTGCTTATTGAAAACAAGGGCTGGAGTGCCAGCCAGCCCCCACCCCAAAATAATGAGCACTGAGAGGGGGTCTCAGCTTTGTAAAATCAAAACCACCAAGACGTTTTTGTGGGGATCAGAGGGGCCCTTAGAGACTAAGACAGTGTGTGATCTACACAGTCCTGTAAACAGGTGGAGAAGCCTGGATTAAATCTGAGAGCGATTTGACGGCACAATTGTGTGTGGCCTTTCATTCCTTTCCAATACAGAAAATCTGCTTTGCAAAATGATGTTTTATTGAATCAAAGCAGTGCAGACTGGCGTGCTAGACCAATTTGGGTCTAACAACTTAAATGTTTTATGGCTTTCAGAAGAATGGCTTTAGAAAAGGCTGTAATGTTGAAATAAGTCCAGAAAGGAAGTGTGATAGACTTTTTAGGTTTTCTGACACCCATATGGTCTTTCTCAATGAAAGGAGCTTAAGTTGTATTGACTCAGATTATTATGATTAATCAAAATTAAATCCCTGCAGGTTTTTTTTTTCTTCTCTCTTTCTCTCTCTGACTTGATATAAAACTAGTACATCACCTAAAATATGTAACTCCATCCAAAAATTACGTCTGGTGACTATCTTTCAGCACTGGGGAATTACGTTACATACGATTTTTGAAGGATGAAAAGAAAAATGCCTCTACATCTGTTGATTTTGAAACTAAATGGCACATTTAAGTGATGTATGGTGCACTCTAAAAGGTCAGTTACTGTTTGTGTTTGTGAACATGTCCTTATAATATATCAGTATACACTGTTCAAGTTTCAGTATCTTATGCTCAGCAAAAACTGTAATGTTGTGAAATATTATTATAATGTAAAACAATACTTTTTTTTACTGAAATATATTTTGAAATGTAATTTATTCCTGTAATGCAAAGCTGTATTTTCAGCATCCTTACTCCAGTCTTCAGTGTCACATGATCATTCAAAAATCATTCTTATATGCAGATTTGCTGCTTAAGAAACACTTTATCATAAAACATCTTATTAATATCAATGTTAAAAACAGTTGTGTTGCTTAATATCTTTTGGTGGAAACAGACTTTTTTTCAGGACTTTTGGATGAATAGAATGTTCAGAAGAACAGCATTTCTTCTCTAAATCACAGTCATTCTTTTTTAGTCTGTTTCATTGTATTCATACGCAATACTGTTATATGTTGAATGAATTATTCAGATTCATGTTCAAAGAGTGTAACTTGAGACTCTTATCAATGCATTAGATGATCTGGTTAAATGAACACTATAAAGCAGCAGGGTTGTGTGGAAATACCCAGAGGTCTCTGTCTCCCAGCATTCGCTTCCAGTTCAGACTCTGAGTAAATATTTGCATTGCCCTCAGAAAATGAGAGAGAGGATGTTAGCTGGGTATTGATAAAGCCTGTGCATACACATTACTTAGCTGCAAGGCACAAGAAACAATAAAAAATAGAAGCTAAACATACATGTAGAAGTAAAAAAACAAAACAAAAAAAACACAAAGTAATTACACTGATGTGATGTGAATGAATGGATGGTATGGGAACAGACCAGGCCAGACGCTCCCAGTGATCTGCATGCTATTTCATGAAAGTAAAATGTGAGTTGAGCATCTTTTTTAGATTCTGTTTGCTTGACAATTTAGTTTATTTGCTTGTTTTAAGTTTGTGTTTTAATGACTCCAATTATTTATTATGAGGCAATGAATGGCGTCATCAAGCTGCATGTCTTACAATGTCAAACTGCATAAAAAGAAGAAAAGGTTTTGACTATTTTTCAAACAAATAAAACAAATTTGTTCAAGATGGTGTAGTGGTTTGATTTATGATCCATCTGTAATGTACACATTAGATGTACTAATACATGTAAAACATTCATATGAAAACATCTGCTGTCCTCTAGTGGTCATTTGCTGCTGTTGGCCAGGTGGGTAAGAAATTCAAAGCAATGCTTAATCTAGCTTTCTTACCGTTTCTCCAACTGTCTGGTAAGATTTAAGATATACCATGTTAAATCTTAAATGTATTTTATTATTTAAATGGTATTTGTCACAAATTCTCCTGACTTAGCAGTTTATAACAGTTTAAATTTCCAAACTGCTTGGAAAACAACAGATAAACCCGTCAAATAGAATATGTTAATAACAAAAAATAAAATAAAAATGAACATACTTTGCAATTAGAAGACACCATATTTCAATGGCAATTAAATAAAAAAAGTACATTGCACAGTTATTAATATTATTAGAATTATGTATATGTAAAAAGAAAACAAAAAGATATTAGAGCATGTCCTATGAAGATTAGTGTTATTGATGTATTATAGCATGTATTATTATGATTATGATGATGATAATATTATTGTAAATAAATTAACAAATACATAAATTAATGCATGAAAACAGTGTCTATTGTATATTACGAATAAACATTTCTCTCGGTATTCTTGATAATAGGCCATAATATGCATACCTTTCTTTTTCTTTTCTTTTCTTTCTAAATAAATATGAAAATACAGTAAAATAAGAAGGTAGTAAATCAAATTAATTCAGATTGTCAGAAACACTTTTTTGTTGTTAATTCTTTTTATGCATACCTTCATATATAAGCTGCAGAATTCCATCGTTGCATCACAGGATACGGAAACACCGTGTGACAGCGTAACCATGGGTGTAATTCCTTTTCCGCTCCAGTCGGGATTTTTGTGCGCTCTGCAGGAATGAGTGGAGGAGATGCTGTCGCTGGGGGAGAGGTAACAGCCGCACCTTCCTGCTGACAGATGAACGCAGTAACGGCGCCTGACACACTCGCATCCGCGCGGCTGCGCATCGGTCCCGTTACCGCACACTCCCGGACTTGCATGATTGACTGAAGCTGCTCCTCCTCATGGCGAAAAACACCCTGTCCTCACGATTCCGGGGAGTCGACATCGACGAGTACGACGAGAATAAATTCGTGGACGAGCAGGTCGAGGCGGCCGAGCAGCAGGGACCGGACGCGTGCGAGGTGGAAGATCTCATCAGGCAATATCCTTCAGATCATTATTATACATCATCTCTCTTAAACATGCCAGGAGTAAGTTCATCTCTCTTAAGGTCACACAAAAAAACACCTTGTCCTAGTTGAGATGTACCTCATACATTATTTACGCACAGGTTGTGATTCTGCTGTCTACCCGTGATGTCCAGAAACACTGTCCGGTGCTACACAGACAGTTCACAGAGTCAATGTTCCTCAGATAGCTGCACAGTGAGTGTGATGTGGGCCAGCTTTAGTTATTGCTGTTTTGTTTTTGTGTTTAAAGTAACAATATATTTAATGGAGTTATTGGTGCTGATTACTTTATGTTCTAGTAATTTAATCATATCTATATTCATATTTTATTCTATAAATATTTTGAAGTTTAAGTTTTATTCATTTTATTTTTTCTGTACAGTAGTTTTAGTAAGTTGATTATTTTAGTGTTTCCTGCGTTGTTTTGTTTTTGGCTTCAGTTTAGTTTTAGCTGTTATATATAAACTATAAGTTATTTTATGTTGTAAATTTTGATTTAATATCCTTAAAGGGCTGTTATGTTAACACATTGACTGAGAAGAAGTAATTAATTTAATGCCCTTTTTGAAAACAATTTCTTTACTTTTGATGCCACGGAGATTTTTGTATCATTTTAGTTTTTTTATAATTAGGTCCTTTAAATAACCTCGGAATAACCTTGAATATGATGGGGTCCTGCAGTTTTGACCTGTGATATATATATATATATATATATATATATATATATATATATATATATATATATAGTCTTTGGTTGTGTAACAATTATTTTGTTTTGAAGAGAAAACTCCCTCTCTTTCCTCCCAACTTTTTCTGATTTCATTTATTTAATCAGGTCATCAGCGGTTGTGACTGGAATGATCCATTTTTGTTGCTCAGAGGCACATTTTTAGACTGTAGGAGCTTTAAAGAGGTCTGACTCTGACATCTCCACTAATATGATAAAGACATGAATTGCATGTTTGTATCATCAGCTAGTATTTAGATGTTTGTTTTGACAGCAGGTTTTGCATTTTGTCTTGGTCATTATTGATTTCTTTAAAGGAGGATGATTTTGCGATGACTGTGCATAAAGGTAGTGAATAGTAAGACTCAGAAGTTGAGTAGTTGTGTGTGTAATAATGATTTTCAAACTGGTTTCTTGAGCACTTCCTCCTCGTCTTCCATTGGTTGGACGAAACACATAGTCCTGCCTCAAATTAAATGTTACTGTGAGGATGATTAAACTGGGCAATGTTTTTATATGCCACAAAGAAACAGTTTATACTTTTCAAAGAAATCAACCTATAAATGTGTGATTTTTATATGCAGAGACAACTAAAAATAAACCATTTATAGGTTGATTTCTTTGAAAAGTGTAAACTGTGTCTTTGTGGCATATAAAAACATTGCCCAGTTTAATCATCCTGTTCCAAAATTTTACCCACACTAAAAATAAGATGTTCTCCACATCTAAAGAATGCTCTTCAGGGTTTTTAGGAGCGATTGACTGGTTGATCAGCTTTCCTTAACTAACTGTGATGCACAGGGGACATGATGACAGCATTTCACATCGCCTTGAGGAATCCACCAATCAACTCCAAGAACCCAGCAGTGAAAGTAAGAGCCAGTTCAGTGTATTGCTTTCAGATGTTATAAGGGGCCCTATTTGTGCATAACAGGTTGTCACAGAAATCTCATCATGTGTCTGGAATGTGTTGTTGATTTGGTGTGAAATACAGCACTCTGAATGCTTTAGGGACTATTACGGGTTCATTGCAAAATATTGATTATGACAAAAATAGTTTTCACTTGTCCCTCCTGTTATCTAAAAAAGAAAAAAGGGCTGTTGTTGAGGCTCTGACGATGAAAGTGAATGGGGCCAATTTGTAAACATGATTTCATTCGAAGTATTATTATATAAATATATGAGTGCCAGTGCTGTCAAATGATTAATCGCGTTTAATCACATCCAAAATAATAGTTTTTATGTAGTATGTGTACTGTGTATATTTATGTATATATAAATACACACACATACAGTATATATTTTGAAAATGTGTATACATTTATATATTTATATTCTTATATATTTGATATATAAAAAACATATTTTTCTTAAATATAAGCATGCATGTGTTTGTATTTACATAAACTTAATAAATATAGACAGTATATACACATTATGGAAACAAACACTTATTTCGGATGCGATTAATCGCTATTAATCGTTTGACAGCACTAATGAGAACATTAACATAATTTAATTTAGGTGTTGTTTTTATAAAGTATATTTTGTTGCATCACTAGTTATTATGCATTTAAACAGTCCATTGAGTATATATAGACATTGATTTTATCTTTTCCACCACCTACACTTGTTTGTTGCGCGTCCTCCTCCTCCTCTCTCAGGAGCGGGCACAGGCGGTGGTGTTACGAGTGCTGACTGCATTCAAGAACAGCGATATGGAGCCGGCTGTGAAGTCTCTGGACAGGAACGGAGTGGACCTGCTGATGAAGTACATCTACAGAGGCTTCGAGAAGCCCTCAGACAACAGCAGCGCCATCCTGCTGCAGTGGCATGAAAAGGTCAGTTTTGGAATAAAAAGACATGATCTCTTTGGAGTCTGTTTTCATCTCACAAGTCTGTTATTTTCTTCTCACTCAGGCTTTCGCTGTGGGGGGTCTGGGGTCTATCGTACGGGTGCTGACTGCGAGAAAATCTGTCTGAGCAGCCGAAAGAAACCGAGAGATAACCAACCACAGGATTTGTTTCTCTTTCTTCGACAAGGACAACTTCCTCTCTCACAGCTCAACCTTATCCGAGGGAAAACCACTCATGCTCAACCGATTAAAAACAGAGATAATGTATGATATTTAATGTAAATTATTGATTCTTCAATATGTTGCGGAAGACACAATTCTCGACTAATGAAGGTGAACGGTTGTGGGACGGAAGGAGGAGGAGTCTCGTGACCAGACTTTGCTGTCTAAGCCCTGAGCTGCAGTTTCAGGGAATGAAATACTGTGACAAATATGAAAGTTGTATTTGCTTGTTTTACTTAGCTGGCACTCGGATGTGTAGTTCTCATTTCTTTAGTTCCGGTTCTCATTTTTTCTTATTGTACAGAAAGAGGATGATGTTTAATATATTGTATTTAGGTGGTGGATTTATGGTTGAAATCGTAGTGTGGGGTTGGGTCGGGTCGGGTCGGGAGGGTTATTGTGAAGTGCCTGGTGCAATAAAGAACATTAAGAGTGTATTTCTTTACTTTGACTGACTGTAGTTAAAAAAAATCTAAACTTTTTATTTCAGCTAATTGATTAACATTTCTCATTTTCGTTTAACTCGATGTACTAAAATAAAATATAAAGCAAATTAATATACAAAAAACAAAAACTCTACAATTTTACTAGAACTGAAATTCAAACCATCAATAAAAACTCTAATAGTATATCAATGACTACTAACGGACATACTTTTTAGACACTGAGATGTAAAAAAACTAATCAGAAATCATGTCCTAATATGCATAAAAGTCAAGTCTGGTTCTTTATTTTGGAGTTTAAAACAAGTAACATTGCAGTTTTATAAGGTCTTCCTGGTTTACCTGGAAAAGTCTCTTTTAAATTGTGGTCAAACATCAATGGGATCATTTTAACCTATTTTACTGTCTAGTTATTTGGAATAGTAATATACCTCTTCTCAGAAAGCATGTTTTGAGGCATTATTCGTATACCCTACAGACTGTGTGGATGGAGTTATGTCAAAGTTTAAAATTCAGGGTTGGAGGTTGTTTTAATCCTGAATCCTAATATGAGGAATACTAATAGTGATACTCAAGCATACTGTGATAAAGTTTACAGGGCTTAGGAAAACATTTGTGGCTCCTCTTATCAGAGGGCCCGGGATCATGTTTCTGGTTATTTCCCCCATGGTGACCCCGGTTACACTTTATTAAAAGGTGTCCTTGTTACAGTGTAATTATATATTTAAGTACTGAGTAATATTAATTAACTACATGTACTTACTATATGGTTAGGGTTTAAGGTTACTTGCATGTAATTATGCGTAATTAATTATTATTATAATAGTAAGTATATGTAATGTGTAACAAGGACACCTTAAAATAAAGTGTTACCGTGACCCCTAGTATGGTAATACCATAGTAACACCACTTATTAGGTACTACATATAGGGTTTCTGCGGTTCTTGAACTGTCTTAGTTTAACCTTTCACAATTTAAGGCCTTAAAAAAGGTGTAGGATGTCTTAAATTCATAATCAGGTACATGTAGCGCAAAAAAATATATATATATAACAAATCAAAGTAAATAATTTCTTCCTGAGTTTTTCGCTGTTCAAATATGTAAACATCTTTAAATCAAGATACATTTACTTGAGATGCAAAATGAAGATATTTAGTCTTGTATTATGAGAAACTGAACAAAATTAAGAGAATATGCTTAAAACAATAACAAATGTCTGTCAATGGGGTATGAGAACTTTTTCTTCTGAGCTCATTGGCAGATATGCGTTCTTGTTGAAATCATAAACTCACTTCATTTATCAGGAAGTAAGACTTAGGTCTTTTTCTTCTTAAATGGATCTTGATTTAAGAATATTTAGACATTTGCACTAGAAAACAACAAAATACTGATGAAGACCACTCTTATTTTGTGGTGCGATCAGAAGTTGGCGAAAGTTATTTTCACGTTCCAGCAGAGCTATTCAAGCGTTAAGGTTTTTTAATTTAATTTTTTATTTATGGAAAATGAGTTAAAAAAGTAATTGTTGGAAGCACATTGGGTTCCTTTCAATCAAATTTTCTGCTCTGCAATGATTCAGAAATGCTTCGTCTCATCACTTTCAGATCCACTGTAAGAAGCACTGAAGTCAGCACTGGTAACCACACAGAAGCACAAATGCATCTTCAGACAAAGTCACTGAGAAAGACTTATATTTTTATCAAGTTCTGATACTCCTGACATACCATGAAGTGAAACCAAAGTAAGGATGTAGTGGTATTTTGCTGAAAGCAGAGGCAATATACTGTGATGGCTACAGTATCATAACATCAAACAAAACAAGAATACAGTTGTAGAAAAGTGCATTTGGGATCTTTCAATAGAAATCTCATTCCTAAGTGGTTCAGACAGGCCATTAACCTTCATGTAACTGCATTCTCTGAATTAACTGATTCAAGCTTCATAAATGGAACTCAATCAGTCTTTACACATAAAACAGAAATCTTTGGGTTTCTTTTTCTAAAAACAGGAAACATGTTAAGCATCCTGCAGAGATGTTCAAGTCTCTAGTCAGCTGTTTCTATAGAGTCTGTCATTCAGAATGTTAACCTTAGTGCTGCTAAGGTGGCCTTAAAGTGTTAAAACACACAAAATTACATTGTTCTGACAGCAAAACACTGGCTTTGACCGAAACCCACTTTGTTTTCACAGGTAAAAAGGAAAGATGTTTCTATTGACGTTCTCAGAGAAATAGAAATGCAGTTAGCCTTGAATGTTAAGGCTTCAAGTGTACTCAAATGCTTCAGTATACACTCAAAACCAAAGTACAATCAAAGCATTCGGTATAAGGCATGCATGCTCGTTTCCTCAAGTCTGTGCATAAATGCCTCTATATTACAGTTTCAAGCCCACAGTGAAGAATCTCACACACATATACATACACACTCATATGAACAAAGATTTGAGACTAATGCATGTGTATGATAACAAAAAAACTACATAAGTTACTTAATCCACTGATTTATAAATCCTCTTATAATTTATATACAGGTATCCATATAACTGTAATTTACACAAACAAGGCAGATTAAAGTAAGATGCTTCCACGTATTCAAAATCACGACAGCATGACATCCCATTCCTGATTTTCACTGACGTCCTGTACTAGAGGAAAAGGATAGACATTTATTGTCTTCATTAAGTACCACTGAAATGGAACAGCGGATATGATTTGCCCAACTTTGATTTCAAAGAGCTCAGATTGGAGTAAAAAAAAAAAAAAAGGTAAATGAAAGAAAGAAGCGTTTTCCATCCTGTTCCAGTTGAAGGATGTTGGAAACAGCAGTTTACAGAGTACATGAGTGAGACGGATGACCATTATTTAAAAGATGAAGTTCCCCAGTCACGAAAAGATGATGTTCATAAAGCATTTGTTTCCAGTCCCTGCAATATTTGAGTGAAAAATGGACAGTTGTTCTTGTGTCCCGTTGTTTAAAGGGCATGAGCTACATATGAACTGCTGAGGCAGAGATTGAAACTGGAGACTGCAATCGCTCCCTTCAGACGTCAGTAGTTTTCTACTGAGATTATTCACTGTTCCCTCTTTCACTTTGTCTCAGAGCATTTGTCTCTCAGATCCAACTTGTGGTTCCTGAGATGGAAGGCCGTATGATACCTTTGGGTGAGGGCTTGGAACCAAACCACGACATCTGAAACACACAAAACATGAAACTCAAACAGTGCTTCCATCACTCAAACATCATTCTGTCATTGCACAAGATGTGAATGCACTGCTATAGAAATGTTCAGGAATTCCATAAACGGTTCATACATTTTTTGTAAATTGTATTAGATTATTTATTTAAATAATAAAAAAGTTGCAGTTCACAGTATTTTAAATAAATAATATAAAATAAATATAATTTATAATAAACATTAAAATATATTATAAAACAAAAACTCTATTATATAAAACTTTATTCGTAGTTTACTTCATTTTCACATAATTTAATTTTTTATTTATGGAAAATGAGTTAAAAGGAATTGCTGGAAGCACATTGGGTTCCTTTCAATCAAATTTTCTGCTCTGCAATGATTCAGAAATGCTTCGTCTCATCACTTTCAGATCCACTGTAAGAAGCACTGAAGTCAGCACTGGTAACCACACAGAAGCACAAATGCATCTTCAGACAAACTCACTGAGAAAGACTTATATTTTTATCAAGTTCTCAAATGCTTCATATTTATGGTACCAGATATGCTGGTATTTTGCAATTTCTATTCAAAGCTGCCTAGATAAAAAAAAAAAAAAAAATTATAAATATATAAAAATTATATATATATATATATATATATATATATATATATATATATATATATATATATATATATATATATATATATATATATATATATATATATATATATATATATATATATATATACACACACATATACATATATATATATATATATATACACACACATATACATATATATATATATATATATATATATATATATATATATACACATATACATATATATACACATATATATATATATATATATATATATATACACATATACATATATATATATATATATATATATATATATATATATATATATATATATATATATATATATATATCAAGCAATACAACTGTTTTGAACATTAATAAAAAATAAAAAAAACTGTAAGAGAATGATTTCTGAGGATCATGTGACACTGAAGACTAGAGTAATGATGCTGAAATTTCATCTTTTCCATCGAAGAAATAAAGTACATTTTGAAATATTTTCAATTACCAAACAGTTATTTTAATTACAAGTATTATTTCACAATATTGCCAATTTTAAATGTATTTTTGACCAAATAATTGCAGCCTTGTTTATAGTATGAGACTTTTCACATACAAAAATCTTACTGTACGGTGGTATACATTATTGTTTAAATTCAAAATTAATGTGATTACTGAAAAAGAGTAATGAACCGTCAATATGCTCAATAAATTATCATTATTAATAATAAATATATTATTGTTGTTATTAGTAAACAAAATTGTATTATTTTCATTACAATTAATTTAATATTATCATTATTATAATTAATACTATACATTATTATGACTATTTATATTTACTAACAACAATAATTAACACTTAAGAAATTAATTATCCCCTTTTCGATGCCAATAGCTGATTATTTAATTGATTATTTTCATGTTTTGGCCTGTAACTAATGAGACAAACTGATTTTTTGATAATATGATGCACAGTATCAACAACAGCTTCACTCTACAATTTTAGATGCTTGAAATTAATTTAAAGGTGCCATAGAATGAAAAACTGTCTTTACCCTGGCATAGTTAAATAATAACAGTTCTGTACATGGAAATGACATACAGTGAGCCTCAAACACCATAGTTTCCTCCTTCATATGTAAATCTCGTGATTAAAAAAGACCACTGAAAAACAGGCGAATCAGAACATAACACCGACTGTGACGCAACAGTCGGGATCACTACGCCCCCAACATTTGCATAAACCCGCCCTTGTTCTAAGCCGGCCGAACCATCAGAAGCTCTGCAGGTATTGTAAATAAACAAGCGCGGACAACAGCGAAAATAAAATAAATGTTATGTTCCAGGCCGTGCAGGGGGTGTGAAGTGCAGGGATGGGTTGGTGTCTGTATTCAGAAAGGCACAGAAAGCAAATAACGCGAGCCACTAAAGGGACATGGTTAGCTCCTTGCTAGCGGTAGCCTGTTACAGTACATAAGATTTCACTCTCAGTAAGGAGAGATGAGGATGATGGCGAATGACTTACAGATCCTGAGCACCACTGACAAGCATCTGATCTTGTGAAATGTGTGGTAAGTACTGTTGCTCCATAATGTAAACATAGTTTGTGTGATCGCGTCTCTTGAAAGTGAAACTATAACGCGTTCAAAAGCAGTTTCAATGCCTCGCATATTAATAACGGCTCCCTGATGCCCGCGTTTTATATACAGTATAATTACCCGACGATATAACTGCGAGAGAAAGTATTTAAATATATATTTTCCTCCCTGTGCTTCCTTCTTGCTGATGAGCCGTACTGTGAAACAGCCAATCAGAGCAGAGCTCAACATTGTGCAGCACTGTGAAACAGCCAATCAGAGCAGAGCTCATTATTATTCATGACCCTGCCAAATAAGCCAATAACAGACCGTTTCATTCTAGGGAGAAATCCTAGGGTTGTAAATGGACATGTAAAATCGTTTCTGGAGATTTTTTGCCCTTACCTAAGCCACATACCTTCTGTGTAGATATCAGAGAACAATTTAAAATACTGTATCAATGCATTCTATGGCACCTTTAAATGTCAAATCATAAGTCTACAGTAGAACAGATGAATACCAATTTCTCTTTTGAGATGTCACAAAGAAAGAGACAGAAGTGAAAAATAATAATGACCCTTTAAAAACTGATAATATGTACATCCCTAGTGACATTCAACCCCATTTCAAATAAGGTTAAACTTCTGTAACAAAACAATCAACTTTTTCTACAAAACCCCCACATAGACCACAGGGCGTCAGGGAGTGAAGCGGAGAGCGTAATGTAGCACAGTGATGTGCAGTGATTTCCAGCACAGTTGCTGGGGTGAGCTATAAATACCTGGCAACTGCTATTCCTGACCGTGTCACTGAGTGTTAATGGTTTGATTCAGAGCAGTGAGCCAAATATCCTGACCCACATTGTTAGCTGCCTAAGCAGAGTGGCCTAGTTAGCTCCCGGGTGCGATGAGGCTTGAGAAGAACGCACGCTGACCTTTCCACATGTCGTCCTCCAGGATTTAAACACATAGATTTGTCTTTCTCACACACCTTGTACTCCAGTGTCTGTTTGAGCATGTCCTCTTCTTCTTTTGTGAAATGCAGAAGTACAGAAATGGCTCTGATGAGCTGGAAAGCCTGGAGAGAGAGAGACAGAGAGAGGTAACCTCTCATAGGAGAATTCATACCAGCATCACTTATGCTGCTATAGTCAAGAGTTAGCAGAGGATGCTCTAGTGTTTGAAAATCAGTGATGCACACACCAACTGGATTATACTGAAAGGTGACTTTAGGATCAGTAATGTACCAGCAATCTCTATTGCTTCAATAATCTGCATTATAAACCAAATGCTACTGCAACAAAAGATGACTGAATGCGAGTAATGTTTTAGCAAATGCAATGCTTTTTTCAGGATTCTTGAATCAATAGAAAGTTCCAAGGAACAACGTTTATTTTAAATATAAATATTTTGTAACGTTATAAATGTCCTTACTGACACTGACAATTTACAGCATCTTTGCTGAATAGAAGTATTAACAGCATTCAACCAAAAATGAAAATTTGTTTCTTCATTAGCACAGCTTTGGAGAAATTTAGCATTACATCAATTGCTCACTAATGGATCCTCTGCAGTGAATGGGTGCCGTCAGAATGAGAGCTGATAAAAACTTCACAATAATCCACACGACTCCAGTCCATCAATTATCATCTTGTAAAGTGAAAACAGGGCTCTAGAGCATGCAACTATGAAAAAATATTAAGTAGTACCATTGCGACTGACGCGATAAGCGTATTTGTGTTTGCGCTCAGGGGAGCTTCAAAGGTTTCGACTTGCAACGTGTTTTTTTAATAAAGTCAGAAAAATGCCATTACAAATGTAAAAAACTAAATTCCCCTGTAAATCACTTTAAGGAGTCAAATATCACCTCGTAATGGAAATGCTAACTTTTGATAATTTTTGATTATGGATTAGAAGGTGCTCCAGAAATGTTTGACTGAGCTCCTAAACTTTAAAAATTTGCTCCTAAAAAGAAAAGTAAGTGTAGAGCACTGTAAAAGCAGCTGGTTTGTAAGAAACAGATCCATCATTAAGGCGTTTTATCTTTAAACCATCGTTTCTGGCCAAAATACCAATTATTAACCATAATTACTTGTGGATTATGATGTTTTCAATCAGCTGTTTGGACTCTCATTCTGACGGCACCCATTTACTGAAGCTGGAAAAAACAAAAAAAAAAACTAAAACTCATCTACATCTTGGATGGCCCAAGAATGAGTAAATTATCATTTCTGGGTGAACTATTCCTTTAATTTCTTTGAAAAAAAAGAAAAGAAAAAACTGACCCCAAGCTTTTGAACTGTAATACATGTTTTTACTTTGTCACTTAATTGTCTGCAAGGTTACAAACATAAGTTGACTTATTTCTAGGAGTTTGTTCTAATCCTGAACTCCACTGAATGAACAGCAGTAATAGTGACATGTTAGCAAGAAACACTAATCACATCAGTCCGCTGTAGCAAACAGGTCAGATACCGATCGAGCCCTCACCTCTGCCTCTCTGGATGACATGAACTTCAGCACCACGTGTTTGAGGTACTCAAAGTTGATCTCTCTTGTGTCGGTGAGGTCTGAACTGTTGGTGACTGTGGTGTTGGAGGTGATGGGAGGCGGGCCTGAAGATTGAGGGAGTCCTGGGGCTAGGGTTGGAGCGGTGGTGGGCATCAGTGTCTCTGAGAGAGTCATATCGGTTGATTTCTCCTGCCTGCTTTCCTGAAGTCTCTCTTTAGTCTCAGAGTCAGGATCTGGCTTCAGTCTCTGTTGCATGAACACATTGTGAGGAAATGTTTAGCTGACGTGGCCATACACTGACATAATGCTTCTGAATAAACACACTCACCAGCTCTTTCTGTAATGTCCTCTTCAGTTCTGCAAGCCTCTGCTGTAGCTGCTTTATTGTCTGACAACAACAAAAAATTATATATATTTTTTTTGTATTTGAATATTCAACGCAATCTAATCTGATACTAAATGTTCTAGTTCATATACATATTCACTTCCATAATGTCAGGTGCAACAGAATAGACAGTCTTCACATTAGAATTCAAATAATGTAGGGTGACTTGAAATAATTTGTAAATATTTTAATTTTCTTTGCATCCAGTGCAGGATTGGTTATGTCAACAAATTGTTTTCAGAAAATACTGTAACATTTGTAATGAAAGTTTGTTAAAAACGTATAATTTTATTTGTAAAATGTATATGAAATGTACAATATGTACAAATGAATAGTGCACAATGTAACTAGACATTTAAGAAAAAAAACTTGTTGGATTTTAAAGCCCATAAAAACCCTCTCCATATATGATTGATGCAATTATTTGAAATAACTTATTCTTGTAAAATATGATCTCTATAATTATAAAAGTAAAATAAGTAAAAACTGAAGTTATAAGTGTGTACATAAAAATATGTTCTCCATTTAATTATGTTCTTTCATTTAATTCAAGTTCATTAAGCTTCTGGTCTTTCATTTCAGTGGTTTTCTTTGCTCTCACCTTGTTCTTTTCAGCCAGCTGTTGCTCCAGGTCTTTATTAACCTTTTGTAACTGGTCAAGATCACTTACAGTAACCATCCCGTTCTGCTCACCATCACACTCATCGGCATGTGACTGTGCTGTTAAACTCAACACCTCACCCTCGAGATCAGACACCTGTTACACACAATGAAATATGCCAATACAAAACCATCAAATAGGTAAGCCAATGCATCTAACTGTAACAGGCAGCTGAGATGAAGCACACACTGACCCGTGACTGGTAAGACGAGAGTTGTTGTGTTTTTGTGAGGATCTCCTGCTGCAGTGACGTCAGCTGAGAGTTGTGTTCTCGCTCTCGCTCCTCAGCCTCCAAACGACGAGACTCGCACTCAGCCTGCAGAGAAGACAGACTGCTACGGGCCGCCTGCAGCTCTGACACACAGTAAGAAACAAGCTTTTTAATGCGACCATTATGAAGCACAGAACGTTTTTTTTTTTGCATCACTGGATTTAATGTACAGTGCCAAACACATCTGTCTTTTGTATTGTCTTTACAGGCAGAACTCAAAAACATCATGACTGTAGTCCATTTATCAAAGAAGTGAAGTTCCTAAGTAGGTTTTTTAATACATTGCAAGTGAAGGCTTTTAATACAAGTCAAAACAGTTACTAAATCCAACCTACTAACTGAAAAACATTACTTTTATGTCCAAATAAAAATGAAATTAACTGTTTCAGATTCTCTTAAGGTTTGAGAATCTTTGTATCATTGTCATAAATGTTATTAAAACAATATGATTTGGCTGGTAATATAAAACCATGTTAAGATGACTTTCTTTTTTTTGATAAATAAAATAAAAGCCAATTACTCAAAGATTCAAAATTACACATGAAAAAAAATAGAAAACATTAAAGTATATTTAAAATCTAAAACAACAATAAAATGTATAACCAAAACAGATTTTTTTTTTTTTAAAATAAATATTACTAGGGGTTTGAACCAGTGATATTGAGGTACAATTATGTATTTTTTGAATAAGTGTTCATTTTTATATTTTCATAATAATTTCAAAGTTTTAGCAATTTTCTTACATGTTTTTGTTATTTTTAGTGTTTTTTTTTTTAAACATATATTTAGTTTTAGTTATTTTAGTACATCAAGTTAACTAAATTAAAATAAGTAATGTTGCCTTAGCAACATAGATGAAATAGTATAAAGGCCCGTTCACACCAAGGACGATAACTATAAAGATAACGATAAAGATACAGTTCTAAAAATGTTCTCAATTTTAATGAATAGCAGAGTTCACACCACAGCTATAACGATAAAGGCACTGAGAAACGATATCGCTGGAATCACTTTCAGAACGATTTTTTCCAGTTGATGAATGATAAAAACATTGACACCCAATCAGAATCGATCCTGCTATAACGAGCTCGAGAATTTAGAGCGGCAGACAAGCTTGTGCTAAGAATAAACAGATGTGTGGATGCTAATATTGTTAACCCAGTTAACTATAACTATAATAACCCTGGTTTGAACCAGTTCTTAGGGTTTCTGAGGGGTGGATAGGGGCTACAAACACAACTGGTCCCTCACCTTCCTTCAGCATGTTTAGTTCCTCCTCATTTGCTCCTAAATCCTGAGAAAGACGACTCACTTCATTTTCCGCCTTCTCAAGAGACTCTGTCATTTTGCTGACCTATCAAAGTCAAGCAAAACATCAGTTTCCTAACATAGGTAAACACGGGCTTTATGAGTGAAAAATGCATGTGAAAAATGGGTGCATGTTTGAATAAGCCAGTGAATTAACCTGTTGTTGGAGTTCTTCTCTTTGTTTTCTGGTTTCCTCCAGAGCTTTGGCAATTTCAACGCTTACCGTCTGTCTGCTGATCAACTCCGCCTGTAACATCGACAAATATGTCACATAAATGTCACGCAGGTCAGCAACATAACTCAAGCTCGGATGATCAACCAGTAGGGACTGTTTTATAATATTACTTTTACTTTCTTTGGTTTTTAACTTCCACTACACCTTTTTGGTTTTTTTGGGGTCAGTTAGAATTTGTTTTAAAGAAATTAATACTTTTATGAATATTTTATCATATAAAATTATTTAGCAAGGACATATTAAATTGATTTGAAAAGATTTATATTTCAAATAAATGCTGTATTAAGCAGCACAACAAGGATCATGTAACTATACTTTTTTTAAAAATATTCTACTTTAAATTAAATTACATATATAAAAATAGAAAACACTTATTTTGAAACTGTAATCATATTTCATAATATATTATTTTTGATTATTAAATAAATGCTGCCTTGGCGATCATAAATCTTATCAACCCCAATTTTTTGAATGGTGGTGTATGTGACAGTGAATCAGTGAAGTGAATCTGTTGTGGCGGATGATTCTCACTCTGGACTGCTCTAGTTCTGCGGTCAGTCTCTCTACAGCGCTGTCAACCTCAACTTTGCTCTTCAACAGTGAAGCTTTCTCCTCCTCCAGTAACCGCTTGAGAAAGAGAAACAAAAATTAGAAACTTTTGATAACATTCCCATGTTAACTAAAGGATATTTAAAGAAAGATTAGTGATGTTTCACACACTAGGTTGTCCTGATGCTTGCTGGCCTCAGTTTCTCTCGCTCTCTGTAGTGCAAGAAGTTCCTCCTCCAGCCTGGCTGTTTTCTCCAAGCCTCTCTGTCTCTGTGTCGAGACCTGCTGCTGTAGTCTCTCTCTCTCCTCAGCCCACTCTGCCTGCTATGGGACCAAAGGTTAGAGGTCAACACTCTAAAGCAAAACTAAAAGGAGTTAGCCAGTCTCTGAGCTTCCTGATAAGCCAATTTTTTAATAACTCTAAACTCCATAAGTTATTTTCTTTGTCTAATGCTAGCGTCCCAGTAGGTATGACTGATATCTGACAGAAGGGGGCGACATTTCAGCAAAAACTGTCTGTGACAAACCCAAACTGAGACAGACGTTTGGTGAATTTGACCGACAGCGCGTACCAGCTTTTCAGCATGCGATTCACTGTCTTCAAGTTGCTGTTGCAGACTTTTCATCGTCTCAGTGCAGTCAGCCAGCCTCTGCTCCAGATCTGATATCTGACACAACACACATCATTCAGATCATTCAGACACAGTCACGTGATGTGTGGGTTAACTGTGGGTTAACTCACCTGTGCGTCTGTCCTCTCTCTGTAAGCTTTAGATGAGTCCTCTTTGTGCTTGACCAGAGTCTGCAGATCTGTGATACTGCCGTTTTGCCGAGAGATCTGGAAAAAATGAGAAACAGGAATTTTCTCACTGAATTAAAGTTATTACAGCACAATAATTTTACAGAGCAACACAGCATTTAACTGTGCAGTACAGAAAAGCAGAGTCCAGTATTAGAGGTGTGAATATTTAGATACATAGAAAATCGTTACGATTCAAGATAAAAATTTTCAATTTAACTCAAAAGGGTTTTTGCAAATTCAGTTCAATCTGACTCAATTCACAATGAAATTTGATTCATGATTAAATTCTGTATTTTTAAAAATGCAAATAGTGCATTCTTTAAATAATTTTTACACTACCGTTCAAACATTTGGCATCAATATTTCACTTTTTTTTTTTTTTAAGAATTAACACTGAGTAAGGATGTTTTAAAGTGATCTAAAGTGTCCAAATTCAGCCTTGCATCACGGGAATAAATACATACCGGCTGCATGAGTGCAATGTGTCAACAAAATACTTTTACATTTCAATATTCAATTATTAAAAAAAATATATTATTCTTTTTTAAAGATGATTTATTTCCATGACTTTTCCTGGCCTGGAAATCCCAATTGTAAAGACATTACGTAGAGCAGCAGGAGTTTAGATGTTGGGGTTTACCTGGGCCTCCAGTGAACTGACCGCAGTGGTGTGATTTGTTCTCTCCTCCAGTAACTGTCCTCTGGCCTCCTCTAACCTCTGCTGTAATGAAGACTTCTACACACACACAAACACAATATGTGGTTTTTAGATGACTGAAACTGCAGTAAGATGATAGGTGTGTACTGTATATTTTGTGTTCTCTGACCTCTTTGAGCAGTTCATGTAGGTGCTCATCCTGAGAGAGGTTCGCTTCTAGTCTCCTCTCTAAGGAAGCAGCCTTCTCCTGCAGATCAGCCAATAGACGCTCTCGCTCCTCCTCTGTCACTGCAACCTGACCAATCACAGTAAGGTATGAAGAGTTCTAACAATGTGATAATGAAATGGTATTGCATTTAGAGTGTTCGGGCAAAATAAGACATATACATTTCTCATATACTGTACATGTCAGACCGAATCGACAGCAACCCTGACTAATCACTTCATTAACATCTGAAAATACCTAGTATGCAATATTTACCAATAACTACCATAAGTAAAGATTAAAATAATCTTAATAAAATTTTTAATTAATAAATAAATACAGCTAGATGCAATGCAATGAAAGAGAACAAAGCACATTATTATAATATTTTTTAATTAATTTAATTAATTAATAAAAACAGCTAGATGCAGTGCAGTGATAGCATCTCAAAATACATTGTCAAATTGATTTACATCTTTATACTCAATCTTAAAAACCACTTGAATATAAAATGAAAAGCAAATGTAATTTGCATAAGTAGTTAGATTTTGTAGGTTCTAATGCATTAGGAAGCATTTATTTTGATGTAATTATATAGCCTACAAGTTTCGATTGGATGCCACTCACGTGTGTGCCTGCATAATTTAGCACATTCGCAGACAGTAATTTTCACTTGCAAATGCAAATGAGTTTCAATGGATTCTTTGTTGAGTCAATCAGACCTTGTTCTTGTGCTGCTCGTGCTGTAGCTTCAGTTTATTGTGTTCAGACTGGAGCTGCTCCATTGATTTCTCAAGTGCCTTTGCATTGTTTTGTGCCTGGAAAACAAAGGAGAAATGATATACAGAAACAATGTGGAAATTATTTTTACCATACCATTCAAGCTAAACGGAAAACATATTCCATTTTCTTTAAACAAATCTTGACTGTTTTCCTCAGGAGTGTAAGGTTACTTTAGGGGCAATTTATGAAAGGAAGGGTTTAAAAGTTTAAATAACAGATTATGCTAAAGTTTTATGAATGTAAGTTTTTTTTTCTTAGATATTAGTCTAGAATTACACAATACCAAATGTTCCATATTCAATTGAAATCGCAAACCACAGAAAACCTAACATGTTATTGCGCACATATTTCAACAAAATTTAAAATAATATAACATGGAAAAATTGGAAACAATATATTAGTTAGGATTAAAAAAACAAGCCAAGAACTCTCCATTAAATAAATCTATGCTATAACACTCTTATAAATGTATAAATACAACATATACACACACACACACACATATACATACACAAGTGCTGTCAATCGATTAAAAAAAAACAACTAATTAATCGCACATTTTTCTGAACTTAATCGCGATTAATCCCACCTAACATTAAAGTTTTTAAATATACTTTTATATTGCAACAATTTCACATTCAATCTTCAAATGAATGTACAAACAACATAAAGACTGTATATTTTTAATGGCATCTTTATTTTTATGACTGAAGGCCAGTCATAAATACTGTAATGTCAATAATACTGATTTCACTATAAAAATGTTTCCCCCTAATATTTAACCATTGACTATAGCCATTAAACATTACATTATAATTAAGAGCTATCAATTTGAACATTTATTAGACTTTAAAAATAACTTCTAATTTAAGTGAACTTAAAACAATCTTCACATAAACCCATTATAATACAGTAAATGTCATATTTATCTACCTGTGCCCCTCAGCAAAAATATACAGAAATTGAATAAAGTTATCAAACACTAAATTCTAAACTAAATACAGACGAATCCTTAAAACTAAAAGTTATTGATTTCCTCTTTTTTTGTTCTTGAAGAACAGACGTCACAGCAGCTGGTTATTAGGTTGTTTTTGGCTGCTATTTCTTTAAGAGCTGCCGCTACAGAAACATGACGAGGATCTGACACGCATCATATTTTCTCTCAACTTTACCTTTTCTGACCCATTTCAGGTCGGACTCATTTCAGACTCTTCTAATGAGCTGACGAGTTGAATCGAGTGTGTTAGATGAGGGAGACAGTGCTAGGATGCTCCAGTTTTGAAATCCATTTCAGAGACATGTTCTTAATAACTCATATATAACATATTACATGCATGCACACTATTATGGCAGCTTTAATCGCCTTTTTGGTAACTTCATGACTTAACTGATCAAGATATTAGTTTATTTCGTAGTTTCCATCACAATTTGATATGAAATTTATGAAATGTCGCTTTGGACAAAAGCGTCTGCTAAATGACAAAAGTAAAAAAGTAAAGAGTGTAAAGACCATCGACTCTACCGTGCGACTCCACCGGGCAGGGACACCGGCAAGTGATAGTAGTAGCTTTTTATTAAATTTTTTCATTGATATGTTTATTATTGAAATGTTTTTGTTATATGCATGTGTCAATTTTATTTCATTTCTTTATTTTCTTAAATATGTGGGTAGATAGTATTTATAGAGTTGTAACTTTTTAGTTTTAGTTACTTTTTCTTATTTGTAAGTCGCTTTGGACAAAAGCGTCTGCTAAATGACAAAAGTAAAGTAAGTAAAGTAAGTAAATTAATACAGGCTATGTATTAATACGGCACCTTTGTGCGTGTATTGAAGATGACTACGAGCGCTACGAGCACAGGACTGTTTCCCAGGCTTGTTTGACTCGCGGCTGAAGTGAAGTTGAAGCGCGTCTGAAACGTCTCCTGTTTGATGTGCTCGTTAAGACGTTCTGCGACTGAATAAATGCACTTCTTGTCAAGAAAAAAAAAAGAAAAAAAAGAAACAGAATTAGCAGTTATGAGTGGGATGGCCAACCCTAGGCCCCTGCGTTAACGGCGTTAAATAATTTTAACATGTTTAACTGAAAAAATTAATCGCCTGCGTTAACGTGTTAATTTTGACAGCACTAATGTATATATATATATATATATATATATATATATATGTATGGTGAAGTGAAGGAAATTATAAAGTGCAAGGTGGGCTGAAAACACTTTGAAGGGAGGTGTGGCTCTGTTCTCAAAAGTGACCCTATTGGTTTCTGAGTCTCATCTGTACTGAAGAGCTGAATGTTGCCAAGTGCTCACCTTCCGGAAGTCCTCTGACACCTGCTGGATCAGCTGCTGTAACTCCTGCTCTCTCCCCTCCAGAGCCACAACCTTCCTCTCGGCCTCTGTTCTCTCATTTAACAACTCATCCCTGAAAGAGGAGATTTGACTTGCATCCTTTAGACATTATTATGTTTTCTGAAAGAAACATCTTCAGAAATAAGAATTCCTTCAAAGCCAAAGTAGTTATACATTTAATGAACGTCTCAACAGCCTTTGAAACATTTCCATCCCATTCCAAATATTTTTGTAGAAGGAATGAATCAGGGTGTGAACTGTTCCTTTATGGAAGGCAAATTCTTCACACACCTCTGGGCCTGTAGCTGTGAGTTGACCCTGCACATCTCCTCGTGTTCCTCTCCCAGCTCATACAGCTTGTCTTGGGTTTGGCTCAGAGTCAGTCTCGCTGTGTTCAGCTCCTCTCCTCTCAGTTTGAGCTCTTTCTCCCGCTGACTTAGCTGTTCCTCTCGCCTCAGCAGCTGCAGGACAACTTTTATGATCAGGCCGCTTAAACAGTTTGGGAAAAAGATGGAACTTCTTGTCTATTCTGCAATGTATCTGAGCTGCTCTAGTCTGAGTTTTCAAACACTGCTTGGTGTTGGCTTACATATTCCTTTAACTTGGATAGGTAAAAAATATTGAGCGCAGGAATGTGAAGGAAGGTGGTGTGTGTAATTTTTCTAAGTCTGTTTTAATGCTACTCTTGCTATAAAGAACTAATAAAAGAATACACTGTGCTGACCATATGTTTGACTTTGGCCAGTTCCTGCTGCTGAAAGCCTTCCAGCTCATCCAGGTCATCTCTCTTCTGGAACAGACTTAAACTCTGCTCTGTCATCTCACCTAGCCGAGCTGCCAGTGACAACTTCTCCTGTTTGAGAGAAAGAAGACAAAACAATTATAAAATAACTGGTTATTAACACTGATGTTTGAAATAATTATTTATCGGATACTTTTAAAATGTAAGTGACCAGTCAGGCTCAACAGTCTTTCCAAAAATCTTAATCCAATATGTTACAAAGGATCTTTACCTGCTCCAGAGTAGCTAGCTTTTCCATCCACTCCTGGTCCTTCTTCTCTAATGCTAAGGCCATGCCTTCTGCCATCTTGGCTCTGTTGGCCTGGAAAGATTCATTCTGGTCTTGAAGTTTGCGCATGGATGCTGATTGAACACAAACATAAGACAAAAGACTTAATCTTTCCGATTTCTGCTTTAATCTTTTAGATTTTCTTCTTAAAGTCATATTCCAGATCATTTTCAGCAAAATATCTATAGGCTGCATCTATGCTGCATGTTTAGTTTTCACAGATGATACTTTAAGTATGTTCCTCAGAGTGTGCAAACTAGCAGCAAACATGTTTACTTGAAATATACTTGCATTAACAGTTTAGCAGGAAAGATATTTGGAGGGTTTAAAAGCAGAAATCTGCAGCTTATATTTTTATTAAAGGACATTAAATATTCAGTTAAAAAAAAAGTTTTTATTTCTATAACCCTTAAAGGAATAGTTCACCCCAAAATAAAAACTTACTGAAAATCCACTCACCTTTAGGCCATGCAAGATGTAAATGAGTTCATCAGAATAAATTTAAAGAAATGTAGCATTACATCACTTGCTCACTAATGGATCCTCTACAGTGAATGGGTGCCGTCAGGATGAGAGTCCAAACAGCTGATAAAACCATCACAATAATCTACAATATCTTGCGAAGCAAAAAACTGCAAGTTTGTAAGAAACAAATGCATCAAGACATTTTAACTTTAAACCATTGATAATTACATTTTCTTCTGTGGATTACTTGCTGATTATTGTTTTGCATTTATCAGCTGTTTGGACTCATTCTGATGGCACCCATTCACTAGAGAGGATTGATGAGCATGTGATGGAATGCTAAATTTCTCCAAATCTGTTCCAATGAAAAAAATAACTTTTCTACATCTTAGATGGCCTGAGTACATTTTCAGAAGATTTTCATTTTGGGTGAACTATTCCTTTAAAACAGATAGATATAACATGAGATTAGTGGTTAGGTGATACCACAGATGGTAATGTTAGGCCCAACATTTGTAAAGTACCTAAAATATCAATACATATCTTTGTTAGTTTCATTAATCAAACTTTATTGGAAAAAAGAAGATGTCCAGATGTCCATGTTAGTACAGCTGTAAAACAGATTGTTAGTATACACAGTATTTTTTAGTTGATTATAATCAGTGTATTTCTCATTTTACTTTGGGTTGGTCTAGAAATGGGATCTGAGCTTTTAGATATTAATAACATTTTAGTGAATTATCTTATATTAGGTAGCTACAGGCACAATTTACAATTTCCAAAGAAAAACAAAAAAACAATGTCATCATCAAAAAAAAAAAAATAGTAAAAAAAAAGTAGCGTTTTCTCTAAAGATTTCACCTCTAAAACTCAGAAGCCATGGCCCCAGACACATATTTCCCAGGCATAGAAAACTCCCAAAGAGGTTAAAGAAGTATTCCAGGTTCAACAAAAGTCAAGCTCTAGCATTTGTGGGATATTTTTGATTAATTCACCAAAGAAAATCATTGATGCCTCTTTATCTATACATTTACTTATTTAAAAAGCTAAACTTACAGCTAGAGTTACAAGAATAATAATTATAATTAAGCTGCAATAATAATAATAAGTGTAAATTGTTCTTTTTGAAGTGAGAATATTGCAGATGAACATCTGATATTACTTCAAAAAGATACACTCAGAAAGTGATTCTATTACAGTAGTCACATCTTCTTTGAACAACTGGGGGAGAAATAATATTCGGTGATAATCAACTTTATAAAAAAGCTTAACTTATATTAAATCCTGAAGACAGTTGTGATAAAGCAATCAATTAAAAGAGAATGAACCAATTAACTATAATCTTAAATTTTTGCTTTCTGATCAACCACCAACCTTATTTGTCTGTAAGAATGTGTGTGAGGTTTGCATCGGACAAACGAATGGAGAACAGAGCAGAGGAGAGAAAGCCAAAAGAAGGAAGAGGCGAAAATGGGAGGAAAAGAACGGTACGTACAATCCTGATACTTCTCTAATGCAATCTCAAGCTTCTCCTTGGTCTTCTGCATTAGCCGAAGCTGCTCAGCGTAGTCTAGGGTTGGGGAATGGGATACCGACACACAAAACACGACCGGAGGGAGGCAGAGGAGGATGGGGGGGAGGGGGGGAGGAGGGACAAAACAGGGGGGAGAAAACAAAGGGATAAATATGATTGAGAAGATAAACAAATGGAGGGAAAAACAGAATGATTTTCTGAGATGAGAAAACCAGACTGATTGTGAGGCTGAACAAAGACTGACCTTTGACCTTTACACTTATAGCTCATCCCTGATCAGGTCAATTATTCAATCATCTTATCTAGTACTGCTCATTTAGGGTTAAAGGAGTTTCTAGTTCAGGCTATGTAATTGCATACCATAGCTGGCTGATAGCGAGAGCCAGGTATCTATTATTTATGTGGATTTTTCCAGGCCGTTACAGTGGAGTCATTTGCATACATTCCTGGCTTGTTTTGTGGCAAATCTGTCAAATGTCATGTGCTTTATACATTTCCACTGTGGCAAAAGGTATAAAGGGTTTAGAGGTGTCCAAATACAGACTAAAATAGACTCAGCACATATAAGTGGGAGGTGAGAAGGATGTACACGTAATAATCTGTCTCTAGTTTTTCCTTTTCTCATTGATTTCCACTGACGTTTTGTAAAGCCATCACATTGGCCTTTCGTATCTTTTTCATCCTTTCAGTCTTTTTCTCTTGTTGTGTTTACATGAGTTTCACTGTATTGTGTTGGTGATACCTGAGAGTTTGGCCTCCAGCTTTCGTATCTGATCATTTCTGCGCTGAATCTGAGAAGAAACATCATCTCTGGAACTGCTGCCATCAGAAGCCTAAGATTCAATGACAAATCAACAGATTTTAAAGCAGAAGTGAATTTAGGAAGCAAAAATAATGTACAGTATATATATATATATATATATATATATATATATATATATATATATATACTGTACGTGTGTGTGTATGTATGCGTGTATATATATATATATATATATATATATATATATATATACACACACATACATTACATACACAGACACACATATATATATATATATATATATATATATATATATATATATATATATAGCCTAGTGCTGTATTTGTTTACATAATATACGTGTGTGTACTGTGTATATTTTTTATTATGTATATAATAAACACATTCAGTATATATTTTGAAAATATTTACATGTATTTACTTGTTTATATTTATATTCAGATAATTTATATTATATATAAATATATTTAATATATAAACATAACATATTTTCCTTAAATATATACATGCATGTGTGTATTTATATATACATAATAAAAATATACACAATACACATACATATATTATGTAAATAAAAACTTTTATTTTGGATGCGATTAATCGTTTGACAGCACTAATATATATATACACACACACACACACACACACATTAATTTAAAAATTTCTTTTGAGCATTAAACGACAGCAAAGACAATCTAAATGTAAAAAAAAGGGGAAGTGAGCGTGAACAATTAAATATACAATATTGACCAATACCAATAAATTAGAAAAAACACAAAACACTAATATCAGAGAAATATAATTGCACATACTTTATTAGAACTACAAAATGCAAAAAGGATGTTTGTTAAAAAATAAAACCTAAAAGTTTATCAGCACAAATACAGAATTCTAAGTTTGTATTCACATTCATTTACATTGTCGTTAGGGTCCAAAACCACTGGTTTCTCTCAGCAAAACATCTACTATATAAGGGTGGCTTTGATTTAGACCTGTTACTGATACTACTCTCATCCTCCAACAAGCCTACAGCGTTAATTATTTAGAGCGAAAGACAACCTGAACCTAACCCTGAGAGTGTTGGCCATTAATTGCTAGAAGACAAGAGTGTCAGGTTACACTGGTTTGTCAAAGCATGTGACATTATTTAGCACTCACTAGATTTCACTGGTTTCCCATGACGTACAGCACAGAGTTCTAGTAATAAACTTTGTCACACTACCAGGTTGTTCAGGCGCAGCACTGTGCAAAAACAGTCAGTAAATAGTCATATAACTTCCTCTAGAATGGATACTGTCAATATGCCAGTCATTTGAAACAGGAATAATTACTATGCTGATATATTAGGGCAATTCTGCTTTTGTAATAGGAAATAATAAAGTAATTACTCTGCCTGCATATCAAAATGTGTCAGCTGGCACTTTACTGATACCTAGATGTGAAAGTACACTTGGAAGGTGTACATTTAGTTTAGAAAAGGAAAATTTAGTTAGAAAAGGGATAATTTGAATGATTACAAAATTCTATTAATATTCTCATAACATTTTAGTAACATTTGTCATGATAATATTTTTGAGATTAGTTTTTTTTAAATATTCCAAACTTTACATTAGCCATGAATAAACAGTACAGTGGATACTGAATATTCAGCTTCGCCATCACAGGAATAAATATTTTAACACATATTAAAATAGAAAACTATTAGTTATTTTCATTAACTATTTTAAACAACTACATGCATCATTGATCTTACCAAAAATCTTACAAACCCCAAACTTTTGAATGGTAGTGAAATGCACTAATAATTGGTGTAGTAGATAAAAGCACTCAATACATTAACATTTGAAAAAGTATACATTAAATATGAAGAAAGCAGTAACATCGTACTATGATCGAGATATCCTATCATATCCAATCCTGGAATGATTACTGTATTCCTGGTATCATCACCAGCTAGAAATCTGAAAACAGACCAAACTACTTTATGGGTCTCAATATTGCATGAAGATATGATATCGCAAGAAGCTGGAGACTCAGAATTACAGGAAAGCAGAGGAAGATCTACTCACAAAGTCATCGCCAGAATCTGCGCCCACAGAAGTGATGGACTCTTTGCTCATGGAGCGAGGGATGCGGCCTGTTCGAGGGGCAGTGGCAGCCTCCTCCGCCAGCTTCTTCTTCAACTTTGCGAACATCTCTGTAGTGTAGATGAAGCGTATAGCTGTGTGTGTGAAGCAATGATTTGAACGTCTTCCCAACTGTCAACGAGACACTTTAGGGTCCTCGGAAAGCAGAACAGCTTTTATCCACAGCATATGCAGATCTCATTCTGGTGTTACTCTCTGCTGCCTTGACTCTGTGGAGAAAATCACAACATTAGCATTACATTAGCAAAGGAATCTAGAGGTCAATCTAATACAAGTCAAAAAAGGCTTTTAACCAGCAGATACTTTTCTGAACGAAATGAGATTGCTGTGCTGGTACCCTGCATGCTGAGAGTGAACTGCTTAGTACACATCACTATCTAGTGTACATCTGTGCCTGTTAATATAGTTAGTGGAGGTGCAAAATCAAAATAATACTACACTTACATTATTAATACTCAAGTTCAGGATTATTTAACGAAGATGAGGTGATTTAAGCAAGACATGGGGCAATACAGTAAAATTAAACACTAAAATCAACAAAGTTCTGATGCGTTTTTATCTTTTAGAATAACTTTAAACTGAATGTGCAGAGACTCAGTGTTTACATGGCTTGATATGCTACATTGTAGTAAACTAACCAGTGTCAGATTTGATTACGACACGTAAGCTTGATGCCAGAATCATTCATCCATCACATGCTGATAGTGTATGACAACATCTACCCCAAAACAGTCGATAAAAAGCCCAGAGCCGAGCAATAACTGAAAAATTGTAAACAGAGCTAGCTAATGTTAGCTCTCGTCCATCTCCTTTACTAAATCAACAAAACAGATGAGAATAAACCTACCGTGAAAACTCCATAGAGTCTGACAGAGCTGGGGTTCATTTTAAAGGAAACCAGGTTTAATGCTAATATTTCTCCAGGCCTTACATCTGTGTGTATTTTGTTTGTCGTAGCTAGCAGCTGGCTAACTAACTTCACACGTAATCTTCAGTCACCAGATTCCTGATGACGTTCCAGGAAGAACTTGGCGATTGTGCTCGTCGCTGATTGGGCGACAACAGGAGGAAGGCGTGGCTACAGATTCGCGTGATTTCATGTCAGTCTTAAAAGCTGTCAGACTCACACAGGGTCACAGTCCTGTACCGCATTGATAAATTAGACGTATAATATTATTAAAATGTATGTTGTCATATTAATGTGTTTACATTTATAAGATATTAAAATAATAGTTATTGATTGGATATTAGATTTTACATTCAAATGTATTCTAATTTAGGTAAGATTTTTTTCCGTAAAAAATATTTTAAGGCCACTTTAAAGCAATTCCTGAATAATAGCTTGCTATTTTGTTTCTTACTAAATATAAATCTGAACATGAGCTTTCACTGTGCAACTATAGGCTACTATTTGTCGGTAAAATAGTTAATGCAAACTCACCTTTAATATAACATGTCTGGAATAGCCAGTTAACGCACCTGTATGGATTTTCAGGTTGAAATGTCTTTTCTTCTATACAATAAAAGCATTTCAAACAAACCTCGGATACCAGAAATGCAAGATAGGAATATATTACAAATAAAAAAGAAAATATAATAAATATAATAAATATGATTTATAAATCGGGAGTATATAAAAACAAGAAAAAAATAATTCTACACACGCACACACACACACACACACACACACACATATATATGAGTTAAAAAATAACAATCTCTAAGGGCTTACGTTTTTTAAACAGTTTAGAGGGATAGTTAAACCCCAATTCCTTATAAAAAATAACAAATTTAAAATAAAATAAATAATTTTAAGTAAATGTCATCATTTACTCACCCACCCTCCACTTGTTCAAAACGGTTGATGATAGGTATTAACTTCCATAATATTTTCACTTAATATTAAAGTCAGTGGCCATCAACTGTTTGGTGACAACATTCCTCAAAATACCTGCTTTTGTGCTCAACAGAAGAAAGAAACTCATACAGGTTTGGAACAACTTGAGGATGAGTGAAAGATGACAGAATTTCATTTTTGAGTGAACTATCACTTTAAGGTTGCCTCCATGCACAATCCTCACCGAGTAGACCTACATGCCCTTTAAGATGATTCTCATATGGGTTGTGTAATCACCTCCAACAGCGCGTGGACTGTTTTAGCCAAGACCTGCATGTTACACATCGGTATTCTGAGAAACAGCACTGTCCTTCGGCAGTTTCTGTTAACATTGTGCATAATTTACAATGCCATTTGGGACTCTTTTAATTGGTTTATTATAATAGTCACAACCTGAAAGCATCTTTTAGCTCTAAATAATTTAAAAACAATTAAAAGTTATTTTGATAAAGGACAAAGTACACTCCTACAAATTCATACTTTGGAGAATCACTTTGAAGACCTATTAATGTGTAGGCCTTACAGTCAGTGCTGCATATACATGCACTGCTCTAAAATTTAAAGGGAGAAAAGGATCAATGTAAATAGATGAGCCTATAACAACACATTCCGTAACAATGTTATCTCTATAAATATTTACATTGTCTGTAATGTATACCTGCCTCCTTTTGTTTTGTTGTCTACCCTTTTTTTTTCTTTGTTACAACATTTAGAAGACCCATATCAAAATATTCTGTGGCTCCACCTGTACCTTGTCACAGCTCACTGCCCCGAGCCCCAGGTGTTCGTCCACACATCCATGAGATGTCCATATGGATGTTGGCCTTCACCTGGTGAGGTCTCAGAACAGCAGGAATGTGGGTGAAGCGTAAAAGAGGCTCTGTTGTAGGACTATCAAATCTTGGAAATAATTTAGTTTTATTCTTTTTTTCTTTTTTTTTTTTTTATTGTGTTTCTTACATTGCAAACATTCTGTCAGGTTTTAGATACTACATGTAGCAGCAAATCTATCACACTAATTTATTTATGATCTTTAAAATAAAAGAGCAAAACATTTTCATTATTTATGCACAGATGCTAAATTGAGAAGAGAATGTTTATGCAAAAGAAAAAAAACATGCATAGTCAATTATTACTGTAATTTGAAGAGGTTTGTGTTATTGAAAGCTGTTTTACAGTCTTGCTAATATTGGTGGCTCAAGATAGTATCACAATCCCACCACAGGAAATCTGCAAAATTGTTCCTCATCCTTTTGCACAACCAGAAGATGGTGCTGCTGCTGATGATGATAACCTATACTGACAGTGCTCAGCAATTGATGCCGGAGAAAATCAACCCAGAGCTCCAAATACCACCACAAACAATAAATTAATAATAAAAAAAAATAAATAAATAAATGCAAGCAAACAAACAGAAATAATTATTTATTTTTTTTAATAGCATAAATGCCAAAATATAGAATCAAATAATTTATATAAAAAAATAATACAATTGAATAAAATGATTAAACTAGTCGTTGTTCAGTGTAGCGTATATAAATATCCCGTTAGACAACCTTTAGTTTGCCAATAATACATGAATAATTGCTCACAGAGAGGCAGAATGAAGTAGCATTGTATGATGTTGATGTTTTGAAAGTCCTTAAATATTTTAAAACGTGTTTTCTTATTTTTATCCACGGTTGATTTAACAATAGGCTATAAAATTAAAATATTACAATGATCGCCTGACTGCATGAACCAGCCAGCTAGGTTTCGATGCGCCTAATTTTAACCAATCAGACGCCTCACCGTCTGTCAAGCGCAGAGAAAAAACACACATCTCACCACAGCGGTGTCTCGTCCTGCATTCTGATTGGCCAGTGAGCGTGCCACTCCAATGTGCTTCGCTACTACTACAGGTCGGTGCGGATCAAACACCTTGCAGTCGGTTCAGAGCCATTGAGAAAAAGGGGGTCTCTCTCGGATATGGTGGAGTAGGCTACATCGGGGCGGCTTGGAAACCACCTGGTTTGGAATAACCCGATGGCAATTGGAGGACGGGGGCCTTGCAAAGTCCATTTCGAGGAGGTTTTCATGGAGCGTTGAGATTATTATTATGTGGTGGCTTGCCTTAATGATGTTTACATCCCCGTCTTTCCCATTCATCGTGGTTGTGTGCATGGGGTTATCCGAGGCGGTTCATTCCTACGATGCGCTGCCTTTAGTAATAAGGAAATCTCGTTCAGTCGCCGAAGAGCATCCGAATACGAGCGCGAACGGGTTTCCTGGGTACCTGCTCGGTATTGTCGCATTAACACCAGCGCCCACGATCGCATCCGCCAGAAAACCGATAAATGTCGCCGCACCAGCAGCCACCATTAATCCACCAACAACGGAGCCCACCACTCCATCTCTGTTTGATCCCAGCTACATGGCCGCATTTGCTCGGAGGAAGCTCAGCTCGGTTGAAACAAAGATGAAAAAATCGCAGATGTCTGATAATAAAGCGGACAGATCGGGACAGATTAGCACAACCTCTGACAATTCTCAAGGTGAGTTAAAATGATAACGAAATAGCGGAATACGGAAATTAAGAAATCACATTTCTAGCAACAGACATGCTATTAAAATGCAGAATATTCTTAAATCTTATGCTATTTAATCTATCTAATCAATTATATGCGATTATCAGGCCTTTGCTGCCTTCTGCTTCGTGATCTGTCATTTTAATCTCGTACTGTACAACACATCATTCCTGCGGTCCGCCGTCTGCCTCTCAGCCATCACTTCATTAGCAGTCATAGCCATGCAACATGATATATTGATGAGATATAATCAATAGCACGTTCACCCTCTCTCTACCGGTATCTATCTATTTATTTGTCTGTCCGTCCGTCCGTCCGTCCGTCCGTCCGTCTGTCTATCTATCTATCTATCTATCTATCTATCTATCTATCTATCTATCTATCTATCTATCTATCTATCTATCTATCTATCTATCTATCGTTCTATCGTTCTATCATTCTATCATTCTGTCTGTTTATCTATCATCTGCCATAGAGTCTAAATATTATCCAATCTATCCTTCCATCCATCCATGCATTGATTTAATATACAGCTTGATTCTTGACCTTTATTTATTTACATAAAATTATTACAACAGGCTGATGTCTAATGCTGGGTAAGTGCCTATTCAGTGATATAATATGTCAGGTCATACTGTAATGAGCCCACACAGGCCCTTCATTGATTGAGCTGCAGGGTATTTGTCATAATTAGTCAGTTGTTTATCTGTCCTGATTTTACCCCATCAGTACAAAAAGATTTACAAGCTGTGGGCTGTGCAGTTAAAAGACATCATCAGCCAGTATTTTTCTGGTATATATCCAGCTGAGATTATTTAAATTTCTGTTAGAATGGTTTCATTAGTGTGCAGCTGGTAGGAAATAAAGGCCACAGATTATCCATTGTGTGTATGTGTTAAAGAACCAGGTCACACTGTTAATGAGAGTGAGGTCGACATAAATCTTGCATTTACATGAAATGGATCTTTGGGTGCACCAATTGTTCATATGGAAGTATCTATAGACTTGTCCTACTTTTCTATAATAATGCTAAATCTCCAAGATAACAAAACCAACAGTTATCACCAGTGCACTGACCCCAGTGATTTAGCACTGGATAGGTTTAGATGTTTGCACACATTTATCTTGAAAAAACACCAAACATATTTCCAAAACAGAAACAAGCAGCATGTACAGATGTTTAACCCTTCTCTGCCCTGCCATTGTGATTAGACATTCCACAGCCATTGTTCCTGATGCTGAGGTTATAATCGGGAGACAGTGTTCAGAAAAGCATGGACTGTGTCTAAGCCTGCCTTTATTAGGACACATGAAGTGATAGGGGAGCCCTTTAGATAACAGCCCTAGGGCCAGAGAAAGTGGGCTAAAAATCAAGAATAGACACTATATAGAAATAAACCTCCATTTAGACTGATATTCTTCAGTATAATGCAGGCATCTCGTAAAAAAAGTGTCTATAATGTCCGGAAGGTATTTTTTATTAAGAGACCAGGGTTGGGCAAATTCAAAATTTAAGAATTGGCTCTCTTTGCATTCATGAGTTGGATTTTTTGGTTGGAATCGGCCACATCTATTTGCAAACTGAGTGTTGCACTGGAATTTAAATTAGATGACATTTTGTTGGAGTGTTGGACTTGTGCAATTCTTGAATGTCAATATTTATCAATTATATTTATATACAGTATATATATATATATATATATATATTACATTACAGCACATGAAAGTTCACTTACCACATACACAGAGTAAGGAGAGATGACTGATAGGACAATGGCGAATGATTTGAAGATAGTGAGCACATCTGACAAACATCTAATCTTGTAAAATGTATGGTACTGCTGCTCCGTAGTATAGAGTCTGTGTGATCGCGAATCTCAAAAGTGAAAGTAAGAGAGCACATTCTAAAGCGGTTTCAGTGCCCTGCATATTAGTAGCGGTTCCCTGACGCCTGCAATTTATATACAGTATAATTCCCCAACGATATGATTACAAAAGAAAGTATTTAATTATAATTTTTTTTATCCTCCCATCTCGTAGGCTAATTATTCCCCTTAGGGGTTCCGTAGTATACTTAATTTCCTTTCCGAACACTGTCTTGGGATGCGGTGGATTGCAGAAGAGGGGGTGGGGGGGAGATGAGATGGCTCAACATCGTGATGTCTGTCAGCCATCGGCGATGGACGATGGCATCGTCTATCAGCCCAACCCTAATATATATAAATATACTGTGTGTATATATAAGTTTAGCTGATTTTGTTATTTGATTTGGCTATTTTTATTAATTGTTTTAATAATTCTTCTTTGCATTAATTTATTATGTAATTTCTTATTATCTAATGGAAATACTGTATGTTGAATGATAATATGGGTAATTCATAAAGAAAAATGCAATAATTATTGAAAAGTATAATAATTTTAGTTTCTTTAATTTATGTTTAATTATAAATTGCATTTCATTTGATTCCATTTTAATTTGACTTTCTTAGAATTACAATTCAGTTTGTTACATAAATTCAAATTCAAGAATTAATGTGGAATTCTTCAATTCTGAATGGTGTACAACCCTAGAAACGACATCTGTTTACATGTTTCTTTTTACTAATTCAGATGCATTTGCAGTAGTCAGAGCTTTCCTCTTATGTATAAGACTTTAACTAGAGGGGCATCTGACTACACATCTCAAATATTGTAATTGAAAAAGATAAATCCTTTATGATTTTAGAGGTGAGCGACTTTGACCTAGATCATAACAGCTGTGCATTAGATGGCCCAGTGAACTCTCTTTACCCCCTGCACTCGAGTCTGTATACTGGAGTGGGATGAGTGCTGTTTCCACTGGAGCTAATGAACAGAAGAATATGTCTGTCTGAAAGATGTGTCTACAGACTCACTCTTTCACACTGGGACACCTTTGTCAAGTTATTTCTTTTGTTGTCTTGTCTTTTAGCTTCATATCCAACACTGAACAACCCCTAATATAGTGGCACCCTACAGTGGCACCCTACTTCAGAATGAACAAATCATCTAGTTCCTGTGTTTATTTGCTGACAGTTCACATCACGCCTGAGGTCAATGAAGCCACATCACATCAACGATTCATCCTCTCATCTGGTTCAGTTGTAATCGCTCTGTCGTACTTAATATTTTCATAATATTGTCATAAAGCGATGAGTCTGGTCGGCAGCCTCATTTACATGGATGTATGCATAATCTGTCAGGCTGGGATGTGTAAGCTTCTTATCCGCGCCTTCCACAGCCCCCCTCAGGAGCAGAAGGTGTTTACGAACACACTCCACAGCTCCGTGTGGTGGAAGGTGTGTCTGTCTCTGCATATAAATGATGTTTTTCCCTTTCGGCAGGTGCCCCTCTGGGTGACCTAGTGCAGTAAATCTGGTCAAATGGGTTCTTGGGGATGAAGGCATGAGAGATTCACAGAAAGACGTCTGGCTCTTAATGGAGTTAATTGATCTGAATCTTCAGTATGCATTAAACTGCACATTGAGCATGCCATTGTTAATGTTATTGGTAACATTACGTTGGCCGTGTTTGTTAATAGAGGTGACTAAGTGCATTAATTATTCGGTTGTTATATATACACTATCAGTCAAAAGACTGGATTTGGTGAGACTTTTCTCTCATTCTCACCAAGGCTGCATTTATTTGATCAAAAATACAGTAGTGTTATGAAATATTGTTATGAAAGTGTTTTCTATTTTAATATAGTTTAAAATATAATTTATTCCGGTGATGGAATTTCTGAATTTTCAGCAGCAACTTCACTAGTCTTCAGTGTCACATGATCCTTCAGAAATCATTGTAATATGCTGATTTGATGCGCAAGAAAAAAATTCTTATAGTGTTGAAAACAGTTGTGCTGCATATTTTTGTTTGTAGAAACCATGCAACATATTATTATTATTTTTTTTGGATGAATACAAAATTCAATAGAACGGCATTTATTTGCAATGGAAATCTTTTGTAAAATTGTAAGTGTTTTTATTATGATTTTGATCAATTTAATGCATCCTTGCTGAACAAAAGTATTAATTACTTAAAAAAAAACTGACCCGAAAAAGTTGTGCTGCTTATATATATATATATATATTTTTTTTTTTGTGAAACCATGCTACCTTTTTGTTTTCAGGATTCATGGATGAATAGAAATTTGAAAAGGACAGCATCAATTTAATACATACTCTCTAAATAAAATAAAATAATTAATTAATTAAAAAATAATAATAATACAATTACATACTGACCACAAATTTCTGAACAGTACAGTACTTCAGGGAGGACATTTTAACAATTATGCTTCTAAGGGAATTGCAGGGGTTTAATAATAATTATAACATATTATGATCCAAAAAAAAGAAAAATTACTCACCCTCATCTCATTCCAAATTTTCTTTCATTTTTCTTTCTTCTTGGAGTCATGTATATGTGAATCAGCATTTGTTCTATGAACAAATTACTCTTTTGAGTTGGATCTTTTCAGTGAATCAGTGGATTCTGAGAGATTTACTCATCAATCAGACTGATCTGATTCGCAAGTTCACTTGGGTTCATTCCGAGATCCAGTTACCGCTCACTGGACTATCATCAAACAACAGTTTAAATTAAAGCTGTCAAATATCTCCAGAAGACAGTGCGTGAGTTGTATGAATACCTTTTTATGCTGTTTTTTTTTCTTCTTTTTTGAAGCCTTTGTATCCATGGAACTAATTGTATATAAAAGACTGACAAAAATTCAGGCTTTGAACAAAGTCAGGCTTTGGAACAACATGACGGTGAATAAATGATGACATTTTTGGATTAACTGTTCCTTTAACACCTCGCCTGGCTTTGATTTCTGTCCTCTGAACTGAATGACCCACCAAAGAGAATAGCCGTCCTCTCTAAGGGATAAGAGGTTGCTTCTGGGACATGTGCATAAAAAAAGGCTGATGAATAAAAACATGTATTACATGAAAGATGAATTCAAATGCGCTTTTTTTACATTTTTAGGCCACTTTGCTTTTTGAGATCAAACGCATTTGATCATGGCCAGACATAGAGGAGCTGTGGCCTTGCATTTAGCACGTGGCGTTCATGTGGGGAATGCAGGTTCAAATCTGGCTCTTTCTACTCTCTCTAACTATATTCCATTCTAGATCTCCATATCCAGATGTTGCTGGGTCAATGCAATAATTCTGAGCCAAATAATTCAGATCGATTTTTTTTTTTAAATGCAGCAGCTCTGCTGGAAAATCATCTTTGATTTAATGTCAGTTGGTATGTATTTGGAATTGCACAAGCTTTAGTTGTACCCCCAGCAGCTGGAGTTTGCCTGATTTGCCTTTAGAGTTTGTGTTTTTCCTCCATGGACCTACATCTTCTCCTGTATACTGAAGATCTGCAGTCTAATATCAACTTAATGAGCTATCAGAATCAGGCTGCAGGGAGTCATTTATTACAGCCGGCAGAGATCAGCAAGATGGAGTAGTGTGATGCGTGGCGGATTTGAACTTGAAGGAGAAATTTACTACAGTGCTGCATTAACAAGACTTTATGTTTCAATGCTGTGCGGGTGACAGTTTTTTATGGATTTCTCCATTAGTATGGTGTATGTGTACCCCAAAGGGCCACTTGGAAAGACTGTGCTTTGTTAAACCTATACGTTGAAAAAAATAGCTGTGGTTGCCATAAAGAGCCATTTCAATCTGATCCAACTCTTCTTACATTTAGTTTTGTTGTTGTAATCTAATATATTTAGGCTGATTAAGTGATAATAAATAATATTTTTGACAAAGTTAGGTTTAAATAAAGTTTAAAATCAATTAAGTTAGATGTTATTGCATGAAGTTTATTTTTTTAGGATAACCTTTTTTTCCCCAAGTGTATAAAACCAATCCAACCCTATGAGAAGACATAACTATTTTATGTTTTGAGAAATAATGGCTAATTTGTTTGAATACACTGAAAAAATGATCAAAAGTTTAACAGCATAGACTAAAATGCCATGGTAAAAAACTGTTATTTGTTTAATGCTAAGTTCTCTTACTATATACAGTAAAAAACAAAAAAAAAACGTCTTTTTTTTAACTAAATATGGTTTTTGAAAGTGAACAAGCCTTTTTATAATTTTTAGTGAAATAAAATGTTAAGTGGCAATTCTAGAATTCCCTGTGTGACACTTTAAATTTGATATTTTTTCTTTGAAAAATTCTTATTCTTAGTTTATTCTTTTTCAAATTTAAGATCAATCTGTAAAACCAAAAATGATACAGTTGATACTGTATTTTTTTACGGTAAAAAAGAAACGCTATCTTGAACCATTAAGGTATTAGGGAGAGCAGATATACGGGATGACTTTGAAGGAGTTTTATATCAATATTTGATGATCTTAGCATTGCCCCTCTTTGCTTGTCAAAAATTCATAAGCAGACTTTTGTGTGTGTTTCCTCTGAAGAGCTGGTGTGTAACTGCAGCGGTGAAGGAGTGTCGGACCCTGACGAGTGTGACCGTGAGACGGGGCAGTGTGACTGTATGCCGGGGTACACTGGGTTGCAGTGTGAAGAGTGTGAGGAAGATCACTTCACGAACGGCACCATCGGCTGCCTGCCCTGCGCATGTGACTCCTTCGGTGCCGACGGCTCCAGCTGTGACAGGTGAGAGGCATTGTGGGAAATTCTGATTTTTGTCAGATTTAGCTCATTTTCAGATAATCAGGCAGATTAGCTCAATCTCTCACTCAAAACCTTGAGGACGTATCAATTTCCCGTTGGCATATTTCTCCAGTGCTTTAATTGTTTAGTAGGTGTACAGTGAGGCATGCTGAGTATTGCCAATTTGAGCCTAATTAAATGACATTCCCTGCAGGGAGCAGATTGTGTGATCCTGGCTTTGTTTTAGGACATGTGCGCAAAACCATAACCAAAATCAGGATTAAGCCTAAATTGTATTTCTTTATGGATGAATGTAGAGTTTTGTTGGCTACAGTTAAGAATATGAAGCAATATCAGTTCTGAACTGCTGTATATCATACGCTTCAGCCTCAAATTATGAAGGTCATATTTTATGATCTGTTTTAAACCTTCTCAAAAAGCACCCAAGCATTCACTCTCATACACGGTCACGCTGGAGAAACAGCTGATGCCTAGCTAATAACAAGTAAGTCATTATTCAGGTGGACCACTGTATTTTAAATGTTGTGTGATCTTTGAAATGAAGCTTCTAATAATAATTCTCATTATACTGTACTTGGAAGGCTAGAGTTTTAGAGTCTGCTAAAGCCGGTATCCTACTGTGTTCATACCTCAAGAGCTCCTTAGGGAAATTATAACAACCAATATGAATCCAGTGCATATTGTGAATTCTTATATTAGCATATCCTAATGGCCGTATCAAAACTGAACTTGCAATGCTTTTTTTGTTCTTTAACACTTTAACCTTCAACCCCATTTAGGGCCTCGCAGGTGAAAATAACCTACCTGAATTAAAATGGTAACAGTTTGTGACAAAGTGTGCTTACACAAACAAATTAGGTATCTTTGGAAAGAAGAGACTCTGGGCTTTACTATCTATCATCCAGAGTTGATAATGCTCAAAAAGATAAAAAGTTATAGACACTGACGTGCCTTGAAAAATATTTTTCCACACTGAATGTTTTTTTATTTCATATACAAATACATGAAATAAGTCCTGGAGCAATCCAGAAAAGTAATGGATCGAAAGCCATGTGTCTCATCAGTTCATATTTCAAATTTGAAGAAGATACCATGAAAAATGAGATTCCTGCAATATTTTTTCTGAAACTATTTATAGTCCCCCCACCCCCCTGTTTGAGGAAAAATAACCACCAAATGGATTGCAGAATTATACAAGCTATTTTAGTCATTATACATGTTCCTGCATAGTTTTTCAATTATAAAATAATAGACAGATTTATTTGAGCACTAAAAAATACAAAAATAATTATTTGAGTAATAAAAAAGGAAAAAAAATAGAAAAAAATGCTTTGTATATAGTATGTATACTGAAGTATTCTTCGTTATTCGTTATTACAATGATAAATATCACTGCCAGACGTGAAGTGATATTGCCAGACATGGTCATAGAGTCAGTAAACACACGCTGATGTGCTTCCATTCAGATTATAATCAAACAGATGGGCCATATAATCAATAATAGCTGATCAATGAATCACAATGATAGCCGTCATAGAGTCGCTAATAAACACGCTGATGTGCGTCCATACAGATTATAATCATGCAGACACGGCCACATTCCCCACACAATACACACACACACATATAAAAAATGTAGAAGAAAAAAAAAAACAGTTTTTTATGGATAAAGCAGATCGCTAAGTTATGCCCCGCTCAGATGACAGCGTGCGTCACAGAAGCGTCACTGCCGGCAGGAGGGAGCGCCAAATTCAAATAATCTATATTCCGCTTTTCTGAGACTTTTTTTTCCGTAGACGGTCTCATTATGTTTGTAAGACCGTATTCTACAAAATCGTTTTGTTTTTTTACCACCAAGACGCTGTTTTTGAGCGTAATTTATTCCATAACGGACGCGAACAATAACTCTCTGAAGAAATGAAATGTAAACAAAGGAATATTCATCCTTATTACAACGTTATTGTTTCGCTGGACTAAAAGTGCTCGCTGGGATGTTTTTCTGTGGACCCTTACCTCTCTAACTAAACTGGGATTTCAGCAGTGGACGCGTTTGTGGCTCGTTATTACAATGATAAAGGTACGTACGGCTTTTTTACTCTGCGTGTTTGGATGTGTACTGCTTACACAAATGTAGCAAATTTGTGCCACTCATTCCTTATAAGCTTTCCATCGAAAAACAGCGATCTGTCGTCGATGCTTGAGGCTTAGACCCTCAGAATGATATAGAGTTTGACAAGATTAACTTTGTCCCGTTTCATTTATTCTATTAGAAAACAATGACACATGCAAACAAAGAGCGTTCAGTGCGAGGTCGCTCTGGTGCAGGCTAACAGGTTTAATAGAGATTAGCTTCCCATAGTGCACAAATTAAGGTCTTTAAAACTGCATTTGTTAAAACCAAAATTGTATGGACATTTCCCAGAAAAGAGGATATGATTATTTTAATCTTACAGCGGTGATAGCAGGACTTGTATAAATAGAAATTCATCTACATCTCTCATTATTAGCACTTAATTTTACCACATTAGCCCTTTATTAGGATTATATTTCCTGTTTATAAATGTTAACATTTGTAAAGGAATAATGACATTATCCCTATTCAATTATACAGTCACTTGTAGTGTACTGTAGCATACTTTTATATGAATTACTTTTAATATTCATAAAAATATTAATTATTATGGAAATAATATACTTTAAAAGAATGTAATTAAGTATGAATGGAATTAAATGTTGTTTTTTGGACATTTACGTGTATTATAAGTATTATGTAGCTATTAAATCTATTACAGTTTAAAAAGAGTTAACTGAACTCTAGAGTGTTTTTTAACCCACTTAAGTACACTGTAATATTTTTTGAAGTTATAAACTGAACAAAGATATTTTGCAAAGAAAATAGTATTTCAGTCTACTTAAAAATTGTATGTTTAATTCAGTGTGTTGCCGTTGCTTTGTAATTAATTATGAAAGCAATTTATGAATAAACCAAGTAGGCTAAAACTTATTTATAATTTCATAATTATTTCTATTGAAGTATGGTTAAAGTGTACTGTTGAATGCACTGACAAACATTTATGGTAAACTATTTTTTTATTTTTTTACTGTCAATACTATTGAAACTAGTGTGATGTATTAAAATCTAATTTATTGTGATTGATTTCTAATTTATTATTAAATGTAACTACATATTTGTAATGATGTTGCAAATGACAACATTTAAAATATTAATTTAAAATGTAATATTGAATAACACACTACAGTTATAATATTATAATCAAGTACTTTACATGTGCTTTTAGTATGAAGTTAACACACCAAAATAAGTGCACGTGTTTAAGTCCCAACAAAAGATTGTTAAAACATTATGACTTGATATGTGCTTTAAAATAAAACGTTTAATTTGACATTATTTCAAAACTGAAACGTATAAGTCTGGAATGGGCAAATACACAAACAGTACAAAGTCTCAGTCAAGTAGCGCTGCTCAGCCAATCAGATTACAGGACTGGAATATACTGCTCTATATAACAACCCCAAATTAGTCACCAATTAGCATATATTGTATGACATATAAAAATTTTTTTGGAGAATTTGATGTTTCCCCATTCAAAGAGATAGGAGCTGCGCTTGGATGCCCGAGAGGCATTTAAAAGATGGCCGCCGAGTGACATAACTTGTCTTAAAAAGACTTTGGTATGATGCAAGTGAAAGTTTTAGTATCTGCGCAGCTTCAGTTGCTTAGAAACCGGATCTTACATGCATTCTTCCCCCTTTAGGAAAACATCTAAGCCTTTCACTTTGAAAGCATCAGGCGAGGTTTGGAGCAGCCCAGTTCCATGGTTGTCATGGTTGTGAAGGATGCAGGCAGGAGAATGATGCTGGCATCTCCATGGCAGCAGAGAGAGCGAGGGAAGGGGGTCCAGTCGTTGTGTAACACTGACCTAGTTAATATGCAGCTGATCTGCCCCAGGGTCTCTGAAACATTAATGAGCTTTCTGCTGCTGCTGCCTGCTCAACGGTGTTCGTCTCTCTGAAAACACACTCCTACACACACACACACATACACAACCAATCCAGATGATTAAGGAAGCCCCTGGTGATGGTATTATAATATATTAAGTGTCAAGCCGGCAGTGTTGGAGTGCTAAAAACTGGCTGTGCTGCTTGACGCTGGTCCATTTTTGCTTTTATTTGATCAAATGACCTTTTCGTGTGTGAATTGTAGGGTTACAAATGAAACAAGCACAGCCACTCATGAGTAATTAAATCATTTTAATTAATTCAGTTTTATTAACTCCTTAATTCAGTTTCATTTTCCATTAATTCACAATGTGATCCTAATTAAACATTACTTCAAATGCCATGTATATTATAACTTAAATAAGTATTAAATAAGTATTTTAACTAGTGCTGTGAATCGATTAATCGCGATTAATCGCATCCAAAATAAACGTTTTTGTTTACATAATACAGGTATAAGTGTGTGTATTGTGTATATTTATTATTTATATATAAACACACACAAATACAGCATATATTTTGAAAATATTTACATGTATATATTTATATTCACATCATTTATTTCATATATACAGTATCTCACAGAAGTGAGTCACTACTTTATACATTGTAGCAAAGTGTCATTTCTTCAGTGTTGTCACATGAAAAGATATAAGATATTTACAAAAATGTGAGGGGTGTACTCACTTCTGTGAGATACTGTATATATGTTTAATATATAAACGTAACATATTTTTCTTACATATATACATGCATTTGTGTATTTATATATACATAATAAATATACACAGTACACAGCACTAATTTTAACTTACATAAGTTACGTATTTTGCTTTAAAATATATATAAAAATGTACAATACCATTTAGAGGTTTGGGGTCAGTAAAATGTTTAATGTTTTTGAAAGAAGTCACTTACAGTATGTTTACCAATGCTTCATTTATTTAATCATAAATACTGAAAAAAACAGTAATATTGTTAAATATTATTACAATTTAAAATGACTCTTTTCTATATTAATATATTGTATAATTTAATTTATTCATGTGATAGCAAAGCTGAATTTTCAGCATCATTACTCCAGTCTTCACTGTCACATGAATCTTCAGAAATGATCTGTCAGTACCATCATGCCATGCTCACACAGCTGAGATGGTGCTAGTGGCCAGTTTATTTCTGGTATTACAGGTATTTTCACTGATATTATGACAACAAATAGCACATATCCTTTGCCAGCCTGGATTTTAATAGCCTGCTTTAAAAAAATTATTTGTAAGCCGCATTTACCAGCTTTTCCTAATGCACAGTGCTGTGTTTCTATCCATACGCTTGGCTTTTTTAATAAGGCTAAATTTATTGCTCTGGAATGGGGGTGGATGCATTTAGATAAGCATCTTGATGCTAACAGCTACAAAACGCCACCCTGTTTGGTGTTTACACAAATGCTAAATGTGCCGCCCTAATGAATGGTTCTGTTCCACAGCTGGCTTTAGAGACACACAGACGACGGCTCTGTCTGCTAATGAATATCAATGCAAGGGAAGGCCGTCAGACAGGGTGTACTTGATCATTATCTGACCTTGATAATCACTCTGTTTGTGTGTGTGTGATACAGTGTGTGCGTGTGTGTTTGGGAAACAGGCATCTTTATATGCTTTCACTGTTTTTAGGAAGGGCAGATGTTTGTGTTTCGCATCTGCCACAAGAACACTTTTCTCTGGTGGCATTAAAGTGTTAACAGGCGGCCTTTTTCTCTGTATCTTGATCTCCTTTGCTCTTTCTCTGGAGATTGTGATTGATAGGTCATATATGTCACACCTCACTCTCATTCCCCAGAATGCTCTGGGAGCTGAGGCGTTGCCGTGGCAACCTGTCTATTGGCCCGTGTGCATCCACATATACACGCACACCCACCCACACGCTCTGCCACACCAAGTGCAAATGTGTCTACTAACACCCCACTAATGTTAAAAGGATGTGTGTTAGGTAACAATGGCAAGTTTTTTTTTCTTTTAACATATATCTGTCGTGGTGGCAGCACACATTAGGATGTGTTACACCATTTCTAGTGAATGGGAACTACAGAAACTAACTTGATATAGATTTTAATCAGAGTAGATGCCACATGCAAAATATAAGATGTTATATATTGCATTTAAGATATGATATATTCATTCATTCAGTTAGATGACAATTATTCATTATTTTGTTGACAATTACGCACATTTTCCCCAGTAAATTTTCATTATTTATTACATAAAATTAGTGTATAGGAAAAATAGTATAGAAGAATATATGAAAATCATCCTGATAATTTTTAATTAAGGTCAGCATTAAATTAGTACAGAAAATAAGAAATACATATATTCGGATGAATATTTTTATATTCAATTATATTTTATATTTAATTATAAATTATATTTACAATTATATTTAAGCAAAATGTTAACAAAAATATTACAATAATGATAATATTTTTTTATAATGTACAATAGGCTACTGTGAGTCAGGCTTAATTGTCATGAAAATAATATAACTACTATAGTATAATTATATAGATATTATATTCATATTGATGCATGTGTATATATGAGTATATATGTGTCTCTGTGTCGTAAAGCATATTTATGTGCCTTTTTATTTATTTATTTTAATGTATTATTTATATATATATTGTGTGTGTGTGTGTGTGTGTGTGTGTGTATAAAGAGAGTATACATATTTGAAAAAAAATTTTTTTACATTGTGACATTATTTTTACACAAACTGAAAGATACAGTGCAGCATATTGCACACACTGTACATCTGTTTCTCACTACCTCATTTTCACTTGCATCATATTATGTATCCTCTTTGACTAAAATCTAGTCAAAATAGGGTGTAGCACTCTTTGTCTTTTTCCCTCTGTCTTTGTTTTGTTTTTTTGTTCACTCCCCTGCTTCCTCTAGGCCAGTAATGTATAATTTAAGATGTGTGTCTGTATTTATTCATTCAGACTACAGATTAGTGTGAGTGTATGAAGGTGCAGAGCAGGTGTGATTCTTCAATGCATTGCAGGAAGCATCTGTGCGAAACTCAAGTGTTACAATTTCCATATGTTACAGTATATTGATAATGCGCCTGTAAATGTGGGTGGATGGTGATGATACTGATGATGTTCATCCTGTCACTATTTTAAGGACAATTTCTTGCCATTATTTTGACAATTTGCACACATCTTCCCTTTAAATCTCATTACTGTATTATAAAAAAATTGTACTAAATGAATTTATTTCATTTAGATTTTTTAAAGCATCAAACTAACTGCCCATTGAAAAAAAACAAAAAAAAAAACAAACATCAGCTGTGATGCTTTGTCTTTTTTTTTACCCTCTTTCTCTCCCTCTTTTCAAATCTTCTTACTTCCTCTCAGATATCCTCTTTCTTTTGTGCTTCATCCATGGGCTCTTTTATCGCTGATGTTGTTGTTTTTATGGGGTCCCCAGTGCTGAGCTCCTGTCAGCATGGCTGAGCGCTTTAAGCTTGTCCCACGGGTGTCATCATACGCCCCTCTCTCATCTATCACTCGCCCCACTCACAAACAAGTACCAATCACACAACCCCTGGAAACTCCACCTCACTTCAACTTTCACCCCAGACCTGACGCAACAGCCCTGGGGTGTGAGAGTGCGTGTGTGATCTGGGCATATGGAGGCGTGTTTATGTGTTTGGGGAGTCGACTAATGACTGTTTTACAGGAGTGAGGACTAAAGCATCCATTAAATGACATCATAATCAGCAAAATCATTAAACGAAAGAGTGATAAGCATAAGGGGTCATAAGTGGACTTGCTAAGGCAAGCATCCCTATTGCTATTGCTTAAACACAGTGTTTGGAATTTTATCTCAATGGTAGTTTCTCTGTGGGTTGAGGAGCCGCTGGAAGTACAATTTGAAATCTGACATCTTTGCTAATGGTTGCTAAGTTCTGGTCAATCACAAAAGCCACAATTGCCTTGTGACACTTAAGAAAATGTAAAAATACTGTATAGTGGTTGTGTGATTTTTGGTTCTACATAAATTGACCAACTGTAAGGTGATCATATGCTGGTTAGGTATGTTTTGAAGCATGACAGCTTGTCTGAGCTGGTTTTTGCAGGTCCAACTTAAACCAGCTCATAATCAGTTTATAACCAGCTCAGGACCAGCTTAAACCAGCTCAAACCAGTTGCCATGTTTCAAAACATGCCTAACCAGCATATGCTGGATTTTTTTAAATACAAATGTTCTATTTTGGGTGAACTGTTCCTTTAAAAATGACATCTCCAGATCTGAGATTGACTCACCTAGAGCGATTCATCAGAACGTCCTCCACACTTCCCTCTCTTTTTCTCTCTTCCTCCCTGTAACCTAGGCAACCTGGACTTAATTAGCCTCAATTTGAATCAGGACCAAAAAACCCCAACATAATGCTCATGCTGGTGTGTTTGTGTGTTAATTTGTTAAGCAAACCTGCTGACATCTGAGAAGTGTAGGCGGGTTCGTCTTAAATCATTTCACCCAGGCCTCAGTCTACTGATGTTACAGACGTGTTTGTCAACTGCTTGTTTGTGTATGTGTCTAGGAAAGAGAGAGCTGCAGAGGGATTCCTGGAATCCGGTCTGAAGCAGCAGATGGTTTTCAAATGTGGTCTGGGCCACAGGTCCCTCATGTGTACCCACATGTAGAGATGGTGGAATTAAAAATGAAAGGTCTAGACTGCTTTAAAGTGTGCATGACTGCGTTTTAAACCAGGATTGTTAGCTGTCTATGGCAAAGCCACGTGTGTGATCAGAAACCACAGGTACTGGATGCACAAAAAGGATGCAAAATTTCCAGGCTGCCAGTGTCATAATTGTTGTAAAGCAGTGATATAGTGTTTTTTCATGTGTGTTTTTTGTGTTTCTCTCTTGCAGCTCAGGGCTGTGTAAGTGTAAGACAGGTGTGTACGGGCCCAAGTGTGACGACTGCCACCCTGGATTCTTCCACTTCAGCAGCACAGGATGCCAACCGTGCCAATGTAACAACCACTCGACCTACTGCCACCCTCAGTCAGGTCAGTCCAGCAAACTTTCAGCGTCGTTTAAAAGGGTCATGACACGAGAAACCAAATGTCCCTTGATCTTTTGATACAGAAGAGGTCTTTGTATGCTTAATACATCCTGCAAGTTTCGTAACTTAAAATGTCCTCATCCTCAATAAAAAAGCATTTAAGTAATAACCCTCAGACTCGTTTTAGATCCTATGGGACAAGGTGACATCAGCTGGGCACAGTCGTTTGCATAAACACTCCCTCCAGAGCGACATGTCGACATAGGCCCCGCCCACTGGCGTTAATGGCTTGACATTTGATTTACGCTGAATATGAGTATCGCGTTGTGTCAAAAAAAACTAGAAATTGCAATCACTGCCACTATCTTGTCTACACTGGATACAATATACAGATGCGCGTTTCTGACACAGTCTATGCGCTCGAGTCTGTCGTCAATCGGGCAAATGGAGTGAAAGAAGGTTTGCTTTGACGTGTTTGGTTTAACAGCTCGTTCACATCTTTGTACAGATATCAGAAGGATCCCAGCATAAGGAGCAAGTGCATAGTTTATTTTTAATGGTACCAAGGATCGTGTCAAAGGATCGGAGCATTTTGTTTTGTAAACGAGGCACAGTTTAGTGGAGAGTTCACAAAGAAAAGATGAAGCAGTACTAGATCTAACTTCAGCTGCATCAACTGTAAGTAGATGATTTAATAATGTTTAGTCTGGAAATGACCGTTTTATTTTATGTTGTCAAAACATGCAATATTGAGGGGGCATTGATAGTGTTTCCTACAGTGACGTTAGCCAATCATAACAGTGGCCGATTCCTGGGAAGCCTTAAAGGACCCGCCCCTTAAAAACAGGCTGTTTCTGAGAGGTTCAGAGAGAGGTTCAAGGTTCAAAATAATATTTTTTCCACATATTTATTTGTTTTGTGCAAAAACTTTATTAACATTATAAGTAAACCTCAAGGAACATATTAAAATAATAAAAAAATCCATGTTATGACCCCTTTAAAGGCTTGTAAAAACACCTATTTCTGAACTGGTTAGACAACACAACACACCGACTGCTTCTGATCCAGTCAGTTTCACAAATGCACATTGTGATTCACCAATGCACACAACAAAATGATCCAAATATAGCATAGATGGGTTTTGTAAGTTCATTAAACATTGCACAAATACATAAAGCTATAGTTGAATGCATTTGTACTCTACAGAAACTATATATGAGCACACTGCAAAATAACAGTTCCAAAATTAAAAATGCAACAGTGTTTATTCAAGCTGTGTGATCAGTTATTTTAATTGATTTAATTTATGCCACTCAGAACTCTTACAAAGCGAAAGTAAACACTCACTTGCAATCCATATACGGATTTCTCACATATCGTTCATGATCTCAGTTTGAAGCATCTGTCATAGTGAAGCATCACCATAGGTGTGAGAAAATATACATACTCAACGCATGCTATGGTTAACACAAAAATATTTTAAACCTGAAAGATGAAAATAGTTTCTCCTACATTTAAAATGAATGGATGCTTATCTAACATTGTCTGCTAACATTGTGCAAAAGAAAAACAAACAAACAATAACAACAACAAAAATATCTCTCATCTCTCTGTTAAAATATGTGTTTTATGAGCCTTTAATATCTCTATATTGAATATTGAGCAATTTATACAACTTCAACATGAATATATCCATAAAATCATCCACCTTGAAAGGGAATTGAACTGGTCCTTGTTTTCAGTTCTCTGCAGATGAAGATTGTCTATATTTCAGTCAAGCTATAATTTCTCTATAGAAGACTGGGAATAGCAAATATACAAGCAGACTTCATATTAATACTTCATATCACCATAAAGCAAAATATGAAAGAAAGAAAGAAAGAAAGAAAGAAAGAAAGAAAGAAAGAAAGAAAGAAAAAAAAACCTTAACAAATGCTCGCAAAACATAACATTCTGCTGAATATTGATTGTTTCTCAATTTGAGGGTATAATTATCATTACAAAAAGGTATAATTAACAAAAAAATAAAAATAATTATATAAAATAATTAAATCATGTTTAATGTGATTTATTTGAATAGCATTTATATACTTGTAAAACTGCATGTGACTTTAATATAATATAATATAATATATTTGTAGTACAAAAACAAACTACTTGTCAGTAAAAAAATGAACTACTCTTAGAAATATATTTTTAATATAAATCATTTATTTTTATATTTTTACAAATTCATTTAAAAGCCATACAAGAATATGAAGAACATATTGGAATGACATGAATAAATACAAATGTTCTTTTTTGGGTGAACTGTTCCTTTAAAAATAAATCTCCAGATTTGAGATTGACTCACCTAGAGCGATTCATCAGAACATCCTCCACACTTCCCTCTCTTTTTCTCTCCTCCTCCCTGTATCCTAGGCAACCTGGACTTAATTAGCCTCAATTTGAATCAGGACCAAAAAACCCTATCAACATAATGCTCATGCTGGTGTGTTTGTGTGTTTGTGTGTTAATTTGTTAAGCAAACCTGCTGACATCTGAGAAGTGTAGGCGGGTTTGTCTTAAATCATTTCACCCAGGCCTCAGTCTACTGATGTTACAGACGTGTTTGTCAACTGCTTGTTCAAGTGCATGTGTGTGTGCGTGTCTAGGAACCCATCTGTCTCTGTCTTTCCTTCTCTGCAGTGTGTGTGTGCAGATGGTAGCTGGTAACCTTTCCTCGATGCGGAGAGCCACAGTCAGATTTACAGCCCTCCTCAGTCATAAAACGCAATCAGCATCTCCAGAGACTGCTTACAGTTCATAGACTCACAGCCGCCCCGCAGCATAATACTACACACACACATGAGACGCGCAGTAACTCACAGAGCCAAAACAATAGTGTGCATACTACATAAAGGCTTTTGGTCTTTGGCCAGTTAGATTGTGTTATCGTTGTCCACGCAAAACTCCTACTGGAAAACTGTAACATACCGCTTCAAATGTGATAAAGCTTTCATGTAATTGAAACTAAGAACAAAGAAGAACAATATAAACTCTGATATTAAGAGTGAACATAATTGAATCATAAAATCTCTCTAAAATAACAGAGATATACTGAGAAAAGATTGCATATTTTCATCAACCACAATATGTACTATATATGTACAAAATATGTATAAATCAAGGTACTAATACGCACACTTTAGCTACTTATATGCAGCCTTATGGGGTAAATAAGGTACTTTTGTTACTTTTGTTTCTGAGATACTTTAGCCTTTCAGTGTAAAAACCTATTTTTTCTATAATAAGTTTAGGCTTTCATTAACATTGATACACAATATGATAATAGAAAGTACATAATGCATAATGTTTTCTGTTAATTTATATTAATATTCTTGAAATGACATGCAACTTTTGTTTATAATATATTTTTAATATACAAATAAATTACTTACCTCTTAAAAGCTGAGCTACACTTAGTACACTTAGTTTTTAATGCACACACACACACACACATATATATATATATATATATATATATATATATATATATAGTTTTAAAATGAATGTATTTTAAAAAAAATTGATTATTTAACATAGTTTTAAACAATTATGACTAATTAACTAACTGACAAACTGATTGACCTAAATTTAAAAAGTGTGAAGCTAGTGCTATTTTAGTTTTATTGTATACTATTATAGTATTTATTAGGACTTTAAATTAGTCTTTATTTTTAGATTTTAAGTTTTAATTTAAATTTTTGTTAATTATGTATATTTTATTTTATGTAAATGTATATTTTAAATTTTTGTTAATTAAATATATATTTTTTTTTAAATATTTACCTGTATGTTTAGATACATTTTTTTCTTATTTTACTTTCAGAAATTTTAGTACTGCAACTGAATATGAATGAATATTTTCATTCAATTTGTATTTTATTTTAGTTCATCTATATTTCAATTAGCACAAATATAATAATGATAGTTTTTGTTAACATTAACAGCACAGAAATGTCTTTGTTTCATATCTCTACACTTGAAAACCCTGATCTTGAATATGTTAACTAGAGCTCCAGTTGAGCATTTCTCAGATTGAGGCCTAAATCATCAAGAAATGACCTAGCGTCATTTAAAGGTGGGGTAAGCGATTTCTGATAGCCAATGTTGATATTTGAAATCACCAAAACAAACACGCCCCTACCCCAAAAGGGTCTCGCCCCTATTTTGATAGCTCTGCACCACACATACGTACGCAACCCAGGCACGATTAGTTCTGTGAAACAAAGCAAGACCAATGTTACACTGTCTACACCAGACATGAGCGGCGCGCCAAAATACTATAGAAGTGATTATATGTTGTCTACACTGGATGCTCCGTGGCGCGACAAATCCCCGACAGAAAACTGCTGCCGTGTTCCATTTATGACGTGCTGACACAAATTTCAAATGATTTTCAACGGTCGCTTTATCGCGTCCAGTGAAGGCAGAATTTTGCTGTTACGCACAGCATGTCCGTGTAGACACGGTGTTACTCACCTATCGAGTAGAAATCGGCGTCTGATCGCAGACCTTCCGCTCCTTGAGTTTTCTCCAGCGCTGGAAAGCTGATCCGATATTTACACGGGTCCTACTTCTTTCTTTTTTTATCCGCCATATCTATCTTTCTGTCGATCAGCTCGGCTAATGTCCGTCATGTGCACTGAACGCTCTCTCCTCCACATAACGAGTAGACACGTCCCTTACTGCTGATTGGCTACAAGTTTGTTTTGGTACTCGGCCCAGACTCAGTTTTCTAAAGCGTTTTTGAAAAATTACATACCCCACCTTTAAGACTGAGAGTACTTTAAGCATAAACTTTAAACTGGTGATACTAGGTTCTTCTCTGAAAAAGCTGATTTCTTTGTTTTAGAAAGAGCTTTTCAATGCTCAGTGTGCTAAACTAGCCCTTACCTTATACTGTATAATGATAAGACTCTCATGTTCAGTCTATACTATTGCTAATGATCAGTTGGTCTGTATATTCTCCTTCTCTTCCTCAGGTATTTGTTTGGACTGTCAGGACAACACTCAGGGCCACAACTGTGAGGAGTGTCTGCCCAACTTCTACCGGCGTCATGGTGAGGGGACTGCGGACGCCTGTCTGCCTTGTCCCTGCTCCTCTGAGAGCTCCAGCGGCAGCTGCCATCTCGGTGAGTCTGTGTCTCTGTGACACGCTGACAGGGGTCAGGGCAGCTTCTGCACTCAGCACATGATGTCCTGAAAGTGACTGGGAATTATTCAGCAGGGTACAACAATAGTATGCACAGAAAGTTCGATTTTGATGTGAGATGTGATAACAAATATGTTTTTATTTTTGCATAACATGCACTGATGGATCATGTACAAGAGGATCACGACATTGGCATTTCCACTCAAAATTCTGGAATAATTAGGATCTTTTGATGTTGTTTAGTAGTAATTAGGATCTTTTGTCATTTATACACAACCTGGTTGTCACAGCTAAAAATTTGCATCATACTGAAGAGCCAATCAGACGCTTTGTTTCCATCTCAGCTGCCTTTCCATTGGATGCAATTGCACAGCAACAACTATAGTGATGTGGCTTTGGGTTGTCACTTTACATTTATGGTCACTCGAGCCTGAGGACGAAAGTCAATGAGCCAGTGTGAGGAAGTGAGAGAGAGAGAGAGAAAGGGCACTGAAAGTTCAGAACTCTTATATAAGTGTACTCAGTATTATTTATTTATTTATAGGTCGAATATGTAATGCATAATGTACAGTCAGCTGGTCATTATATTTGTACTGATAATGATCGTCAGACAGCCAGCTATTACTATTTAACAAACCAACAAATAAATAAATATATGGATATTAAGTATTAATTTGAGTTGAAATGATTTTTTTTATCTTATAAAGGAGAGAGATGGAAAATGAGGGAGCTGAAGCGGTACAGAAGTGATTATCAGTTTGTCAACAGACCCACAGCTATGTCTTTCACTGTCCACAAAAGATGGTTAATTTTAAGTTTATATTTTGTGGGATGGTGTAGTTAAAGATTTGGGCTACTGACTAAAAAGTTGTAGATTTAAATCCAGCAAGATTCATCAATCCACCTTTGTGCTCTTGAGCTAAATGACTGAACCCAGGTTACTCCTATAAGCGTACTTGAAATTTCCATGGATCTGCTAAGTTACTACCTGTTAAGCTGGGTATCCACCAAAAAGTCCAGAGATAAATTGCGCAAAAATGTAAATAAGATAATTGAATAAATAATTAAATTTAAATAAAATAACTGAATAAATAATTTTATAAATAAAATGTAAATACAATTATTTAACAATAAATGTTACAAAATAATTTAAATAAAATCTTTAATATAATAGTTATGCATAAAAGTATTAATTAAAATAATATTTATAATAAATAAATAACTTGATAAATACTAATAAATGATTGATTATAATATTTATATAAATAAATTAATTGATTAATATGACAAAAAACTAAAATAAAATAATACAAAATAATAAAATAAGCTAAAATATAGAATTTGACATCAGTACTGTTTAATTTGGCTTTTTAAAGAGGTTGAAAATCATGAGATTAATTTTTCAGTTTTGTGTCTCTTCAGGTTTATACATCTAACAGTACTTTTTACTGGTTAGAAAATACAATATAGTAAGATATGCACACTGAAAAATGAATGATAGAACAATAGCTAGGTAACTAGATAGACAGACATACATACATACATACATAGACAGACACAGATATGTCCCACCGAACTTCCTGTTTTAACAGGAAATACCTCAACACAGGAGAGAAACCTGATGTCAAGCCATTTCTCGGGGTCTCTCATGGTCACAACACCCTCAAAACACTCAAAAAGAGCACAAATTCTAGGCCAAATGTGTTTGTGTGTGTGCGCATTTCTAAACTCTTGAGTCGTCTCCCCTGGTGACGCTGAAGGTGGTAAAGCCTCGTCTGTTGACATCACACCGTCTGTAGCTGGAGCATGAGGCTGACACAGGCACAGCCTAGAGTTCTCATGGCAGGAACGGGAGGAGTGCCGAAATGGATTCCTCCACCTTCTGGCCACTTCCTTCTGTCACTGGCCGGCAGTGTGTCTCCGTCTCTCGTGTCACAGGCTGTGGCAGCGAGGGGGTCAGTGGGGTGGTGTGGGGGGAGATCTGCTTCAGGGAGGGGTTGCCCTGGCAACAGCGGCCATTGAGAAAACGGATCAGCGGTGTCATGTCTATTGAAACCGCAGAAGCCTGCATTACTGCATGATGTTTCTGCTAGCAGGCGGTAGTAGGTCAGTCAGTGAGTGCTGCAGCAGTCAAGCAGGTCAGGATGTTAATCCAGTGCAGTCACTCAAACATCCTCCTGACTGGCTTTCTTTCCAATCATGAATATTTCATTGATGACACCAGTTGTGTTTGTGTGTGGGGGGGGGGGGGGGGGCTTAAGAGTCTTATGGATGGCTCCTTCATATTCCACTTAAAAGCACATCATGGCAATACCATGGTTTCTGGTTATGGCACTATGGTAATACCTTGCCATTTTGGCGATATATATATATACATACAAAGTTTTTTTTGCTATAATTTTGATGATTAGATCGTGCAGCTCATGAAAGTCAAAAATCAGTATCTCAGAATATTAGAATATTTACATTTGATTCAGTATAAATGAATAAATTCCTACAGTACTACAGTATAAATTCTGGGTATCTCTTGTTCTTTGAAACCACAATAATGAGGAAGACTGCTGACTTGGCAAAGGTCCAGAAGATGAACATTGACACCCTCCACAAAGAGGGTAAGTCACAGAGGGTCATTACAGAAAGATGTGGCTGTTCACAGAGTGCTGTATCAAAGCATGTTAAATTCAAAGTTGACTAGAAGGAAGAAATTTGGTAGGAAAAGGTGCACAAGCAACAGGGATGACCACAAGCTTGAGAATACTGTCAAGCAAAGCTGATTCAAACACTTGTGAGAGCTTCACAAGGAGTGGACTGAAGCTGGAGTCAGTGCATCAAGAGTCACCACGCTCAGACGTTTTCAGGAAAAGGGCTGCCAAGCCACTTCTGAACCAGAGACAACGTCAGAAGCATCTTACCTGGGCTGTAGAGAAAAAGAACTGGACTGTCGCTCAGTGGTCCAAAGTCCTCTTTTCAGATAAAAGTACATTTTGCATTTCGTTTGGAAATCAAGGTCCAAGAGTCTGGAGGAAGAGTAGAGAGGCACAGAATCCAAGCTGCTTGAAGTCCAGTGTGAAGTTTCCAAAGTCAGTGATGATTTGGGACGCTGTGACGTCTGCTGGTGTTGGTCCACTGTGTTTTATCAAGTCCAAAGTCAGTGCAGCCGTCTACCAGGAGATTTTGAAGCACTTTATGCTTCAATCTGCTGACTAGCTTTATGGAGATGCTGATTTCCTATTCCAGCAGGACTTTAGATATAGAATCATATATAATATAGAATTATATTCTAAGGATCTAAGGGATATAGAATCTAAGGGATATTTTCAAGAGAAAGATGAGAAGCAGTCGATTCAATAATCCAGATGAGCTGAAGGCTCAATAGTGCCTCAGCAGAGCCACAGGCTGACCGCTTCCATGCCATTCCTCACTGATGCTGGAGTTTGTGCTGAAGGAGCCCTGACAAAGTATTGAGTGCATAAATGAACATACTTTAAACAACTTGAACTTTTCTGCTTTGCAAATCCTTTTTTTTTAAATTATTGATCTTAGGAAATATTCTAATATTTTGAGATACTGGATTTTTGACTTTCATGGGCTGTAAGCTCTACTCGTCAAAATTAAAACAAAAAAACTTTTGAAATGTTTTACTTTACATGTAATGAACTTTTTCACGATATTCTATTTTTTTTAGATGCATATATAATGGTTTAAAGTACCACTTCATGTCATCACGTCATTTTATTCTGCACTTGTGTAGAATATGGTGTCACACTTGAAATGTTGTGCTGTGGCGCCACCTAGTTGTTGGAGTTGGAACTACAAGTTATCCCTAAAAGTATTTTAAGCTTTTCTCAGAAATATCTTCACTTTTCCGTAAGATAGTGTACTAGTAGTACTTTTTTGTTGATAAAACCTAATTTGTTTGTTTAAATTAAAAGATTTTCACGTTTACTTAAATGTGGTCAGTTTTACAAGTTCTTGTACAAATAAAATTGTCAACTAAAATGTTATTTTCATTGACTAAAATTTCTGAAATAAATGTAATACATTACAGCTTTTTCTCAATCAATTTGACACATTTCTCAAAACTGAGGGTCACTGGGGGGGGGGGGGGTGGTAGAGAGGAACATGTAGAAAGTGATGAAGATGTGAGAAAAAAGGAGAGGAAAAGGAGAGGGGGCAGAGATGAGTAGAGAGGAGGGCACTGGTGTAGTGTAAAGAGTAAGAGGAGAAACTGTAAGAAGACATGGACAGAGAGGAAGTGGGGGGAGGCAGTATGTATATATGGTAACACTTTATGTTAGGGTCTCTTAACTAGCTGCTTATTAGCATGCATATTACTAGAATATTAGCCATTAATTAGTAGTAATTAAGCACATATTAATGCCTTATTCTACATGACCTTATTGAGGGAAAAGTCGTAGTTAATATTGAATAAGTGTTCCCTATTCTAAAGTGTTACATAATGACATTCATACATTTTCTAGTATGGCATAACTATCCAAATACCTTTTTGGCCCTCTGTACATTAAAATGAGTCCAGCATTAGAAAGGAAACTGAAGGCTGTGCACGTGGAGTCTAAAATAATACTGTTTAATGCTTCATAAAATAAACCATAAATCCCTTGTTTGCACATTTGTGTCATTATGTAACTCTAGTTTTTGATCAGATCTGTTGAACTGCATTTCCAGATTCCAGTGGACGACCTGTATGTGACGAATGTAAGCCTGGCTTCTCCGGCCCGACATGCAACGTGTGCACGGATGGTTTATTTAAATCTGCAGGCGCGTGTTTGCCCTGCGACTGTAATGGGAACGCCGACCCTCGCTCCATGCCACAAATCTGCCACCCTGAGACTGGCCACTGCCACCGCTGCATCAACTACACGGCGGGAGCACACTGTGAGACCTGCGCTCGTGGATACACTCGGGACGCCCGCTACCACAACTGCACCCTGAGAGGTACGACACTGTGGGAACATACACTACTGCTCAGACGTTTGGATTTTTAAAAATGTGTTTGAACATATCTTACGCTTACCAAGTCTGCATTTATTTATATATCAAAAATACATTTAAAATAGTAATACTGTGAAATATGATTATAATTTAAAATAGCTGTTTTATATCTTAATATATTTTTAAAGTGTCATTTTTTGTTTTTCTCAAATCAATTGAATGCATCATTGCTGAAAATATTATTATTGTTGTTGTTGTATTGTGTGTGTGTGTGTGTGTGTGTGTGTATATATTTATATTCATATAATTTATATTATAAATAAATATATTTAATATATAAACATAACCCATTTTTCTGAAATGTATACATGCATGTGTGTGCATTTATATATACATAACAAATAAACACAGCACACATACATATATTATGTAAACAAAAACTTTTATTTGGGATGAAATTAATCACGATTAATCATTTGACAGCACTAAGATATATATATATATATCTTTATATCATCATATTAGACTGATTTCTGAAGGATCATGTGACACTGAAGACTGAAGTAATGATGCTGAAATATGTTAAAATAGAAAACACTTATTTTTAATTGTAATAATATTATAATAATTAATAATATTACTACAATATTTTTGATCAAATATGTAGCCTTTAAAAAAATATTTATTTTTCCAAATATTTTGTTGTAGATAAAAATATTTCTCGACATGTTGCATAGATAGGGTGTTTGACATGTGATATATCGCAATTTCTGTCCATCTAAAATTAGCAATTATTTTTAACAGGCACTCATATGATATCATGAAACTTGCAAACGTTTGCAAGTCCTGTGATTCTTTCTTCCTCAAAAGTGGGATCTTGTAGCCAGTTCCATGCAGACTGGTAAAAACGGCCAGCCAGATTCTCTGACACTGCATATCTGCCAGCAAGTCAGAATGGAAGATTTTAGAAAGTGCTCACTGTTTTGTGGGCAATATCAAGTGGTCACTGAATAGAGAGTGGGAATGTATCATCCCACTGATGAAAAAGGATGTGCCGGTGTTACATAAAAAAATATGCGGGTGCATTTGTTTCTGAAGTGGTTGCTGGGATCCCATCACATGAGTCATAAATAATGAATGTAAGCTTTGACGTAGTCTGGATAATTTTTAATGATTTTATTATGCTGTTCGCACTTTTATCTTAAGGATAAGGATCCTTGTTGAGGCGGTTGTTTATGGTAGACTTCCTGTGTTAGCACTCTATGCTTTTGACAATGCCTTTTTTAAAAGTATTATTAGAACATTAGATTAACTTTAGGGTATAGATAACAAATGGACATGGACATACAGATGACAAGGTTTAAACTTGAATGCATATATTTGCATTTTTCGTCAACTCTTTTGACATAGATTTTAACACTTAGACACCCATATACTAAATCCACACAAATAAGCACATTTTTAAACATCTTTAATACTTGTTAATGCATTAATGTTTTCTGTCTTGTGGAGGCATCAGACTACAGGACTGAAAATATGAACAAAGTTCATGTTAGTTCACAGTAGCTCAACGTCAAATATTACAAATGTGATTAATAGTGCTGGTAGAAATTGACACGTCTTTTCTGCTTCCTGTTGGGTGCCTTTTTTAGTTTTTTTAAATAGATTCTGTGAGTCACATGATGCATTAATTGATTACAAAATAGTAAATCCATTTTTATGGAAACGCATAGTACATCTTGCCACAGATGGCAGCTACTGTGCATTGCTCTTCAGTGTTTGTACTGTTTTTGTTTGTTTTTCCTGTTTTTTGTTACTCAAATACAATCAGTTTTACCAGGGCGAAGTCCCCTTATGCTTCAAACGCTCCACCATCATCCCCGTCCCAAAGAAACCCAAAATTACTGAACTGAATGACTACAGACCTGTGGCCCTAACGTTTGTAGCCATGAAATCATTTGAAAGACTGGTTTTGGCTTATCTGAATGACATCACTGGACCCCCTGCAGTTTGCCTACAGAGCAAACAGGTCTGTGGATGATGCAATCAACATGGGACTGCACTTCACCCTGAAGCATCTGGACAGACCAGAGACTTATGTGAGGATCCTGTTTGTAGACTTCAGTCCCACTTTTAAAACCATCATCACGGACACCCTTCAGAATAAACTGACACAACTCTCCGTCCCCACCTCCGTCTGTCAGTGGATCACCAACTTCCTGACAGACAGTCAGCAGTTAGTAAAGCTTGGTAAATTCACATCCAGCACCCGCACCATCAGCACTGGCGCTCCTCAGGGCTGCGTACTCTCCCCACTGCTCTTCTCCCTCTACACCAACGGCTGCACTTCTAAAGACCCCTCTATGGGGAAGTCGTGGCCTAATGGTTAGAGAGTCGGACTTGTAATCCGAAGGTTGCGGGTTCGAGTCTCCGGCCGGCAGGGATTGTAGGTGGGGGGAGTGAATGTCCAGCGCTCTCTCCACCCTCAATACCACGACTGAGGTGCCCTTGAGCAAGGCACCGAACCCCCAACTGCTCCCCGGGCGCTGCAGCATAAAATGGCTGCCCACTGCTCTGGGTGTGTGTTCACGGTGTGTGTGTGTTCACTGCTGTGTGTGTGCACTTTGGATGGGTTAAATGCAGAGCACAAATTCCGAGTATGGGTCACCATACTTGGCTGAATGTCACTTCACTTCACTTCACTATCAAGCTCCTGAAGTTTGCAGACGACACCACACTGATCGGCCTCATTCAGGACGGTGACGAGTCTGCTTACAGACAGGAGGTTAAGGAGCTGGCTGTATGGTGCAGTCTTAACCACCTGGAGCTCAACACGCTCAAAACTGTGGAGATGATCGTGGACTTCAGGAGAGACCCCCTGCTCTACCCCCATTCACCATCATGAACAGCACTGTAACTGCAGTGGAGTCATTCAGATTCCTGGGCACCACCATCTCTCAGGACCTGAAGTGGGATTGACTCTATTGTGAAAAAGGCCCAGCAGAGGTTATACTTCCTTCGCCAGCTGAGGAAGTTCAACCTGCTACAGGAGCTGCTGAAACAGTTCTACTCTGCCATCATCGAATCCGTCCTCTGCACTTCAGTAACTGTCTGGTTCAGCTCAGCTACCAAATCTAACCTCAAAAGACTACGGAGGGTGGTCCGGACTGCTGAGCGAATCATTGGTACAACCCTCCCCACTCTCCAAGAACTGTACTCATCCAGAGTGAGCAAAAGGGCTGGTAAAATCACTCTGGACCCCTCACATCCAGCACACTCCCTCTTTGAACTGTTACCGTCTGGTCGATGCTACAGAGCTCTGAGCACCAGAACGACCAGACACAGAAACAGCTTCTTCCCTCATGCAATTCATCTCCTGAACACACACTTGCTTACTTATTTATCTAATTTTTTCATTTCAAATTTGCACATATCAGACCTGTACACACATAATCGTCTATATTATTTATTGTGTTTTTGCTGTTTGTACATTGTCTATTTGGATATTTGTATTATTCTTTATTATCTGTGTCCTGTCCTGGTGCTGTCTCTCTGTTGCACTGTGGAGCTTCTGTCACTAAAACAAATTCCTAGTATGTGTAAACATACTTGGCAAATAAAACTCATTCTGATTCCTTAAAATAGATCCTAATAACCGATTTAAGAAATAATTGCATTTTATCCAGATTTTCATCATACAAACAGCCACACCACAGAGCAGTTTACTGGAAAAAATTGAATGAGTATTTTTGTTTATGGTCAACACCTGCATTCTTTTCTGTCTAAAGGATGAAAATATACAAGACAAATTTGGATCTACATTTAAAAAAAACGTCACGTCATCGTTGTTTTATTTGCAGATCCTCATCACACACACACACACTCGCACACACACACACACACACACACACACACACACACACACACACTCGCACACACACACACAAAGGAGCTAAAAACTGTTCCTAAATTAATGTATTGCTGTTTTAGATGTTGCCTAAGCAGACCACTTTACAATGAAAAACAAAAGAGTTATTCACTTTTTAAATAAATTATATATGCCATATAATTGTGACATCTTGTATAAACAATAAAAAGCTGTCATGACAGTGTGCTGGAGGATATATTTCCCGTTTACATTGATATTAATGGGAGTGTTCAACAGTAACCGCACTATTTTTCTATTATCTAATGCTGCTTGTCACTGAATTGAACTTGTTTCACAATTGATGAACTTTACATGGTTATTGATGTAGTCCTAATCTTAATTTAGTTTGGTTTATTGGCTGATTTGCGATTCATCTTGACTACTTATTCAGTTAATGTTCTTAGTTAATAATTTTTCATTTATAACCTTTATTATCTGTTTACACTAACAATTTAAATCACTGACTCTCGTTCTCTCTCAGCTGTGAGAATCCTCCAGACTCAAGACATCAAGACTACAGAAATCCCCAAATCCACAAGTTCTGTTGCTTCTACACCTGCTTCCCGCCTCCTTACTTCCTCCTCCTCCCCTACCACCCACCCAAGCCTACCAACCCTTCCGTCCGGCACGGGAGACTCCTCAGGACACAACAGCACGGCCTCTGCCCTGACAGTAGTGTCCTGGACGCAGTTTAACATCATCATCCTGGCCGTCATCATCGTGGTGGTCGTTCTCCTCATGGGCTTCGTTGGAGGCGTGTATACGTATCGAGAGTACCGCAATCGGAAACTCAACGCCCCATTTTGGACCATTGAGCTGAAGGAAGACAACATCAGCTTCAGCAGCTACCACGACAGCATCCCACATGCCGACCCCAACGGACTATTGGAGGAGGAACCATGTGTGGTCGCAGCCAATGGGCAGTTAGCGCTTGCCACTGCTGCCAACATGTACAAAGCGTGAAGTCGTCGGTATGATTGTATCTTTTCTTAAAGGGATAGTTCAGCCAAAAATCTATATTCGGTTATAATTTTCTCATGTCGTTCCAAACCTGACTTTCATTTTTCAGTGGAGTCCGAAACAACATTGGGACAGTTTCAATTCTTCACCTTCCGCTGAAGAAACAAAGTCATACAAGTTTGGGAAGATATTAAAGGGATAGTTCACCCAGAAATGGTGATCAATTCTGTCATTTATTACTCACTCTCATGTTGACCTTCGTTCATCTTTGGAACACAAATTAAGGTATTTTTGATGAAATTCGAGAACTTTCTGACCGTGCATAGACAGCAACGTAACTACCACATTTAAGGCTCAGAAAGGTACTAAGGACATAGTTAAAATAGTCCATGTGACATCAGTGGTTCAACAGTAATTTTATGAAGCTACGAGAATACTTTTCGTGTGCAAAGAAAACAAAAATAATGACTTTATATACAATTTCTTCTCTTCCGTGTCAGTCTTCGAGGCGTATTCACGGCGTTCTGATGTAGAATATCCAGCTCTCTTGGCTCATCGCCTGTGTATTCTGGTTCGAATAAGTAAAGCTGGGAAAAAAATTGCAAGTCATCCTCTCTGACGAAATCTACAGACATGTTTACGAAGACTGTTTTATGTACAGTGTGCATCTTCCTCCGCTTGCAAACAAGGCACAGTGTGTCTGGGTTCTACGTCAGAATGCCAGCTCTCGTGAACGTGCATCGACGAGAAGAGTTTGTTGAATAACGTCGTTATTTTTGTTTTCTTTGCACACAAAAATATTCTTGTAGCTTCATAAAATTAAGGTTAAATCACTGATGTCACATGGGCTATTTTAAAGATGTCCTTACTACCTTTCTGGGCATTGAACGTGGTAGTTGCGTTACTGTCAGAAAGCTCTTGGATTATATAAAAAATATCTTAATTTTTGTTCCAAGATGAACAAAGGTCTTATGGGTTTGGAACGACATGAAAGTGAGTAATTAATGACAGAATTTGTATTTTTGGGTGAACTAACCCTGTAAGGCTGAGTAAAAAAAACTAATTTTCATTTTTTGGTGAACTATCCTGTTAATTTTGATGATTATTGAAAGAAGGTAGCCTGGGAGCCAAAACTTGAATTGATTCTACACACTATTTAGCTCCCCATTGCTTCCTATGTGATATCTTCAAGCAAATGTTTTCACGTACAATATTTCCTATAACATTTCAGAGAGGACTCAAGGAAATACAAGACAAGCCATTAATATGTTACCCCTTGGACACAAAAACGATCAAATGTGAATACGTTGCCTCTTAAACGAGCCTCTGAACTCAGTGTGTTTGGGTTTAAGAATGCTAAACTTCAGTTAATAGTTAACATTAATGGGGATTCCACTATTTCAGAGGCAACTGAAAGACCTTTGAACCCACATTCATCTAAAACTGCAGTCTGTATAGAAATCTCGCAAGGTTTCAGTTTGTCGCAATTGCATCACCTGGGAAATTCACTTTGGCTTTGCAATTTTCAATGGAAATCAGAGGAAGTTAATTCAATCTTCAAGGCTTTTGTAAAGGAAACAAAGACGGCCAGTTTCAAGTCCCGTGTATGTGCGTGTCTTTGACAGATACTATTTCATACAATGGCGGCACTTTGGATTTCTTTGGAATGCAGTCTCGCTTCGATTTCCTCTTTACACGATTCCTGTCACAGATTGGTACCAAACTGAACATGCAACATAACAGTCATACCTGTTCCACTAGCACCTGTTTCAGCCTTATTGTATTTATGCGAGAGTGGGTGGATGTGTATGTGTGTGCATGGGAGAGCGAGAGAGAGAGAGTTGGTGTTGTGTGTGGGAACAGTTTCAGATCTAATTGTGTAGAGCTGGATTCTACGCAGGAATGTACAAAAAGACTGGATTGATTCTGCTGCATAGTTTCACGAAAACTGATCAAAGTTTGACAATATTGTAGACATGAAAGCCATGAAAGCGTAATATGACCCAGTAGGAGCGTGTTCAGAGGACTTTGTGAAGTGGAAAGACTGTTTTTGGAACCTATAAGATATGACGGTGGACACAGTGTGTGTTTTTTTCCTCCATTTATCTGCAAGGACCCTTTTAAATGTGATTCAGGATCATTTTGATGATGTGGACAAACAACCAGTGTTTGAATTATTGTTTTGCTTTTTTTGGTTTCCTATTTGAATATGTCTTGTTAATTCCTATTTATTTATCATTTGTGTTTGTCTCTGTGGTCTTATTTTACTGATGTTTTTCAATCTTCATGCTGCATTGTACAGTACCATACCAAATGCAAACTCTGTAGAGTTGTGAGAACAACATCAAAAGATGTGTTGGAAGTCTTATTTTCTCCTCTTATTTTATTTCTAATTTAATTAAACAGATTACACGTTAATAACTCACAATATACAACGGGATTTCAGTGGAAAATACTGTATTTTCTCATTCCTGAGTGGTCAAATGACTGAAATTAAAGGATTATTGAATCAAAGGACATTCTTCAATGAGATGACACTTTTTGAGACTGCTTGTGGGGGCATGTGTCTCTTTTGGATGTTAACGGGAAACCAAAAACGAAAAATTCTGTAAATCATGTCACTCCAAACCTGTGTGACTTTTCATCTGTGGAACATGAAAGAAGATATACATTTTTTTTTTTCCATACAATAAAAGTCAGTAGGGCCTGATGTAGTTTTGGACCCCATTCTTTTTCATTATACAGACAAAACATATTGGTCATATTGGTTTGGAACAACAAATGTATGACATATTGAATCTTTTTGATGAACTATCAGTTTAAAATAACATCTCTTTCCCACTTTAATGTGGACAGTCAACTCTAAGTTGGTTGCATCTGTGGTGCTATCCAAACATTGCCCTGTTTGTTTGATCATCCTGACACAGCAACTGCTCAGCCAATCACGTGAGTTTTTGGTGGTGTTATCTGTTTGACAGACCAATGGAATCTGTTCAACATGTTTATAAAACATTTTTGAAAATAATCAGTATTTTTGCTGAAATGATACATTTTACCTTTAAAGTTATTTTCACACCAAGAACAATAACTATATTAGCATCCATTTCAATGCATGATAATGCTTTGTCTTTTGTAACGTGCTACAGTTTTGTCATTTACTGCTTTAAATGCTCCAGCTCTTCAAAGCAGGATGGATTCTGATTGGCTGTCGGTGTTTTTGTCATTGATTAGCTGGAGAAAGAAAAAAAAAATAAATCAATGTGAAAGCAATTCCAACTAATTCAGCGCTGTTATCGTAATACCGTATTGACCCGAATATAAGACGACCCCCCTTTTTCCAGATGTACCTTTTGGAAAAAACAAATCTTGTTGCTTTTTTTCTCTCTCTCTCTGTAAACATTTTTTTTCTTAAAATATTTTCATATTGCATATTTTTCCTATTTTAATTATTGTTTTGAAAGTATGGTAAATACTGGTAAAATGTACCAACAATGACATTTAAAAATATACACTTTTTGATATAGCCTACCATAAAATTAACAAGGTAGCCACACATTTAGTCCATCCATCTCATAGTAGCCTACCAAAATTGTATTAACAGTAGAAGTGAAATCTTATTGTAGTCTTCAAATCCACCTATTGTTGTGGGTGTATTATTATCTAAGTCTAGACCCAGAATATAAGACGACCGCAATTTTTCAGATGTATTTCCAACAAAAAACATCATCTTATATTTGGGTCAATACGGTAGTTGTGGTGTGGAGTCTGTGGACTCTGGTAAATTTAGAATGATTATTAAAACTATATCTTTATTATTATCATTAGTCTTTTATCCTTGGTGTGGATGGGCCTCAAATCTAAGAATTTGCCATTTGGAAAAAAAAAAAAAACATTTTAAACACTTGAATACTTTAATTGCATAATTCATAAAAAAAAAAAAAAAAAAAAGGAAGAAGCACACCAAATTACCAGAATAACTTCTGTTGCAACCCCGAGCAGCCTGTAGCTGTGTGTTTAGGTTTCACTGTAGTACTTTCCCAGTTGAACACAAAACTAGCCTACTGTAGAACTGCTAATCAGAAGGCATCTGAATTTACAATGAACTGAATAAAATTAGCCAGTTGGAAGTTTTTGTATTCAGGATAGCCTTTGTTCCTCAAGGACAGGGGTGTTAAACTCAGTTCCTATAGGTCCAACGCTCTGCAGAGTTTTGTTCCAACACACAAAGCATGTGCCTGAAGGACTTGATTAGTTGGATCAGGTGTGTTTAATTTGGGTTGCATCTAAACTCTGCAGGGCTCCGGCCCTTCAGGAACTGAGTTTGACACCCCTGCTCTAGGGTGCAGCTCTGTCCAGCTCAGCCAAAAGTACTTCCGACCCAACCTTTCTTTTACGCGAAAGCTGTTGGATGACGGCCATCAGAAATCTTTATGATATGACTGAATGATATTGACTGATTATGCGTGCATTGTTTCCTGATGGGTGAATGTACATGTGAATCATTCAGAGTTTTTAAATTGCTTTCATTTAAACGCTTATCAAGCACATTTTGTGCACTTGTCAGTGACAGACAGTGACAGGCTATACAAAATAAAACATACTGTGACAGTACATATCCAGAGACTATTAATTTAATATTATAACAAAGTCATAATATTACATAAGATTTTATTTCACTCAATTGCTGTTTTTGAATGCTCTTTTAATCAAAAAATCCTGAGAAAAAATGTATCACACAAACTTTTTTCAACTCCGAAAATAATAAGAAAATTCAACTTTGCCATCACAGGAAGAAATTACATTGTAAAATATAGATGTATTTAGAAAACACATTAAATTGTAATATTATTTGAAAATATTACTGTATTAATCAAATAAATGCAGCCTTGCTGACCATAAAAGACTTCAAATGGTAGTATTTGGACCAACAGCAGCAGAGTGAACAGTATGAAATATTGGTTTTATAAAACAGTTCAACAGTAAGTTAATACTGAGTAACTTACATTATAGACAAAAACTGTCACTTACTTTAGCTGGTTTGGTTATGCCAACCTAAGAAGTTCCAAACAAAGCAACAGTGATGCCTTCTGATTCTTGAATAAATCAGTAATGAATCTGTTGAGTGAATTATTCAATTACTTACCCATTTGTTGCTACCTATTAACATAAATATGAAACAGAAAGAGTCACCAAAAGTGTGTATCCCACCACTAAAGCACTTCTGGACTGTATTTCAGCACTCTTGAAACACCATTCGATCAATCAAATGTATGCAGTTCAAATGTAATAAAATAAATATAATACACAGAGTGGTGTCCAACCCATGGATAAACTGGGATTCAAAATGTATTATTAAATATGGAAATGCAGAAATGCTGCACTATTTCTAGGTCACTAATCAAATAAGTACATTTGTGATATTTGGATGATCAAGATGTTCTTGCTCTTTGGATCATTCTCATGTCATTCTGGCAATGTGATCATCAGGATATTTACAAACTTATGGAATATTGGAAAATTTAAACTTATGGAAAATGTCTGATCAAATTGTTAGCGCAAACTGTAAAAAAATGCAACACGCTTTTCACTTGTGATCTTATCTTTTTTTGTTTTTTTTTGCTCTGACCCTGTTGAATCTAATAAAGGGGTAATTTAAGAGTTAAAGATATCACCATGATAAGAGCTGCAATGAATAGCTGGACTGATCTGTGTATGCCAGTATGTCATAGAAACTATCAATTATCATCAGACCTGACTCGGATTGCAACAAGAATGCTATGAATGGCCTAGCTCATGCACTCATGTTTGGATATTTTTGTCTAAAAATGATAATAAATGCTTTGAATTACAAATAGGACAGATGTAGAGTTGAAAAGTAGCATTCCTTTTCTGCAAGACTGGTCTAAGCTTCCATTACCTGAATGGAAAGTCCAGGCCGAGATAATAACCTGATTGTGTAAAGCACTGTAACGACAGCCACGTGCCCAAACAGTCAAAGTGAAAGACAGTAAACCAGGAGACGTTTAATGAATAAATGCAGAAAAAGGAAAATTAGACAAAAACAAAGCATCTTTATATTTTGCTTCCAATGAGAGAATCCGCAACCTAATTGATAATAAACAAATGAGGTATTAAATGTGTAATAAAAAGATATTTAGTAGATAGAAGATAACCAGGTTAAATGTGTTACAGGAAAGCTGCTTCAAACGCAAAATAACATTCAGGCTCCTCCTCATAAATGAAATGTTTAATGCAGGCTTGGACAGATGTGAGAATGTGATTTCCAGTAAAAGGAGGGGAAAATGCCATTACTCACAAAAAAAAAAATATTCACATATGTAGGTAGTTTTTTTCCTTGATATACAATAAAAAGACAACTTGACAACACATTTTTGGAGCTTTATGCAAACAAGTAGTTTGCAATAATGTAGTAAACAATTTTTTGCCAGAACTTTCTCTTTGCAACAGTTGTTCAACTGCTCTACATACCTAAAAACTCACATGCTTGGCAATGTGTCATTCCTGGCCTTGTGCCATTTTTTTTGTAATCTTCCTCCAGAGTATAAAAGTTTTATGTGCTGCTGCAAAATAATAATAAAAAATGGTTAGAGGTTTTAGTTTGGAGTTTTAATGTAATATCCAATTATTTATGCATCTAGCAGTGTTTTTGGTCTGATTTTATTTGGAACTTAATGTGACTTCTGTGGCTGTGACAGTGTTTCATACATATGTTATGGTAAATATTTTGGATCACTTACATTTGAAACAACACAGGGTTACATTCAAGATTCAAGAGTCTTTATTGTCATTATGCTCACACATAACGAAATTTTGTATGAGACTCTCAGCTTAAAACATCTTCAAGAGCAGAAAATAAACAAGCAATTAAAACACAACTTTTAAATAGAAATATAAAATAGAAATATAGACTATAAAAACAGCTCAAGTAAAAACTGGATATACTGTATGTGCATTATAGACATTATGAAATGAAATAAATAATTAGCAGCAGAGTGGATATAAACTAGAGTGTAAATGTAAATAAAGTAAATTAAAGTAAAGTGCGGCAGTTCAAGACAGTCAGAGTTTGTGGATTTAATGTCCTTTTGCAGAGAACTGATGCCTGATGTGTGAGAGTCAGTGGGGGTAGGTGTGTGTGTGTGAGCGAGTGAGTGTGTGGCTGTGGGGGGAGGTTGCATGTGTGTGTGACTGCGAGGGAGTGGGAGGGTGATGGGTTTCACAGCTATCAGACTCTCAGGCGAGAGTCAACTACATAATGTGTTCTGTGGACAAGCGTATTGTTTAGAAATATCAAGTTGTGTGATAAATGTTCTATTTGTTTTTTTTAATTATGTTGGCTTGAGAGAGTGGTGCTTGTGAAGTGAATCATCTCACATGCTTATTAGTTGTGCTTAACTGGAATGTATTCTTTTTAAGTCAAAATTGAGAAATTGAGAAATCCTTCATCTTATGATGTGTAAGAAATCTCAGTACTTCCTCATAAATCCAAAAATAGCTTCCATTAAAAACCAAGCATTGTTTCATATTTCGTCTTAGTATCACATCATATTGTGAGGAAAGACCATCTCTGCAGATGATCAATGCCTACTTCTACATCATTGGCTCTTTAGCCCCGTCCATGAATCTGTGCATGCATATAGTAGGAGATGAGTAGCCTAATACGATGGAGACAGCTTTAAAGCTTTTACAATTTTATAATGCTCTCTGACATCCACATATTAGCAAGATACATTGGAAAAAATATTTTAGAAGTCAAGTCACCTTTATTTATATAGTGCTTTTACAGATTGTGTCAAAGGACTTAACAGTATCAAGTAGTAATAGGCTATTTTCTATCCTGAAACTTTCTTTTAGTTTTTAGGTGTGCTGCATTCAAGAATTGGAAGCAAATGCGAATTGCTGATTGGCTAACAGTTTTGCATATTAAAATAAAAGCTGGACGCTGCTGTGATGTACTCTAAAAACAACATGGGTCATTTTGGTTAAAAACTTATAAATACTCATATCAAACAATCTGTATCTATGGGTATCAGACAAAACATCAGTTTTCCATTTTTGAATAGACACATGATAAAACAGTGTTACTGTATCATCGCCACGGTGTGTCTCGTTTAAAAACAATACACAGCTCCAATATTTGTTGGCCACAACAACATTGCATTTTATTTGTTCATTTTAACATCTCCATTTCCCTTGTGACAACTTACCCCATGTATACCCCATATATAACGCATGTTGTCACACAATTTCAATAAAGTGTATATTTTTCCTCTTGGGCAATAATATCAGATATGTCCACAACCCTTTTTTTTTTTTTTTGTGGCCAAGATTATAGTATATGCCAATACAGGAACTATCCAGGTGACAATTAGCCCCAGTAAGTAATGCACTATTTTTATGAAACATGAATTGTGTTTATAATCAGTATCAAACATATTTTAAGCTGTGGATTTTAAGAAGTTGGATTCCCACAGAAAACATAATGATTTACAATATTAACAGGGCTCATACATTATTACTCAATCTGTGAGTCTATATCCCAACACAAATTCATGTTTGGGTCTTTAAACACAGAGTGACTTTCATTTTTGTGTTCTGGTCATTTTGACCAGGAGGGGTTATTTTATTTAAAAAAATATGTTATTGCATTGGACTAAAACCTACTGACTTTACTCACACGGGGTTTTTTTTTTAACCAGCTATTTATTTTATATTATTATTCTAAAACCAGAATAATAATCAACAGTAATATTCAGAATATATTTTTTAATGGGTGGGGGGCGCTAAGGGACCTGGATGGATAGAGTTGTGCTGGCTCAGGTGGAGAAGCAACACCTACGAGCTATGACGAAATGTCATCGTGTGATTGTTTATTTCCTCAGGCAGTAAAAAATTGGCTCGGAGTCAAACAGGTCTTGCATGAGCAAACAAAGCAGGAAGCGACACTGGATCGACTGGACTGAGAGCCTCATGTTTTCATAGTGCCGAAACTCCACGAGTAGGCTGTTTGTTTTGGGCGTTGAAGAAAACACGTGGGTGAAATATAGATATATATAGAGAGAGGAGTCTAAGGGCATGGAGCGGCGCTTTTAAACTGTCCGTTATGGAGATGACAAACGAAGAGGCAGCCTGTCAATTCCACGCAGTTTTAATCGAGCCCGAGCCCGAACCAGTGAGCCGTCTGAGGACAAAGTACCACTCCCTGCAGCGACAGGTATACCTCATCCAGTCCATCAGCGTGCTCTTCTGCTTCAGCTGCTGCCTGTTCACGATCCTGTATCACGCCTTCCCGCAGTCCTGCAAGGTAAGACGCATCTATACACATTCAAAGTCAACAAACAGTCTCAAGCCCCTTTGAACGTGCTTTAGTAGAAACCTTTGCACGAGTTCATTTATATGTGATATTCATACATAGCAACACTACATTACAGTATGTTATAACAGTTTTAACAGATTGCATAAAATATAAAATGTGTGTTAAAGGACCCAGTCTTTATTTAATTTACATTTTTCAAGTTTTCATTAAGTTTTCCAGTGACTGTTTATTAGATGTCAATACCTTAGTAATGAGACACTAGTATCTATACTGATTGATTTGTACAGATTTATTCATTTATTGATACACTATGATTAAAAATCTAGTTGTTAATTGGATTATAATTCATAGGTAATAGTTGAGCCTGAAGTAGATAGCCTACTATTGTCACTAGCAGTAAGAAATATTATATATAAGACTAGTAGCTTGTAGTGACTGAATTGCATACTGGTCAAAAGTGAACAGCTGATGCACTGAGAATTCAATGATACATTTTTGCAATGTGGCATATCATAATGACTAATTGACTACTTATTTAAAAGGAATAAGGGTAACACTTTACAATAAGGTGTCATTTGTTAACATTACTTAATGTGTTAATTAACATGAACAAACAATGAACACAAAATTTATTGCATTCTTTATAAGTGATAAGTGAAGTGACCCATACTCGGAATTCGTGCTCTGCATTTAACCCATCCAACGTGCACACACACAGCAGTGAACACACACACACCATTAACCTTATTGTAAAGTGTTAAGGAATGAGTGCTAGTATCTAATAAATATGTTACTAGTGTTATGGGAAAAAAACATGCTGCTCATTATTTGATTACTCAAAAGTACTAAAACAAACTGAATCGTATAGAATCAATACCTCGATCAATTAAGGATTTATTATGTTGTATTAAACTGTTTACAATTGCTCTCTTTTTATAGGAAAATGAAACCAAGGAGGCACCTACGTTTGGTAAGTTCAAGTTAAATTCTATTGTAATTACTAAATTTAGTGTCTTCCACTTTGTGGTTATGTAAATTCACAGTAATCAAAATTCATTTTTCATCCATATAGGAATGCAGTATCAAGGCGCTGAATCGCATAGCAGAAATGAAACAATCCCGACACAAAGAAGCACTTTCACATCTTTCACTCGGTTGGCAGGTAAGAAGTAATACATTGACTGCGATAAGACGTAATGCACAAGTAGAAGTGAATACAAAACAAAATTACCATTAAGATAAGATGTTGTAACTAAGTAATCAGACAACTTATATCTACACATAATACAATGGTACAATGCCATTTTCATTCTCAGAGATACTTATGAATGGATACAATTATTTGGCCAAATGTATTCACACATTTCCCTTCTCTCTAGTTAAAGACAATGTCAGCTTCACTAAAAAAGAAGGATATGTGCCGTGGATGTATACGCCAGAGTATCCGTCACCAAACCATACCAGATACTTCATCCTGGATGACGATAATGAATCTCTGAATGTCCTTCATGACGGAACATACAAGGTTTCTCTTCAGATTACATACAGAAAATTAAGTGAAAATTCAGAGGAAATATCTCTGCAACATGATATTCATCTTTATACTGACGCGTATGGTGGATATCTTTCCCTGCTCACCCACTGGGAAACAGTCAACCTCAAATACTGGAGGAAAAGTCTGTTCTCTGAGGGTATTTTTTCTCTTAAATCTGGGGACAGACTCAAGGTTTGGTCCAAGAATCTGAACCTCATTGACGTTGGAGGGATAATTTCGCAAAAAACAGCCTTTGTGGCGTATCCTCATTTTTCCACATGAGGATACGGCGAATATAGAAATCAGAAAAGCCCGTTTTCTCTGTAACTTTGCATAAAGACCAAAAGGGCTGCCATGAAGTATCATATTCTTCTGAGATGACCTTATCGTCTAAACAGATTACTCTTCTGTCAACAGAATAATTTGAATCTCAGATATATTTGTGCTATAATCTATAGCAGAGGTATGTAAAGAAGAAAACCATTATGAAAAAAATAATGCGGTACAGTAATGGTATCACAAGGTAATACCAGGGTACTTTGATATCAACTCTGGTACTGAAAATCATTCCGTCCAGGGTAGTTTTTCAAGAATATTATGGTACCTGTAAAACAGCATGCTAATAGTATAGTATTTTTTGGTATTTTCTTTTGTATGAGAAGACTGTTCTGCTTCACGGTTGGGGAAAAAACAGGCATAGGCTTAGGATTTTAAAAGCTACATTTTTAAGCACTACAACTGTGGAAGAATTGTAATTTAGTAATGCAGTTGTATTTATGTTTCATTTTGATTGAATTTGGTAATTAAACTGTTGTATGCATAAACATACTGTATACTATAATATTTATGCCACTGTAATCTTATTATATGCTTTTGAGTGTGAAGAGTGAAGAGAATGATCAAAACCCTGCATTGCTCTGTTCCCTTGTTTGTTTTTGAGGTGCTGTCATTGGAATTAGTAGGCTATAAGTTACTTTTTATTAAAATGGTTTGCAATAACCAAATATGACCTTTATAATTTGCATGAAAGATCATTTTATGTATTTGAATTACATTTTCATAATGACATTATTTTTTGACCATGAAAAATCAATAAATACTAATACATAAAGCTGTTTTTGTCTTCATAATATTTTTTTTCCCAGAATTTTTACAGTATATCAAGTCAATATTTTTCTGCTGTATTTCAGACAACCACTTCAACTACTATTTAGGAGATATTTAATTTAAGAATACAATTTTTGAGATTCGATTTAAAAAAAAAATTATTTAAAGCAGTCTAGCATAAGGCTGCAACATAACAAAACGTGAAAAAAAATGAAGGGGTATGAACACTTTCGCAAGGCACTGTATACATGTATATATATATATATATATATATATAAATAAATATATATATATATATATATATATATATACACACTCACCAGACACTTTATTAGGTACACCTGTTCAATTGCTTGGTAACAAAAATTGCTAATCAGCCAATCACATGGCAGCAACTCAGTGCATTTAGGCATCTAGATGTGGTGAAGACGACTTGCTGAAGTTCAAACCGAGCATCAGAATGGGGAAGAAAGGGGATTTAAGTGACGTGGAATGGTTGTTGGTGCCAGATGGGCTGGTCTGAGTATTTCAAAAACTGCTGATCTACTGGGATTTTCACGAATAACCATCTCTAGGGATTACAGAGAATGGTCCGGGAGACTCACATCATGGATGTGCAGCCGACAAATCTGCAGCAACTGCGTGATGCTATCATGTCAATATGGACCAAAATCTCTGAGGAATGTTTCCAACACCTTGTTGAATCTATGCCACGAAGAATTAAGGCAGTTCTGAAGGTAGCAAGGTGTACCTAATAAAGTGGCCAGTGAGTGTGTGTGTGTATATATATATATATATATATTCAAATCAAATTGAAAATGTACTAGTTACTCACACTTGTACTTGTCAGCATAGAAGTATGTTTTCTGTATTAAATAAAATATACAATTGCATAGGCCTCAGCAAAACAACAAACCAACAATATAACAGAAACAGGCTTAGGATTCAAATGATCCAAAGGTGTTTATCTGACAATTAGTTAATAGAAATTAAAGTTTTAATTCCCAAAAGTTTAAAGGAAACACCCACTTGAATGAAGGGATAGGCGTGAGGACTTGAACAGGCAGATATCCATTGATATGCATCTTTGTATGTATCATGAGACGCTGGGTGTGTGATGTGATGACAGCACCAGTGTGATTCATGGGATTTGTGATTTGTGTGGTTCTACAATAAAACAGAAAAAACTCAATTACTTTTCTAATAAGAGCCCTTTAAAAAAGTGCTGAGTCATTATCACTTCACGCAACCATACATGTGAGAAATAATATTTCAGAATTTCTTGTATAACTGAGAAAATATATCAAATAATACAGCATATCAGATAACAATTAATAACACTGTTAAGTATTGCACTCTTATACATTGCATTACAGTAGAAGGATAGACTTTCAGTCTAATTGAAGGAAGTTCATGGAAAAACAGAAAACAATCAACAGTGACACTGTCTACTTGTGAAGCAGAATACATATCCTTAGCATCAGCCATGCAGGAATGTACCTACTTAGAGCAGTTACTCAGGGGTATGGACACATAACAATATGCACAGACAAAGGTGTATGAAGACAACCAAGGTACCATAGCACTAGCCAAAAACCCAATCTGTAGGCAAAGGTGCAAGCACATGAAGGATACTTGATTTTGTTAATCAGGAATTGATTGGATAGTTGTCGTTTGCTAATTCATGCAATCTCATGTGAGATGTACCGCAAACCTACCAGGACGCCATAATATCAACCAAGTCAAGGCAATGGAAAAATGCCATGGACAAAGAAATGCATTCATTGGAGGAAAACAAGACTTTCACACTCACTGAGTTTCCACCAGGAAAACAACCAGTTGGAGGTAGATGGGTCTACATAAAAGAGACATTGATGGATCTGAAAAGTACAAGCCCACAGCTGACATGACAAGTGTGAGAGTGGTTATGCAGAAGGCAGCACAAGAAAATTTGGTTTTGCATCAGATGGATGTTGAGACAGCCTATTTGCATGCACCAATTGATCATGAAATCTATATTGAACAGCCAGAGGGTTATGAGCAGAAATCTGAAAAAGGTGAAAAGCTAGTATGCAAGTTAGAGAAATCTCTCTATGGTCTTAAACAATCAGGCAGAAACTGAAATGCTGTACAACATGAATGTCTGACTAAGAATGGTTTTACGCAAAACCCAGCTGATATCTGTGTTTATACAAAGGAAAAATGTGAAGAGAAAGTAATCCTGATAGTATGGGTTGATAATGATAGCAGCTAACAAAGAAAGTGTTCTGGATAGTGTAAAGGGAATGCTCACTGAAAGTTCACTCAAAATTAAAGATAAGGGAAGGTTGGAATATTTCTTGGCCATAGATTTCGAACAAACAGATGGTCTAGTCAAACTGTCACAGGAGAGATATGTGAGGAAAATACTAGATCGTTTCGATATGCAAAGCTGTAAACCAAGAGAAACTCCATGTGAACCAAAACTTGATTATTCAGAAGATGCTGGAAAAATGGAAGAGTCAAGAAAGTTCAGGGAGGCAGTGGGAAGTTTAATCTACTTGTCCACTTGCACACAACCAGATTTAAGTTTTGTTGTCAGTAAATTATCTCAGCATTTTGCTGAACCAACAGAGCAACACTGGAACACGTAAAACATGTATTCAGACACCTTAAAGGGGCTATGTGTAGGTTTTTACTTAAAAAAATCTTTAAGATCGAGTTTTCATTTGTCCATTTATGAGCCAACCATAATGTAATAGCAAGAATGACACCTTGACTGTCCACCACGGTTGCCTCTATCAGCCTGTAGGCTCAGTTGTATCTGGAGGAGTAGGGTCCAAATTGGCACGAAAATTCACAAAATGTGACGTCATGCGCGTTCTCGTCTACAGCGGAAATCGCTAGCGGTAGTGTTTGAAATGGACTCTGTGGACGGAAAGAAGTGACCAGCCTCCAGCACAACCCAGACACCCACGGAAACTCCTCGTAAGCTTAAAAAAATAATTTAAAAAGCCTTATCTAGTGCGCACCGAGAACGAGCATGAGACTGGCTGCAGTTCCTCTAACGGCCACTGGTGTCAGTAACTGTTAGACATTTCAGAACTTACGCAGTGCTCCTTTAAAGGTACAGCAGAACAAGGATTATGTTTCAGAAGAAATGACACAGAAAAACTAGATCTAAGAGTATATAGTGATGCTGACTGTGCATCAGACACAAAAGACAGACATAGTACGTCAGGTTACTGTGTCAGTCTAAATGAAAGAAGTTCTCTGATTTCATGGAAAAACAGAAAACAATCAACAGTGACACTGTCTACTTGTGAAGCAGAATACATATCCTTAGCATCAGCCATGCAGGAATGTATCTACTTAGAGCAGTTACTCAGGGGTATGGACACATAACAATATGCACAGACAAAGGTGTATGAAGACAACCAAGGTACCATAGCTCTAGCCAAAAACCCAATCTGTAGGCAAAGGTGCAAGCACATTGACATCAAGTACCATTTTATAAGGGAAACTGTAAATTATGGTAGGGTAATCTTGGAATATTGTCCCACTGAGAAAATGATTGCTGACATTATGGCAAAGCCAGCCACTAAGCAACAACTAAAGAGATTTGCTCGAGATATATTTGGCACTTAAAAGTTTATTTATGTTTACATTATGTAAAAGAGAAGTTTTTGTTTTTGTTAATTTTCTGGTAATACAATAAGCTAAGAGCGAGAGGGGGTGTTAAGTATTGCACTCTTATACATTGCATTACGGTATCTGACAAATTACCTATTGTTTGACTTGAAGGTATTAAGGTACGAAAGTGATGACGTATGTTGTTACATGTTTACGTCTCTACGTTGTACGAGAGCTGATACGAAAGTATTGTGAAAAGTTTATGCTGAATAAAAGAGCATGCTGTAGATAAACCCTGAGCAATGTTTTGCTTTTGTTTTCGTAAACAAGTGATGGTGAACTGTGCACGCAAGCTCAACAAACACTAACAGTCTTTAATGACGCACACAGGGAAATTCAACATATAATCCCAATGAACTCCGAACCAATCACACAACATCGGCCTGTCCATCCAATCAGAAAATTTCTGTCTTCTCACAATCTGGATGCTTTATGACCACAGCTTGATGGGCTCAATCCATCTCGCCTTGATAGTGTACAATGGACACAGTATCTTCACCTTTGTCTTTTCTCCACTGAGTATCGGAACCCCATTTACTCATGAGATGCAAAAATCAAATCGAATGCTGTGCAACTATAACAAATTAAATTTAAATTAAACATGATCTTTTGCACAACTACGACTACAACTGGCAAGATTACTTCCTTGAAGTGACCATGGCATGTCAAATTTTGTAGAAGGGCCCTTCATGAGGTTGTTTATAGTCATTTAGAATGACCCTTTGAGCTGCAAAATTCCCCTGGGAGACCGTAATCATTTCATTCATTTCAGTCAAAGAATATGTGAGATTGAGAACTTTGGTTTCACATTGGATTCAAGTTAGTTGATCTTCGAATTTGTGAATTCATCATGATTCATCAAAATTGCTTCATGCATCACAAACTATAAACAATTTTTGCTGAGGTTTCACTAATTTGACCTTGCCTTAAATTTGGCATGAAATCATCTTCCTTCCCTATGCTGACGTATATCAGATTGAATGGTTTACCAAAAATAAAGAAAAAATGAAGGATACTTGAATTCATTCATCAGGAATTGATTGGATCGTTGTTGTTTGCTAATTCATGCAATCTCATGTGAGATGTTGTTAAGAGGGCTCCAGCAAACAGAGAACGTTCTCAGAACTTCGGCAACGTTCTGGCAAGTTATGATTGAATGTTCTTCCAGTGATGTTAATAGAATGTTTGTTCAGAGTTGTCTTTGAACATTTCTTCATCCCATTACAGCCTTATTCTTGTTATGCATTCTCTGATGCACTGTAAATTGAAGGATTATTGATTTTGTGATTAAGTAAAGGCCTGGTTTCACAGACAAGGCTTAGATTAAACCAGGATTAGGCCATTGTTTAATTAAGTCTTTTAAGCAGTTTAAAAAAAAATGTGTATTAGAAAAAACAACAACGACAACAACAACAACAAAAAACATTACAGTTGTGTATCTTGAAAAAAAAAACATTCACACTGAGATATTTTAAGATCAGTCAGTGCAAGTTTCTTTCAGTTGAAACAACTCAGCCATGCATTTTAGTCTGGGTTTATGCTGGGGTTAGGTGTACGTCTTGTCTGTGAAAATGGGGGTTAGTTTTTTTAAAGCTTTACACAGAGACAACTGACACATTCACATTAAGATATACAGTACTTCCTGTCTGATAAAGGTTTACATTGTCTGACGTAGTGAACTGAGAAACTATAAAATTATGACATGTGAAAGTGACACTCCCTATTTATTGTGGATTAGCATGAAAAGGATTTCAAACACATGAGTCAACACTGTAAGGAGTGATGCAATCACATCCTGCTGTAGATTATGCTCTCCGAGTTGCTTTTGCAGACACTTTGATATTTGCTACCATATGCCATTGTTATGGTTGCATTGAAGATGCATTTTAAGATATAAAAAAGTGTGCATAATAAAATATACATGCAGTTTACTGTGAATATTGTGTGGGGGACTGGGAAGTGTAGGTCAATGAGCAAAAACAGGAAATGCCCACAGCTCTCCGGAAAATTTTGTAAAAGTAATAAGAAATAAATCAGTGAATAAATCTGGATTATAATTTGATTTAATTTGGATTATAATTTGATTTGTGATCACATTCTACTTATATTTAATATATAACATCACACAATAAAAAAAAATGCACAAAGATTAAAATGTTCATAATTTCTATTGTTACAACTCTGTTTTTTTATTTGACATTAATAAGTAAACATTTGATTTCTAAAATACTTCAGTAGATAAAAAATAAAATGTTACGACACATTGCATGGAATAAAGGGTTACAGTGATATTCCAGGTTCAATAAATTAGTATAAGGTATCATTTACCCAAAAAACGTCTTTTGTTTACTCATCATATATTATCGTACAGATTTGAAAAGGCATTAGAGTGAGTAACAGACAGAAATTTCATTTTTGTTTGAGCTATTTGTAGTATAATGTTGATTAAATTGTTTTTAAAAGTTTTTCAAAACTACATGAAATCAACATAAATATAACTCTAACCTATTCAAAACAAAAGATTTAAAGCATTTTTCCTGTTCACTCTAAACATGAAACTCATTAGGAAAGGCATGTAACCAACTGTAACAAGAATTCAGATCAAAAGTTTTTAAGATTAGTTTGAAAAAGAATTCCTAAATTCCTTCATTGTGAGTGAATGTCCCAGAAACTTCACTTACGATAATCAAATGCTCTGGATTCTAAACATTGTTTTGCTTTTTGAGGAAATGTACACCTACAGTGCTGATTGTTTTATTGAATCGAAGTACTTCCCTTTAAAGCACTTGAACAAAACAGAAACTACTATGAGTGAAACTGTGACTCTGCATGTCACTGTACTGTAGGTGTCAGTGTATAGATAAAGCTATGCAACGCTTCAAGGCCTTGCTTTGTTTATGCCGCAAATACAGTCTGTGGGTATTCCCCATACTTTCAGACTAGCAACATCAGGAATATGTGATATAGTGAGAATCATGATGAAATAGGTTTGTTGTGGAGATTATTTTAATACCCCTTTGTTTATATAATATAATACTTTAAGTGCACAACTCAAATGTGATTTGTTTTCAAATATGCAGAATTGAATTCTAAAGTATATATAGTATCTGGACTCTTTAATACACTTATAATTGAATTAGATTGCAAAATAAGATAGCAGCAGCTGGTCTCTTAATTTTTATTGGCTGATGTATGAAGTCATTACAATAACTGTGAACATGTTCCTCTAACGTTTGACCAACGTTTGAAATGTCCAAATTATGGAAGCCCGTTTCCGCCACTGAATAAAATTTTCTTTTTTTCTCATAATTGCGTGATACAAACTTGCAATTCTGACTTTTTTTCTCAGAATTTAAAAAGTCATAATCGTGAGATATAAACTCGCAATTCTGAGAAAGTCAGAATTGCGTGATATAAACTCACAATTGCGACTTATAAAGTCAGAATTGCATGATATAAACTGACATTTGCGACTCGCAATTCTGAGAATTATATCAATATATTATCAATATCAATTCCCCGCTCCCCCCTCAAAACTGGACTTTAACTTGCAATTGCGAGTTTATATCATGCAATTCTGAGAAAAAAGCCAAAATTGCGAGAAAAAAAGTCAGAATTGTGAGATATAAATTCGTAATTGTGAGAAAAAAAGTCGCAATTACCTTTTTTATTTTTATTTTTCAGTGGCGGATTTGGGCTTCCATACCAAATAGATTTTGTTTTAGTTTTGAACACTTTAAAAAAAAAAAAATTCCAAAACTGTGATTAAATTTTCTTTTACCTGCCACAAGTTAAAGTTTGTACATAAATTTATTTTGTTCATGAAATTTATTTAATAATAATTTTATACCAACCCTGGTCAACTTCTTCTGCAACTCTACACTACAGCAATTAATTTTAAATACTTAAACCCAAAAAAGGTTGCAATATTGTACACATTAGTGCAGGATAACCTATAGTAGTACGCCTTTCCTGTCTAAATGTTTTTGTCTATATAAATAAACAATTAAACATTACATGTACACTGAAATTTCAAAGCTGTAAATAAAATAAAGATTTATGCAGTATGTTTTACAATAAAATACAATTTGTTTTTCTACTTCAAAATGTGATGTTTAATTCAATGTCACTTGCCATATCTTTGTAATTGTGAAATTTACTAGCAATTTCTAAGTTAAAATATTTTATAAACTTTTTTTTTCAGTGTAATCTCCATGATAGTAGGAGTATACTCAGTGAAACTTGATTTCTCACTGTGTTGTATAAGAGTATCAGTGACTTTTCCCAGGAAAGGGAGTTTGAATTTGGAAGCATCACAAACGTTTGTAAAATATTTCAGTTGTGTAAACTATGCTATTCCTATAAAGCTTGGAATTCATGTGTGTAGGTGTGAGAACACAATTAGCCAGTCATGTTAAAGGGCGCCACATTTGCTTATTCGGCAATCCCCACATTCTCTACATTTTCTTTTGTAATGAGAATATAATTGTTTCTAGTTTGCTTATATCTAAACATACTCAATTTCTAGATGATAATTTTTTCCTTGGTTATGACAGAAATACATGATAGAAACTACAATTCCATCCTTATGAAACTGTTTTAGGAATGAATATGATGCAATAGAAAATATTTGTGTTATTATTGTTATTATGTTATTTTGGATGCCACGTTCAATAGACAAAAACAGAGGCGACGTTCTTCAAAATGTATGTATTTCACAGAAAAAAAGTTATATAGATTTAGAATGACATGATGGTAAGTAAATGATGGCGGAATGTTTATTTGTATGTGAACTATCAGCAAAACAAAACAAATCCGAGCATGCACTGCAACAAAGACTGCCATTCTGAGGTAAGGCCTGGGCCTTTTTACTTGGTGTTTTCTCTTAGGAAACATATAAATCTTGAGAAAAGAGTTAAATACTATCAAGAAGGTCTTGTTGAGAGAACAGTAACTTGTCTTTGGAGCTTTGTAACTTGATCTCAAACCTCATAACTAGGTTGACCTCTTTTCTTAGCCAGGATTTCAAAATTCCCTAAAGGATGGTGTTTTGGCTTTTGTTCCTGTTGTTTTGATACATGCTGAAGGCAATGACTGAAAAGTTTGACCAATAGCATGCAGGCATTATGTATAATCGACGAATCGTGGCTTGCAAGAAGGTGAGATCTACAAAGAATGGTCAAAGCAATGCAAGTACACATATAGAGGGTGTTTAGCCAGCACTGTTTTCAACTAAAAACGTAAAACATTTATGCACACATCAGTGGTGTTTTAGGAGTCTAAAAACACCAACTTTTAAAAACTGTGCAAGTTTAAAATAAAGTGCAAGTTTTTGAAAATGTCACTGTTATCATTATCCATTCTTTACCACATAATATTGCCAACTACTGGCCTGACATGCATAATACAGCATTTCAGTCCCCAAATGCAAAATTCTTTTAAAAATGCAAAGGAAGTTTATTTTATTTTTTTACACTGTTGTCGTGTATACGTAACGTGTCGTGTATACGAGAAAGCATGTCAATAGAGAAAATCCAGACACGTTAGGCAATTTTATTTTCACTAGGCCAGGACATTCCAGGGACATCTACAGTAGCTTCACTGCTCTTCACAAATCTTCTCCCTTAGCCTCATGGGATTGTAAAGTGTCCACCTTATGCACACTTCAGAATCTCCATGAAAGTTGTAGCATTTGGACCAATCAGACACACAACTATTTGTTATATTTAACAAATAATCTCTTATGCCCCCTCACCTAACCAAAGGGCCAACTATGAGGGTCTGTGGACCCTTCCCCCAAAATGCATCTAACACCTAAGAAAGGCAGAGCAGGCCTCTGGTTCCATGGCAACCCATCTGATAACACATGTTTTATTGCTCAAAGGAATGCGGGCAGAGCAACTCACTTCATTTCCCCTTAGGAAAGAGACATTATGCCTTAAAAATGGACTCTTCTCTAAGTAATTAATAGAAGAAACTTTCTTTGAATGAACACACATATCTTCAGGTCATTGTGTATATTATTACTGTTCTAGTATATGTTTTTGTTTATTGTATACTGTTTTATGCATGCTTATGATAGATCACTAGTTAATATCACTTTAACTGTACCATGTTTAGTCTCTATTAATTTGTCTTCGGATAATCTAATTGAGAGTGAACGTTACATGTTGATACCTATGCAACATATTAGTGTCCTAAGAATCTTTAGTAGTTTGTGCATTAACCCAGGCAAATTACCTATGCAAATAACCATTTTCAGAGACAAAGAGATGTTAAACTTTCCCTCTAAAAATTTAGGACACCAGTGGTGCTTTGACACCTCAGAGGTGTGACCTCTATAGCAGATAAAGCTCTCACATCAGTGACGCCCCCACAGTCTGCGGTTCTGTTAGATCCTAAGAGGATGAGGAGGATGTGAGCTAGAACTCTTCTGGAACCTTAAGTTTTTGTGTCAGGCCTTGTGGCCTTGACTTTCCATTCAACCAAGGATCCTCGGATCTCAGCAGATCTCTTTCTTAGCTCTTTTTCCCTTTCTACCTGGGAAGAAACTGCCAATTACCAAATTACTCACAACCAAACCACAGAGCCTGAATAACATCTTTTGGAGTTCATCACCCTTCAATCCCGGAAGAATTTGAAGAACTCCAAAACCACCAAACCTTCAAACCATTAGAACTTTCATCCGAGACTGCATCCTGACACTCGTTCAATGACCAAAGGCATTGCAAGTATCGTACATTTAACTAAACAAAACAGATTTTTAGTATAAGCAATAGACCCCGTTATAAACGATGCTGATGGTTTTATTCAGGTGGTTAACTGACTCTTTTCATAGCTTCATTCTCTGGCTTCCTGATGGTTTCATCCATCAACTCTCATTTGCCCTTTCCCCATGTATGAGTGATTGTATGTTTGTTTGTTAGACTAGTTTGCGTTAGTGTTTAGTTAATAAAAGTTGTGTGCACAAATTACATGAGTTTCTGGTTCTGCCTTTCAAATTAAATGTCTCTGTATGATTTTGATGCTCGCTACATGCTCTAATGCATTAATAGGAAAGTATTTTCTGTGGCCAAGGAAATATCCTGTCTTAGAGTTGATATGCACTGAATGTTCGCTGGATGGACAGATCAGTTGATGGCAATTTAATTCTGCTACAGTTATTTCTGTCAGCCGATATAAATAATTGTAATTAATCATAATTAATTGTAATTATTTATATACAATTCCCTTTTAAGCTAAAATTTGCTACAAAGTAGTAGATCATCAAGGTATTTTTTGTTGTCTCTTTTACTAGTACTGTGAATTTACACATAAAACTTTTGTCACATACTCTTTTTCGCCTACTGTAGGGCATGGAAGTATGCGACTTTGGATATAGCCAGTGTTTCCCAACCTTGTTCTGGCAGGCACATCAATCAATCAATCAGACACATTTTCAAACTCTTTGTAAATCAAAAACAGCTGATTCAATTTGCCATCTCATTAATAGAAAACCAAAGACCTAAAAAGGACCAGACATGGTAAATTCCAGAATGTGTACTGATGGTGCACCTCCGGGAACAGGGTTGGGAAACACTGCCCTATCGTAACCTCAGATTTATTATAATCAGTAGCGTGTTTAGGCACCATGCAAACCACGCAATCGACCTGTCGGTAAGCCCCAACCCCCCTTAGTTATTGTTGCTCCCTCAGACAAACAAATGAAGTTGCTCAACACTGTTCATGTATGGCAGGCTATGATTCAATTAATGTACATTTAACCAGTTTAATATGGAGAGGCAATGAAATGTAGACCTTCCTTTATGTGTTTTTGACCAACAAGATGCAAGAACAGTCCGCTATTTAGGTTTGTACGTTAGCATGGACTCACTAACTTTAACGTTAGCTAGTTTTAGCCAGAGATAAACCTAAAGATGTCTGAGACGAGTTCCGCTCCCCGTGCAACTGATACACGACTGCCATTGGCTAGTCTGCGTTTGAGGAGAGGGGCTTACCGATAGGTCAATTGTGGAACAGGTGGAACGTGATTTATACCGAAGGCGTACCCCCCGGAGCGCGATTTTTTTCTGACGGGAATTGATCACGAAATTCACAGAGAGAGGCTATCCCCCAATAATGTGATTTGTACCGAGGGGGGCCCCGTGACCACTTGCTGAGGGCCCCCATAACACTAAACATGCCCCTGATTACAATACCTTTAAATGACAGCATGTGATATGTTAATGTGCATTTTGACAATGAAACATAAATTTCATCTAAAATTCACATAAAATTTGATTTCCATTAAGTTCTATATGTATATGCCAAACTGCTTGTATTTAAGTTTATGGTACTTGACTGTATTAAGCAACACAAGTCAGAAACAAGTCAATGCCATTAATTTCATAACCTTCAAAATTTGAAACAAATGTTTAATGCTAAACTAAGGTGGCCCAGAGAGCTCAACGCACTGCAAATAGAAAAAAACCCCTGCAAATTAAGAAAACAACTTCATCAATTTGACAACACACGCACTGCAAATGCTCACAACCAAATAAAGAAACGCACTGCAAATACTCACAACACAACCAAACAAAGAAATGCTGCAAATAAAATTCTTTATTTGGTTGTGTTGTGAGCATTTGCAGCACGTTTCTTTGTTTGTTTGCATTGTGAGCATTTGCTGCACCTGCTGTCAAACTGATGAAGATGTTTTCTTGATTTGCTGGTGGTTTTTGTATTTTCATGTGTTTTCTGAAGTTGCAGTGTTGAGCTCTCTCGGCCACTGTACTAAACACGATTTTAATTGGCTCTTATATGTGATGTCCTACAGTAGACAGATCATAAAAACACATTTTAACCATTCAGGATGTGATAATCTTTGACCTTTACCATTTATTCTGTGTGACTGATCACACAAATTATAAGTGGTATCTTTGAAATGATTACTGATATGTTTTGTTGAAGTAGACAGATGGGTTACTCTATTCAATACATCCCTGCAGGCACACAACGTTATAAGACATTGATGTTTGGTTAAATTTAGTTTGTGACGTCAGGTGGCCAAAACTGAATGTAAATTCAACGTCTAATGTCAATAGGTGTGTTCGATTTGAAGCGGCGCTGCACAGAATGATCAGTGTATGACATCAAAGTATCTTGAGAGCTATTCGAAAGCTTAAGGATCCGTCTGCTCTCTTATCGCTCTCGCGGTACTTTGATATCATTCTGCGCAGTGCCGCTTCAAGTCGAATGCACCTAATATTAAGTTGATGTCCAATCCCGATGTCAGCTGACGTTGAGATTTTGTTGTTTTTAGGTTGTGAACAGAATTTGTTTTGCATCACTCTCTGGGTTTTCCACATTTTTTTTCAAAATCCACAAAGAGGATGTCTTTTCTGGAGCCTGCAGGCTGTTCAAGGTTGCCCAGAAATGCTCCTACTCGATGGAATTTCACATCACGGATAGTGAGCACTGTGGCAAACAATTATGATGGCCTCCTGCAGACATTTGATAACATCATTGCAGATACGACAATGGATGATGATACACTGGATTGTGCCAAAGGCTTTGTGAGGAAACTGGAGGATTTTGAGTTTGTGTTCATGTTGTACACGTATGAACAAATCTTCTCTGAGACTGATGTGGTCTTTGATATTGTCCAGCAGAGGGCGATGGGTGTTCTTTACTGCAAGAAAAGAATTGTCTCTCTTCTAGCATTTGTCAAAGAGAAGAGGTCAGAGGGGGCTTTCCAAGCTGTTTATACCAGAGCAGCAGATCTCACATCAGACCCACGAGATGAGCCCACGAGAAAGCACTGTCTGACCCAATTGCATCATCCTCAAGAGCGCTACAGAAATCTGTACATGGCCATACTTGATAACATCTTGGAGCAGATTCCTCAACGTTTTTTTAAATTTGGAAAATATTCTCCTCTTAGAATTAGTCAATCCAGGGAAATTTGATGACATGAGACAAGTATTTCCAGAGGAGGCCTTCCAAAGTGTCCTGAAAAGTTATGGCCATCACTTTGATTCAGGGAGACTGAGGTCTGAACTTCAAGTCCTTTATTGAGATCAGGACTTGCAGGGTAACAGGGGAAAGCTGTGTGATTACTTGGTGTTCCTTAAAGACATGGAGTTGGACAGTGCAATGCCTCAGCTTTACAAACTGTTCTCATTAGTGGCAACAATTGGAACTACATCTGCAGGTGTAGAAAGGAGCTTCTCCTGTTTAAAGCGGCTCAAGTCCTACACCCGTAACACAATGGGCCAAGGCTGTTTAAGCAGCCTAACTCTGCTGGCCATTGAGAGGACACTGGTCAAGTTACTGGAAAAGACACCTAGTTGGTACGACAGGGTCACAGAGTATTTTCTTGAAAAAGAACGTAGGGCAGAATTTACGTATAAATAAATGTAACATTTTTATGATGTAGGCCGAAAATAAGCTTCCCTTCTTTGAAAGACCAGCAGCCGCCACTGGTTTGATGTGATACCTTTGTAAGCAACATATTTCTATTAATGTAGTCACACAAAAAAAAAAAAATAATAATCAAATAGCTGTTGACCGAACAGCTTTCAGGAAGTATTCAGCTGGAAGCTCTAGTCATGCACTTTTGGAGATGACTTGCATGAACCTGTTAAAGTTGCCTTAGGAAATGGCAGCCAGTAATAACCTAGACATTCAGGATTCAATCAGGGTGGAGTCTTGTACATGTTTTCATTTAGCCTACCTCAGAACAGAACTGGCCATCTGGAGCATCGGGAGTTTTCCGGCAAACTGCGCAAATATATAAAAAAATTATAGTAAATGTAATTATCCTTTGATCATCCCAGAGTCAGACAAATGGCCTGTGTGGCATACTTGATTCAAAAATTCTAATTAATTTAGCGTGCTCTGGCTCATCAGTGGCAGTGGCTCAAAAGCGCTCATCAATGTCATGTTAGAAATAACCAATCAAAGTGTAGATGGCGGGATTTACTGTTCGCAGAAGGTGAGCTGCGAGCTGCGCGCCACTTGAATGCAAACTGAGTTAAGATGTAAAAAGTTAAACATGACGAGACAACTGTTTGATAAAAAAACTAAAAACTAAATGACAGACATTAATTTTCAGGGATGGAAACTACTACTGGCCTTTTCTAATTTCTCAGATTTTTATGCCATTTACGTTATTCGTTACAGTGTGCATAGAAACATTAATGTCGCAGATTTCAGCAGACATGAGATAACAGTTAACATATATCTTTATAGGCTTTCTTCCGTAATTTCACATGTCTAAGAAAATGCTTAAAAATCTATAAAATATCATTCTCAATCTTAGAACATTGTAAATCTGAAGAATTTATTTTGAGTGCCGTGCATAATAAAGTGATTGGTTTTATATGCCTAATAAAAATATAATTTGCTTATTAATTCACATGCATTATTTTATATACACACTGGTGGTCAAAAGTTTGAAATAATTGTATTTATTTATATGAACGAAGACTGCAATTATTTGATCAAAAATACAGTAAAAACAATAACATTATGAAATATTACACTTAAAATTGTGGTTTTCTATTTATGATATTTTAAAATTTAATTTATTTCTGCGATCAAAGCTGAATTTCCAGCATCATTACTTTGTTGCTTAATTATCAGTTATTATTTGTGATCAATTATTAACAATGTTTCTTATTATTGATATAATGGCTCTCAGTTAAAGAACAGCATTTATTTGAAAAATAAATACTTTGTAATAAGTATAACTATCTTTCCTGTCACTTAAATCAATTTAATGCAACCTTGTTGAAGAAAAATGGTAATTTATCGTTTTTAATCTTACCCAAGACTGAATGGTATCACATTTTCCACAACAATATGAAGCAGCACAAGTGTTTTCAACATTATAATCAGAAATGTTTCTTGAGCAGCAAATCAGCATATTAGAATGATTTCTGAAGGATCATGTGACACTGAAGACTGGAGTAATGATGCAGAAAATTCAGCTTTGATCACATAAATAAATTACATTTTACTATATAGTTGTGGACTGAGTTGTGGAAAGCGGAGCCATACCGGATCCAGTTCCTTATCCAATCAGTCTACGATGTCCTCCCCAGTCCAACCAACCTCTTCTCATGGGGCCTGAAAGACACCACCTGCATGCCTCCTGTGCCAAAAAAGAGGATCCCTGGAGCACATATTAAGCTGCTGCCCTAAGGAGCACAAGCTACCTAGACACAAGTCGAGGACAAGCATAATCGTATTAACATAGTACGCCGATTTTAATCGAAATATACAGGCATATAAACACGTTAATCACAGTATTGCCGCTCTGACCAAAGTGCGCATGCGCTTGTGACATACATGAATGACGTGACGCGCACCTATATGGACATTAGAAACGATGGCGTGAAGAAATCATCGCATTTCTGGGGAAAACACAACTTGCTGCCACCAGTCTCTGTTCCTTACCCTCATCTAGAAACGGCGAGTAGAACGCGATGGCAGCGTAGGCAAACCGCTAACATACACTACCAGTCAAATCAAATGCTTCTGAACAGTGAGATTTTTGTTTTAAGTCTCTTCTGTAATTAATGACAGAATTTTCATTTTTGGGTGAACTATCCCTTTAACTGTCCCATTAAAAAAGCTCTTCTCATAACCCCTGTTATTGAACAAACTGCTTATGATTCACCTTCTATTAAGCTTTTTTTGGTTTTCATATCTCTAAATGTTTTTGTTATGCAATGTGCTCAAGCTCTTTTTAACTGATTTTAACTGATTTGTGGACAGATCTTATGAAACATGAGACCATTCCTGCAATGCTTTGAAATGTTTTACCAGTTTAACAGTAATATTAACTAATAATGTGATCACAACTAAAGCAATTACAATTTTCAGTTCTATTTTCAGCAGAGGGAGGAAAAGAAATTACAAAGTATTCATATAATTTCTTATATCATATGTTTAACTTTATATTCTTTTTCCCCCTTACATCATTAATGTGTTAAATAGAGAAATATGCAAGCAAAAACTGTTTTTCTCCAAAACACTGCTTACTGACACTCCACTCTGCTAGACCATGCTGGTCAACCAGCATCACCAGCTCCATTTTGTTTGAGAACAGCATGAATATGCTGGTCCACCAGCTAAACCAGCACTATACCAGCAAAAACCAGTCTGGACCAGCATTAAACCAGCATAAACCAGCCTGGACCAGCATTAAACCAGCATAAACCAGCCTGGACCAGCTTGGAATCCATGCTGGATATTTTGTTCTTCATCCTGCTTCCAATGATCTTAAGGTTGATCTTACTTGAGTGGCAGGTGAGGATAATTGTTCAGTGATTTTCCCAATATTATGAAGCTAAAGTCCCGGAGGCCCAACTGCATGCTCAGACCTGCACGCTCAGACCTGCACTCCCAGAACTATCGGTTTTTCAGACAGTGCCACTGATTAGATAAGATTACCTAACCTGAATTCAATTGCTGATAGATTGCAATTTACACTATTTTTCTACTATAAAATATTAGGCTATGACTGAATGCATTATTATATAAAATATTACACATACTAGATTATGATTTAATGCATTAAGTCTGGTTTATTTTTATTAATTGTATTTGTAAATAGAAATTGTTCAGTTACTTAAATATTTTCATAGTTATTTATTAATTTCCTAATTATTAAGGATTTATCACATTCTTTAGTATTGAGTTATAGGATGAACATTAATTCTATATTTACATACAATAAATTATAGTGCTCGGAGTCATTTTCTCACACCAAACTTTATTTTGTATTCTTTTTCATGAGGTCCTACAAGTCATTGACCTGTAAACAATGCAGAGAAAAATGGTGAAAAAAATAATTGGGTTAATAATGCATATATTACATATTAAATAACATCAGAATCAGAATGAGCTTTATTGGCCAAGTATGTTTACACATACAAGGAATTTGTCGTAGTGACAGAAGCTCCACAGTGCAACAGAAAGACAGCAACAGGCCAGGACACAGATAATAAAATTACCAAATAGGCAATGTACAATGAAATGAAAAAATTAGATAAATAAAAAAGTAAGCAAGTGTGGTGAATAAATAATAGAGTTGTGTGTTCCGCGTTTTATTGTCAAGTGTTCATGAGATGGATTGCCTGAGGGAAGAAACTGTTTCTGTGTCTGGTCATTCTGGTTCTCAGAGCTCTGTGGCGTCGACCAGACGGCAACAGTTCAAAGAGGGAGTGTGCTGGATGTGAGGGGTCCAGAGTGATTTTGCCAGCCCTTTTGCTCACTCTGGATGAGTACAGTTCTTGGAGAGTGGGGAGGGTTGTACCAATGATTTGCTCAGCAGTCCGGACTACCCTCCGTAGTCTTCTGAGGTCAGATTTGGTAGCTGAGCTGAACCAGACAGTTATAGAAGTGCAGAGGACGGATTCAATGATGGCAAAGTAGAACTGTTCCAGCAGCTCCTGTGGCAGGATGAACTTCCTCATCTGGCGAAGTACAACCTCTGCTGGGCCTTTTTCACAATGGACTCAATGTGAATGTCCCACTTCAGGTCCTGAGAGATGGTGGTGCCCAGGAATCTGAATGACTCCACTGCAGTCACAGTGCTGTTCATGATGGTGAGTGGCGGGAGAGCAGGGGGGTTCTCCTGAAGTCCACTATCATCTCCACAGTTTTGAGCGTGTTGAGCTCCAGGTTGTTAAGACTGCACCAGACATCCAGCTCCTTAACCTCCTGTCTGTAAGCAGACTCGTTACTCTCCTGAATGAGGCCGATCAGTGTGGTGTCGTCTGCAAACTTCAGGAGTTTGACAGAGGGGTCTTTATAAGTGCAGCCGTTGGTGTAGAGGGAGAAGAGGAGTGGGGAGAGAACGCAGCCCTGAGGAGCTCCAGTGCTGATGGTGCGGGTGCTGGATGTGAATTTACCAAGCTTTACTAACTGCTGCCTGTCTGTCAGGAAGTTGGTGATCCACTGACAGACGGAGGTGGGGATGGAGAGCTGGGTTAGTTTATTCTGAAGGGTTTCCGTGATGATGGTGTTAAAAGCGGAGCTGAAGTCCACGAACAGGATCCTCACATAAGTCCCTGGTCTGTCCAGATGCTGCAGGATGAAGTGCAGTCCCATATTGACAGCATCATCCACAGACCTGTTTGCTCTGTAGGCAAACTGCAGGGGGTCCAGTAGGGGCCAGTGATGTCCTTCAGATAAGCCAAAACCAGTCTTTCAAATGATTTCATGGCGACAGACGTTAGAGCCACAGGTCTGTAGTCATTAAGTCCAGTAATTTTGGGTTTCTTTGGAACGGGGATGATGGTGGAGCGTTTGAAGCAGGAGGGGACTTCACACAGCTCCAGTGAACTGTTGAAGATCTGTGTGAAGATGGGGGCCAGTTGATCAGCACAGGTTAAAATAAAAATAAACAACATCAAATAAAATAAATACTTTACATTCTGTTTGGGTAGATTTTTCATTTGTCGAGCAATTCTTCTGTCAAATTTCTCAACTTCACTAAAAGAAAATATAAATGCTGTTTTCAGAAATGTTTTGTAACACAAAAATCTAACAGTTTTTGTACAAACAAAAATTTAAAACATACCTTGAGTAATAAATGGGGCCCTGGAGGAACACCTCTTCAGCCTCTTGCCAAGACAAGCCCTGCAGCTAGCAAAGGCCATGAATGATGGCCCGTACAAATAAACCATCTGGGAAAAAATACACAAGTCACATGCAAATTATTTAGACAACCCAACAGAGCTCATATTGTCAGTTCTATGCAGATTACTTGATATTTTGATGAAAATAAACTCAAGGCCGCATTTTATTCCAAAGATCTTATTTGTAATTATTACAGAACTTATTTCTCATTGTTACACTGTTATTGTGTTACTATTATTGTCTGTGGTAGCACTTGAGATTTGTAAAGTACAATAAAAAGAATGTGCAATAGTATTTTTCTTACACATACTACTACTACTAATAGTATATGTAGTAGTAATATTAGTATAATATTATAATAATTATAATAATTATAATAATAAGTAATACAGTAATACGTACAGTAGACCTACATAGTACTAAAATATGTTACAAATAATAATTTTATTATATATTATACATTTTATTTTAACATTTTTACTTTAACATTTTTTATTTTGTTAGAAAACATATTAAGTATCCCAGAATGGTACAATAACACAGAAAATAAGAACAAGCTGTAAATATTATAAAATAATGCTATCTTTCGACACTAATTTTGATCAAATCAAATACTGACTAAGCTAGCAATAATAGGTTACACACCATGTGTTTGAAAATAACTGGGGAGAACAAAATTCACAGCTTATTTTGTCGAACTATCTATCTAAACTATCATTAAATACTAAAATAGGCTATTCGTTTGTTGGTGTAATAAGATGTCACATTGATTTCTGCCATAAAACCTGGTAATTTTCAGGAATCACTTATAATAAAATTAATAACCTTACTCATGTGTCCGATGTTGCTACTTGCTAGCAGTTTTATAATGTTGGAAATTATTACTGTACACACGCTACAAAACAAATGTTCATCCAAACAGCAGGTGGCACTGTATGAAAAAAACAATAGTTCTGGGAGTGCAGGCCTGAGCGTGCAGTTGGGCCTCCGGGGCTGCAGCTTCACCCTACTCGATTTTCCACATTTGGTTGTATCTCCTTTCTTTGGGATGGTGACCACCAGAAATCTTGTGCCACCTTTGATTAGCTTGCCTTCGATGCCATTGATACCAGGAGCCTTCCGGGATTTGATCTTGGAGGATTTTAACTCTTTCCCCGCCATTGACGAGATATCTCGTCAGTTAAGAGACAACGCTTCCCTGCCATTGACACGTTTTCAAGGTATATTACGGTAAGGAAAGGTTTAGCGCATGTCCTAAATAAGTTACTGGACTTCCGGGTCTTACAGGTCCAAATACAAGACGATCGGCATAAATGGAAGGATCAGAGCAAATGTAGATCATATATGTAGATCATATATATGTAGATCATGTTTTGACCATTTTGAATCTAATCAGGATGAAGTAGTCAGTGAGAGAGATGCATTTACAGACACAGAAACATCTCTAGTTGTGTATGGACCAATAACCCGTCAATCTGAATGTATGTGTGTGTGTGTATGAGTGTGTGTGTGTGTGTGTGTGTATGTACAGAATGTATATGTATGTATGTAGCCCAGGGCTGTTGTTTAGCTCCAACCCTAGTTAAACACACCTGAAGCAGCTAATCAAGCTCTTACTAGACATACTAGAAACTTCCATGCATGTGTGTTGAGGCAAGTTGGAGCTAAACTCTGCAGGACACAGGCCCTCCAGGATCGAGTTTGGACAGCCCTGATGTAGCCTATATGTGTGTGTTTGTGTGTATAAACGTGTTTGTGTGTGTGTGTCTGTGTCTGTCTGTTCTGTTTATTGAATGCAATTTCAGTTATTCATATAATTATTTACAGGTGAAAGAATATGACATTTGAATGCATTTTGCTTGAAAATACACTACTTTGATAAAAATGCATTTTTCTCAGTTTTTTGTCAAAAATGTTGTATTTCTGATGAAACCTATGTGCATTCAAGTGGTGATAAAACATGAACACATGCAGATAGAATAAAATAGTTTTTGTAATTAAAAGCAGAGGCTTGGTTCTTTATTTTGATATATAATATGCTCATATATTCATAGCAGAAAATATTCTGAGGGCCGTCAAATTTAGTTGAAAATCATCAAAAAAGCTGGCAGTGGCTGGCAGCTTTTTAAAAGAAAACGCTGGTGGGGAAATAGTTAAGATCAATCTCAAGATCAATCTCAAGGAGGTCCGGTTCAAGCACAAGCACACCGAAAGAACAAATAATGAGTAATATTACTTGAATGTAGGAGGACAAATCAAAAGATATGGGTCAGAGAGAACATTCATGTAGCGAGTACTCATTAACTAACAGTCTACTCTGATCCCATTGTCAGATCCAATCTGAACATTTTTAGTATCCTGTTGGATGAAGTCCCTGTAAAAAATTCACTAAAGCAAAGCAGATAACATGCACTGAATCATAGACTGTTAAATCTTATTTTTTTTATAATATTTGGCATTTAGTATGTTTTTGTTAGCCTAAATTAAATTACATTCACATGTAACAACCAAATGCAAACCAAAAACATACAATGAGTATTTCTCAATAATTGAATAAAATTTTTGCGTGAAATGTGCGTATGGACGTTTTCACGAATAAATCATGATTCATCAAAAACTTTCGTACTAAAATTTATTCTAAATGTACGAAAAAAATCAAGAATAACTTATACCAGACGTACGCAATAATCATGTACGCCCGGGGCCTTGTATAAAGAACCCTACATATAATTAGATATGTTATTTACAGGGTGGACATTAAAATTGAAAATAAAGTATAATTAGAGGTCCAATTATATAAATATATATATGTTGTTGTTTGGACCTCTAATTATATATATATAATTAGAGGTCCAAACAACAAATCACCTGATCTATCCTTATATAAACGGTGATTATTGTGTCTCACCTTGTGTTTGGAGGCATGGCACACTTGGTACTGTTTGAAGACATTGCGGCGCGTGCTCTAAGGAGAGAGCGCATCTTTTGAGAAAGCATAGGTATGTTTTCTGAGAGTGATCAATGGCTGTTCAGTCGCTTTAGGTTGCCCAGAGAAGTCCTTATTGATTTATGCAAATCACTGGAACCACACCTAAGCCATATCACCAACCACTCTCACCCTATACCACCTTATCTCCAAGTTCTGTGTACTATCGGATTACTTGCTATAGGAACATTTCAAAGGGAAATTGGGGACCGAGCCGGATTTCCCAACCCTCTATAAGCTGTGCTATTCACAAGGTGGTAAAAGCTATTGTAGGTCTTATGCCGACTTATGTAAAATTTCCTTATGACGTGGCACACCAGATGGTAGTTAAGAGGGGGTTCTATGAGATCAGTGGCATACCTAATACCATCGGTGCAATAGACTGTACCCATGTGCATATCAAAGCACCATCCGCAAATGCAGTAAACTATGTGAACAGAAAAAATTACCACTCCATCAACGTTCAAATAGTCTGCGATGCCAGCTGTAACATATTAAATGTTGTTGCACGCTGGCCCGGAGGAACTCATGATTCCTTTATTTTACAAAACAGTTATTTAGGACAGCGCTTGCAAGCTGGGGGTGGTGAAGAGGGATGGCTTCTTGGTGAGTAGAAGTGTGCCCAGAATATATTTTAGTCCATTTAAATAAAAGTTCATGATGCTTGTTGTATAGGTCAGGGTAGAAGTGTGCCCAGAATATATTTTAGTCCATTTAAATAAAAGTTCATGATGCTTGTTGTATAGGTCAGGGGTTTTCCACCCCCCCCCCCCCCCCCCCGTGCGAGCCCAAAGTGTGCGAACATCATTCACAAATTGTTTGCTGCGTTTCCAGTACGTAGCATTAAGAAACATAAACATATAACCAGCTTACCTGATTCAGTGTGATGGCTGAGCCTGTTTCTGAGATAACAACATGCCAATCCGTGGTTGGATTTCTGACATGACTAACCATAAATCATTTTACACCATTCTCACTGTCGCCTAACAGCGGGAGTCAGATTGCCCCCTAGCGGATGGCTGAAGATTTGAAAGCTCGTATTCATAAATCTTCAAGGCAATGTCTCTGAATTAATTGATGCTCGCGCCCCCCCAGGGTTGAAAACCCCTGGTATAGGTGACAGGGGTTATGGTCTCAAAACATGGCTCATTACACCTCTAGCCAACCCAACGACCCCTCAGGAAGTGCGCTACAACCTGAAACATGCCCGTGCACGCTCAGTGATAGAACGCACAAAGGGGATACTCAAATCCTGTTGGATGTGCTTGGATGCAGCTGGTGGAATGCTGTTATACAGGCCAGAGAAAATCTGTCAGATTGTTTTAGCGTGTACTGCACAACATTGCAATGGCATGGGGTGTACCTGCTTCTTATGGACCACATGCACAGCGGAACCTGTGGGTGACGAGATGCACGCGCCAGATCAAGCAGCACTCCAAGCACACCTTCAACAACGTTTATAAAGGTATATAATCTCATTCTATTTTTTAAAATATATTTTGTAGTTTGCTGCAGTGCACATTCTATAATTGAGCAAATGGAATTTGTAAAAGTGCTTTTAATGATTGCAAAAAAGTTTTAGGGAATATTAAAACACATCAGAAAACAGAATTTTGCCACAATATATTTATTCTCATTTATGCACTTCTGTGACTGCCAAGCAATGCTATCAATTTATTCAGTGACCCATTTATTTCCCATAGGCCAACTGCCACGTCCTTAACGGCAAGGATGAGGGCATCTTGACTAGCGAGCACCTTGTCGGTCAGGACTCGTGCGCCTCTGTGAAGGGGTATAACGAGTGGATTGGGAAGTAGACGGCTGGACTTCAGCTTCTTCATTTCCATCTGCTGTCTGTGGATGTTCTGCAAAAGCCGGGAGTTTTGAGTTATGATGATTACTTGAATTCATTCCTTAAAATAAAGATTTTGATTTAAGCAAATTACCATATTGTAAGTGCATTAGGTCACTCTCACCCTCACTCCTTTCTATAATGCCGCTCAAGCTCGACTGTCCTATAATTGCAGCCATTCTTTCATCGAAGGCAGACAGATTAGGTGGCCCCTGCCCTCTACCCGTGTCTTTTTTCCTCTGTTGAATTTAAATTCTTCTTTTGGCCTCGAACTTCATGTCAAACCACTTTTTTTTTAACTTCGGCAACCGTCCGAATTTCTGGTGAAACCACATTAACGGCTTGTGTTACTGCATATGCTTCCTTTTTACCTGTGCCCGTTACAGCAGAAGATACACTTTTAAATAGCACATTTTCTCGGGTTTCCACCTCCGACAGCAAAACCTCATTCATTATCGTTAAAGTTATTTTTCTTTGTCTTTTGTTTCAGTGCCATAATTGTCTTTCTCTGGACGAGTGCCGCTTTGCGGAAAGACGTTATATGGAGCTGGTTTGGGCGTGTATTATGCTAATTACTAACATTGTGCACGCGGACGGTCATTTAGAAGACTCCAAATTCACTAACAGAAGAACGAGTTTAAGAACAAGCTCATGTGCGTACGCACGTGTTGTGAATTAAGTGGAAAGTTTTTGTGAGAAGTTCAAATGTGCGTATAAATACGAAAAACGTACGCAATTATTAGTGAATGAGACCTTTTACATGATGGATACAGGACTGTGGAATAACAAATCAGGGAATTATCAAATAATACCAGATGACTATTCAATAATGAATCTATGTAAATAAAACAAGACAAAAGCAATATTTGTATCACTGGACGCAGAAAAGGCCTTTGATACAATTTTCCAATTTCCTTATTAGGGGAAAATAATTTGTTTTAGTGACAGTAGCTCCACAGTGCGACAGAATGACAGTGACAAGACACAGATAATAAAATAATGTACAAATATACAAAATGAACAATATGCAAAATAGCACAAACACAACATACAAAATAGACAATGTAGTATGTACAGATATGTTAGGTGCAAATTTGAAATGTAATATGTGTGTTAAATAAAAAAATAAAAGTATGATAGTGTTGTTTGTTTCATGTTTATTGTTAAGAGTTCAAATGTTCATGAGATGGATTGCCTGAGGGAAGAAACTGTTCCTATGTCTGGTCATTCTGCTGCTCAGAGCTCTGTAGCGTCGAGCAGATGATAACAGTTCAAAGAGGGAGTGTGCTGGATGTGAGGGGTCAAGAGTGATTTTACCAGCCCTTTTGCTCACTCTGGATAAGTACAGTTTTTGGAGAGTGGGGAAGGTTGTACCAATGATTTGCTCAGCAGTCCGGACTACCTTCTGTAGTCTTCTGAGGTCAGATTTGGAGGCTGAGCTGAACCAGACAGTTATAGAAGTGCAGAGGACGGATTCGATGATGGCAGAGTAGAACTGTTTCAGCAGCTCCTGTGGCAGGATGAACTTCCTCAGCTGACGAAGGAAGTACAACCTCTGGTGGGCCTTTTTGACAATAGAGTCAATGTGAATGTCCCACTTCAGGTCCTGAGAGATGGTGCTGCCCAGGAATCTGAATGACTCCACTGCAGTTACAGTGCTGTTCATGATGGTGTGTGGGGGGAGTGCAGGGGGGTTTCTCCTGAAGTCCACAATCATCTCCACTGCTTTGAGCGTTTTGAGCTCCAGGTTGTTAAGACTGCACCAGACAGCCAGCTCCTTAAGTATTGGGAACTGTTCTTCTGGGGGCAGATATGGGGGTTTTATAAAGCAACTTTTCTTTTTTCTTTGTCTATTTTTCTGCCTCTCTTAGTATTTTTCTTGCCTGTTTTATACTTTTCAATGAGTCTTTTCTCTATTTTTACTGTTGCCTTTAGTTTTATGATTTTTTTATTAGAGTTTCCATTTCCTCTCACAGTGCTACATCAAATGTCCCTTCCTTTGGCCATTTTGTCATAATATTTTTAGTTATTTGCTGCCATTTGTTTGAGAGCTTGTCTATCAATTCTTTACACAATGGATATTTTAATCCTAATATTTCCACCAGAGTGGCTGCCATAAATTTTCCTGTAATATGACAAACTTGTATTTAAAGCTCAATATATATTTTTAAGCAACAATTTAACTTACTATTTTGTTATTTGTCCCCCAACTTAATTTAATTATTTTACCAATTTCTTCCTTTTTCTTCTGTAACTTATACTTTTAAATCTAATATTTATTATACCACATGCTTGTATATTATGCCAAATTCCTGTAATAATGTAAATTTATATTCTATTTTATTTTATGAACCGTATCCTAAAAATAATTCTAATTTTTATTCTTCCTCCCTTTCTATTGTTAAATGTTATTTTGTCAGCAATATTTTATTAATACAATTGTTTAACTTAATGAATATAGCTAAATTATACTTTACTATCTGAACTGCATTAGTCTCCTAAATCTTCTAAATATTCTCTCCCTAAGTAGCACAATATATGCTGTCAAATGTATACAAAAAATCTACAATGCCAATATCTTGATCCAATCTTTATTGAAACATATTCACCCCATCTAGTCCCTTTCTTCACAGGGCTCATTCACTGATCCTTTGTCCCCTTATTTATAGGGCTCATTCACTCATTCATCCCTCTCAGTTGTGGCACTAGCTGCGTCCAACACACTGCACATTGGTCCCACTCAAGGGATGATTCAGGAGGGGTGCGCAGCTTTTACCCACCCGATACGGAATTTATTTATTTTCTCATACAACCACAGTCATTCATGCAGACACAGACATTAAAACAGACTACACTACACTCTTCCTGAGTGACCTGTCGGTTCTACTCACTCTTTCACTGATACACTTCCTCAACACAGTAAAAAAAGCAGCACCCTGCAGGAATTTTTGCCTATCTGTGCAGACCTCTGTAATTTCCTTACAACTTCAACAGAGCGGTATCCGCAGGACTTTGCGCGCTTTCCTATACTTTATTTGCTTAACGTTTATTGTTATCCTTCAAGGCCCACTTAACAGTAAACACAGATCATTGCATGCAATTAGTTATTCTGGAATCAAACCCCCTTTTTTTCCTTTTTTTCTTTTAATTTGGACGAGCAATTTTAAGTGTCCTTACCACCAAGGGCAGACCAGCAAACAGCACAAATAATTTATATAAGCAAAACTGCTTACCTGTTTTTCTTTAGTGGCCGCCATTTGTGCTGCTCATCAAAGTCCACCCAAAGTGCTGTCCACCCTGTTGCTCCTTTCCAATCCTGTTCGTGACGCCAATTTGTGGTGGCTTCTGCCTTTTCTACGAAGAATCACTCTTGAATTTTGGGGTTTTGATGCCAGAAGAGAGACTTTATTATCATCAGACAATAAGGCCGAGAAAACTCTGCAGAGAGATCTCCCGAATATCTTTGTGTATCCTCTTTAAATAGTTTTTCCTCTAGGCATGTTCAATACATTTCATACATATGTGTTTTACATTTTTTGGCTGTGTTTCTAGTCTGATGCAGACAGAAGACCTTAATTTTATGTTCCGTGAAAGTAAGGGCACCCTCATATATTTTGGGTAATGTCAAAACAGGACATGCAGCCTCACCATATGCCTGCATGTTCCATTCATGCAGGCCTCTACACACAGGCATATACTAGATTATATTAGTAGAATATCTTGATGCATAAATGGTTATTTTCACTTTGATTATACTTTTACAATTCCCTGACAGCAACGTCAGCACTAAAGCCACCTTCGATGCCTCCGTGGCGAAAGTCTGTGGCTGGAGGGAGAAAAACAGAGAACACTTAGTTAGGAATGCTCTGCAGAGATTCGGGTCTCCGGCGTACCCCTACGGTGTAGGGAGTCTGGGTTCGTGCTGAGTGTGGATAACGGGAACTGAGTGAGTCGGCAGTGGGTTTGGCGCAGCGGGTGATCTTAACAGTTGTACCTGGGTGTTGAGCTCAGACACCTGCATTACCAACACCTGCATGGCTCGTCCAGTGTTCAACATGTGCTCCTCCTGTTGATCCATACGAGCGCTGTTACTCCTTAACAGCTCCTGAATGCTGAAAGTCTCCGCTGAATCCATCCTTGGTCAGATCCTTCTGTCACAAAGAAAGACGGAAGGATTCAAGCTGCGGAAAACAATAATGGTTTATTGAAAACACACGTCAGAGTAACAACAGTCAGATGATAAATAGTGCACAGCGTCCGTCTGGAAAGGTAATGCAGTGATGGAAAAAACAGCCAAGATCCCGGGGGCGGAGTCCAGTGGGTGACTGAGATCCGGAGACGAAGAACCAGGAAATAGGAATGTGTGGAAATCACTAACCATGACACGGCAGGCAATCCAAGGATCTGCCAGAGTGGGACAGCGTGAAGACATCTAATATAGTGCTGGTAATAATCTGCAGCTGGAGTGAATCAGCCTCAATCAGCCACACACACACAGTATGAGGATCGGATGAACTCACAATGAGCTCACGCTTTACTCACATGGTGATGATAACAGTATGAGGATCAGATGAACTGACAATGAGCTCACGCTTTACTCACATGGTGAGGATCACAGTATGAGGATCAGATGAACTCACAATGAGCTCACGCTTTACTCACATGGTGAGGATCACAGTATGAGGATTGTGTGATGTCACTGTGATCATCGCATGATCTCACGTGTTGACTGGGTTGAATTAAAGGATTAAAGAATGGATTATTGAACCTGTGAAATTGTCAGAGTGGGCAGCCCCTGTTGTGCCTGTGTCAAAGCCAGATGGATCTGTGAGACTCTGTAAAGATTATAGAGTGACTGTTCCTTCATTCCTCTAATGGAGGACATGTTTGCAGTTTTATCTGGAGGTGGAAAGTACACCAAACTAGATATGAGTCATGCATATCAACAGATTTTGTTGGACAAGACATATAAGTAGTATGTGACTGTGAATATGCACACAGATCTGTTTACGTACACAAGATTAACTTTTGGATTGAGTTCTAATCCTGAAATTTTCCAGAGAACTGTGGAAGGAATCCTGAAGTAACATTTTATCTAGAATACATTCTGTTGACAGGAAGAAATTATCAGTAACATTTGAGGATGCTGGATCAAGTGCTGCAGCGGCTGGAGGAGTCTGGATTAAGGTTGAAAAGAAGAAAGTGGTAAATCAGCGAACCCTCTCGCTCCTACAGGCTCGGTACTGGTGGCCCAGTATGGCCGAGGATGTCAGCAGGTACGTCCGCAGCTGCTCAGTCTGTGGCAAGTCTAAATCCCCCCGCCATCTCCCAGCTGGCAAGCTGGTTCCCCTACCAGTTTCCCAGAGACCCTGGTCACACATCGGAGTTGACTTTGTCACCGACCTCCCCGATTCTGAGGGGCACACTTGCGTGCTTGTCGTAGTGGACCGTTTCTCCAAAGCCTGCAATTTAATCCCACTCAAGGGCCTACCCACGGCACTCGAGACAGCTGAATGTCTCTTCCACAATGTGTTCCGGAATTACGGTCTGCCCGAGGACATCGTGTCAGACCGGGGTCCCCAATTCATCTCCCGGGTGTGGAAGGCCTTCTTTCAACTCCCGGGTGTGAGAGTCAGCTTATCTTCCGGATACCATCCCCAGACAAACGGCCAGACTGAGCGTAAGATCCAGGAGCTCGGTCGCTACTTCCAGTCATACTGCTCATCCGATTAGCACAGCTGGAGCTGATTTCTCCCTTGGGCCGAGTATGCCCAGAACTCCCTCCGACAATCCACCACCGGCCTCACCCCATTTCAGTGCATACTCGGCTTCCAGCCCCCACTCTTCCCCTGGACAGAAGAGCCCTCAGAGGTTCCAGCTGTGGACTACTGGTTTACGAGAGAGCGAGAGGGTATGGGACTCGGCACACATCCACCCCCAGCGGGCAGTGCGAAGGCACAAACTCTTCACCGATGTCCGCCGGTCAGAGCCTCCGAGATACCAGCCAGGCGATTGGGTCTGGCTATCTACCCGGGACCGCCGCCTCCACCTGCCCTCCACACCTAGAACCAAGCCAGACCTATATACTTGCCTGTGTGTTTCCTTACCTCAGAGTTCCCGTTTCTCCACCGCTCCTGTTCTCCATCGCTCCCCGGATTCCTGCTAGCGATCCCAGCCCGTCAGTCAGTCACGGCAAGGCCAGCCATCAGCACCTAGTCACGTTGGGCTTCACTCACGCAATCCTCCTGGTTTCTCTCCTCAGTTCCTTAAATAAAGAATGTTGTTTGACCACATTCCTCTGTGTCTCCTAGCCTGTGTCGTGACATCTACTCTACTTGCTCCTTTGCATAAGTGTTTGAGGAAGGATGTTTTTTGGCTTTGGGAGGAAGAACAAGAAAAAAGCTTTCCAGAAATTCAAAGAAATACAAGTTGTTGCAGTCTCACCATGTGTTGATACACTATGATGAAAATAAATAACTCGTCCTTTCCTGTGATGCTTATGGTGTGGTCTCCGTATTAGCAAATTGTATAAGGGATGGAAGTGAAAGACCTATTGGATTTTTGTCCAGAACACTAACATATACAGATGAGCACTTCACCCAGCTAAAGAAAGAAGGGTTAACTGTCATATTTGGAGGCACGAAATTACATAAATACTTGTATGGTAAATACATAAATTTGTATTCTGACCACAAACCTCTACTCAGTTTATAGAATGAACTGAACGCTGTACCTCAAATGGCATGCCAAAGAATTATGAGATGGGCAGCAATGTAGGGAGCATATGAGTATATAATTTCTTACAGAGCTGGTAAAGATCATGGTAATGCCGATCTTCCTGTTTCACAACACTCTGAGGAAGAACCAGAGGAAGAGCATGCATTGATGCTGGATAGCATAGCTCACCCCTTGCTGACTGCAGAGCAAATTAAGCACTGGACTAATAAAGACCCTGTTTCATCAAGAGTGCGCAAGTATGTGCTTAAAGGCTGGCCTTATGATCACAGTGATAACCAGGAGTTTGTACCTTATGAACACAGATAGCTGGAGCTCAGTGTTCAGGATGGATGTTTGTTGTGGAGAGTCCGTGTTGTTATTCCAGAACAAAGATGTTATAACTATCGGTATCGGTATCGGTATCGACCGATATCATTCTGAATAATGTTAATAACTAATTGTTATACTTTATTCTCAAATTATTAATGTTAACAACAAATTCAGAAAGAGTACAATGATCAAAATGTGAAATCTCAATATTTTCAAATTGGGGATCCTGTGTATAACAGAAATTTTGGGTATGGGCCAAAATGAATACAGGGAGTAATTCAGAACATTACATGGCCTGTATCTCATATAGTAGCTTTGGGAAATGCTCAGTGTAGCATCAAACAGTGGATCAATTATTTAGTCACCAACAAAAGGAAATGATAACTGATAGCTAACTGAGCATGGATGTTCAGTTATATGATGCTGGTGTTGTGTCTATTGATACTGAGGTTAAAGTGCCAAAATCACCTAGTACTCCCAAAATACCAGCTTTGTGTTTTACTCCTACCTAAATTTGCAAACTGAATGTTTAAGTAGGCCACTGCCAGGGTAAGTAGTGTCCAAACCATGCGTGAAGTGACACCAATTGCAGAAGTAAAAAGCCTGAAATAGTACCTACTAGGGGTCTACGACGTTCAGTAAGGGAGTGGAGACTACCAGCACATGTTAAGGACTTTGTGATTAAAAGAAACCATTCTAGAAGAATGTTTTCTTGGATAAGAAAGTCTTTTTGTACTTTAAGGGGTCATGAACTGAGAAATCAAAATTCTTTGACATATAAGAGGTCATTTTACTATAAAAACATCCTGTAAGTTTCAGAACTCAAAATGTCCTTGTTAGTCTAAAAACAGCTTATATTGAAGCCCATCTGCCAAAACGGCAGGATGTGGAATGTGCCACTTCAGGATGTAATAGTGTGGCTAAATACCACTGCAGAAGAAGAGCTACATCGTTGCCTGTTTATCCCTGCCCACCGATTTGTGCACATAGTGGGTAAATAACAAGAGAGGCAAATGCAGGTCTACTCAGAAAGCAAACAATAAAGATGGCTCCAAAGACATAGCGCAGTGCAGTGCCAAGTTGTGGAAAAACACAATCTTTTCATTGCCTTCCTTCTGATTCCAACATTAGGAAAGAGTGGATGAACTTTTTTTTTTAATAAAGTTCCAGATTGCATCAGTAAGAACTTGACCTTTGTTGTCTCTTTCAGTAGAAATCGCGGGGTCACCTAGACAGGACCGAAAAAGCCCTTTAGTGGTGGCGATTAAAGGGGCAGGGGCTCGCCACAACATTGAAGAAATAGAAAACGTTTCTAAAATAGAAACTTTGTGTCGCCGTCGTGTCTGGTTAGGACAAAAACTTGATTAACATGAAGAAATAGCTTTTATCTGTCACGGGATGCTGTGAAAAGCACCGTGGAAAGATGAGTCTGGGTCCAAGTGCAGGTAAGGCTCCTTTAATTCAACACAAAAGGCCAACACGGCACAAAACAAAACAGAAAAGGACTGGGATACAAAAACGGCAATGAGGTGCGTGTATCCCAACCCAGAGCAAACAACTGAAACATACCAAATGCAATTAACAAATACATGAAATAACAATAACGCAACCAGGCAGAGTGGTGGGAGAGGGGAGACTAAATAGTCTGTGGCAATGGGGAACAGCTGCGGGTGTCATGAGTGTAACAGGTGTGTGTAATGTGACAGGTGTACGTGATGTGGCAGGTGTTCGTGATTACGTGAGGTGAGTCCGGGTGGAAGGGAGATTGTGACCTCTGGTGGCACAGATAGAGGGATGAAACTCTAAAAGTGCTGAACTTCTTAGCTGGTAAAACATCTATGTGTTGAATCACCCAATAATAAAATGTGACATTCTGTAGTTTTGTCTCATATTCATATTTTAATCATATTTGTAAATGTCTTGACTCCACAGCCAACCGAGCAATTTTGTCTTTACTGTTCCAATACTTTTGGAGGGCACTGTAAGTGAAGTTATATATAAAATATAGCAACATATGTAGCAGAACCCACTTAGATCCAATTTATTTATTGTTTCTATTTTTGTTTAGTGGTTAAAGTTAAGGCTGCTTACTGCTGCTTTTTAAAATGTTAAACCAGATCTATGTTAAAGTTAATGTAAATCTGTCTGTGCCACTTCTGCATGACAAACCTGTGCATATTAAGATGGTGTGAATTGTAAAGATTGTTAAGCAATAATAATTACACCAGAATGTGCTTCAGGTAAGTATAATACATAGACAAGGAAGTCTTGCTGTTGTTAATGATTTTCTAGTTTATTGATTTTTATTTTTTTATTTTTTACTGTTGTGTCAGGTGATTTTTTTCTTATGTTGTTTGTGTTTGTAAATCTGCAGAATTGTTGTGATCATATTAGAAATTCCTCTGTGTAAATTCCATTTATAATATATATATATATATATATATATATATATATATATATATATATATATATATACATACACATATCAAACATATATGTGACCCTGGACCACAAAACCAGTCTTAAGCTCGACAGGTGTATTTGTAGCAATAGCCAATAATGCATTGAATGGGTCAAAATTATCGATTTTTCTTTTATGCCAAAAATCATTAAGTAAAGATCACATTCCATGAAGATATTTTGTAAATTTCCTATCGTAAATATTTCAAAACTTAATTTTTGATTAGTAATATGCATCGCTAAGGACTTCATTTGGGCAACTTTAAAGGTGATTTTGTCAGAATCTGATACTGTCAGATTTTCAAACAGTTATATCTCGGCTGAATATTGTCCTATCCTAACAAACATACATCAATGGAAAGCTTATTTATTCAACTTTCAGATGATGCATAAATCTCAATTTAAAAAAAAAAGACCCTTATGACTGGTTTTGTGGTCCAGGGTTACAGATAATAATAGTATGTTCATTCATCCAAGATTCCATCATAATATCAAATATATATGATGTTTTTTCCTGCATGCAGACATGCTTTTGAAGTCACCACATATGAAAACTGATGCAATCACTCAGCAATATCATTGACCGAAATGTTGCTCAAGGCTACATAAGCAATATTAATTTAATCATTGTGTCATTTATTGGATTTATTGTAATAATTACATATTTTCATTTTGTGGGTTAATTATTTAATATTCTTTTGATTTCAAAAATAAATGTTTACATAAATGCTGAATTTAATATATTCTTTTTGTCAGGTCAATTTCATTGAATGTGTTACTTTTATTCTACTTTTATTACACTTTTATTCAATCTGATACATTTGTATATTTGACCTATAAAGATAATATACCAGCCATAACAGTTTTCCCTGATAAGGTCCAGAGCATTTTCCCTTTCACTTTTGTTGATCTTTTGCATCATGTTTATCTGAGATCACTGCTCTGTTGTTTTGAAAATTTGCAATCATCTCTTCACAGCCTTAATTCACAATGTCATGTACATGCCATGTATTTCATCACTACAACATATGCCTTTGCTTTGGTGATATTCTTGTTGTGATTAATAACTGGGTGTGGACAACTGTGTGACTCCAGTTGAAACTTACTATATTCAGCATGATGACATTTTGTTACAAGATTTGTTTTGTTCTCTTTGTGGTTGTTAGCTACAGTCATCTGCCTGACATTGCAAAGTAAAAATCTCTAAAAATAGACTATAAGTGGGAAACATCATATTACAATGACACAGAATTAGTACATATACTGGTAACATTTATGATACAAGCAAATGACTTACTGACAATCTCATGCTTACTCCTCTTCCCAGCATTAAATGCAGTCCAACTTCATCTCAGAATGACATTCTAAGCTATTTACTTTACATAGCTGTAAATATAATTTAACAGCACTGTCTGAATGGAATTTTCAATATTCGGACCAAAATAAGCTTTTATTTTAATAGATGATTCAAGTATTATTTATTTACCTGACATGATTTAAAAATAAAAAGGCATTTCAAAAAATCTATTCAACTTAATATCTATTTCAGCTTCGCATTTAGTCTTGGTTTAGCGATTCATACAAATTGGGTGTGGTAAACACACAGTTTGACTCATTCTCTTGGTACTTTGAATTATCAGTTAGAAAATGATTTGTTGTGTATTTGTCTGTGGTTGTTAAGAGACTCTGAGCTTCTTAAGGGAAATGTAGTGACTTAAAAAGCTGCTACTTCAAACAGTAGTGTGTGTCTCTGTAAAAAATTACACAGTGCCTAGGAATGATATAAATAGCCTACACTTCTGATGTAATTGATAAAAAATAAAAATGAATTAAAAAAGATCTAGTGGAGAAAATATGTGGGTGTGTGTTTGGAATTCCCTATGTTATGGGGACCAAATTCCCCATAAGTATAGTATATTAAATATATAACAAATATAATATGTTTTGTTCCCCATGGGGAAACAAGCTTATAAATAATACAGAATTAAGTGTTTTGTTGTTTTGAATTAAATGTAAAATCTAAAAATGCACAAAGTTTTGTGTGAGGGGAAATTTTGGGGTAAGGGAATGGAAAATACAGTTTGCACAGTATAAAAACCATTGTGACTTTGGAATGTCCCCATGAAACATGGAAACCAGTGTGTGTGTGTGTGTGTGCTCACACATTTGCACATTTCATTAATGTATTATTTAGTTATATTTATTTACATTTTTACATTTTATAATTTATTTACCATTTATATTAATCTTACTCTAAAAAAGTAAATACTATATGAAATACTTAAAAAAATATATATTAATAAATTATCTTAAAAAAAACAGTAATACAGTAAAAAACTGCATACAGCCGAACTTCATATAATTTGTGCTTTGCCCTGAACTAAACTTTCTATCTATGTACAGATGTCTTGGTTCTGCTGTTTGTGAATGTAAGTAAACACAGAGGCAGGCCCCCAGTAGTGATGACATAACAGATACTTTTTGTCTGTCCTCTAGGGTCATCAGTGTGTTTAGTCAGCATCTCTCACTACTGAACCATACTTTCGCTCATTCATTACAGGTACATCTCAAAAAATTTGAATTTCTTATTTTTTGTCACTCATTTCAGGAAGTGAAACCCATATCTTATATAGATTCATTACACATAGACTGAAATATTTCTTACTTGAATATTACTTGAAATTTTGATGATTATGGCTTACAGATAATGAAAACCCAAAATTCAGTGTCTCAGAAAATTTGAATATTATTTTAAACAGAAATGTCAGGCTTCTGAAAAGTATGTTAATTTCTATTCACTCAATACTTGGTAGGGGCTCCTTTTGCATGAATTACTGCATCAATGCGGCGTGGCATGGAGGCAATCAGCCTGTGGCACTGCTCAGGTGTAATGGAAGCCCAGGTTGCTTTGATACGGCCTTCAGGCCATCTGCATTGTTGGGTCTGGTGTCTCTCTTCTTCCTCTTGACATCTTCCTCTTCAGGTCAGGCGAGTTTGCTGGCCAATCAAGCACAGTAACACCATGGTCATTGAACCAGCTTTTGGTACCTTTGGCAGTGTGGACAGGTGCCAAGTCCTGCTGGAAAATGAAAACAGCATCTCCATAAAACTTATCAGCAGAAGGAAGCGTGAAGTGCTCTAAAATTTCCTGGTAGATGGCTGCGTTGACTGTGGACTTCAGAAAACACAGAGGACCAACACCAGCAGATGACATGGCAGCCCAAATCATCACTGACTGTGGAAACTTCACACTGGACTTCAAGCAACATGGATTCTGTGCCTCTCCAAAATGTAAAATGTACTTTCATCCGAAAAGAGGAGTTTGGACCACTGAGCAATAGTCCAGTTCTTTTTCTCCACAGCCCAGGTAAGACGCTTCTGACGTTGTCTCTGGTTCAGAAGTGGCTTGGTAGCACTTTTCCTGAAGACGTCTGAGCGTGGTGACTCTTGATGCACTGACTCCAGCTTCAATCCACTCCGTGTGAAGCTCTCCCAAGTGTTTGAATCAGCTTTGCTTGACAGTATTCTCAAGCTTGCGGTCATCCCTGTTGCTTGTGCATCTTTTCCTACCCAAATTCTTCCTTCCAGTCAACTTTGCATTTAATATGCTTTGATACAGCACTCTGTAAACAGCCACAACTTTCAGTAATTACCATCTGTGACTTACCCTCTTTGTGTTCATCTTCTGGATCATTGCCAAGTCAGCAGTCTTCCCCATTATTGTGGTTTCAAAGAACAAGAGATACCCTGAATTTATACTGTAGGGATGGTCTTTAATTGAAACTCAAATGTAAATATTCTAATATTTTGAGATATTGATTTTTTTACTTTCATGAGCTGCAAGCTCTAATCATCAAAATGAAAACAAAACAACTTTTGAAATGTTTTACTTTAATGAATCTATAATATATGAAAGTTTCACTTTTTGAAATGTTACAAGAAAAAATGAACTTTTTCACGATATTAATTTTTTTTTTAGATGTACCTGTACATGTTTGAATTATGTTGAGATCTCTGACTTTTGATTACAGAATTTGGTGTCTTGACCAATTTTATTACAGTGTGTGCTATTTTATCATTTATTTCTGAACAGTATGCACAGCGCATGTGAGACCACTGAGATGTTTTTTTCAGGACAACATTCATTTGATCTCCATAATTTATTTTGTGTTTAAGAGAAAACACATACTGGAGTATAAAGATCACATGAGATTCTCCTGTGGATATGAGAGGCTTTCTGACAGTCTGACACTAGATGGCAGCACAGACACAGTTTTACTGAAGACTAAACAATGGGCTATCTGCACTAATTTTGTTATTAAAAGTTACACTATTTATGATGCTTTTAGCTAATACAGTTTTTATTTGCTGGTCATCATCATCCTGATCTTGCAATCTAGCTTTAATTTTTTTTTTTTTTTAAGTTACTGTTTATGTCATTCTGTGCTGCTGTAATTGATGAAAAGAAAATAGTACTGTATGTTCTTGATGCAAATGATAGTTTGTTGGTTACTTGATTTTGCTCAGATCCATCCTTTCAGAAAAGACTTGCACCAAATAGTAAATTGGTAATGATAACCTATGGCACCTCCTCAGCCTCAGAATACAGATCATTTTCTGAATTTTGACCAACTGTATAAAGAAGTGAATCAAGTCATAAAATAATAATGATAATAATAATAATAATCTACAATGTTATTTAACATCAATAATTATATATAACAGCTGGAATGAACAGTGAAGATGAAAATGCCACGTTCACACAATGCATATATGAACTGAAAATCTACAATTTCTTTCTACAATTGTGAAAAAAAGTCTTCACTCACTTTGTTACATTTACATTTATTCATTTAGCTGACACTTTTATCCAAAGCGACTTACAATTGCTATATATGTCAGAGGTCGCACGCCTCTGGAGCAACTAGGGGGTTAAGTGTCTTGCTCAGGGACACATTGGTGTCTCACAGTGGATTCGAACCCGGGTCTCTCACACCAAAGGCATGTGTCTTATCCACTGCGCCATCACCACCCCTACTTTGTTACCACATTTGGTTCTCAAAAAAGTGAATTCTCTAAGCTCATTTTATTGTAACATATTCAAATCTACTGCATTAACGATAGAAGCAATAACCAATGAGGTTTTTGTGCCCAATTTATTCTCTGCCTTATTTTCCTTATATGGTTCCTTATAAGTTCTCGCGTGCACACCAGATTTGAATACAGATAGGCCAGGTACGATTTTGAGTGAATTACAGCTCATATTACCGTCTGTTTGGACTTAAGTGAACTTGAGAGAACGAGATGGACTTCAGACAACTTGGAAAATTTTATGGACTACTTTTATGTACTTTATGGAGCTTGACAATTACACTGTTCCCATCCCCTCATTTGTGTTTCACCAATGAAAACATCAGCAAGGGTGAGTAATTAATGTGAAGCCATAGTACTTTTTGCACTGAATGGAAGAATTGGTATCTTTTGAGTGGATATCAGTACTTTCTTGAAAATCAGCTTAATTATGAAAGTGATAGTCTTAAGAAGTGATGTGACGTGAGTGACTGGTTCTGATGACTTTTAATTAGTTGTTACATTACATAGCATTACTGAACATAGATAATGTAATAGGTAAATTATATTTTGAAATCCTAATTTTTAGTGTGACTATATGCATAAATAAAGTGCCACTGCAATCGTAGAATGACCCTTCTTCAAATTAGCTTGTAAAATTGCTCATGTTGTTCTTTGCACATAATAGCCTAATATAGCCAAAACTATATCCTGTCTCCTCACAGTTTTTCTTTCCATTTAATGCAAACTCATACACAAGCAGTCTGTTCTTGTGGTCTTGTAAGGTAATGTAATCTAATGAGATGAGATGGTAGATTCATGTTATTGCCGGATCGTCTGTTTGGGGGTTTCGTTTCGTCTCTCTCCACAGCTCTAAGCACACATGCAGCATCTGCTCCTGAGTACTATAGTCCCCTAGAGTGGATCATTGATGCTCAAACACATCCATACACAGATGCCCACACACTCCAAAACACATTCATTTGGACCCCCGCTGGGGATCAAGAGAAACACTGGAGATGTCTCAAAGTCTGAGCAGACTGGACACACTATGCATGTATATTATGTAGAAATAGTAGTAAATTAGTAGTAAAAACCTGCTTTTTAACTGTAAGTTACCATTTGTGGTGAAAGATTAGATTTAACAAGGATTGAATGCAATTTTACTGCAAAATACTTAAAAAATTTGTTTTTTGGAAGTAAAAAGTATGAATTACCTTGTTATTTTGACAATAGACAATACAGTAGCTGTTGTCTATAAATGAATCAATAGCAATTGCATTTTTGAATTAAAACAGTTTGCCAAAAAAAAAAAAATAGTAAAAGGAATCTGATGCTACGTGACACACCTTATTTCTTTATATTTTATATAAATATTATTAAAAAGGTTTTTTTGTACCACCCCATAATGCCTGAAACACAAGTTGCCATGACAGCCACTATTGAAATATATTACAAAATCTTGACTAATTGAAATATATAGCAATAAAATGATATAATTTGAAGGAGTAAACTGTGCAAATCTTTGTATATGACTCATCATTTTTTAATCTTGATTATTAACGAATTAATATTATAAAATTAATAAAAAATTTAAAATAATATTGAAATTAGTAGTTGAATCTAATTGAATTTAATACATTTAATATTTTTTAATTTCAATTAGAGACTATTAACTGTTGTTAACTTTGACCTTTGACATTGTTGTAATGTATCAAATGTTTAAATTAAGCCACCTTTATTTATATAGCACTTTTAACAATACAGATTGTGTCAAAGCAACTTTACAATAGCAAAATAGTGTGTCAATAATGTGAAATAACAAGATTAAGCACTCAATTTTCAGTTAAAGGCATTTCTTTATTGAATTCAGTGATGTCATCGTCCAGCTCAGTTCAGTTTAAATAGTATCTGTCAAACAAGTCGACAATATCACTGGATTACTTTAGAAAGATTTTTCCCTAATAAAAATTACATGTACAAATTGAATCAAGAGCGTGTTAATCAAAATCAAATCAATCTGTGAAATGTGTATAAGCTGGACACAATTTCCTTATTTTTTTCACAACAAATGGCAAAGCAAGCGCAGACAGTGACAAGATACGCGAGACAGAACGAGACCAAACGCGATATACTTCTCTTTATTCTTGATTTTTTTTTTTTTTCACAGTTTCTCTTGCTGTCCCACAGAGGTGGTAAAATATAGATGGATCTGTTAGCTTGGGCAATAAAAATAAAAATAAAACAAAAATAACTGTTCTGTGCCTATCTGTGTCAGCCATCGCTAAAATTCACAGGGCCTGGGACAAACATTTTATGGGCCCCCAGGCCCAATGAATGGACTTTAAAAGAGCAGAGCTTCTGACTTTCTGACCTCCAAGGTCTCCCTGTAATTATAATTACAAATAAGTAATTTATGATTCCATAAGTTTTAAGAGTTGGATATTCTTAAAGGGTCCCCACTCTTTTAAAACCTATAATTTGCATGATTTTTCCAGTCGTGGTGATTTACAGTATAAGGATTTAAAAAATATTCAATTTATACCCGATCAAATTTTTAAAGCCTGCGATAACTTGAAATGCATATTGTACATTATATAAATGCCCATGGTAATTTAAGACTTTATTAATTTACATAGCTTTCCAGGTCTAGGAATCAAACTTTTAAAATGAGTCATCTTGAGGCCCTCTTGGAAGTTTTCAGAGAAACACGGGCCATCTTGTTTCAGTGGACAAAAGCCATGATTTGTGAAAATATTTATGCACCACAACAGAAAAAAAAGATTAAATTAATGTATCCATTTTGATTTTCACAATGCACCCAATGTTACACGGAAGTAATCATTTAATCTCACTAGTGAGAATCTCTAAAGGTTCACTTCATCTTTCACATATCAACATGATTCTGTGAGGAAGCAAACAACCTTTCATTTACAGATTAAAAAGAATACAAATGACCCCAGCGAAGGAACCTACAAGATTAGCCTATCAAAACCTTAAAGCCAATTTATGGCTGTCATGAAGTGCTCTCAAACAAGAATATTGTTTATTGAAAAGTCCCAAAACAGTAATCCACATAAGGAACCCGCAAAAACAGAGAGCAGAAAACACAAAGAAACAGAACACACCACTGATGCAACAAAAGACACAATGAGCAAAGTATATATGGTTGAGCTAATAGGTGAATGACAAACAGCTGACAGTACTGAAACAATAATCAGTGCAAGAGGTCCAGAACAGGCAAACAATGATTCAAAAGGAGTGCTCTCTGGTGGCTGACATGTGCACTCCAGCAGCTGGCTGTGACAATGGGATTAATAAAATGTTGGCTTCGTAGGCCTACATATTTATGTAATTCAAAAAAGTTAATGCCTACTCTTTAAAGAGGTCATATCATTAAGAATCAAATTTTTACTTATCACTTAAAATAATAATAACATTGACAGAAATAAATTGAACAAGATTCAATCATGGACAGTGGTTCCACGTGATTGAATCATGTTATTTGGACAAAATTGAATGAAGTTATTTGGACATGTCTAATTTTAGTTGAGTTTACCCACTAGTGATGTCCGATTCTTGAATAATGTTTTTTTTTTAATTCAGTTCTCAAATCGAACAACAGGTTGATGATGCAAGACGCACAGCCGAAGTAGCATGTCCGACTCGAAAAGAACTGAATGTGCCGGTTCAACCAACTGTCTAAGTTTGCCAAAGATTACAGAGGATCCTAACGAGCGAGTTGCTGACATTGTGCACATGCATCTGTATCACTGAGGACTTAAACAAGACTCATGAGAAATACATTTCTTTAATAATAAAAAACTGGAAATATAATTAATTTTTTTTAAATGGATAAATAATAAATAACTTTATTTGAATGTTTCATTGACATAAAATGACACTTGAGTTGTTAGAAAATAAACGTTTACTGACATCATTGCGAGATGATTTACTTATGACTTTGAACTTGTTCATTGAGCTTAACAGTCCAAAGATCCGGTTTGCTGAAATTAATCAGACTTTGCATCATTACATTTTACATGAAATATTTGAGTAGGGATAACATGTTTCCATCAAGTTCAGCCAAAGTGTTATAGCAAGTAAATTGCAATTCTGTCAGGAACACTATCGTCAATGATAGACACTTAGATTTACTCTCGTCTCCTTAAACAATCATACAAACCGTTATTGATAACAACTATCTGCTCTAAGGATATCAGTGGTGACTTACAAACTTTATTTGCTGATCAAATTTGGGAGACAATCACATCATCCTCAAGGGACTCAGGTCATCGGATGATCCATTGGAAAGTGCTGCATGGACTTTGTCTGTCCCCTTTGAAGTGCTTCTCTATGCATGTGTCACCTTCCCCATATTCCAGTTTGTGCCCGCGGGGGGCACTCGGTGCATGTTTGCACTTTCTCTTTTCTGATCTCAGTTTGCTCGTGTCATGTCATTGCTATTGGAAAAGGATGTGGTTTTGACTCCAGATCTAATTTTCTTGGATATCTCCGCAACTAAGGAATTTACTTTTAACTGCTCTCACTGCTACATGCTTTTGACATTGTTGAATCTTTTGTTTCTTCCTTTTGATGTATAATTTATTTTGTATTCATGTATGTAAGTTATTTTTCAGTTTGCCTAAATAAAATAATTGTTCACAAAAAAATGATAGACACTTAGCATACAGTTTGGCGGTATGGTTCTGTTCTAGGCAAAACCTCCCTGCCCATCCATGCAGCCTGTCATGAATGAGCAGGGAGAGCAGCAATAATAATAACTCCCCAAGGGTTAACAGAACAGAACCAAGCAGATATCATTTAATTACATTTAGGGAAGTCGTGGCCTAATGGTTAGAGAGTCGGACTCGTAATCCAAAGGTTGCGGGTTCGAGTCTCGGGCCGGCAGGGATTGTTGGTGGGGGGAGTGAATGTCCAGCGCTCTCTCCACCCTCAATACCACGACTGAGGTGCCCTTGAGCAAGGCACCGAACCCCCAAGAGCAGAGCACGAATTCCGAGTATGGGTCACCATACTTGGCAGTATGTCACTTCACTTAGTGTAACACATAACTCAAGATTAGGGAGTCTGATTCGGAATGTCAGAAGCCAAGTCCTGACTGTGGCGAAAGGAGGAGTTGGGGATGGAGTAGGGTAATTTGCTCCCGAGCAAGCAAGCCGCTGAATAATACTGAATAGCGCTTATGTAGAGAAGCTGTAATGGGTGTCGTATTCCTGTGGTGATTAAAAAAATAAATAAAATGGGAAATAATAATTAATAAATAAATGTGTAAAACTAAGGAAAAAATGTAAATAAATTATGTTAGAGTAACACTGAACTTAAAACAAGTGAATGTATTTTTGAATGCACTTTATATGGTCTTATCTGTGACAATTAATGTTCCCTGCTCAGCCTTGATTCATTGATTGCTTGATTGTTCTTCCCTGGGAAGTGTTCACTTGTTTGGGGAGGGGGCGCGCTGCTCAGAAAATACAGAGACTCTGATGGTGAAGCAGCAGCTCTGTGTCCTGTGTTTTATTAACTATTCGCATCTCCCCTCATCAGGTATAAAAGTCTTGAAAATGTCAAAAGAATGCCTTCTCAATGTCTAGACGCTATGAGAAATGCAAATGTTATCCCTTAAAGGATCAATATGTTGTTGTTTTCGGATATTTAAAAGTTTATTGAATTCTGCAGATGCTGACTAAAGCTCTATCATGCAAAAAGGAAGCAATATATGAACATGGTCCAGAAGCGCCGCTGTGTCTTGTGGGCCAAGGCTCTTTTAAAATGGACTGTTTCAAAGTGGAAAAGTGTTCTATGGTCAGACGAGTCCAAATTTGACATTCTTGCTGGAAATCACGGACGCCGTGTCCTCCAGGCTAAAGAGGAGGGAGACCTTCCTGTGTGATATCAGCATTCAGTTCAAAAGCCAGCATCTCTGATGATATGGGTGTGCATAAGTGCATACGGTATGGGCAGCTTGCATGTTTTGGAGGCACTATGAATGCTGAAAGGTATATAAAGGTTTTAGAGCAACATATGCTCCCCTCCAGACCAGGGCTCTACAGTGCGACCATTTCAGTCGCATTTGCGACAAAAAATAACTGTGTGCAACCATGTAAAAATATTTAGGCGCACTTGTGCGACTGACCTGATCAAAGCTAAAAAAAACTACAACTCTCAAATGCCCTTACATACGGAAGTTCTAAGCGGCCATGCATTGTTATAATTTTTCTGTCTTGTTTTCTCGTGATCACGACATAACGAGTTGTTTTGTCGTTATCACGACTTAATTTTCTCGTGATCTCGACATAACGAAAGTTGTTTTGTCGTTATCACGACTTAATTTTCTCGTGATCTCGACATAACGAAAGTTGTTTTGTCGTTATCACGACTTAATTTTCTCGTGATTTCGACATAACGAAAGTTGTTTTGTCGTTATCACAACTTAATTTTCTCGTGATCTCGACATAACGAAAGTTGTTTTGTCGTTATCACGACTTAATTTTCTCGTGATCTCGACATAACGAAAGTTGTTTTGTCGTTATCACGACTTAATTTTCTTGTGATCTCGACAAAGTTGTTGATCTCAACGTAAAAACCGTTTTCTCACGACGTAATTGTAGCTATCGTGAGAAAATCAGGGTCGCTATATTGTCTTCGACGATAAAGTTGCAGACACGACAGCCTCCTTCTCAAGTGTCGAACACTTGTGTAAGTCGTCAATCACTGACAGACACAGAGCTATTTCAGTTTGAGTGATTCCCTGATCAAAGTAAAAGCGAATACGATCATCCATGATGCTGTGATGATGCTGCTTCTATAGCATTTTCTCATGCCGAATACACAGAGAAAATTAAGTCGTGATAACGACAAAACAATTTTCGTTATGTCGAGATCACGAGAAAATTAAGTCGTGATAACGACAAAACAACTTTCGTTATGTCGAGATCACGAGAAAATTAAGTCGTGATCACGAGAAAACAAGACAGAAAAATTATAATAATGCATGGCCGCTTAGAACTTCCGTACTTACACGTACGTTATGCATCAGCAGTTACGTTTCGCATTGTGATTGGTTGCTTTTAATTCCAGTCACCCAAGAAAGCGGCGCGAGAATATTTGCGAAGACTGTCGCGTTGAATTAAAGCTGTGTTGGGATGAAAAGCATCAAATTTTACTTTCAGAGTTCTGTCTCAAATGAGGCAGAACAGAGTAGCTCCAAAAACAAGAAGAAAAAGAACAAGACGAACAAGACGTCAGTGCTGTTGTTCCTTGTAAGAAACAGAAAATATCAGGGACAGGTAACCTTAAACAATACAAGTTCCGAAATTAATGGCTTGATGCTTTTCCATGGCTACAATACAACCGAGATAAAGATGTCATGCTGTGCAAATACTGCAAAGAAGCTGGTGCAGAATTAGCAGGGCCAACAATGTTTGTGTGTGGAAATTCACACTTCAAGCGAGAATCGCTTGTAAAGCACGACAATTCCCAGCGCCAGGACATATTTATTAACAGGTCACAACAACCCCCCGAAGTCGTGGAAGCTGTAGATAACACTTAAACATGCATTTTACTGGAAGCTTAAACTAAACTTGCATAGACCTGAACAACCATCAATCACTTATTTAACTCTCGTTTTGAGTTTCTCAATGAGGCTAAGATTTATATTAACTGCCCCTGATTCAGTTAGAACCTGGAGGTGTACTTGCTTGCTTTGCCTGTGTAACGGGGTTGTGTCGTCGTTGCAGACGGGGAGTTCCCCGAAGTGTCTGATGGTTTGAGAGTTCAGTAGTCTTTGAAGTATGGTCTTGGGCGTTGGCTGAGGATGTGGAGTTGGTCTGGTTTGAAGTTTGAAGCGAGTGCAGTCGGAGCTGGACTTTGTAGCAAACTTACATTAGAACACGAAACTCCACGGAAAGAAAAGAAACTAAAGTAAAAGAATAAAAATAAAAGGATGTAACGAGACTAAGTTGTTTTCCTTCTCATTATGGCACGTGGGCCAGAAGAGAAGAGGAGTGAGAGAGCGCAGCCAGAGAGTGACTAGAGGGCGGCAAGAGAAGGGGCAAGAGAGAGAATTTTACGATGTCCTGAGTTTTTAAACTCGGCTTCCAGACCGTCCCCTCTGGACGTCTTGACCAATTAGATATTGTCCTTGCTTGGGGTGTTGCTCTGTTCCTCCACCAAATCATAAATCAACTTGTTATCTGTTCAGTCAGAGGTCCGAACTTTACAGGCTCTTGCAAAGTATACTTTCGTCCATGATTTCTAATAACAAGACTATGATGCATTTGACAAAGAATTGATTGGAAGAAACATTTAAAGCATGAATTTTCAAACTCGTACATACTAAACATGAATATTAATACTTCAGCTATTCAATACTTATTAAAAGCAAGACATACACAATGAGTGATTAAAACAAGGATATTAAAATCATATGTGGGGTTCTGCATAAAAATGTCCTTTTAGTATGATTTTATGGGCATATGAAAAAGAAAGTCTTTGTATAGTTCTATGGTGAACGAAGGCGTGTTCTTTAGAGAAAAGAATTCAAGTCTGTTTTGTAGCTGGTGATTTCCTATCACAGGTTTACATGTGACGGCCATCTCTTTGAACATCAGTCTTGATTCCTTGCCCCAAATTTGACAGTCTCTTTCCTGAATTGGAGCTATCAATAAGTGTTCGTTTGTCTCAATGTTGCAAGCTGTTTCGTGAAAGAGGCTTGTTGGTTAGATTGCTTGCTTCAACTAGATTTATGACGTCCTGTTTCCTTAAGGCCTCTCTGCATTCCAGCTCCTCAGGTTTCAATGTTCTGATCGCAGCTTCACTTTGTCTGATTCAGTCTCTGATATCCTACATATTATAATCTATTATTCAATTAAAGTGGCTTAAGACCATTAGTACTAAGTTCTCATCCCAAAGTAAATTACATAACTGTAAAGTAAGTTACATAAATGTTTTCTTATTGTATTTGAAAGAACAAAGAAAACATTGTTTTAGTGTAATGTGGCTTCATAATGAAAATTTTCTGAAAGTTATGAAAAGAAACTATAATGTAAAGGAACTTTTTTTTTTTTGAAGGCATCCTAGATGGTACAAAGGCGTCATTTGATTCCCTCGGCCCCCCTGACTGGACAGAAAAATGCATTGCATTTGGTGCATCTGTAAACATGGGCATCCATGGTGGAGTGATTGCTCTTTTGCAGAGGGAAGTTTTTTGAAGGTGTTTTCTTTTGAAAAGAATGTAACCTTTACTACTTATGACTACATGAATATAACTATGAATCTTCTGGCATAATATTTTAGTTTTTTATTCACAATGGCTATAAGAACTGTCTCTACTGTACTGTTACATCTGGTTTGCAGAATTATCAAAATGTTCTCTTCTTTATTTTAATTTTTTGGATTGGTTAGAGCTGGCAATTCTCAACCTGCTGCGCAAAAATCCGATGGTAGCAAAAGTGTATGATCTCCTCCATCTTGTTTGGAAAACGTATCATTTTAGTGCAAAGTCAAGACGGGAGTTGAATGCCCTTGGAGAACAGCTTGGTGTGGGGGTTTGCACTCCTTCTAGTGTGAAGGGAACAAGATGGATTCCTCACGTGCACCGAGCACTCAGTACCCTTCTTAAATCTGAAAAGAATGGAGACCTGGCTGCAGACAGTGGTCAGTATGCTGTCACCTTCCATCATATGGAACACCTGGCCTCATCTGCTGCCAGTGCTGACATACTGGGTCGTGCAAAGAAGGTTAGTTTCATAATATACATGCTATTTTCCAAAAGTTGAAATGAAGAAATGTCAAGTAATTTTCTATATTAGATAAGAAAGGAAATGCAGGAAGTGAATTTCTGCACATTCAGTCATATCCTGGCTGACGTCTTTCAAGAACTGGCTACACTCAGTTTCATCCTTCAGAAGAATGACCTCATTCTTCCCCAAGCTGTATCTGAACTTAGGAAGACAGTTGCAACATTAGAGGCCATGAAGGGAAGACCTAAGCAAAGTGGCATGCTTTCCAAGTTTCTGGCTTGTCTTCAAGGGCAAGAAAAGGATAAGGTCACATTTCAGGTTTGTTAGGATATAATATTTAAGCAAGGCACAAGTTTAGGAACAATATCTGATAGTTTGGATTTTTCTTTTCTCAACATTGTGATGTTTATATTCTCAGACAAATACACTGCATCATTCTAACAACAGGATATAATATAAATGTAATACTTTTTTCTTTTTTCTTTCAGGGTGTATCACTTGTGACATGTAAGGAATGATCCAACCTGGTGGCCTAGGCAACCATAAGTTACAGCAGCAAATCAGTGCTGTCATTTCTGTTGCTGTTGAGGCCCTACATGTTCGCTTTGGTAGTCTAATAAACAAAGACAACCAGTGTCCAGCATATACTGCAATTGACAGTTTCAAAATGTTTAACCATGACACGTGGCCAGAAAATGAAGATGTTCTACTAGATTATGGCAGTGAGCAGGTGGATGTTCTTCTAAATAATTTTCAAGAAGTACTGCAAAAGTAAGATGCTACCCCATTACATTGTAGATTTAGATAGATGGATCATTAGATGTTTCTGCATATCATCATTTATAACTGTGTGCTTTGTTTGGGTTAGAGGTGGATGCCAGACATTTACATTTATTCATTTAGCTGACGCTTTTATCCAAAGCGACTTACAATTGCTATATATGTCAGAGGTTGCACACCTCTGGAGCAACTAGGGGTTAAGTGTCTTGCTCAGGGACACACTGGTGTCTCACAGTGGATTCGAACCCGGGTCTCTCACACCAAAGGCATGTGTCTTATCCACTGCGCCATTACCACCCCAGACAGACAACGTTCAAGGGGAGTGGAGAAGTCTGAAGACACTTGTTAGACAAACATTTCAAGACAAGTCCTACAGCAGCTTGTGGCAAACTTTATCCACCAAAGAGCCATCCAATGTTGACTACAAGGTAATGTACACCATTTCTACAGCACTTCATGTAAAAGTTTGCCTAATTGGGTTTATTTATTTTTAATCAGTCCATTTGTTTGTTTCATTTCCAGAACATACTGCACCTTGTTGAGAGGATGCTGATTCTACCTATATCAGCTGCACAGTGTGAGAGAGGATTCTCAGCACAGAACCGCATCAAAAACTCCACGCGAAGCAGTCTGAATGTATCTACCACGGAGGATCTTATTATAATCATCCTTCTCTAGAGAGATTTGTCTCTGGAGAGATTTGATCCAAGCAAATGTGCAGAGAAGTGGCTGTCTTCAAGTAAGATTTCAAGAAAACCACACTACAAAGCCTGGCCAACTTAAATATGCTGCATCTGATTGCTGTTCACCGTGTGTCAGGAACATTAATTGTGTTCAGCAGTGCAGATGTCAATAAAGCTTTTAAAAGGACAGTTCACCCAAAAATTCAATTTGTTATCATTTGCTTACCCTCTTGTCATTCCAATACCTTAAGTATTTTTTTCATCTTCAGAACTCACTTGAAGGTATTTTTAATATTGTGTATACAATGATATTAGGGTGGGTAAATGATGATAGAATTTTTATTTATGTTGGTGAACTGTCCTATATATTTGAGCATTGCACTTTAACATCTGTACATTGTGTATTTGTGCATTTGAAATTTATCCTATGCATGATTTTTTTGGATGTTTCTGAAACTGAAAATATTAAATGTTTATCTGAAGCTATGTTTCTGATTTGTTTTTTTCTCATGCTCTCCATACTTGTGTAACAAAACAAAAATAGTCTGTGCTCCTAAATTTTTGACTGTGCTCCTAATTTTTTTTTATTACGAGCACAAGTGCTCCTAATAAAAAACGTTACCGTAGAGCCCTGCTCCAGACGATGTCTATTTCCGCAGGACAATGCAAAACCACATACTTGCAGCTATTACAACAGAGAGAGAGTTGGACTTGTAGGGGAGTGAATAACCAACACTCTCTCTACCCTCAATACTACGACTGAGGTGAGACCCTTGAGAAAGGCACCGAACCTCCAACTACTCCCCGGGCGCCGCAGCATTGGCTGCCCACTGCTCCGGGTGTATGTTCACTACTGTGTGTACACTTGGATGGGTTAAATGCAGAGCACAAATTCCGAGTATGGGTCACCATACTTGGCCACACACCACTTCCCTTTCCCTTTTTGTAAGCAGCTTTCTCTACCACAAAGGAGATTATAATGCTCTTTTACCCAACGCTGAAGTACAGAACTAACATTACATCCGAGGAAGACATATATTCCTTTTGGTTGCTTAGTTTCGGTAACTTTAATCATGGCTTGTGTGACTCTGTGCTGTAATACTGTGGTTCCCCTCATACGTCACACTACAGGATTCCCCAACTACACGTAACGCGCCTCAGTGATATAACTAATACAGTGATATAAGACCTTAGATCTCAGAACACACTTTACTGATGATTATGCAAACTATATACAGGCAAGCAAATGTCAGAAGAACGCAACGCGCTGCATTTTCGTTGCTTTCCCTTACTACTGATCTATAGAGACGACAGTCCTACAAATATATCAATACCACGATTAGTTTTAACAGTAAGCAACCACTTAATATCGACATAAAAAAGAAGTTCAAAACCGCTAGGTGTATGCTTCAAGTGTAAACCGGAGAAAGCATTGATGTGCTATCGCACCCAAGGGGCCATTTGACAATTCCACCGACTGGGTTAAAATATCCAAAGTATTTAAATTAAAACAACTTTTACATTTATTCATTTAGCTGACGCTTTTTTCCAAAGCGACTTACAATTGCTATATATGTCAGAGGTCGCACGCCTCTGGAGCAACTAGGGGTTAAGTGTCTTGCTCAGGGACACATTGGTGTCTCACAGTGGATTCGAACCCGGGTCTCTCACACCAAAGGCATGTGTCTTATCCACTGCGCCATCACCACCCCCATAACATTTAAAATAACTCAATTTCAAATTGCAAAGCAATTCAAAGTTTCCAAAAAAAAAAACTTTGTGAATTACAGTAATTTCTCAAGAATAATATACTGTATGTACAGTGAGGAAGATGTTGGCAAAATTTCAACTATAGTAAGTCAGTCTGGTCACTAGTAACAAAACATTTGGAGCATGAAAAATCACATTTTGGTGAATTACTGTAATTTTTTTTTCTTAAAAATATTTGTGTAATGTACATACTTAGCAAAATTATTGTCTAAGGTGAGTTATTGGCAATATATATTTAGTCAGTTTGAGTAAATTATTCATTTACTGTAAACATTAATTTAAATAAATTATTGGAATTTAATAATTACATTTAAATAATAAATTATTGCTTAGTTTTGTACTGTGAGATAAATGTGCAGACGGTCCCTAAAGCAGCCTAAGCAAAAATGGACATATCTAATCTAAAACTACCGTGCTTGGTTTGCTATGGGAGAAAAAATGGTTTGGTGAAACTTGTTGGTTGTGGGTTCATATTCTAGGCTCATCTGCTTAAATGTACATAATATACAGTAATACATTTTATTAATTAGTTGTATTTATTTATTCATAAGTAATTTATTAATTTACAATTATTAATCAGTGTTTCCTGGCCCCGAAAATAAAAACTTCTACTTGACGCTTGCTCCATTTTTGCAAATCAGTTCTTGTAAATGAATGACTTGATCCACATATGGCCTTCATCAGCAGCCCTGACGATACATGGCCCTGTCCATCGTCCCTTTCATGCGGTGCAGTTGTCCTGTCCCCTTAGCAGAAAAACACCCCCAAAGCATAATGTTTCCACCTCCATGTTTGACGGTGGGTATGGTGTTCTTGGGGTCATAGGCAGCATTCCTCATCCTTCAAACACTGCGAGGTGAGCTGATGCCAAAGAGCTGGATTTTGATCTCATCTGACCACAACACTTTCACCCAGTTCTCTTCTGAATCATTTGCAAATTTCAGACGGGCCTGTACATGTGCTTTCTTGAGCAGGGGGAACTTTCGGGCGCTGCAGGATTTCAGTCCTTCACGGCGTAGTGTGTTACCAATTGTTTTCTTGGTGACTATGGTCCCAGCTGCCTTGAGATCACTGACAAGATCCTCCCGTGTAATTCTGGGCTGATTCCTCACCATTCTCATGATCATTGAAACTCAATTAATTTTTTTTCCCACTACATATATACAGTGTATATATATATATATATATATATATATATATATATATATATAAATTATTATTTGAGTGTAGGTTTTTAGATAAGAGTTCATTTGTCTTCATTTTTTCTTACAGTGACAGTGGGGAAAAAGAAAGTAAGTGATTAATTGCTTAAATGTAGTGCTACTCATGACTGTCATGGTTGGATAGAACAAAAACTCTGTTTAATATGGAACAAATAACTTTTATTGCTTGTCACTTTATCACGTTTGGACAGGGCACTTTGTTTGACTTCAAGAGGCTGTTATTCCAAACTTTGCTGTAAACAACATTAGACCCAGATTCGCAGGCACCTTTAGTTTACCTTCAGTTTATTTGGTAGACCATGGCACTAATTACATGATCATAGGTTTGATTCACTCAATGTAAACCTTGAATTCACAATAAGCTTTTAAAAGCATCTAGCAAATGTGTAAATGTAGGTTTAGGTCCAGCAGAAACAATTCAATCATCAAAAAAAAAAAAAAAAAAAAAACCAACAAACAAACTATTTTATAAGTTATAATAGAAATGGCGAAATAGTCATTTTCACCTACAGAAAAAAACAAACAAAAAAAAAACAATGAAATAATACAATGTGTATGATATAACCCCTTTTAAATTTGATTTATTATTTATGACAACAAACAGCATTCTATGTTTTATCTCTCATTCCCATTTATTTGTTTATGTATATATTTATTTATTTAAGCTCCTTCACTCAATTAAAAATAACTGTTCAGGGGAATTTTTGGTAACTAAATCCGTAACGTTAGGAACATTCTTTAATGTTTTAGTTTTACTAATTTAAACTAACATTTCCAGAGCATTGCCAGTTTTTGGCATCTCTCATCTTCCTGTTTTTTTTTTGGCTTTCAGCTCCTGCAATCAAGAACTGTGATCAAATTGACTTTGTTTGGAGTCACCATCAAAACAACCTGTCTCCTGATAGAGGGTCCTTCCATTAAACTGTCCTGTACACACACACACACACACTTTCTCACACCGACTCTCATAGAGAGACGAGAGCAGGACATATGAGAAGTAATATTTGTTGCCGCAGTGATAGATGTGGCCACGTAGAAGCTGTGATTACCGGGGTATGGGGGCTTTAAACGCACATCCATTAGACCATCGTTTAGACCTGCTGGGCTCCGGTCTGCCTCCTTCATCAGAGAGAGGTGAGGAGCGAGGGAAACAGGAGAAAACAAGAGGTGTTTATGAGACAGAGGTCTCATATTTTGTCTTTAAATAGGGCTGTCGTAGCCATGGCGACGGGTCTGTTATTGCTTTTGTTCTGAGATACAGAAAATGATTTTTCATGTGGGTGATTATTAGAGGCACAATCTCCTTTCTCTATCCCTCATTCTCCCAAGCGATCAGCCACAGATGAACAGCCAACCTTAAAGAGTAAAAATGGCAAACCCTCCTTGAATGGCTGCATTGTTGAGCTTCACCACTCACAAAGAGCATTGAATAAAACTTTGTTAAATAATTATTTTAAACTCACTGTGGAAAACAATCAATGCCACTTATATTGGTATTGGCATAATCCTGGACAAATTGGATTTAGTGGTGAAAGGCGGTGAAGTTCACCTTTAAATCTCACAATGGAGTGAAGCAGTAAATACACTCTGTCCTGAGCTAAGCTTTGCCTCATAGGGAGGGTCGACATTGAAGTAACTATTATGGGATGAAGGAGGGGAGGAGGGGAGGTGGGGGGTTGAGTAGGAGAATGGGTAGAGTGTTATTCTTTAGGAGCCGGATTTATAATTTTGTTGGGTGCAGCCAAGATGTCCTTTAGTTGGAATATTGAATGGGTGACTTCAGGGGGAATTTATCAGTCACCGCAAAAAGTCCTAGAAAGTTAAAGCACGCCGTAAGCGGGTCTCGACCTCTTTCATTTCTATAATAAAACTGAAAGATAGAAAGAGAGAGAGGGCGACAGACAGACAGAAACAGAGGGAGGGCAGACCAGCATGTTCCATTATCTCCAGTCAGAATGACCCACCTGCCAGTCAAAGTAATGGACTGTGAAAGAGAGATTAGAATGAGGTTATTTTAGGAACGACTCTTTAAAGAGCAAAGTAGCCCAAGACCTACAGTACAGTACAGAAGAATCAAAGAACATTTTTACTTTGCTCAGATTTTACTTTTACTCAACCAGATTTGGACAACGAGAGAACAACACGTACATATAAATTCTGTTTAATCACTAATTGCTAATAAGATTACAACAAGAGAGATTTTCATTTTCGTTGTACCTACGTTAAGAATTTTAAACTAATATAACTTCAAAACATACAAGCAAGTAGCAAATAATAAAGAGGAGCATAGAAACATATAACAAACAACAAACAAAGAGTGCTTTCAGTATTTAAGATTATCTGAACGTTTTCCATTCAAGAACTGTGAGTGATTTTTATTCCTCTTTACTGTTGTTTTTTTACTATGACATCATAGACAGCGGGAGATCTATTAAACTGCATTCACGCACAGATCTCTTTTGAAATACAAGAAGTAATGTGGTTTGTCCTGTCCGTTTAATCCCTTAAGACATAACTGGCTATGTTTACATTAATTTTGCGTCATAAAGCCATTTTGAAACGCAAGTACATTAAACCACACGGAGTCGCACACAGCCGCATTCTCAGAATCGATCCAGAATCGTTGGAGAGAGAATCGCGATGCATCGATGGATCGATTTTTTTCTCCCACCCCTATTCTTTACGGTCTTCATGAAAAGTCTGTAACATACTTTGGCTAAAATTTCTCAATGGTAGTGTAAAACAACACCCCTTTTACCTTGTCAAAAACAGCTCTGTTTACAGTGACCATTTTGGTGCATATCCCTTTAAATGTTAATGAACTACTGCTCAACCCACCCCGCTCTTCCAGCGATTTGCAAAGATTCATAAATAATGATGATAATAATAATAATAATGCTTACTCCTTCTGAAAGTGAAGCTGGATCACAAATAGTTGGTACCGATCCATCCTTCAGCAACAACTTTTTAGCAAACCCTGCTTTGTACTGACCCTCGTTTACAAAGTAGTCTGATGTAAAATTATTCCCACAAACATAAATGTATTTAGGTAGATCAGAGGGCGCATTCCCTCAAAAAACAATAGCAATCCACTGCGTCTACAGCGGATCAGATGTTGGGAGTAAATGATGACTGCTATGTTCATTATTACATCCTACAACAAAACATCTCAATCGCTTAGGAGGCCCAATACTCTTATTTTTTTAGGTAGATAGCCCTAACACAGGCAGCCTTTCAAAAGCAGTCATGTGTTCTGACAAAATAAAATTTCCTTGTGTCAGTAGTGTGACAGACTCTCAAAATTTGGTTGTGGCTCTTGTCACTTTGGTTATTGAATGCAGTTGTCACTCTGTCATACCTGAACTGTGAATGAACAGAACTGTGTTTAGCTTTTAAACAGGACTGACAAGTGCATTCTGTGGCTGTGTGAATGTAGACAAGGTGTTCAAATCTCTAAGGACTGGGGTGTGTGTGAGTATACTGTGTTAGTTCTCTGAAGGTCACCTTCTGCTTCTCTCCTGTGGACAAACAAAAGAGCGCCACTGGCAGGGGATAAGTAAATATAGCTTAAATGGGACTCCAAATGGGCCACACTTATCTGTCTTTACCTGGTGTGTGTGCGGATGTGTAAAGCCATGAGGTGTGTGGTCTGGCTTTTGGTCAGGTCTATACAGTTTTTATTAGAGCTGTAATTGATCAGATACTGACAGTTGAAGTGAGATGGTCTATGACTGATGCTTGAAACCCTCATGGCTATAGAGAGAGGGAGATTAAGAGGCTGAATAAAAGTAAAGACTGAAGGACATGACCCTTGACTTACATTGAAGTACCCGAATTTGAAACTGCTCAACAATTTATGTGTCAGTAAGCTCTCCCAACACACTCAATAACATGCAACTTTAATAAGCAAACACGATACAAACACAATGTATCAAGGTAAAGAGGCAGACTGACTTTATAAATCTCCCCAGAGTTTTGTAGCATGAAAGTACACTGTAAAAAAATTACAGACCTCCCAACTCAAAATTTTCTAGTGACTGATTACATCTAAATTTTTCCATTGGCCCAATTGCAATTTCTGCTATCAATTGTGGCAACAGTCTGTTCACATTGGCTCAATGAGAAATAATATGTTGAGCCAATGGAACATTTAGATGTAATCAGTCACTAGAAAATTTTGAGTTGGGAGGTCTGAAATTTTTTACAGTGTATAAATTATTGCAGGTGGTTATTAAATAAAACGGGGGGGTTTGTCATAGGGATTCATGATACTGTAAATATTTTCATAATGTTACAAGAGAGTTATATTTCAAATAAATGCTGTTCTTTTGAACTTTCAATAAATCAAAGAATCCTGAAAAAAAATAACACTGTTTTCACAAAAATATTAAACAGCACAGCAGGTTTCATTATTGAAAAAAATAAGAAATGTTTCGTTAGCAGCAAAACAGCATATTAGAATAATTTCAGGAATTAACTAAATTTTTAAAACATCAAAATAGAAAACAGTTATTTTAACTGATAATAATTTAACAATATTACTGTTTAACTGTATTTTAGCATTGGTGCAAAAAAACAACAAAAACAAAACAAAAGAAAAACAACCCCAAACTTTTGAACAGTATTGTATGTTGGTACAAGATTATTGAATAACATTATTTTTTTATTATTATTGTATTGGTTGATATTGCAATAATTGCATACATCATTTATAATAATTTCAAACTACTGGTTGTAATTTTTTTTTAATTCATTTCTTTTATTTAGACAAAACAGTTTGGAATTTGATACTTTACTTTATTGGTTATCAGCTGTAACATAATTCATTATTGGAATAATTTGAATATCAGTGTTTAACCCGAAATGCTGCACATTATAAAGTGGTGCAACTAATATGAAATCACCTCTTGTATGATCTATATCCTTGTGAAGTTCTAGCCTATAGAATGAACATGCAAAGAATATTTTAAGCAACATTTTCTAGAATATTGAAATTCCAGATGCTGCAATATTACCTCTAAGATATGAATCTAAGCACTGCAAAAGAAAGACAATACATTTTTCAGTGTTCTGCCAGAGAGCTGTACATGCAACAAAATTGTCGTCCGTGACAAATGACATCGCATTCGATAAAAAGCTCCTATGTACTGCACCTCCAGCAAACTTCACCTCTCAGTTTTCCTCAATATGGTCCAAAGTATGGTCCAGACACGCCATAGCTGCCAATGTAAATGTCAAAAACATGTTAACACATAGAACAAAAGGGGCTCTGTCGTAACATAATAGAGTTAATATCTTCAGCAGCTGTCTGGATGGGGTCTTGTGGAGACCCACACCAAGGGCCCGTGTAACTCTAGAAGCAGAGGTCCGGTCTCTGGTGTGCTTGCATGCGTATGTCATTATTATATAGCTATATTTGGCAGATCTCATTCAAGTATAGTTCCACACTTCTGTTATACTGAACTGAAAAGTGTTTTTATTATGATACAGTTTTCTTTGCATTTCTTTTTAGTTTTAGTTACAGTATTTAGTATTTAGCTTTGTAATGCACATTTGTATTCCCTTGTTGCTCTGTACCTCCTCTTGAATCAGCCTTCTGAACTAGCGGGAATCTTTTAAACCTTGCTGTTTTATAGTCTGGCACAACATGCTCTGACTGACAGCCTGAGGAAATGGCCTCTCCTCTGATCTCATGCGGTATTCCCATACCACTAACAGTCTGATGAGCTTACCAGCTGATCTGAGACCCATGAACGCGTGCACTCTGACTTCCACAGTTCATATATATAATAGCTCACATATGAAGACAGAATAGTACATTAGGTGGATTTGAGAATAAGTGGTAGTGGAAAAGTGATCTAGACGTGAGGAAACAGGTAGAGTGAATATCAGTCATTTAGATGGCTCCAGGGGGAATAGAATGTAATCAATGGGGATTTATAATTGTCTTTAGACAGCTCAAGACAGTGACTCAAGTTTGAATGGATGATGGAAGAATAATGCCACATCTGAAGAGAACTTAATCTCTGACTCCCAGCATTCTCAGCAGGATACAGCGGTGTTTGTGTGTTTGTATGTGTGCATGCGCATTTCAGCGAACATTTAATCTCTTATTTCTTTACAGATCAGGCCTCCTGTGTGCTCAAGCCTTTGTGCATTCGTCTTTTTCCAAAAGTGTGAAATAATAGCACAATGCAAAACAGCCAAAAATGTAATCCATATCCTCTGTTTGTTCTCTGAAAAATCCATTTCAAATCCTATTACTGTTGGAGTGAATGCATTCATTTTTTGTTCTCCAATTTTATCTAAATAATTCTTCCAGTTGTTTAAAATGCATGTTTGAAGTTCACTTTAAATTTAATGTCCTTTTTGCAGAATTTGATGTATAGCAACTTAATGTTAGAACTTAACAATTTTAATTCTGTAAAGATACTTCTTTTTCAACATACAGCCGCCCCAAAAACTATTCGAATATGTAAGCCAAATGTATGAATATAATAATAACACTAACTAACACGTGGCATTTATTTGAATCATTTTCTTTAATAATTAATGTTGGTGGATATCCTTATTTAAATGAAAATTCTGTCATCATTTACTTACACTCATATTGTTCTAAACCTGTATGACTTTCTTATGTGAAACACAAAAGAAGATGTTTTCCATGTCTCCAGTGTTTTTGGGCCATACAATGAAAGTCAGTGTTTTTTTATTTATTTTTATCAGTCTAACATTATTTGTTGTTTATGGAATAGCTTTCATTTTAAGCATATATTTTTATATCTATAATAACGTTTTGGAAACATTTTATAATACTTTAAATTTATTTGTGGTAACACTTTACAATAAGGTCCCATTAGGTAATGTTAGGGCATTAACAAATATTAACTAACAATGAGCATTACATTTGTTACAGTATTCTTTGTTAAAATTCGTTCTTGTTAGCTCAGGTCCATTAAATAATATTAACAGATGCATAATTATATATATAGCCTATATTATATTTTGTATATTATTATATATTGTATATTGACACTCACACTAAATGTTACATTATCTGCATTTGTCTGTTTTGGCCAAGCTGGAAGACTACCTTAAACCAGCCAAGACCAGCTTAAAGCAGCTTCGACTATTTTCAGTGCAGTCACACTTCAGACGTCTGTTCATTTCAGCTCTAATGAAGTCGAGGTAACTTTAGCATAAAACATTTCTGTTCCGAGGGATCCTGCAGCACGCTATTTAGTAAATAACACCGCTGTTCATTTAACCCAACCTGTTGATCCCCAATCCCCTTTTCCTGCCTCTCATCTGTTTGTGAGTCGCGAGACATCAAAGGCCCTCATCAACAAATGGAGCCGCAAAAGACTTACATGAAAGCCTGATTGTAGATGAAGCAGCTGATTATAATTGCATTTTGTATTCAATCGTTTTTTCTGCTCTCTCTTTTCTAATCGGGCCGACTGCCAGCTTTCTTTTCTATCATTCAGTAATGTGGGAGAACATTCTCATTAGGATTCAAGCACGATGCTCGCTAACTTAATTAAGCATAAGATAGACATGCGTATAGATGCAATCTGATCTCAATGTGTGTGAGCCCACGTTTAGCCCGCGTTCAAGGGTTCTCAAAGAATGTGATGATGCTGTGATGGCAGGAAAGTGGGGTATCTTGTCAGGTCTGTCTATTTCTGTGCTGCTTTCTTTTTCAAGAAGGTTTACGACAAATGGAGAAGTGGCACCTAAAGGAGTATTACACATATAGGAATCTGTTGAGTAGCTTGTTGAAAATGCAATTGTTTCTCTTTCTCTTCCTTTAAGAGACTATCATCTCTAAAGTATGTCTATTTCAGATGTGTGGTATTGCCTCTTATGATCAGTGTCTAGAAACCGAACATTGTTATTGCAGAAGCATCTATTTACTGGATACTATGTGATTTAAAGACATGGAAAAAGAGGAATTTTGTATAATGCCCTATCATTTTGTTAACCGCATTGTACTCAAGCTGCAATGCGGAGGAGTTGATTGATTGATGCATGAACATTAACTCAGAATTCGACAGTTTTATCTGACAGCCCTGATGGATGCTTTTTATAACAAACCCACTGAATCTGATAAAACCTGTCTTGAAATGCAAACTAAGTACACAAACATTCTGCAATGGCCTACCTAGCCAAAGCCTTATATGCATTGCATATGAAACTGATCAATCCTTGTAAATTTTTGTTTGCATGACAGTAGCACACAATGCAATGACTTCCAGAATGCAAAATTAGTTTCAGAATTAGACATTAGAAAATAAATGTAAGCAGCTCAATCTGGAATAAACTACACAAGCCTGTCATCTGTTTAGATCATCTGTCACAATTGTGTCTTTGTCTCCTTCTGTACACTGAACAAGAAAATCAACGCAGAAACAATTTTCACTCAGAAAATGTTAAATCTAATGACAAAGAAATGGCAAGTAACACACTGAATCAACAGTGAATTTTTAAAATTAGGACTGAAATTGTATTTTTTTAAACAACACACTGCAATAATCTGCCTTCTCATTTTAACAGTTTTGCATGGTGATGTGGACTTTCCGCCAACTTCCATGTTTTTGCACAGAATTAATTATATTTTAGACTCCCTAACTCCTCTAACCCTCACACTGATATTGTTGCACCTTTAGTTTTTCATTAAGACATTCGTTATGCTTATTAATCCATTTTCCTCGCAGGTTGTTGGCTGGTCTCCACATTTAGGTCATTTCAGATTTGACAATTTTTCATTGGACATATGCTCTCCTAAATAGGAGTAAAACCTCACCCACACAGGTATATGCACATTGTGCCCACAAGGGATCGCTGTTGCTTTGCAGTGATTCAAATTACATCATAAATGACCATATTTATTGCCACTTATAATTATCGTCAAAACTGTGTAAATGAACTTCTCCCATGCCACGTTAATGTTCACTTACTTACATACTTGGGAACATAGACAGCCATAAACTACCAATAACTTTTTTCCATTTGCGTCTTCAACTTTTTATTTCTAAGGGCAAAATTCTTTCGACTGCTCCAGTAAACGCATACGTTTCGCGGTCTATTAAGAATCTGAAATGTGTTGTGATAGTTACTGTGATGTTCAGGTAAAGCTTATGTGCACAGACGTCTGCAGGGAGCCCCTGATGTGAATGTTGGCGCCTCAGGTGATGCTTTAACCCTGCACCTCAGTTTGGACTCGCCAGTGTCTGCGCTGGAGTGGAGAGGAGAGGTTGGCGCAGAAAACCCACATGCACTTATTTTAAGGCACACATTTGCCGATGGTATTTGTTTTCTTTTATGCGTCTTTTTTTTCTAACACCATCTCCTGAGGAAGAAAACCAGACAAGAACTCTTTATCTCTGCAGGTTATTCCGAGCGACACCGAAGATATGGAAAGCGCAAATGGTGCAATCGTGCGCTTGAGCAACTTTTAGGATGTGCAGGATAATTCCGCATTAGAGGATGTGAGAGCGGATGCGGAGGAAACGCAGATCCTGCCTTACGCATCACGCATCAGGGGGAAAAATCCCAAAGCAACGCCGCCCAACCCGCCAGACTTTACTAGAAAGACAAAAGTAGCCAAGGAACGGAAATTAAATTTCTCACTGCTACCTAACGCCACAATACCGCAGACTGAGCAGATGGATTCAGCGGCGCATGGGAACATACTTCGGATGTGAGAAAAGCGCAATATTTGTGAAGGATCTGTCGCGTAACGAGGAGACACAGTGGCATCCTTCGGGATCTTGACAGAGCCTATAAATCCCATCTAATGCGTAACGGGATGTTCGGACTCTCAAGTCTTTTGACCTGAAGTAAAGTAAACCGACCCAACATTATGATGAATGCTTCTGGATATCCTCCGAGAGCGATACTGGAACTTAATCGCGCAATTTTGTGATCATCTCTCCGCGCGCAAAGGGATCCCTTTTCACTTTCACTGCCCTTCCGTGCCATCCAGTAAGATGGAAGTTTCTCACAGGGGGAGAACAAACATGTTGCGTCTCCATACTCTGCATTTCATTGTGATGGTGCTCAGAGGTAAGTTAAAGAGAGGGGTTCTAGCGTTTTTAAAAAAAATATATTAATGTGGAACTCGCAGCTTGAGGTTTCCCTACAAAACTTTAGATCGTAAAGATAAATTAATAGTTTAAATCTAAAAGCTGTACACTAGACCCTGGCTGAATCATATCTGTTAAGATCAGTGTGTGGTATTGTGAACGTGCGACATCTGTGGATTAGCGATGTCCGATTCGAGATCGAGTTGTTCCCGAGACAAATCTTTTTAATGAATCATTTTAATGAACCGGACTGAATCGGTCCGAATGATCAACTTGGAATTCACTCATTGAATCGAGAATCTCTTAGTGAGAGTGTAATCATTTCCAAATCGTAGAGACTGAAATACGCGGTGCACAAGCAGGCACAAAAGGATATAAGGCGACTTTGATTATTTTAACAAAGCCAGTATAATTTTAATTATAAAGTAAAATTATAATTATACCGTTTAATTATAACTATGCACTTTTTGTCAGGAAGTTGTGAACGTTACTAGAAAGTGTTGCTTTTATTACGTTGGTCATCTGGGAAGTATTTAGCGTAGTGGCACATCCTGATGGATCATTTTGAAAACTTAAAATTGAGTTAGTAAACTTAAAAACATAAACTTAAATTATTTGAGGAAGTGGGATTTAAACACGTTATGTGTCTACTTATATGGCTTTATTAAAACGTTTCAGAGCATGTAATAATTACGGCCACATACCGACATAATTACATGAAAGAATCACTGAATCGTTATTCAAAACAGATTGTTCGAAAGAACCGATTCGTCGAAAAGAGTCAGACTTTTTATTACCTGCTGGGATTCGAACACACACGATTCTATCTCCTAACCCTAAACCTACAACTTACAGAAAACCTGTTTGCACTGTTACACTTTCAGATAAACTTAATTTACTATTTTTATTTATTTATTTTCCCTCGTGGGGCCTGTCCCCAACATGTCAAAAATTTCAAGATTTACTATCCATGTGGGGATACACAAGGATAGTAAAGCACACACACACACACACACACACACACACACATGTTGGTTTTTGTGGTTTATGGGGTCTCTCCATAGGCGTAATGGTTTTTATACTGAACAAACTGTGTGTGCTATTGCCCTACACCAACCCTACACCTAAACATAGCTCTCACAGGAGACTTTGTGCATTTTTAGATTTTCAAAAAAACACCATTTAGTATGTTTTTTAAGCCTTTTGAATTACGGGGACATAGGCAGTGTCCTCATAAACCACCTTCATATTGTAATACCTCTGTCATACCCATGTCATTAAACAAATTTGTGTCCTCATAAACCACACACACACACACACACACACACACTCTTATACTATTACACTCGTTCTCCACTGTACTGTAGCTTTTCATTCACTCATTGTTTGAAGCAGTTCATTCAGAAGTCTAGTGGTCGAACAAGATGTGTTTTGTAGTTCTGACTTTTCATAGTTTTATTTCTTAATTGTAGAAAGCGCATAATTTTTTTCTGTTTGTGAGCATTGTTACCTCATTTATGGAGGGGGGGGGGGATACAGAGTCGTGTCGTAGCTTTCTGTCTGGATGTTTATGGTGTGGTTCACTACAAAGGGTGAAGTCAGGTAAAGCAAGGCACTTTTGACATTTAAAAAGAATGTGGCTTGATTTACCTGAATTTACCTCAGTTTGTCTGTTGAAACGCGGCTGAAATGTGTCCATTATGAAAGAGGTCCATAGGGCTTGATCAGGTGTGGGGGCAAACATGGGGGCACGGCTGTGCGTCAGATTACCTCTCATCATTAAATCTAGATCACTCTGGCTGTGAACTGGGGAGCATTTGGTCCTCATGTTAAATGGACATAATTATAATGCTAACCTTTAAATGAATAAGGCCATTATTATTTTATCCCTGTGTTCTTTTTTCAGCCTCCTTTCTTGATCTATTTTGTTCTCTCTGTCTTTGGCCTTCCTCCTCCTCCCTCTGTACCTCTAGTCTTGTGCGAGAACATGTAGTAGTTAGTGCTGAAATGACCTTGGAATTATTCTGGGTCTTTGAGCTTGATGTTCTGCAGGCCCACACATTACTCACAGTGTTTTAAACTGTGAGAAAAGGAAGTGGATAGTTTCATTATTAGGCTGGAGAGATGTATGAGCTTTCTGGAACAGCACGCTGTTACTGAAGTGAAAATAATGAGTGATGAATGAGTTTTTAAAGCATATTCTTCAACTAAACTGAAATACCGCAGAGAAATGAAGATTATCTGAATGCACCAGTGCACCAATATGATGCTGATAAGCTGATCATTTCCAAAAGAATGTAGATTTTTTTGTTTTAATACATATAAAATGTAACACTACAAACTAAAAAACACTGGTTTTAAACTCTACAACTCTCAACACAGCATTAGAAAGTATGAAAAATTGATATATTGTTTTTAAATTTAAAAGTGAAAGTAACATGACATACGGCCAAGTATGGTGACCCATACTCGGAATTCGTGCTCTGCATTTAACCCATCCAAGTGTACACACACAGCAGTGAACACACACACACCGTGAACACACACCCGGAGCAGTGGGCAGCCATTTATGCTGCGGCGCCCGGGGAGCAGTTGGGGGTTCGGTGTCTTGCTCAAGGGCACCTCAGTCGTGGTATTGAGGGTGGAGAGAGCGCTGGACATTCACTCCCCCCACCTACAATCCCTGCCGGCCCGAGACTCAAACCCGCAACCTTTGGATTACGAGTCCAACTCTCTAACCATTAGGCCACGACTTCCGTATATACTGTATATACAGTATATATATATTTTCTATTTTTAGATCTGGTAAAGATTACATTTAGCAGTGTTATTAAATTAATAAATTATTTGTGTTTTTAAAGTTTAATTTAAGTGTTACACAGCAAAAAAAATAAATTCCTTGAAACAAATTTCACGTAGAAATTGCTAGTACATTTCACAAATAAGTAGGAAAAATGGCATGTAATGCATTTAATTAAATATAAATTTAATTTTGAGGTAGGAACACTTAGTATTTTATTGTAAAATATAATCCTTTGGATTATTTGTAGTTAAAAAAAATTAAAATAAAATTACAGTATAGTTGACAGCAAATGTCATTTAAATGTTTAAATATGTGAAAATAAGCATGCATAATTAATTCTAATATTTACTGATAGTAATACATGAACAAATCTCAAGTATCTGATAAACAAATTCAATACCAATATATCGTACATACCTAATCTGAACCCTATTATGATTGTGCACACCTCATGCATTAAAAAAGTCACTGTTATATACAAAGCTTTCTTGGGACCGTTGTCACCCCTATAGCTAAAAGCCTTTAAAACTCAAAATGAACTAAATCCTTTGATGTGTTATGTCACACCTGAGTAATTACACCCAGCATTATGCCTTAGACATATTGAAATTAAGATCAGCTCTTTAAAAAAAGAACATGTCAAGGCCAAGACTTCATTTGTTTGAGAGCTGTTGTGGTAAATGAACACTGTTTGACTTTAACATCTTAATTTAATTCCCATTATGTGTTTCCTCGGGAGTTTTCTAAAGACATGGATATGACACTTCCCTTGTCACAAACTAAATCTTTCAGTAAACTGTAAGAATTACAGCGACTTCAAACATAAAATGGCCTGTAAATTATGGCACTTGTCTTTCTCTCAGCCATCACCATTTCAGCGATGTCATCTGGATAAAAAACCATTTTACTCAGCACTTTAATGGAGTGCATTTTATCGAGCTATGATGGACCTGTTTGCCTAAAGAAGTACTGAGTTACAGCAGTACATCATGTCTTATTATGACACCCTGTACTTTGTGCTGACCTTAAAAGTTGAAGTAGAGTTTTTTTTTTTTGATACAAGGGTTTTGTATAGTTTTAGCTGTGGAATGGCATTTAAAAGTACAATTTTCAATATTGAAGAAAAGTTGTAAGAAAAAGATCTTTGTCATCCAGTGGACAAATACAAGGTCAGTCCCTTTCATAGGTGTCCTGAGGCCTCATGCATAAACTTTGCATAAATCTCCAAACTTAATGTTTGGAAACCAAGCCAATGTAACAAACACCATACTCAGTGAACAGTGCACTTTACAAATCTTAATTTTGCGAATGATAATGCATTGCATGCTTAAACATTTGGCACCATGTTACCATACTGTATATCGCAAAATAATGTTGAGTGGTTAATAAAACATTTAAGTTTTGTGTGAGTCATGAAAAAGAAAGGTCAGCCATTCAATTCCATGGTTTCATGTATCATGACAAAATATTATTAATAATAATATTAATAATAATAAACATCTGGTCCTTAGCAGGACTTAAACTTGGGAAAATAAAACCTCAGATGAACAACAACACATGACATATCACACTGTGTCATTATTTATTTAACAAAAATAAAGCCAATATGGAAAAGCCATGGGTGGCAGACTAAGGACACCCTATGATTCAGTTGCTTGTAGATCCACTTTTAGCAGCAATAACTTTAAGTAATTATTTTCTGTATGACTTTATCAGTATCCAGTTTTGGCCCACCCTTCTTTTCAACATTGCTCCAGTTTGTTTAGGTTTGTGGACATTTGTTTATGCACATCTCTCAGTCAGGATGAGGTCTGGACTTTGACTGGGATTTTGCAACACCTTGATTCTTTTCTTTTTCAGTCGTTCTGCTGTAGATTTGCTGGTGTGCTTGGGATCATTGTCCTGTTGCATCACTCAACTTTGGCCAAGCTTTAGCTGCCAGATGGTTGGCCTCAAACTTGACTCTATAATACTTTGGTATACAGAGTAGTTCACAGTCGACTCAATGACTGTGCGGTCCCCAGGTCCTGTGGCGACAAAACAAGCCCAAAATCATCACCCCTCCACCAGCATGCTTGACTTTTGGTATAAGGTGTTTTTTTTTATTATGTTATTTAGGTTTTCACCAAATGTGACGCTGTGCATTATGGCCAAACATCTCCACTTTGGTCTCATCTGTTCAAAGGGCATTCTTCCAGAAGTCTATTGGTTTGTTCAGATGCAACTTTGCAAACTCAAGCTATCCTGTCATGTTCTTTTTAGAAAGAAGAGGCTTTCTTCTGACAACCCTTTCAAACGGGCCATACTTGTCTGGTCTGGTCACAAACCTTATCATTTAACATGCTATCTGAGGCCTGTAGAGTCTGAGGTGTAGTTCTTGGGTTGCCTGCAATTTCTCAGAGTATTGTAAGGTCCGACCAAGGGGTGAATTTCCTGAGATGTCCACTCTTGGGAGGATTGGTGTCTGTTTTCATTGTCTTCCACTTGTGAATAATGGACTTCAAATTGTTTGGAAATGGCCGTATTTCCCTTCCCAGATTGGTGGCAGCAACAATTGCTTCTCTAAGATGATTACCGATGTCTTTCCTCTGTGCTATTGTGTGAACACCTAAAACCTCCAGAGCAAATCTTCTGCTTTTATAGAGGTGCGCACACTATCTGATGATCAGTTAATCAAAGGTATTTGATTAACAGTGCCTGACCGTTAATTATGATAACAGTAAGGGTGTCCTTAGTTTGTCACCCATGGGTTTTCCATTTTGTCCTAGTTTTTGTTAAATAATAATGATACGTTGTAATATGTCATATGTTTCAAATGTTGAGACCTGCCAAGGACCAGATGATTTTTTTTTTCATTATTATGCCCTGATACAGAAAACAATAGAATTCAATACAGTGTCTTTTTTTTCCACATGACTGTATATAAGAAGACTTTTTTGGCTTTTTGTGTACATTAATTTATTGGCAGAGAATAAATTAAATAACACAGAAAAAAAGGCATAATCTTAAAATACACAGTATAAAAATATTTCAAAGAAAATAATATGTGTGCAAGAGAAGCACATGCTCTATATAATGATAAAAGAAGAAGAAGAAGAAGAAGAAAAAAAAAAAAATCCCTGTTGGCAGCTTGTTTAAAAAAACTTGTTATATTAACTTGTCATTTTCTTCACATTTGACTTGACCTTTGAAGTGCCACTGAAATGACCGTCGTCTTGGAAGGGTTACATTCAAAGTCACTGATGCATTTGGAGTCAAGACCAGGGGGTGTAGATTTTTTCGGTGTATTTGTCTAGTATTGTACAAGTTAAAAGAAAAGTGGAGTAAAAGGGAAGAGAAAGGGGGAACAGGATCAGAAGCTATCATAAGCTAGATTCAACTGGTTTGCAATTGAAGGTCTTCTCAACAAAATCAACTATGCAATTTGAGTTTTTCGGTTATCATCATTACCACTAGATAAAAACGTAGTCATCTTGTGTAGACCAAGGCCACCTCACAGCTGTGTTGATCAGGGATAAGTGGACAGTACAGAGTATTCTGAGTCATGTTTTGCTGGGAATTCACTCACCATTAATGTCTGTAGAATGAATGCAGTTGTTCAATTCCATAAAGAGTGCATTTTTAAACATCCATTTGAATAATTTCACAGACATTGTCATGTCAAGTTTGTGTTTTGTCATTGATGTGTGGAAAGAAGATAGGATGTGAAAGACTGGTGGTTTGTAGCAAATTATTATATACAGACATCTGAAAGTCCTGCCTTTGCTCTTTGCATTACCTCTCTCTCTCTCTCTCTCTCTCTCTCGCTCTCTCGTTTTTATTTTAAGCAGACTACCATATAACTGAATGATCATCAACATACCCAGACAAGGTGTTTAGGGCTATACATGTATGCTTTAAATTTTCCAATTGACAAAAAATACTTGTGACAAAATAGTTATTGCAGTTTTTGTTAACAGTGTCACAACATTTCATAAAAATATGTAAAGGAAATGCTCATTTGATTTCAGTATCTGTATTTAGTGTTCTTTTAAAAACTAAATAAAAAAAATAGAGTTTGAACTAAAAGTTTCATGGACATTTCTTCTTTAAATATAAGTATTATACTTGACTAATTAACTAATTATCAAAAGTAACATGTAATGCATTTTAAAAACTAATTTTAAATCTCACATGATAGGACTAGGAGTGCCAAAAACGCATATTCTTTTGAATAGAATAGTACTTTAATACTGTATAATTTCAGATAATATCAAGTATACCCATAAAGCTCTCGCTCTTCTGAAAGCAATTTTCTACTATGTTTGAAGAGTACTGAAGCATGTAAGCTGTAGTTTTATACACTGAAAAGCATGTTCCTTGGTTAAGCGTTTGTCTCACCTGGGACTAAAACCAGCCATCCTGCTCAGTCTGCCTCATTACCCTAGAGCTGCTCTACTGAGATTACAGGACTACTGGGACAGATTTCAGTATCAAAATGCATTTTATGAACGCCTGTGTACAATGCGGAGTTGACTAAAAACTCAATTGGGTTTTAGGTGCAAATGCATGAATACAGTTCAGTGGCAGACTGATGTCCAGCAATACCTTCACCTCCCTCTTGTGATCTTTCTTTAAAAACTCACTTTCTTCTTGTTGTTGTGTAATATTCTCAAGAGAAATGTGGTTAAACAAGAAATAATAATGAAGTTATTTTAAAAGCACCCAAGAGAAAAGAGATGCAGTAATTACACAAAGAGTCACATTATATCCCACAAGGATAAACATTATGTCACAGTGTTTCTTTTGCCGAGGTCAGGTTGTGTAAGTGTAGAGACACCAACCACAACTGCAGGAATAATTAACCTACATTTTAATAAAGAAAATGCCACTGGTGCTAAATTTATATGGTAGTTATCTGGTTTTGTTCTATGGTTTCTAAGGTGTTCTGCGTGTTTTTATAGCATGATATGATGTGGATGGTTGGGTTACTGTTTAAAAAAAAAAAAAGTAACCCTAAGTTTGAGCAACAGTTGCTGTACATGTCTACTGGCACGAAGTGAGCAGACATGAGCGGGCATATCGAATTCATTCTCCATTGAAGCTGAGCGACAGGCTCGCATGGGGATTGTGGGATTGACAGTGGAGTGGAGCAAGTACTGATAGAATGGAAAGTTGAGAAATGCTCAAATTCTTCCATATTGCTATTTTAGTTTTGTTTTTAGAGACAGGGATTCTGTGTTTTCATTGAGACTGGGTTAATAAAAGTGAATGAATTGACACTGTATGTATACTTTGAGAATTCCGAAATAAAACTTGTATTTGTATTTGTACATATGATTACTGTGAACATGTTTGTTGACCAAAAAAAAAAGTTTAAATTTGTATAAATTAATTATATAATTTTATTTAACCTTTGCAAATAATGTAATGTAATTCAAAATTGTAATGAAAGTTTTTCAATATTTATTTAATAATTTTTTTTCCAGCCATATAATTTAATTATCAAATGTTATTTTCATTTATTTATTTGAAATTTGTTTTGGAATTAATTTTGAAACTTGCAATAATAGCTGCTTTTCGAAAAAAAAAAAAAAATCAACCACCGTATTCTGAATCGTACTTAGTACAGTCACACTAAGATGGGATAGGAGGAAGTGTTTTACCATTTAAATTGGTAAATTGTGTAATTTGTCCTAAAATTCAATCTCACTGGAAATGTTTCGCTTGGGAGAGTGCACATTTCATCCTGCTGCTATGAGAATTGGCTAAAAACAGTTTGGAGAATAAATAAAGACGGTTTAAAATTGGAATGGTTATTTAATCACCTGTGCTGTAGAATTTGCTGATTCAAGCACTTTCAAGTCTTTCCTAATATCTATTCAGGGAGGCATTTACAGATAATTATAGTCAATTAGGATAATCAATTAAAGGTCCTTCACCTAACCAATGAGATTCTCTCCAGATAAAATGCTGAATGTTAAGGGCGCAGGGTCATTTTTCAAAGATATTGCTCCTTATGGTGGTATATATTGCTTTTGTGACATGTATGGCACTGTAGCGTTATTTCACTTTGAAGGATGTGGGTAATGTTCCTGTAAAATTCCTGTGTAATGTTTATGTAAAATTATGCAATTTATTTTACAGTCCTATTTCCTTATACTTACTATGTACAGAATAAGTTATGCGGTACTCAAGTTGGGGGTATAAACATGGACCAAGGTACTTATTGAGTAATTGATGGTAGATGGTACATAGTAAGTATATGAAAATAGGACTGTAAAATAAAATGCACAATTTTACATAAACATTACACAGGAATTACCAATTCTTCAAACTTTGTAAGCACTGTTGTGGAGAGCAATTTAACATTAACACACACATGTTTGTAAGTACTACATATTTACCATGTATACACATTAGTTAGCATGCAGATGAGCTTCCCTGAGACGGTCTCTGACAGTTTGTGCAGAAATTCTTTGGTTATGCAAACCGATTATTGCTGCAGCTGTCCGGGTGGCTGGTCTCAGACGATCTTGGAGGTGAAGATGCTGGATGTGGAGGTCCTGGGCTGGTGTGGTTACACGTGGTCTGCGGTTGTGAGGCTGGTTGGATGTACTGCCAAATTCTCTGAAACGCCTTTGGAGACGGCTTATGGTAGATAAACGAACATTCAATTCACGGGCAACAGCTCTGGTCAGCTGGTGAAAAACAAAGAATTTGTGGGACCTGAAGGTTTTTTCTGAATAACAGCAGGCAGTTTAACTGTTCAGGACAAACAAGGGACAACTATCACTAAACAAAAAACACAGTTGTGGATAGTTCAGGTAACAACACAGTATTAAGAATCAAATGTATGTAAACTTTTGAACGGGGTCATTTTTATAAATTGAACTATTATTTTCTCTTGTGGACTACATGTAAACATCTTTTATGTGAAATGTCTTATTCAAGTCAGTACTAAATAAACAAAAGCATGCATTTTGTATGATCCCTCTTATTTTGGTAAAATCATGAACATTTTGCAGATTTTGCAAGGTGTATGGAAACTTTTGACTTTAACTGTATGTTTGGGATATTTCAATATTACATATATAGCGATCAGACAGAAGGAATCTGTTGAGTCCTCTGTTATTCACTACTAGAGAATTCAGCCTTTAATTAGCAATGTGTTGAGCTGTATCTGTTTGATACCATTACAAGTGGTACAAGTGATTGCTCATTAAACATTAATAAGACACATTCATCAGTAGAAGTGCTCACCCTGAATGGACAAACTGAATTGAAATTTGTACAGAGCAAAAGGTGCTCTTTTTGACCATTAGAACAGATGTTTTGGATTTACCTTTTATTTACATTTGTTGGATTGCATGTGACTGTAGCGAATTATGGCAATATGACCTAGTGATATCAATTTGCTTGTTTTGAATTTAGATTAAGGGCGTGTTTAAATGCAACATTTTCTTCTTTTTCTTTAATACTGATAAACATTTATAAACTGCAATCATTTCTCTTTTTCGTCTCCCATACTGCCATCTGTTATCTATTAACTTCTCAATCCTCAATTATTATTGTTCCAGTTCCGCTTTCTAAATGTGTTTTTGAAATTTCAGGTGTATTTAAGGTTATGGTGGCTCCTAGTATTTGGGTTAATTCTCAGGAAACGGTGCCAGTTTTGTCTTATTGGTGTCCCTTTGACTTGCTACTGAAATGAACAGGATATTGAAGTCCCATTATTTGCATGGAGAGTCACAGATAAACGTAACTGTGTTTACTTTGTTTTATAGAATTCAAAATTTTTCTATTTAAATTTGGCCTTTTTTAAACGCTTTGAAATGTCTTTTGAGAAAATTGTCTGTGTCCCTGGCTTTCTGTTGAACTGTGTTATGCTATGACATTTCAACCTTAACGATAAACAATGATTTGCTCTGGCATCGGTTAAGCATGACCTGGTGTTGAATGGCGGTGTATATTAGCCATTGGAATCCCCATATTTCATGACCACTAATCTGAATTTTTGGGTGAATTGAATATTAAAGTTTATTTTTAAATAAGGCACAGATGGCACTGTGTTTCTTGAGGATTGCCCTTTTCGTTAATCAAACACTACTCAGGTATAGAACTGAGATAACTTAATGTCATTTTATTTCCCCTGAGTAATATTTGACGGCTTTGCTTATTATTAAAGCCTGTATTTCACTCTCTTAAGATATTTTTAGATTATGCTTATAATGAACAGATAAAGATACAGATACTCTCTGTATCTCTGTACAGCTTGCCTGTCCTCATTTGGTCCTAGTCTCTTTGCCACAGCTCATAACTGTAAACATGAGCTAGTGTGTTTTTTAATGAAGTACAGTATTCGAGGAAGGAAGGGTGGAAGAAACTTTTCTGCTGATGTTGTCTAATGATTCCACTTTATGAGGGGACAGTATCCTTGCACTGAAATTGTATCATGTACTTCAAAGATTTTACTTTTAACCTGGATTTAATAAAGCAGGTATCAAATAAGTTTAATAGGTTGAAGTCTGCAGTTATAGTTCTGTTTAGTATGTAATGGACGCATTATAATATATTAAGTGACAAGGGCAATTTGCCTCCGCCAGCTAATAGAATTCAAACATGCATTTTGTTATATTATTTTAATATATTTTAATAACATTATTCATACCTTAATGAGCTGTTGTGTTATTACATAATCAGAATTTACAAATGTCTAAACGCATTTCTGGATTACACTGTGTGGACATTGTAATGCTAAAACAGGAAATAGCTTCCCCAAACTTGGAAGAGCAAAATAATCTTCAGTATCATTTGCACGGTGTTGATTTTAGATTATTTTTCCCTCATAGGAGTGTAAGGGGCCTGTTCTGCACCGTGGATCTGTCTCAAACCATTTTTCCTCCTCCACCAAACTTTACAGTTGGCATATGCATTTAGGCAAGTGCTGTCAGATTGCCAGATAGTGTGGTGTGATGCGTGAATCGTGATCGCTCCAGAGAGCGTGTTTGTACTGATATCAAACTCGTGTGCAGCTGTACGCCCATGGAAACCTGTTTAATGAAGCCCCCGGCGAACTACTCTAGTGCTGATATTGGAGCCAGAGGCACTGTGGAGCTCGGTAGTGAGTGCTGAAATTGAGAATAGATGATGTGTTACATGCTTAGCTGTTGTTGTGTTTGTATCCACAGAAATAATGCTTACAGCCACTAGGGGTGCTTGTGCTGAACACTAATGTACTTGTACACTAGTACTTATTTATAGGGCACTATGAAATTCATTAGATTTTTTCCCACTAAATTCTGTTTTATTTTTTTCAAAATATTTTTTCAATTAAAATTAGTCTTGATTCCATTTTTGCTGTTTTATTTTTTATAATAGACTTTATAGACTTTTTAATGGTTAAATAATAATATGAAAACATGAATTAAAAAGCATGTCTAATTAATTGAAATCATGAAACTTACAATATAATGTGTAAGTTTAATGGCACATTTTTAAGGCCCTATGAAATACATTTTATTTCTTTCACAAATTATTTTTTTTTTTTTAGCAAATTTCGTGTTTTCTATTAATTTTCTGTATTCCCTTTTTAGTGGTTTTATTAAATTTTAATAATCAAAAGCATCTCTTAATTAATTGATTTATATAAACGGAAGTACTGCATTGTGTATTTACATTTTTCTGGTAAATAAATTCTGGTAAATATTCCTTTAAAATGATGTTTTATTCAGTTTAGTAGTATTAGTACTGTCATTACATTAAGCATTTCTGTCACAGTTTTATTTTGATAGGTTGCTATGAATACCTTTAACTTTCTGTTTGTATATGATATGACTATAGTTTTTCTCAAAAGAAATGGTAAAATGCTCAAGAAGTGACTCTCAGAGCAGAGATTCCATGCAGGATTGATATTTAAATTGTATTTTACATCTTAATATTCACTAGTCCATATAATTTTTATTTAATGTACTGACTTTTGATTTATTAATCCAAAATTTGGCAAATTCTGTGACATTCTGCTTTCCGTGTTTAGGGCCCTATGTTTACTTCAGTCACACCTGTAGCCTAATAAGTGTGTTATTTTACATGGAGTTGGTAGCTTTATGGAGGCTGCCATGTTGACATCACATGATCAGCCAAACACTGCTGGGTTTTTCTCTATAAATCCCTGTTTTGGGCGGCTTTTAATCAATCACTAATTTAATCATAGCACATTCTTAACACATTCAATGGCTGTTTTTAGTTTTTTTGCATGATGCTGTATCTAGTATCAGAATAAGTACAACTGCCATAACAGCCAGTGCAACAGAATAGACAGAAATAGACAATAAAAAAGAAAGCTTGGCTTTTGATAAAAGTTTATATACATTTTTTTATAGTAATTAATAAAAATATAATATTAATGAACATTATTGCATTTTATTATTACATATAATGCTTAATCAAAGAACATTGGTTTAAATGTTTTCCAAATAGTAAATTTAAAGGTAAATTCTGATATATTTTCCATAAATGCTTAATTGTGAAATTAATCATCTACAAACCTTTTAAGTATTATATAATTTGGTGACACTTACAATATGGTTCCATTTGCTAACATTAGTTAAGTTAGTAACAATAACTAATAATGAGTAATACACGTGTTATAATATTTATTATTAGTTTGTGTTAAATCAGGTCAATGAAAAATATTAACATATGGAACTTTTGATTTTAATAATATAATAAAATAAATGTTGAAATTACATTAACTAAGACTAATAAATGATTTAGAAGTATTTTTTTCAATGTCAGTTCATGTTTACCAGTCTAGTTAACTGATGAAAAGGAACCTCATTGTAAAGTGCTACCGAATTATATAATACTTAAAATAGAAAATATATTTGTAAATTATTGATTATTATTGAAAATGATTGTTAGTTCAGTATTACCAAGACAGGGCAGGGGATGTACATGGAAAATGAGTTAAATGACAGATTTGGTGTTGTCACAAACATGAGTGGGGCTCACAATCTGGTAAAGCCGGTGGGAACTTTCACCAATACCGTGTTTAACAAGGTTTACAATAAAACATTTTTGGGGTTTCATAAAAACTCCCACTCTTCTTTCTTGGCACATTTTCAAGAAAAGTCAAAGGATTTATTAAAATGCTGGAAAGCCACCCAAACCGAACACACACCACCTCAGTTTTAATGATTTTTTAAAGTCTATTTTGTGTGTGTGTGTGTGTGTGTATGTTTTAGTTTTATTTGTTTCTACAAAGAAAGGCAGGCTCTTTTGGTAGAACAGCTTCTTTTAAAAACAAGCATTTTACTTTCATACTGTAATAAATGATCTTATTGTGCATGCATCACTAATACTATTTACATTTTTTTTAAATATGCCTATCGCTGCATAGGGAAATTGTAGTTGTTTCATGTTGATTTTTCTATTGGGACAACTTATGCCTGATCTTGCCAAGGGCAATGCCACTTCCCAAAAGATGTCACTTTATGTGTTGAATATGTGAATGTCATTTCATGTTCAAAAGGGAAATCAGACATCTCTCTCTCTCTGCTTTAATGATTCTGATTAGAGTGTGAGGGTCATAATCAATCAATGTTTATTAAAGCTGAAACAAGTCTCTTTTCATCACTTACTCACTCCCACTTCCTCCCTCCCACGATTTCATCCTTCAATCACCCAAAACCCAAATGACCAGCACAACCATTGCGATGCTATTCAGAAGTCAGGTAGCGGCATGTAAATGCAACGATAAATCTTGTCATCTCGCCGTTTTGTAATGTTTACATAATCGACCTTTCACCGAGGCCTTGTCGTGTTATAGCCGAGGGCCTGCGAGCATTAGGATCTGAATGATTCTCACAATAAACGTCAGCTTGGCAAAGAGAACCTGTCTGTCAGTCATGCCTGCGCTATACCGAAGAGTTTAACGGTCTCTTCAGAGTGCCCACAAGGATAAAAGTGTGGAATATCATGATGAATGAGAGGCAAGTTAATTGAAATGAATTATTCTTGAAATCTGAAAAGGCAATTGTAAAGCCAATCTGTATTACTTCATTATAGGTCAGTCAAAATAAGTAATTACCCTTTGCACTACCCTTTCACTAGTCCTTTCTAAAGGATGTAGGATTCAAAGAAAAAAGACAAAACAATCTGGTCTTGTTCTATAGACGTAATACAAAATAGGCAATTGATGTGTGTATCTGGCCATGACACTTAGTTATTATCACTATTAATTAACTTGCAATTAAAGATTCTGTACTTGGATCTTTCCTAGATGTTCATTCAGACCCCATAAATAACATTACATCCTGACTGCAGTTACTAAGGATTTTTTCCCCCCACCCAACAGGTTTATAAACTCGCTTGCTGTAAATGGATCTCTAGGGGCCCATTAAGCTCACTTTAGTTGAGAGCTACAGCAACACTTATTGCTACTTGAATTATTCGGCATGTCAGTTTGGTCGAAGTTAATTTAATCAGGTCACAGGTTCAGACTCCAAACTCATCCAGCAGGTTTGCGAACCTTGTTGTATATGTAATGATTGAGTGGCTTTCGGATGGATTTGAGTAAAAAAACAAATAAACACTCGATTGCTCTACAAAATCTAGTGAACGCACTACAAAAGGAGTATTATAAGGCTTCATACTGTAGGTGCGCTACAGGCGCCAAGGCTGTTTTCAAAAGTAGCGAGCCTAATTATGCTTCCTCTCAAGATTCCTTGGTTTAACCAAAAACCTCAAAGCAGTTTCCTTTATAGAGAAGGCAATCCCAGAATGCATTGCAACAAGCTTAATGGAAAAATAAGTTCAGGAGGGTGGCAATTAAAATGGCTTATTTTACTCTATATTTGTGTGTGCATAAGAGGGATTTAAAAATAAATAGTTTTCATGGTCTTTTTGCTATACAAACTGCTTACGAGACTTTAGCAGGCATTCAATTGTCACTTTTAAACTGCTAAAGTAATACTTTTTCATTACGGTATTGATGGAGTTGTTATTATTGTCTAGCATGCACTGGTGGAAAAATGCTTTGCCAGCACAACCTAATATTAAATATTGATAAAGCATGCATGCTTGAAAAGCTTTTAACCTAACTAACCCTGTGCATTCATCTCACTGTGATTAAAATATGGATGTGCATTCTTGTAGTGAAAGAAGGAAGTGTGGATTTAGATATCTATAGCTGCAGGTACAAAGCGGTTTAGAATGTGGGGGAGTAATTGAGGATGCATTTTTTGGGTGAACAAACTTGCTTTAAGCAAGTTTTTAGCCCAATTACATTCTTTCACCTAAATGTGCTTTTCTAAATCTAACTATTTTTTAATTTTATTTTTAATTTTATTTTTTTTTAAGTTTAGCAACAAAGTATAATCAGGGCTTGACGTTTAATTTCTTAATTTCACACGGATCTTAGGTTGAAAAATTTAAGAGGACAGCAAAAAACTGTGCAATGAGAATTTATTTAATAATGCGTTTTCCCTAAAGGGGATACAAAGAGGCATTTTCAAGCAAACAATTTAGTTTATTAGAATGCAAATAACTACTAGGGTCATTCCAACATTTCCTGATAAACAATTATTTATTTATTTCTAGTGAAAGAAATGCAGAATTTAAGAAGAAAGTCAAAATATTAAATATCATGGATTATATATCTACTAAGTAATCCACTATTTTGTGTGTGTGTGTGTGTGTGTGTGGGGGGGGGGGGGGGGGGGTAGATTAGGGATGTAGAATATGGTCATGTAGAATAAATGCTTTAAAAGTACTAATAAACATCCAATATGTTCATAATAGGCATGCTAATAAGCAACTAGTTAATAGAAATATTTGGTCCTTATACTAAAGTGTTACCAAATTTCCTCCTGAGATTGTCACCATTAATACAATAAAGATACCTAAAGTCAACAGATTTTACTAATAGACCTACTGTTAAAAATAAAAAGCTGCCATCTTTCTAAAATAATTTTTAAGTTCATAAGAAACTTCTGAAATACAAAAAGCTGAAAAACACTCTTATTTTGAAATGTTTATGTTTTACTATTGCCTGCTGCTCTTTCAAAAAGATGAGGTAGATAGCATGCATGCTTACAATCATCTACAAAAATATGTCAGTGTTTACGTATAGTGTTGATATTGTAATAATTCATAATTTGTTGATTGCTCTGAAACTGCAAGCTGGTAGAACGTGCAACATCACCATGTTTTACTTTGAAACATACAGCACTTGTATTTATTTAATTAAAAGATACCATTTTGAAGTTTAATTATCATATTTGGCTATATTAAAGGGGACCTATTATGCAAAAATCACTTTTATAAGCTGTTTGAACACAATTGTGTGGCTGCAGTGTGTGAAAACAACCTGCCTATAATGTTAAAAATCTAGCAACTCATTTTTTTTATAAAACCAATAAATAATAAACAGTCTCTCCAAACGAGCTGTTTCAGATTCTCCCTCTGTTCACGCCACCGAGGGGAAAAAGTCCCACCCATTTGTGACGCTCTCTGTCCTATTAGCATAAACACAGCCCTGAAAGAGAAGCTGCGGTCTGCTATTACTGGAGATATATACAATGTCAGCACCAAAGAGGCTTTGTGTTGTGTTTTGGGATGCACTAATGAACATAGGAGTCACCATAATCTCCCCCCATCTGAGCCGAGGACACTGTGGTTAAATTTTATTTTCGAAGGAAATATCCCGGAAAAAATCGGTAACGTCCCCTATATGTTTAGGGATCAATACCAACACTTTGTGCACGAACGTCAGCTCCAAACAAAGTAAGTATCACGCGTTTGTTTTCCAAATTGCCTTTCTGAAAGAGCTTCTTGCACTCTGTAAGGCTAATTGCTAAAGCTATCTTTGTCTCTTGTGTGTTTTCACTGCCTTCAAGTGCTATCAGAATGATCGTGAATAGGGATGCGGTAGTTAAAAGTTGCATATGAAAGCAATGTGAGTCGATCGCTTGAAGTTGTCGAGCTCATAATCAGAAGTGGGACTTATAAAGTTTGTGATAGCATGAGACCAGCTATGTTGTTATTTTTATCCAGTGCTCCCCGTCTGTGTAATTCATAAAGGTGAATTTATTATGCACAGTATAATCAGATGGCTAACTTTGAAACCGAGTAGTTTTCTGTCAAGATGACAGGCTTGTATTGATAGTGGAATGTTTGTTTGCAAAGGCTAGCACTGCTAATGCAGAGCTGGAGCTCTTGAAGCTCCGCCCTCTTCTCCGGGAGCAACAGCTCACTCGCATTTAAAGGAACATACTCAAAACAGCGCGTTTTGGCTCACACCCTAAAAGTGGCAATTTTAACAAGCTGTAAAAATGTATCTGTGGGGTATATTGAGCTAAAACTTCACATATACGCTCTGGGGACTTCAGAGACTTATTTTACATCTTGTAAAAAGGGGCATAATAGGTCCCCTTTCAAATTCATATTTTTCCATCCCCAAATTTAAGACGACTTAACATTATAACTTCATTTAATAACCATTTAAGGTATTTAAGACTTATAACCTTAAATTTTATAAAAACAATTTTTTACTTTTTAAGAATTTTTTTAAATTCACACACATACTTTTAAATGTATTTTATAGTTCATACACATCACATCTTATTTGCAAATGTGAGTAAAAAGTTCACACTGTTGATGTGCATTGAGGTAGGCGCAACATTTCTTTTTTAATATTTTGACAAACACACCTTAACATTTTTCTTTGGTAGCCCATTTTAATTCCTTTTTGTGACATCAGTGACTGGGCTTGTGGCATTTTTATTCCTTCAGAAGAAAATGGCTTAAGAAATCACTTTGATAAATGCAGCAATGCAGCACAAGTTCCCGCTGTGCTGCACGCAGGCAAGACCTCGGGATAGGCGACAAAAAGCACAGAGTTTCTCCCCAGTGGTTCTGTCAGCATGTTCTGAGATGAATGTTTATGGTAATAAAGGGTAGTCAACACATTCCAAGTGTCCATTTGGCTTAAGAGGCAAACAACTGGAAGTTGTGGCGGCTCTCTGCAGGGCACTGCAGTGGGTCTATTTCAGTGAGATGTAAGTCTGGATTTACTGGCTTTACTGTGCCTGTTCTAATAAAGCTTTGAAACTGCGCAGAGACTGGCAGACCTGCTTTATTAGAGTTTTAGCGAACAATGGCTAATGTATATCTCCTCCTGTGTAAAAATGTTGCTGACGTTGAAGCAAATCTTATTTTTTCTCCCCCTGTTGTTTTTCTTTATTCTTATTTTGAAACTGCCTTCATTGGCTTCCGGTTTTATTGTGTATAAACTACAATGTATTATGGCTTTTAAAGCTCTCCATAACCTTGGTCCTGCATATTTTTCTGACTTACTTCAGCCTTATGCTCCTGCTCGCTCCTTACGATCTTCTAGTGTGGGATTGTTAGTCACCCCTAAGTTCCGTCTGGTGAATATGGGAACCAGGTCTTTCAGTGTTGTGGCTCACAGATTGTGGAATAGTCTTCAGTTATCAGTCTGTAAATTGTTCCTTGTTATGCACATTTTTTCTAAATCCTCTTTTTTTTTGTATCTCTAACCTAACTTTGTAAGTGACCTCAGTATGTTGCTTTACTTGGTATGTGCATTGTGCTTGGATGTTGATCCATTTGGTTCTGTTCCTTATCAATATCTTTGTAAAGTGACCTTCGGTGTAAGAAAGGTGCTATCTAAATAAAAATTGTTATTATTGTTATTATTTTTCATCATAGCAAATGATTGCACAGAGCGTACAGTCAAGTATGGGGCATATTTCTCGCTTTTTCCAGTAGACAACTTAAATGTTTGACCTGGTCTATTTGTCACTGTGTGTAAGAGTTCAATCTGCAGCACAACTACCTGATTTTAGAATGCCGGCTTGTAAATTGTAGTAACAGTGTTGTGGAAGTTGTGTTATTACGGTTTCATATCGATAAGAATAGATTATTACATTTTGGGTCAGTAGTCCGAGGGTGCATTTATTTGATAAAAACAGTAATATTGTGAAAGATCATTGCAATTTAAAATAGCAGGATTCTATTTTGGTATATTTTAAAATGTCATGTATTCCTGTGATGGCAAAAATTACTTAAGTCTTCAGTGTCACATGATCCTTTAGAAATCATTCTAATATGCAGATTTGGTGAATGGAAAGTACAAAAGAACAGCATTTATTTGAAATGGGAACCTTTTGTTGTCTTTACTGAAACGTTTGATCAATTTAATGCATCCTTGCTGATTAAAAGTGTTAATGAACTCCTCTTTATCTTTGTCGGATTCCAACTTGCATCATAGTCTTATCAATAAAAGTGAAAAATTAACTATTAATTATTAAATGGATTGTAATATAATTAATAATATTAATTATTAAATAATGAATTATAATATTAATTCATATTAATATTAACTACTATTAATAAATAATTCTTTATATTTTTAAGTAAATAATTAAAACAAACTAAAAAAAAAACATCCTCAAACAAAAAACAAAAAAAGAACTCCTGCTTCGTATTTTTGTGCTGTACTGCTGTGTTTCAGCAGGCATGGACACGTGTTCATGCTTTTACCCCAGGCGTATTGTTAAACCAGAGTTGCATCTGTCATTGTTTATTCTCAGCATAACAATAAGCAAAGCTCTGTCGTTGCTTTAATGGAGAAGCCAGATGTTATCTCTTTAGTAAATGCATTATAAGGTATGAACAGGATATTTGCTTTTTCCAGCTCTATTGATGCAATTTGGCGGTCCAGAATTGTTAACAATGCAATCCAGAAGCAATTTGAAAGAGGACTTATTAGCTCAATGAAGCTGAAGAGGCCATCATGTAGAAGAGACAACTGACAACAACATAATCATTTGCTTTCAAATAAACCAAATTAAAGCAGAAAGATTGCAAGCGAGACATCAGCTGCTTATCTGTGAGGATAAGTGCTAGGAAAATCTTCTTGAGGGAAAGACAAAGAAGAAATGTGTGTGTGTGTGTGTGTTTGCTCTATAATCAGTGAGCACCTAATGACGACCAGTAGCCCTAATCAGCATATCTGTGTCTTTGCATAACTCTCAGCAAGAGAAGATTAATCAAACAGAGTCAACATGTGTTGGCGAGACTGCTTTACTCACACACTCCTCTGTCTATAGGAAAGCAAGACTGCTAACTCAAAGACAGAGTCCTCAAAGCCATGCTGAAGCCGTATAGACTGCATCAAATTCTTCTGTGAGATTGAAAGAGCACTGACAAAAGTACCACCCCCGAATTAAGTGCTTTGTAAATAACACTTCTAATAAACTCAGTAACACGTATACTCTATTTGTTTATTTCGCTATAAGAACAAATATCTGTGAAAAAAATAACAAAACAAAACCAAGAGGTGTTTTTTTGCTTAATATCAAAAAGAACTAAGGAAAGTTGCAATATTTTGTACTATTTCAGCGGCTATTTCATGTTACTTCAACATTTGAGCTTCATTTACTAAATTTGATGTGTACTTTGATCAATGTTTATTTGTAAAATCCTAAATTAACCCTTAAATGCATGAACGTTTTGCCATTCATTATTACATATTCTGGTCTTTTGCGACCTGGACCTATATATCCAACATGGGTGGATCTCTAACTGCTGCAATAGCATAAAACTCTCCTGGTATTTTAACAACAGTTACAAAAGAATAAAATTAAGCATTTTATACAACAGTTATTTCTGGTCCTTGAATCTGATTGGTTGAGAGGAGTACGATATTCTAGCAACCATTTCACCAGTTGTATTACTCTACTTGCAGTATTTCTCACAGCGAGTGTCACGGTGGACGCCCGAATCCACTATAATTTTATAAATAATTCTGTTTATAAAAAGTCTATTTGAAAAGTCTATTTGAAAAGTTGCTTCAATGTTTTTGGAGAGGTGAGCTCCAGGGCGTCTGTGGCCGTTCAGCGCTCATGAACCCACCGAGAGCAGCCTTACCTCGTCCAGCTCTTCTGAAATTTGCCGTTGGCTTTGGTGGCTCTATAGTGGTTAAACATGAGATATAATTTGTTTTGGGTAAATCTAACGGACAGTCTTTGGTCTCATTAATCTATTATTTTTTCCAGAGCAAATAGATTTGGCAAAGGGCAAAATTTCATCGCGTTATATTTTATGTAAATGTAACGTGTGCTGACTTTTTACTTTTGACTGAACTGCCTAGCAACTTTTATGATGGATGTAGTTGTTGTTTATTAAATATTATTATTCAGTAAATAATGTTTTATATAAATAATAGTAGTATTTAATTATAGTGGCCTATTTACATTGCCACCTTGAGGAATAAAGGGGAATTGCACTTATTGAGTCATCAGATATTTAATTATTGTTGCGCAGGAAAAAATACTTACACTATTACATGCTTCAGGTTGCGACCCTATACTTTTAGAGTTGTATGTTTTTTCTTGTTATATTTTTATATTTCTTGTTATGTTTTTAATGAATAGATTGAGGAATAGATTGAGACCTGATATGTGCATTTAAGGGTTAAATCTGTTTGTCATATAAAGCAACTGTGTCTCTTCAGAAAACATGGATTAAACAGCTTGATTAATTGATTACCTATACAATGATTTTTTTTTAGCTTTTTGAAGCATCTAAACTTTGGCTGCTTGGTCTTTTGATGGAGATCTTCATTTGAATATCTTCATTTGTGTTCTGAAGATGAATGACATTTTCATTGCTTTTGAGTGACATGAGGGTGAGTAAATGATGAACGAATTTTCATTTTTATTTGAACTAACCAATTAACTTTACTTTATGAACACCTTTAGGAAAAAAGTGAGCAGTATATTAAAGTTGATTTTAAAGAGGTGTTTCTGTACATTTTATAGCGATCCTCGTGATCCGGAGCTGCCTGTGCCTGTGGAATATCTCAGCTATGTATCAGGAAGGTCATGTACAATGTTTCTATATTTCAAAGATATCTATAATTTTAAAAACATTTGTATTTTTTTATTTTCCATCCATTTTCTATATAATTTATATACGTTATTATAAACTTTGATTCCCAAAATGAAAATCTGGTGCATTTCTGATCACGCTGCCCTGTTTTCGCAAAGGCTTCTCTATTGTTTTGTCTTTTTTTAAACAGGACTGTAAATTGGCAGCAGCTATTTTAATATTCTGTCCTACAATACCAGTGCAGGATTTTTTGAGAACTTATAGGCATTTCACGTTCTCCCAGTTAACAATGCTAATATACGCCTCTCATGCTCTGCAAGTGTTATTTTCCTCTCAGACTGAAGTGTTCTCTCCCTTTCAGTTCCAGTTTAGAGAGGCGGGTGTTGTGTGTCTGCCCTTGTTAATGCCAGGGGACACCATCCCCACAGCTCTTAGTCTTGGCTTGATGGCGTTATTGACTAACACACACATACACATACAAACAAACCCACACACCTCTACTGGCTGGGGGCTGCTTGCCATACTCTTAATCACACCCTGTTTTTTTGTGAACACACACACCTACATGCCTTCTGTGCTACAGCTAATCACCCTCTAGTGCCCCTTTAGGGACACCACAGCTACCCATTAATTTTTTATTTTATTTTATTTTTTCTTCCTTCCAGGTCATGCTGCGTACTAATATCTTTATTCAATGTATAAATAATTGGTAATATTAAACAAGTATTTAACATTTAATTTGTCATTTGTCATGGGGGGGAGGGTATACCATGGCTGACAAAAAGTTAATTTGTTCTTAAAATTACTTGTATAAGCATACGCAAATATGCAAGTACACACAAATATATTCAGAAGGCCCAGATGAGACGCGGAAGGCTTTTGCATTTGTGCCACTGCTTGTGTCATTCCTCTGGCTCCCTCTTGCATTCTCTCCCCCAGTATCTTGACTCATATTCAGAGTCTTTTCTAGTGATAGTACTGTAGGTCAGTTTTGAGGCAGCTGGGAAATGCAATATAGACACAAAGCCGAGTGTAATAGAAAGTTACAGAACCTCATTTCCCACAGAGCTTTGTGTGAATGTTTGAGAGGAAATGCTCCAAGAGCTTATTAAGATTAGAGGTGTATGAATTAGTGAAGGTGTGTGCGTGCTTGCGACTTTTCTTTTCTTTTTGATTTTCTCTGAATAAGGATATATTGGTCATGCAAATATGAGGATAGATCTTCATGTACTATTTAAAAAAATAATTTGTGTTCTTTTATTCAACCGCTCATCAAATCCAAAAAGCAGGGAAACAAGCGCATAGTAAAAATTCATGAACAACCAATCATTTTAAGGGAGACTGGGGCTAGTTGTCACACAGAAAAATAAGGTTAATGTTAATGTTCAAAACTGTTTTTGTGTATTCAATCCTCCAAACAACAAATTAATAAATAAAATAATAATATAATAAATTAATAATGATAATTATGATACTATTATTTATTGGTAATCAAGAATAAGACTAAGAATAAGAATAAGAATGAAGCTAAAGGGGGATCACGTGATGCTTTCATGAGCCAGGTCGCACATTAGCTGAGCTTTGTGTATATTACTGTCTTTTACTGTTGTTCGTCTTCTTTTTTTACATTTGGGGTAGTTTTATTATTATTATTATTATTATTATTATTTATAATAATAATAATAATAATGGATAGTTAAAAATGGATTGTATTTGGGGCAAGTTGTCACATAACATTTATCTATTTATTTATTTGTTTCTATAGCTATAATACTGGCTGGAATTTCATAACACTTTAATTGAATGCTGTACATATGTTCTAACAGTTTGTGTGTGTGTGTGTCCAACTAACTAACTAACTAACTAACTAACTAACTAACTAACTAACTAACATTATTATTATTATTTATTATCAATTAGGGTAGAAAATATTGTATGTAATTTGGGTAAATTGTTACATATAAAAACCTATTTTATGTTTATATGGCCATAAAACCAGCTTGATATTTCTGTTTTTCTGTCTTGCATTTCATAACATTTTAATCGATTGCATTTGCTGAAAAGCCATTAAACAACCTAAAAGTACAATCAATTTAGCTTTAGCTTTAAACAAGACTAATTTAAACTGACTTACAAAAATAACCGCATTCTGAGAAACATTTATTGGCGAAAATATTGTGAATTTAGCACTAGTCATAATACAAATAAGACATCAAAGTGTTTGCAGCACATCATAATCAAATATTCCCCTCTCGGTTGTGCCTGTTTATATCGTCATCGTATTGAAAATCGAGATGAAGCTCATCGTGTGTTTCTGAACTGACACATAATTGCGGTGTCAGTTCGCTGTAGGTTGCTCATACGTTCCTTGTTTGTTTGTTGTTAAACCTCTGATGAGGTTTCTGATGAAATTTGATGAAAACCCTTGTTGCGTTCTTCATTCCGGAGCACTTAAAAGTTAGCCTTATTTTCAAGCTGTGAATATGTGAGCGTTTGGGAATACGTGAACGTTTCGCAGCTAACAGTGTGGCGGCTCTTATGTTTGTTCTCAGCGGTACGCGTGAATGTGTACGTTCCTCCAGCTGTGATTTATTGCGAGAATGCCGCCGCAGCGTCACAGATAGATGAAAGCGCCCGGTGTGCGTATCCTTTGCCCTGCATTGTTCGTAAAAGTAGATTCGGGTTTGATGTACCAGCATGAAGCCTCGAGCTAATTTCTGTTGGGGGAGAAAAGCACAAAGCGTCGAGCTCAGTTGTCACAGCGATACCCCCTTCAGCTACTCATATTTTCAATTGCTCCTTCTCTCTCCATTACTCTTTCAAATATGTGCCCTGTATTCAGAAACACCTTCTCTGGGCCGTCTGACTTTCTCTCTGAATACATGACTGCTGGCCCTGTCTTGCATCTGGCTTCCAGACTTTTCTATAAGAGTTTTGGCATAGAAAGTAAATCCTTCAATGAAAATAGCAAGGACATTTTGAAATATATACTGTAAAAATGATTTTTCAAAGTTGTAAATAAAACAAATGAATGAAGTATGTTTTACAAGAAAATACCCTTTCAGTGTTTCTGCTTCAAAATTGCATAATATTATAATATTATAAATTGTTTGTCTTAATTTCTACATAAATCGTTTCTATAGGACATTTAATTTAGATATACCTTTTAGGCATTTTGCTTGACTGCTTTAAAGGGGTCATCTTATGCGATTTCTTGTTTTCCTTTTCTTTAGTGTGTTATGTAGCTGTTTGTGCATGTATACGATCTGCAGTTACAAAGCTCAAAGTTTCCCACCAATGGATTTATTCTAACTAAAAGAGAAGGCTGATCCAGACCAGGCTAAAATGCCTCATTCAAACGCCCCCACGTCTACGTCATGATGTGGAAATATTTGCTTAACGCCACCCAAATGTTCAAGCAAAGAAAGAAGGTGTGGTTTCAGTAACCGCAGTAGTGTTGATGCAGCCGTGTCAGGGACACGCTGTGTGTTTCTATGCAAAAGCAGAAGCACTTTATTTGGCCTTCTGAAAGTAGATGCAATTAGAAATCAAAATCATTGATTAAGATTTGTTTACAACAGAACAGCACAACCCAAATGTTCGAATTTGTGCAACACATTTTATGGACGACAGTTTCGTGAACCTAGTACAAGGCTGGCTATGCACAAAGGCTATTTCTAAAAAAAAAAAAAGGGGTCAATTCCGACTTTGCTATGACAATTAGTTTAAGTATTAGTTTAAGTATTTGCTATTGACTGTTCAAATGCAGAGTTTTGCGCATAACGCGTCGTGCCTATATGTGTGTGAGGGGAACGGGGTCACATCACAGTCAGAAATCTTCTTAACAGCGGCTTGTGCACTGCAGATACATACGAGCATTATCACTGAGCCTGTCACGTGACTCTGTTCCCCTCTCAGGCTCACTGTGTCAGCTGGCCAATCAGAGCAGTCTGCACTTGTCAGAAGGAGGGGCTTTGTAAAAAATGACGCGTTTGAGAGAGGCGAGGCATAGAGGAACTGCAATAATGTACAGTATTTGAAAAATAATGTGTTTTTTGAACATTAAAGCATGTCAACATATTCTGTTACACCAAATACACAAAATAATGATCATTAAAATAACATAATATGACCTCTTAAAAACAGCATTAATAAATTTAAAAAAAAAAATTAAACTGTCATTTGACATGTCATAACAGCACAGTTTGCTGCCATGTGACATAATGAGTGGTGAATAATTGGTGTAGAAACAATTTCACGAACAATTACAAAGAAATAACAATTGAAGTAGTAAAACTGGAACAGTATTTTCTTGTTTCTTTGCTCCAATAGTCTTTGTTTTATTTACAACTTTTTTTTTACAATGTAAAAGGCTCTTAAGCTTTTAATTATTATACTAGCATTTTTTATGACTAAATATTAATTTAGACTACATGGAAGCACATTAGGCCTGTCATTTTATTTAGAAAATTGAATTATCTACATGGAAATCAGTTATTCAAATTAACCACAATTAGCTGTATATATCAATATGTGCTAATAATTGTTGTTGTGTTATTTGTAATAACTAATTGCACTAATTTAATTTGTTTACATTCATGTATTCATGCCAGGTACATTTATGCAAAGTGACTTGCTTTTGATCAGTTCATTAGCTTGGAAACTGAACTCATGACCTTAGTGTTGCTAACGCCATGCTCTACAATATACTTACTGAAATACACACTTTCTCTTATGCATTCACATAAACTTTAACCCTCAATTAATTGATTGTTAAAAATAGATGTCCACTTGCACACATTATTTTGAAGGTTTGAAACCTCTTTATGTGTTTTTGCCTTGCCTTTTCTCCACTTTCTACATCACTTGGTGACCAGAGGTTCTGTTCTCATGTGTTCTATTTTTAGTTTCTTTTCTATGTCTATATGAAAAAGGGGAATAAAACTAAAGTGCAAGAGAAAAGAAAGCAACAAACTTCTGCATGATGAGCTCCAAGCTTTCATCTTATTCAGTCTGAGATACATAAAAAGAAAGAAAGTAAGGGAGAATCTAGGAAATGGGAGTTTTTTTTAATGTCACAGTGGAATTGAATGACTCATGTGACACAGAGCGGCTTTACAAACAACATGTGAACATTCACACACAAGTCTGACCTTCGTGCTGAAGAGATGCTTCCATCTCAGTATGTGTCTGCATTTGTAAGAAGTGACCCCAAAAACTATTTGGCCATTTAATCACACTTAAAATTGTGAATTATATTTTATAAATAATTTCTTCATTTTTAATATTTTTTTTTTTTTAAGATTGTAGTGGAATTTTTAGTCTAATGCAATGATAATTCAGACTTTTTGGAGTCTCTTAAATGTGCAAATCTACATTTTCAGTGTTATTTGAGTATATTTTGTGCGTTTTTGAGTGCACAGGAAGGGTTTGAGATGAGAAGTACCATGACATTAAATCATACGCATATCTTCTCAGCACACACACACACAAATGCGCTGTGTAACAGGCACGGAACAACCTCTGCTTCTCCCTCAGTGGTCTTCAGCAAAATAAATGTCCCAGAAAGTTTTTTTTTTCCAACCCCCTGGGTTGTGATTTATGTCGGTGAGTTCAATGTGCACGATGTGGACCGTGCCCTTCGCAATGGATCATTTCATAGCAATCTTTCACAAATGGAAAGATTGCATCACTTTGCCGTGCTATAGCACTGACTGAAATAAAAATGTTTTATTATATTAAGTAAAAAGTTGGCATCAGATGTGGCTGTATTTGTTCTAATACAATGCAAGGTTTTGGTTTCCAATCCAAGCTAAAACGGGTGGGATTTTCATATCTGTCACTGATTTGCTTCACATGTTTTTCAGCACCTGTATCAAATATACTTTTCTTGTTCTTCCTTGAGCTGCAAGATCTTACAGTCAGGATTTTTTTTATCATACTTTTTCACAGAAGATATCAACGATACTGACACAGCTGATGAGACCAAACACAGATTGTGAGATGCGGGATCTAACTCCAGAATCTCTAAACAGTAATCAGTCTATTCTCATTAGAGACAACCTCTGCTTTCTGTCTGCCTCACCTCAGTGTATCGACTCATGTGTCATTCATTCGCTCACAGATCCTGAGGGCTAGGTGCTAATTTCAGCCGCTTTGGAAAGAGTTGCACAGAAAAATTAAGATCGTCACATGCGAGGAACTGTCATTTTAAAGACTATTGCCGCTTTTTCTAGATCACGAAATTTACTTTGCACTTCAACTCTGCTTTTTTTAACAGCTTATACGATACGCTTCCCTTATTATCTTTGTTTTTATCTTCTGTCTGTTTTCTCCTTAGTGGATGTAATTTTTTAACATAAATCTTTCAAAGACCCTAATGTGTTTATCATCAGGCCAATCCTTAGTAGCATTAGAACCTTACTACACCAGTTCTTCCTGAAAATGAGCATATTTGTTTGTAAGAAGTGTTCATGCAAGAGTGGGAGGATACAATTTGTTTTATGCAGTGATTCTCAGCCTTTTTTGACTTGCAAACTCCTCTTTATCTAACACAGTATTCGAAGCCCCCTCACATGGGCCTCAAATGACAAAGGAATAGCTCATGCAAAAATGCAAATTTGCTGAAAATTTTGCAGTACATCGCTTGCTCACGAGTGAATACTCTGTAGTGAATGGGTGCCGTCAGAATGAGAGCCCAAACATCTGATAAAAACATCACAATAATCCACAAGTAATCCACACGACTCCAGTCTATCAGTTAACATCTTCTGAAGTGAAAAACACTTTTGCTTCTGGCTTCAGGAGTCAATAATCCATAATAGCACTTCTTACAGTAGTCCTATAACATTAAAATCCACTGACAAATGTTTATTTTGAACAGTTTTTGCTTGTAAATGGTGCTTGATCTGTTCATATTTCTCTCCTGATTCAGACAAGAGGACTTTATCACTGGAGAGAGCAATGTTATGGAGAGAGAACTCGTATTTTAGCTGGATCGAGTTAAAAATGTGCTAATGATGGATTTGTTTATTATAAACTTGCAGCTTTTCACTTGATAAGATGTTAATTGTTGGATTAGAGTCGTGTGGATTGTTGTGATGTTTTTGTTGTGTGGACTCTCATTCTGATGGCACCCATTCACTACATTCACTTAAAAAGCAATGTACTGTATTTAGCCAAAATAATACTTGAGTGGAGGTAGAAATGTTTTCTTGTGTGATTGTACTTAAAAAAACATTTATTTCTTCTTTCTTTTTTTCTTTTTGTTTTTAATGGACAAAATCAGGAGTCAATTGATACACGTCCCATTAAAATAACTTTGATATTTGATTGTCATTTTAGACATACATCTGGTTTTAGATTGATCACCTACTGTTTTCTTATTTGAACTTCTTCAAAAATGTTTTACAGTTAAATTATATCACTTTAGGTCAAAGTCTTTTCTTTGCAAGAATTAATCTGTAACAACTCACATAAAATCTAAATTAATGTGACAGGTTAGCTCAGTAAGATGAGAAGAATATTAATAGATTTATGTTATGATCACCAGTGAAATGTGTACTTTGTTATTTGAAGGTCTAAGTTAGCTTGTCCATCAACTGAATTGAACAAATGAACATGTATTTTTTTCAATAAAATAAATTAACTAAACTAATAATGCATTTTTGAAGCGCCTCAAGTAGTTAATTTATGACTCCTTCTACAGGAAAACCCAGCGGTCTTTACTCTGTCCTCATTATGGTTCCATTCACTGCTCAGCTGTCCAGCAGAGCTGATGTCCTTTTTTTTTTTCTTTGTGCGTCTGTGAATAATTCTTGTCATGCAGGTGAAAAGATGAAAAACTAGCACAGCCACCCAAAAGCATCCTTTTCCCATATCCTGTGCTGTCCATCCTGGTGGCGATGAGCTCTGAAGATGCTCTCAGAAACAAATCTCCGTCTTTCAGAACTTAGACGCATGAACTCTATTCGGATGGTAACTGTTTCACATGTGGATGTGGTGTAATTTCAGTATTTACGGAATCTAGTCTGTGATTTTATTGTCTGAATTGGAAGTGTCTGTTTTTCTCCAATCATTCAAGAGAAATTGGTCTTCTGTGGATTACCTACTGTTTTTCTGACAACAGCAGGGTCATGTGGTAATTTGTTTTCTGACCAAATCATTATCCCAGTTTATCATGAAGGCATTGGACCAAAATGTTTTTTGAAAATCTTTGAAAGTGCTGTAAAACACATTTGCTGGTAATGAGCATTTGGGTATTTGGAGCAAAGGGCATTTTTTGTAGAGAACAGAGACTGGAAGTAACTTCAGTAACATGCAAAACACATTCATTCCACTGATAGTGTTTACAATGGAAAAGCAGAACAATGAAATGGGATATTGTGTTGTGTGTGCACTGCTCCTAACCAGTCTGAAGTTAGATATGATTGATCAAAGTCATATTAGCTAACAAAGGCTTTATTGTCTGTCACAGTTTTTTTTTAAACGGCTATCATATTCAAAATAGAGAGCAAGGAGTGCCACTTAAAATGCATTTATCTAGTTATTAATAATAAAAAAAAAGTTCAAAGTTTCAAGTTGCATTAAAGCATTAAAATGTCAAAGCATTAATATTGTATATTGCATTAAATCATTAAAATATTAAATTAATTTTCCCATTTCCCACTAACCCACTTTAAAAGCAAATATTACTTCTTCTTTTTTTATATAATGGGCAAGCACAGTTGGAGGATATTAAAGTAAATTCTTTATAAAAATGCCAATTAGCAAGTATGTCTTTTTTTATCAATTTGAAAATATATTTTTATTGTTGATATAATACATCAGTTGTTGACTTTTTTAAGTAGCACTCTTAAGACTTTCATATTTAAGGAGTGAATTCTGAGAAAATGCCGCTGTCACATCCATAAATAACTGTTGTGTATGTAGTTCTTAGAAGAACCTTGACAACCATATGTAGCTGTAGCGTGTACATGTCATTGCCTATAAGAATAAAGTTGCATAACAGCTCCCTCATCCCCCTGTGAATTACCGTCCGAACACAAAGTTTTCTCTCAGGATGTCCTTCTCCCTATCTATCACGTGTCTCAACTTTCTTCTTGGTTCTCATTTTTCTTCTTTTATCCATCTCTATTGTGCCTTCCCACCGTTACAGTTTTTTTTTCTTCCATCTATCCTCTTCTTCTCAGCGTCTTAATGGCTCTCCTTCGCTTTCTAGAGAGAATGCCCAGTCTGACAGCATTCGAGGTTAAACCACAGATTTAGAGACTCCATCTGGAGCTTCCACAAAAGCTCCTTTAAAACACACACACACACACACACACACACACACACACACAGTCACATACGTGTGCCAAGGGGCGACGCAGAGGACAACATGCACTTCATTTGTGGTGAGAACATTCGTATAGCGAAAAGGCAAAAAGCACAAACACAACTTTGGATTTTCTTTGTTATGCTTCATGGCTTCTTTCAAAAGTGTGCAATTTCTGCTACTGTGTGTTTTTTTTAATCACACCACTGTCTCACAGATGAAGCATGAACGTGCCGCGTAAAGTCATACGAATAATTTCCAGTTTGTGTTTATTTTATTTATTTATTTTTAATTTTTTTTTAGCTCCAGTCATTTAATGTACATCTGCGGATTATTTAAAACAAAACAAGATGAATTTAAGTTGATTGCTCTCTAGGGAGATTGTCACGGTAGCTAATGGTGGGAACCAAAAATAAAGGACAGCAGATCAAATTTCATGTTTCATAAGACAAATTTCATCTTTGGTTAATGTTCAATGGGTAGAGGGCTAATATTGTTTGCCATGTGAAAGGAAGTCATAAAGTGATTCACTAAATGTAATGTTAAATGGTATTACCAATGGTGAAATGTGTGGAAGAATATATGGTCAATATTGGTAGATATTAGATCAGAAAAACAAGTGTGTGCTAAATTAATAAATGTAAATGTAAAGCTGAATTTTCACGAGCCGTTACTATTACTAAATTATTAATAATGGTTCTTACTATTATCAGTGTTGAAAACAGTTTTCATTTGAAAATGTTCATTTGATAGAATGACAAATTACAGAGTTTTGTTTGTCGTGTTTGGACAAATGGTACATAAATGTTTGTGATTTGTGTAAAACCTTTTTTCAGATATTTTAAAGTATTGGTTGGTTGTAATAACTATTGTGAAAACATTAGAGAGTTTTGTGCACATTGTTTTGATAAAATGAATTGCGTGATTTGTAATTTGTATGAAATGAATGAAAATGTACAATCTGTTTAGGACAATTATAAAGTGTTCAGATCACTGTGTTAACTGTTTTGAGAACAGTGACCTGAGTTTGGAGAAATGTGTCAAATCGATTGAGAAAAACTGCAATATTGTATGTTTCCTCCTAAAGCATCAATGACTGAGTCCCTGGTTTATGCTGCTGACAAAAATCTTCCAGGTCCTGTCAGTCTTTGGTTTCCCAGCATGCTGTGCATGCTTGAGTTCTTCCCCACGGTGCCTTAATGATGTTGAGATCCAGTTTTGACACTCAGTCTATCACAAACGGCTACAAGCAGTCAGTGATGCTCGAGGAGGCAATGCAATAGTGTAAACTTTTGAAAATCGTGAGAATCATTTGTGAAAAATTAAGTTATTTTGTCCTTGGGAATATCTGTTATCTTCTTCAGGGCAAATTTCTAAATTTAAACTCTTTCATTTATTTTATCCCATCTCATAGAATCTGTGAGGAGTATGCAAACTCATGAGCTGCACACTCATACATTTTTGGAAGAATTCTGTGAGAAATGTTTGAGTTCATATTGAAACATATAATTTTGATTGGCAAATCTCAGAACAGTGTGAAATGTAAACATTCTAAAACCAATTCTAAAATATATTAAACATACAAGAAGTGGAAAACACTTTGCTCTCCATTTAATCTCATTTAACATCATTACAGATTGGCTGAGTTTGTGTGATGTAGGGAAACCATCAATGCCACATCACTTTACAGTAGTATTAAACAATATAATACTTTTATTCGGCAAGGATGCATTAATTGATCAAAAGTGACAGTAAAGACTTTTACATCGTTACAAAAGCTTTCTATTTCAAACAAGTGTTATTATTTTGAACTTTTTATCAGAGAATCCTGAAAAAATCTGTATATATCATGGTTAAAATATTAAGCAGCACAGCTGTTTTCAACATTGATAATAAATGAAATGTAGAAATGTTTTTTGATCATCAAATCAGCATATTATAATTATTTCTGAAGGATCATGTGCCACTGAAGACTGGAGTAATGATGCTGCAAATTCAGCTTTCACAATATTTAATTCACAATATTACTGTTTTTTTTTTTACTGTATTTGTGATCAAAGAAATGCAGACTTGGTGAGCATTAGAAAATTAAAAAACTAGCCCTAAACTTTTGAATGGTATCGTATAAGACATGTCAGTAAATTGAAGTAGAAAAGATTTGGCTTTAAAATTCATCAGTCAAACAAACTGTTGATAAATTAATCAATAATCAAAATAGCTTTTAGCTCCAGCCAGCCTTGAGCTATTTAAGAAATCCAATCTGTGATCGTTTTCTTTGCTGTGGGCAGACGTACCACAGTACAAACAGCACGTTTGCTCTATTAACGGTGTTTGAACTTGTTAGCATGCAGGTTAGTGTTGGTTTGTAATGGTGGCACTCAATCATGAGATCTATTATAGGCTCTGTGGAGAGTGTCAGGTACATTTTATAAATGACTGCATGGAGTTTATCAATAAACTGCAGCAGTACTAGCTCTAGCATTCAGGTGTGGGAAAGGCTTCTGTCTGGGCTAGTGATGATGGTGACCTGTAGATTGGCAAGGGAAGACTTCTAGATGAGCTAGTAATGATAACAGATGATCTGCGGTGCAGAGTGTCCGGATGGACGGCAGTAAAGCCCCAGCTTTTTAAGACAGCTGAGCGGAGAACAGGACTGTCAGCAAACCTCAAAGTGGAATTTATTACACCACCAGCCGATGACCTTGAGGAAAGTTTACCAATATTTCAGCGCAAACAGACAAGAGTGTGTGTTCGTATGTTAGAAGAAAGTCTTCAGTTAGTTCCCCCTCATTTAAACGTTCACTGTGAGCAGGGAAAAAACAGCTTCCCTCAGCACTTACAGCAGTTCTCAGAGGTAATTATAACAACTGCTGTTGTCTCTTCCTTTTTCTTCTTCATTCTTTTTTTGCAGGCATCATGCCATGTGTCTCCAGCTGGGTTGGAGTTCTGCCACTAGTTTAATAACACGCTTGTTCATAAACTTCACTTCCAGGTCCAAGAGTGCTGTCTGAGAAATGTGGAAGATGTACGCTGTCACTGATATCTAAGACAGACACATTTTGTGATGTGATGTAGGTGTGTGATTGATAGTGAGAGGTTGCATGGAAAACAGCAGTCTCCTTTTCCTTTGGAACGAAACAGTTTGATGTACAGTGTAGACATTCTCAATGCAAAGCCACATGGACAGTGATGAAAACCAAGGTGCAAAACCAGGTCATTCAGGAGTCCCTTGACTGTATGATACATTACTCTACTGCCACACAACTGAAAAGTGGCAGCTTTCTAATTGTTATATATGGAAGCTACAATTATGTAATTGTTCAAAGGCGCATTTAAAAAAAACAAAAAAAACACTTGTATTATTCTGAGGGCTTAATGTAGGTTTTTAAGAGTTTTTCCATTGTTTTAATTTTAGTTTTATTATAACATTTTAATACCATGCATATTTTTTATTTATTTTTATTTTTTTACTTAAAGATTTTTTTACTTAACGAAACCAAACCAGTGTAGTTGACAACTAAAGCTTAATGCTACAGAAATAAAAGAAAGAAAAAAAAAATGGGAAGAGTTTTTTCAGTTTGTTTATTTTCATATAAAATATGACATGCAGTTGCTTCAAACAGTGAAACTATTCAAACATAATTTGGTCACACTTTATATTAGGTGGCCTTAACATCTATGTACTTACATCAAAAAAGAAGTAAAATATACTTATTGTGGTCATACTATATTTCAAAACCCTTTTGCTGCTATTGAGGTGTGATACGGGTAAGGTTAGTGACAGGTTTGGTGGTATGGGTAGGTTTAAGGGTGGGTTAAGGTGTAAGGGATGGGTCAACAGTGTAATTATAAATGTAATTACATAAATTAATTACAGATGTAATTGCATATAGGTATTTTTAAATATAAAAGTACGTATGTACACAATAAGTGCATTGTATCAAATGATTAATTTCAATGAAGGTACATAGTAGTTAAGGCCACCTAATATAAAGTGGGACCTATCGTTTAGTGTAAATTGTGATAATCATAATAATCACAATTACAATTTCAAGGGAATAATCGTCAATTATGATTTTTGTCATGATTGTGCAGCCCTGTTATGAGGTAAATTTGGGTGGTGCCTGACAGAATTTGAAACTGTTACTGTATTTTTTAAAATATGTTTTTAGAGATAACCTTTAAGTTTTTTTATTTTTATTTTATTATTTTACTTTATTTGCATTTTACGAGGCGATTTATTATTGTGATATCCTCTATTTCAGATAATTTCCTGAAGTGAAGGCGGTTCTTGGCCAGAATACATTGACCAATTACATTTATTAATTAGCCATACATATTATTTTCCAAAGCACCTTACATTGCAATTACAGTATACATTTCATCAGTGTAAGCATTTTCTGGGAATCAAACCCCATGACCTTGAGTATGATAGCACCATGATTTTACATTATGAAACATATTTGGTGTCACTTACTCAGCGGTCTGGCTACACAAGATTATCATGGTATCTACATCAGAACCGTGAGCACATTAACATATGTCCGCTCTGATGAATGATAGTGATGAATAATGGATGTGAACTGTGTTGGTACACAGAGATTAGCCAATCACAATAGAGGTCATTTACATATAGAAGTCTTGAAGGAGTAAGAGCAGCACAAACAGCCTTTTTAAGTCTGAGAGAGGGTGAAAAATGTTTGTGAAAAGCTTAACTATGACTGTTTTTAGTGCTAGAAACCTTGACTAACATTATTAGTGCATCTCAGCAGAAAAAAAACAAACAAACATGCGTTTGTGTGCAGGTGTTTGAACTATGTGAGTATCTGTAAAGAAGGACCCAGGGGTTTAGTTCAGTAAAGCACTGCTGCCACATCCAATCTCTGCCCCTCCATCACCCAGAGCTGCCATCTAGCTCACACTATAGGGCATCAAAGACAAGAGACTCTCTTTCTCTCTCATTCTCTCGCCCCACACATAAACGTTTAGTCTCAGAGTATCTTGCACAATAAATGCATAGGAAAGAAGGGAAATAATGGGGTCCAAAATCTGAGACCGTATCTGGCATTCAAAATCAAACACTCTCACTAATAATTTCAGTAAATTTGTGACATTAATCATTTTAACTCTTTATTTTTTGGCTTGCCTTGAAGCTCAAGATGCTCATTGGATGACTCAAATAATAAAAGATGACATAATTCACTACAAATTTTTATGCAGATAGAATTTTGAAATGAAAAAAAAGTTGTATTAATGAATGTTAAATATCCTTTATTCACTAAACATTCATCATATGCTGTAATGATGAATTAGCAACAATTAAATATTTAAAACTGCAATTACACATTTGTTATTATTACTAATCACTAAATGTTCAAAATTTTACACTAAAATAATAATTCTATTTTATATAAGTCCCCAGTATATAACCTGCTATATTCTACCCTACTTCTACCACACAATTTAAAAGAAGTGCTATTTTTATCCCACAAAAAGATAAAAGCTTCTTCGCTTCCATCTGTATTTGACAAGGTCAAACATTATTAGGGTAGATTTGGTTGGTGCCTGACAGAATAGGAGACTGGGCACTGTAAACCCTTTGTGCCGTTTTTACTTTATCTTGACTTTTAAGCTTTTTCTCAATGTCCTCGCATTTAATGCTATTTCAAGTAATATATGAAGACATTTCAGTCCAAGTAAGTTCCAGTGAAGCTCCTTTAAAAAGTTTTCAGAGAGTCTTGATTGGATGGTAATACATTGGGATGCTGCAAGTGGAATTTTATTGGGTCAAATGTTGAATGCTGAACCTTGTACGGTTTATTATGATGGGCTGTTTTATGATTATGACGGCTGTGATTACTCTTCCATTACTCTCGCTTTCAATTACCGTAACTCGTAATGTTTCCCAGGATGCTTTTATTTCATTCTGATTTGTTTATTTTCATTGCTTCTTGAAGGCCCAGACAAGGACATCCTCTTAATCACAGGGTGTAAATACATGGGAGTATAATACAGTTTTTCAAAAATCCCCAAGTCATTCTGCTCTCACCTCCCTGATGATTTGACATCAGTAGTCATAAGGGACGACGCTTGATAAACGGAAGCCATTTGCCAGACAGGGACTGAAACTCCCCCCACCTGATGAGAAGCTTCAGTGTTGCTGCTGATTTATGATGTCACAGCACCATAAAGGGCACGCTGAAGCAGGAAGAGATTCATTAGGAAGCCTGTCCAGGTTTTTAGTGAAGTCCAGGAGAGGCGCTTGGAATACTGATGGGCCATCTGATCTGTGCTTGTCTTGTCCTTAAGATCTCACTCAAATGAAGCTTCCTAAAAGCAGCACACTGGGGGCGGCTACAAGCGATAGAGAGGCCGAAAGTAACAGCGATGACTGATTGAGAAAACATAGTAAATTAATAACTTAAAAAACATATATTACTAATCCAAGGACAACTATGCACACGGTTGCCAAAAGTGGCCTCATTTTCTATCTATCTATCTATCTATCTATCTATCTATCTATCTATCTATCTATCTATCTATCTATCTATCTATCTATCTATCTATCTATCTATCTATCTATCTATCTATCTATCTATCTGTTGATAAATTTATTCAATTGATTTAGATTCACTAAACAAGAAATCTGTAGCTACTTGACAATAATTTATTGGCAGAAAACCTTTTGCATTTGCAAATACACTCAAATTGGCAAAACAAATTACTTAGCACCATTACTAAAATTAATTCAGTTTTCCTCAATTGCTTTGACACATTTTTCAAATCAGTCTTAACATTCTCTAAACTGTAAGTGCAATTGTCACAGCTGTTTGCTGGAACATCAGAACGCTGTTGCATGTCTGCAAAATGTAGTAACTCAACCAAAACATTTAATTCATGCTTTAAAACCTAATTATTGTGTCAGTGACTTGACCAATGCCACCAAAATAAAAAGTGTTTTTGTCATCGTGTGAGCCACACTGGTCAAATTGTTCAGATGTTTTTACACAATGGAAATATTTATTATATGCACATTTCATTTAATTTATTTTTGTGTTATATGCAATTTCTTCTACTTTTTGTGTTGATAGACTGCTTTCTATGCTATACAAGAATGTCAGTTTTGTCTGTGTATCACACTGAGCATTTTAGATACATATTTCAACAGTAGGTAACATATATATTGAGGGAAAAGTCAACAATGTAGTTGTCACGAATCTGGACCATGCTCTTCCGTTTACTCGCCACCAGATGTCACTCACTCATAACACATTGGACTCACATTGGACGACATTCACAGCTGTTCACTATTTCGCCCACACCTGATCACCATTTCTCAATCAGTATCACTGTATTTAAGCCTGGGACTTCCTCTTGCTCAGGGCCGTGTACTGATCTGCGTTTAGTGCTCACTTAGCGCTAGCTGCTTTACCGTGCCATTCCGTGTTTCTGTTGTGTTCCTGTACTGTTAGCGTTTATCACTTTTCTAGCGATAGCAACTTTACAGAGCCATAGTCATTGTCTTAGCCTTAGTCTTGCCGTGTTTATCTTGCCGTGTCTGACCCTGCCCGTGTTTCCTGGAATAACCCTTCGCCTTGCCGTTTGGACTCTGTTTGCGCCCCGTTTGGATTATTGCTCTCGTCTCTGGATTATCTCTCTGCCTTGCCCCTTTGGATACTGTTCGCTGATCATCGACCCACGCTTGCTCCACGGATTGCTTTGTCTTGCCCTTGCCATACCTGTTTGCCACTGTCTGACCCTGCCTGTTTCTGACCATGTTTTATAATAAAGCCTTGCATATGGATCCGCATGTCTCACGTCTCGTCAGCCCCGTAACAGAATACTCGGCCACACAAGGATCCAGCGGCTTTTCAAAAGGACATTGGCCAGGTATGGATTGTGCACGACTGTTATTAACCCTCGAGCAGGGCTCGCGACCGCTCGAGAATTATATTCAGGAGTACTTAGACCTCGCCTATTTTTCTGATCTGCCGGACTATGCACTTATTGACTTTTTTTGTGAGGGCATTAATCAGCCGCTCCGGTCAAGGTTAATCCGCGAGGGTCCCCGTTCATCTCTCAGTCAATTTATGGACTATGCTTTACTGTGTGTGGGCTCTCCGTTCACTGTGGGTGTCGCGGAGGAACGCGACACCGCACTCACTCACAAAATGGCGGCAGCAACAGCACCCCTTCACGTCTCCGCCGTCAAGCCAGAGTCTGCTCACGTCAAGCCAGAGTCTGCTCACGTCAAGCCAGAGTCTGCTCACGTCAAGCCAGAGTCTGCTCACGTCAAGCCAGAGTCTGCTCACGTCATGCCTGCCAAGCCAGAGTCTGCTCACGTCACGTCATGCCTGCCAAGCCAGAGTCACACCACGTCTCAGTGCTCCAGCCAGAGTCACACCACGTCTCAGTGCTCCAGCCAGAGTCACGTCACGCCTCAGCTCCTCAGCCAGAGTCTCTTCACGCCTCCGCCGAACTACCAGAGGCTGTTACCACAGATTCAAGGTCAGTCCTTCGAGTGCTGATATCCAGTGTGATGGACCCACCACTGATGTCAGTGCGAGTAGCTGGCATTCCCAGGGCCTCAACCCTGGCTGTTACAGAGACTGTTCCCCTGACCTCAGTGCTTCCCGTTATGGCGGTTGCCATTTTGAGTGTGTGGGCTGCACACTGTGCTCCTGAGGCCTCTCCTGTCCACGAGTCTGCTCCAGTGCCTCCAGAGGTGGCGGCTTTCGCTGCAGAACCTCCCGAAGTGGTGGCACCCGTTCCTGACGTCACTGTCTACCCTGCCACGGCCACGGAGGCTGTTCCTGAACCCACGGTCTGCCTTGTCACGGCCACGGAGGCCGTTCCTGACCTCATGGTCTGCCCTGTCACGGCCATGGAGGCCGTTCCTGAACTTACGGTCTGCCCTGTCACGGCCACGGAGGCCGTTCTTGAACTCACTGTCTGCCCCGTCACGGCCATGGAGGCCGTTCCTGAACTCACTGTCTGCCCTGTCACGGCCATGGAGGCCGTTCCTGAACTCACTGTCTGCCCTGTCACGGCCATGGAGGCCGTTCCTGAACTCACTGTCTACCCTGTCACGGCCATGGAGGCCGTCCCTGAACTCACTGTCTGTCCTGTCACGGCCAAAGAGGCCGTCTGTGAGCTCGCGCCCTGTCCTGTCACGGCTAAAGAGGCCGTCTGTGAGCTCACGCCCTGTCCTGTCACGGCTAAAGAGGCCGTCTGTGAGCTCTCACCCTGTCCTGTCACGGCTAAAGAGGCCGTCTGTGAGCTCTCGCCCTGTCCTGTCACGGCTAAAGAGGCCGTCCGTGAGCTCTCGCCCTGTCCTGCCACAGCCATAGAGACCGTCCATGAACTCTCGACCTGCTCGGTCACGGCTCCTGTGACCATGAAGACTCTCCTGTATTGTCTGTCTCTGCTCTCCCTGTGTTGTCTGTCTCTGTTTCCCCCAGATCTCAGACTCTGCCATGGTTTCCTGCCCAGTCTGCTTCCTGGCGAGGGTCTTCTGCTCAGGTCTGGTGGTCCTCTGCCCCGCCATGGTGGTCTTCTGCTCGGGTCTGGTGGTCGTCTGCTCCGCTGTGGTGGTCTTCTACTCCGGTCTGGTGGGCTCCTGGTCCGTCTACTCCGCCCTGGTGGGCTTCTGCTCGGGTCTGGTGGTCGTCTGCTCCGCCGTGGTGGTCTTCTACTCCGGTCTGGTGGTCATCTACTCCGCCCTGGTGGAATCCTGGTCCGTCTGCTCCGCCCTGGTGGGCTCTTGCTCTGTCCTGGTCTCCGGTTCCGCCTGGGTGTCCTGCTCTGCCGGTTCTGCCTCAGTCCCCGGTCTTCCCACTTCCTCATGGACCTGGCCCTCCGTCCCTCCCCCTGTTCCGCCTCCGCTCCACCGCCCTCCTGGACTATATAAGAGCGTCTGGAAGCCACTCCTTGGGGGGGGGCTATGTCACGAATCTGGACCATGCTCTTCCGTTTACTCGCCACCAGATGTCACTCACTCATAACACATTGGACTCAGTTTCCCATAATCCTTTGCACTGACGACATTCACAGCTGTTCACTATTTCGCCCCCACACCTGATCACCATTTCTCAATCAGTATCACTGTATTTAAGCCTGGGACTTCCTCTTGCTCAGGGCCGTGTACTGATCTGCGTTTAGTGCTCACTTAGCGCTAGCTGCTTTACCGTGCCATTCCGTGTTTCTGTTGTGTTCCTGTACTGTTAGCGTTTATCACTTTTCTAGCGATAGCAACTTTACAGAGCCATAGTCATTGTCTTAGCCTTAGTCTTGCCGTGTTTATCTTGCCGTGTCTGACCCTGCCCGTGTTTCCTGGAATAACCCTTCGCCTTGCCGTTTGGACTCTGTTTGCGCCCCGTTTGGATTATTGCTCTCGTCTCTGGATTATCTTTCTGCCTTGCCCCTTTGGATACTGTTCGCTGATCATCGACCCACGCTTGCTCCACGGATTGCTTTGTCTTGCCCTTGCCATACCTGTTTGCCACTGTCTGACCCTGCCTGTTTCTGACCATGTTTTATAATAAAGCCTTGCATATGGATCCGCATGTCTCACGTCTCGTCAGCCCCGTAACAGTAGTACACAAAAAGGAAATTAAAATTTTTATTTATGCAGTACATTTATTTTTATAGAAATGTGTTACATGTAAATTGAAATTTCACCATTGTTTATTTATTTTTACACACTCTGTTGTCTTCCCCTTACACCAACAACACCACACATTCTTACAAACCTTCCTATTGCAAGCAACTGTGAATGTTCACAGTTTACACGTAACACAAATGTACTATGCAAATATAAATATAAATGTGTATTTATTAGGGCCGGGACTTTAACGCGTTAATTTAGATTAATTAATTACAGAAAAATAACGCGTAAAATTTTTTTAACGCATTTTAATCGCACTTATTTTGCACCGCGGAACGTTTCTCACTGGATGAGTTTCGGCGGACCGATTATACTGGAGCACCAACTAGCGTTCAGACAAAAACAAACCACAGTGAACATGGACAAAGAAGCTGATGAGACCGCTTTGGTTGGCCCTGTGGATGGGAAATTTAAAAATCCATATGAAAAAACTTACTTCTCACTGTTCTCAGGTCAAATATTTATATGCGATTAAAATGCGATTAATTTAGATTAATTAATTACAAAGCCTCTAATTAATTCGATTATTTTTTTTAATCGAGTCCCGGCCCTAGTATTTATATAGCACTGCTGCAGCTGCTGCTGTTAAGGGTTGTGATGTTCGTCCTCATTAAAAAAATGGTAGTGATTGTACTGGGCAAACTCTCTCTCTCTCTCTCTCTCTATATATATATATATATATATATACAGGTCCTTCTCAAAAAAGGAGTAAGTTGGCAAATGGTTCACCGTTAGGGCTGCAAATTGGGTGGAAAATATTTCCAGAATTTTTGGAAAATTTTTTGAGATAGGAATTTTGGGTTTTCATGAGCTGTATGCCAAAATCATCAATATTAAAACAATAAAAGGCTTGAACTACTTCAGTTGTGTTGTAATGAATCTAAAATATATGAAAGTCTAATGTTTATCAGTACATTACAGAAAATAATGAACTTTATCACAATATGCTAATTTTTTGAGAAGGACCTGTATATGCTTCCAAACTTGATTGATTGGCAAGATTGTAATCCCCATTTCAGTACAATGGATGGGCAGGGGATGCAAGTAGGGATGCATAGGGGCAGAAATTAAATTTTTTCCAGTGAATTTGTGAAACTTTCTAAAGGTTTCTAAAAAATAAATCACAAAATTTTCCAAAAATTCTGGAAATATTTTCCACCCAATTTGCAGCCCTAACGGTGAACCATTTGCCAACTTAGCAGACATTACAACCATTGTCTGATTGAATTTCTGGAATATTTCTGGAATATACACGTGTCTGATAGATTTTGATAAATGAATGGATCATTTTGCATTCGGTGGCTCACATGATAAAAGGACGTTTAGAAGTTGTGAAGAGTTTGACAGTTTCACTGAGGCTCAACTCATCAGTTTTGATCATCAAGCCATGTGCATTTAGTTAGTGTGCAAATTTTAGACAATTGCCAACTTAGCAAACATTACAACCATTCCATCTCAGATATTTATGAAATGTACACACATGCCTCACAGTTGACAGTCTGATAATTACTGTAAGTGGAGGATTTTGCATGTGATGAATTGTATGTACTGTTCAAACACATGCAATTTGCTTAGATCAATAGAAATTCAAATCTGATATGAATAAGAAATTAATCATTCAGACATCTAAACTTATCGACCTAGTCTCATGGCATTTACGTACCTCGGTGCACTTTTTAGCGAGACATGAAATATGTACCAATAAATACATATTACTGCAGTTTCTGTTTCCTAAAGAAACAAACACTAGAGGCAGTAAAACTCCGACACCTTTTACTCCTTTTCACACACATTTACAGTGTTTTGAATAATAAAGCGTATTTTTCGCACAATTAATTTAAGAATATTTCAAAACAATATTAATATGCTGGGAGATTTGAAAACTGATGCTTTTGAATGTTAGCATCGCGCATATCCAGCCTCGTAGATTTTGGGTTTTCATAGATGGAAAGTTTGTTCGGTAGCTCACGGAGTACAGAGCCGTACTTAGAAGGCGAGGAGCTCTGGTTTGAATCCCATGTAACTACGGATCGTCAAATCTGCACAAAAGGAAGTTGAAATGGCATGGTTGCATCAACAAATACGTTTTTATACCAATTTTGCATTTGTTAACACTATCGGGTAGGTTTAGGGTTGGGTTTGGTGTAGGACATATTTCCAACACGATAGAGCATTAACTTTTAGGGAAAGACCCCGGATATTTGAATTCTGAACCGCCGCAGTACGTACCTGTAGCAACATAATAAAAACACAGCAATACGTACCTATATCAACATAATAAAAACGTGCCAGGGTTCAGGGTTCGTGTTTTAGCGCCACTCAGTGGACATTTCTCTTTGAAACTGCGGCGAAACGTGCAGTAAGGTACGTAAAACGGTGTCGCACAGAAAGTGCACAGAGGTACATATTTTGAAAAACAAACAAACAAATCTCTCATTGAAGAATTGAGCCAAAGCAATTGAGACAAACTGTAACTCAATAAATAGCTCCTTTTCCAAACCTAAAGACTAGAAGTGCAGTCTGTTGCTTTGCAAAATTTCATGGATGAAATCCAGTTATTTCAACAGAAATCTGTGCAATCTGCAATTTCAAAGAAGGGCTTTTTGCTAATGTGACTGTGCCTAATGATTTTGGATATCAAAAATCCCATTCTTCCATGCTCTACAGAAAGTTGAACCGCAACAAGTAAATTGACTAAACTGATGTGTGACCAAACCTGTAACTGCCGTATTCAGAGACTTACCAAAGGCAAGTTGCCACATCTTGTTTTGTAGATTAATGAGCACATTACTCATTTCCACAATCCTAATTACAGTCCTTCTGCAGTATGTTATTTTTCCTTTGTGTGTGTTCATGTTTCTTAATTTGCCCTGAGTTTAGTGTAATTAGGTGGCTTCTATGAGCAGCCAGGCATCTGTAAGCTGCTGGTTGAGTATTATAACCTGTTTTAATTACCCAGATGATTTTGTATGTATGTGATTTTCAGCATCACATACACCAGGGTCAAGTTCTAAAGTTTAAAGGACGAAGTCGCAGAGAATGAAACGAGGACTCATCCTGTGGTGTTTACTCCACAGTCGATAGCTCTTTAAAGCTTAAAGACATCAGTGATGAACATTGATGACACAGATTTGCTCCACACCCATATTAGTCCTCATTATCGGCACACATCCTGTCTATGAAAGGCCATTACCGAGCCAAAAAAGAAGGCATCTGTGGGTGGAAGCTCTTAAAGGGAAGCAAGTTATGTAGGGAGGCACGGAGCAGCCCCAACGAGAGCGCTCTCCATTGCACTTCAGCTGCTCGGTGCCTTGAACGCAAATAACAGGCCACTCTAGATGGTGTTCAATGCACAAAGCTCCTTAATATAGACTTCCAAGCAGCTGTTTCAGAAAACGCCACGGCAATTCTTTTAACCAAATGTCCGGTGCGAGAGGCTGAAATATGATTAGTGTTAGAACGGGGTGCCTCTAGGTAACACAAATAAGCTTAGTGATGCCACTAGATTTCCTAGAAACTGTCGAGTTGGAGAAAAAAGGGACTTAGGAATAGGTTTGGAGTCTCAGCTTTTCACCTTGCAGTATTCTTAAGGGCTTTATAAATAGACCTCTAAAAGTGCCCAGCTTTGTAAATCATTAGTTCTGTGCAGTCTCTGTAGATGAACATACTCATTTTTCAATATCATTCATGTCTATGGGAACCTTAAACAGGCATAATGTTGTATTATGTATTCACTCTCCTCACAGCTCCTAGCATACATTTAACTGCCTTTCTGGCTGTTTTAAGACGAGCCCACATATATCATTCCCTAAATGATGCTTGTGAAAGCAAAAGCTCAATGAATTATTTTTGACAGGCCAGCACAAAGTCAATAGCCCTTATTAATTACGACTGATATAATGTATGGCAAGAATAATACATTGGGACTTGGGGGAAAACAGCATAAGCCTATTGCTCTTATTTAAGAGAGGGTTTGGCTTTGAGATGACTGCCAGGGTGGTGTACGGGGAAAAGCCATTTCTTTTTGAAAAGAAAAATGGCAATGCTTATTTCATTAACTGCTTTCAGCTGTCTTTTGCCAAATGAGTGAATCATTTCAGATTTCAGCAAAAAAAATTAACATATCAGAAATAGACTAAATTCCTTCAAAATATTTGTTTGATGATTCTTTTAATGAACACAGAGGTGGTATGAATGCAGTAAATTAATTAGTCCTTATTAAATTAAATATTGAATTATATTCACAGGTTCGGGGTCAGTGAGATTTTAACTTGAATACTTTTATTCAACAGGGATGCATTAAATTGATCGAAAGTAAAGTTGACAGTAAAGGCTTTTTTTGCTGTTCTTTTGAACTTTCTATTCATCAAAGAATCCTTAGGGGAAAAAAAAGTATTACAGTTTCCACAAAAATATTAAACAGCTCAACTGTTTTAGACACTGAGGATAAGAAATGTTTCTTGAGCACCAAATCAGCATCTCAGAATAATTTCTGAAGGATCATGTGACACTGAAGACTGGAATAATGTGGTTGAAAATTAGGAATAAATTTAAAATGAAATACATTTAAATTAAAAAACACTTATTTTAAATTGTAATAATATTTCTAAATATTGTTGTTTTAATGTATTTTTGATTAAATATATATTGCCATGGTGAGCATAAGAGACTTATTTCTTACCTTACCTCAAATATTTGAACAGTAGTGTTTACCAAAATGGAAACACTAATATATATATATATATATATATATATATATATATATATATATATATATATAGTAACATATTTCATTAATTTATTTTATTCAATTATTTATATTTATAGAATACCTAAATACTGATTTGTAAATGATATATTGATTCATTCATTTCGCAATTTGATTACAAAACTCAATTTATATGTTTTGACTTTTGACTTATTAACAGAACCAATTTATAAGTTCTTTGATTGGGGATCAGACTACATAGGTCATGCTGTGTGTCTACAGGTCACACCATATGAATTTTGATCAACTAAAATGAATCAGTTCATAAGAGTCATTTGTTCAGGAATCAGGCTACACTGGTTTCCCTGTATGATTTTGATTCACCAAAAAGAGCTGCAGATGCCCCCAACCATTTGTATTTTTTAATGGCAGTGATTCTTAATTATTCTTGTCGGTTCCCAACCCTAGGCAAAATCTAGAGTGAGAGCAAAGCATCTTGGGATTAGATAGTCCTCCAAAACTAAGCAGCCGATTCAACAGAAGAGCCCCTCATGGAGACAGACCTGCTCCACTTCAGTAAACACCTGACAACCACACCAATTTTTTTTTTTCTCTCTCTCTCTCGCCACCCTTTATCCCTCCATCTTCCTTTTATCTGTTTACTGGCCTTGAGTCTCTCTCCCAACCTTGCCCTTTCCCTCTCATTCTCACACCTGCGTGACTCGCTCTCCAATCTTGCCCTCTCACCACACTCTTTGACAGGGCACGGACAGGTTCACACTGCCTCCTGTAGCCTTACATATCATTAGGGCCGCTCTCGTCCACAGCCAGACTAGGGGGCAGTGACTCTGAAAGCCCTCTCCGAGCCGGGCTGCTTTCCTCTGGGCAGCCCCCCTGTCAGGCCTCCCTAATACCTTGTCCTGCTTGGGCAGTCAGAAGAAGACCTTCCCCATGTCTGGAGCCTGCCTACAAGGGTCGACCGGTGGCTCATGTTGATCCATCAGCGTGACAGCAGTGTGGTCGAAGAGAAAGAGGCAAAAGGAACAGAAAAGCAGGCAGTGATGATGATTGACAGGTGGAGACTATGCAGAGGTTTTTTTTTTTTCTTTTGCTCTGTGTTTTAAATTGAAGCCAGTTTCATTTTTGTTCAGTGAGAATTTAGTAATGGTTTATTGTGTTGTGCTTCATAATAGAGCTGCCAAAGTACAAACAGCGTTCCTTTGTCCCTTGTTCAAATGCCTGCTATCATAAAAAGTACACCCAGAAATTGTATATTTCATTCTTGCTGAACTGAATGAAATGAAATTGACTTAAATTAAATAACTGGCAGGAATTTGCAGACGTTTAGAGGCATTCAACTCCCATATTTCATTTTCTTTTTCAAATAAGTGTATCACTTTGTATTACGCACGGACTGAAATTACTGCCACACAACACATTAAAGAGATTCTGATTAATGGTTTCCCTTTTCCGGGTTGCTGGTCATGTTCGTAATTTCATTTAAGCCTGGGCTCATTCATTACTTTCGCTAACAATTTCTCTCTTTTTTTGTAGCAAACATTCACAACTTCTTTGAATTGGCCACTCTAGAAATTAAACAAAGTCAACCGAGCTTGTAAGTCATAAATTAAAATCTGTAATGGTTTTTTGCCAAAGACATTGCGCTGTATTTCACACTGCAGGCTGTCTGGGTTTTTCTCCTTCCACAAATTGCAGTGTGAAATTCTGCCTTGTGGCGTTTGCATATTGTCTGCTGTATGTAAACTAGCTATTAGCACTAAAATAACAGCCAGAAACATCTGGACTTGACTGCGACATCTGTCAGCATGTGTTGATTACTGACCAAAGCGTGCATTGCGTGCTGTATGTAAGTTATCGCATCTGAAGCATGTGCATGGGGATACAGCTTAAATTTGCTATGGAAATCCTATTTCTTTTGCCAAGACAGGCCAATAAATCTTGTAAACAGTGAAAATGGAGCCTGAAAAAAAACTATTTTCTCTGTATTTCCTCTCAATTGCTTCGACGAATCACTTAGATTGTTTTGCAATGACAAGGTGTCCCCTTCAAAGCCTTTTTTTTTTTTTTTCAGCCGTGTTTGTGTTTGGCAGTGCATGTGTGTGCATAGCCAGTCCTCCTAAATGAGTAATTTATTCCTTCTGATTCACAAGCAGGTCATTCATTGCTGCATCCTTGGTCAAAACAGAGCGCAGAAAGAGAGGAAAATAGCCTAATCAGAGCACAGAATGCTCTTTAGTTTAAAGGTCAAAGACTAACGATTGATTAAGCTATGATTTTAAAATACTGGGTGGACAAATTGTTCTAAGATGATATTATGAGGCTGCATTTGAATTGAGAAGGACTATATTTACATATTTTAAAGCAATACGAAGATTGGGTTGAATGCACTGTGTTCGTTTACACGTGAGCAGCTCATGATCCAGTGTTTTCAGTGTCTCAAAGTAATTCAGTATGCAGTAAAATTTTAAATCTCAATAGCAATTTGTTTCAGAAAAATTGCATAGATTCTTTTCCCCAAATCATGCAGCCATACTTTTTTCACCTCAAAGAAGCATAGCACTATTATTGTCTGTTAAAGGCAGCAGTAAACAAAATTTTATTTAAAATAATTTTTACATTTTGTAACCATCATTGTAGTTTTCCAGTAAATAAAGTGTTTAAATTGGTAATTTGTAAAACAAATTATGGATTAGATTCATGTTTGGTTTGTGAAGACTTTGTTTTGGCTAAAAATATATCCCAGAACAGTGACACGGTGCTATGTATAATGGGTTATACGTTCACTCTCACAGACAAAAATTTAGAGTGCCTATCTGTGTCTATTTTGGTTTATGTCCACTTCTTCATATCAGAGTGTCTCATCAGTCTCCATATTACTTTCTGTCTGAGGTGAAATCGATGTTTCTGCTGGAGGCTTTGCTATTGAGGTTATGATAGCATGCCACTGCCAGTGCTGTCTACCAGAAACAGCGAGAGAGATATCACATAGGATACAAGCAGTGCCTGCTCTGGAAATAACTTTGGCACTGCTTTTGTGATGCAATAGATTTTAGAGAAAAGAAGTAAAAAGTTTGAACTTTAGTTCAGTTCTCTAAAACAATAATCAGATGTCTGTCAGCTAAAGTTAGATGGTTATTACAATATTCATATTCACTTGTACTTTCAGTGTCATTTTGCATCAAAATAACTCTCACATATTACGTCTCCCACTCTCACATACTGTAAACCTGATTTCCATTTTTATGGTTTGGAAGGATATAGAAACATTTAACAATTAAAACAGAACATAATGTTTCTGTGCAAATTTTGTAGCTTTATAGCAGGTGAATAACCAAAAATGTTCTTTGGAGTCCAGAGTCCCTTTAAGGCAAGTCAGTTCACTCGTCTGTTATCTTGGTAATGCCTCTGGACAGCTATTTTTTATGCAGATAATAGTCATACAAGTGCATCTTCCCTATACTTGAATGGAGAAAGAATGAAATCTCTGTAATGTTTGTCAAGATTACATTTCAGTATGTTTCACATCAGCATTAAAATGTGACAGTGGAAATCATAAGTGCTTCTTTAACAGACCAGGTTAATGTGGGTGTGCTTTCTGCAGTAAAAATACAAATAAGATTTTTTTAATGTATTGCAGAGTTATATGTGACCCTGGACCACAAAACCAGTCTTAAGTGTCAATTTTTCATTATTTCACAATTTTCACAAAGTGTTTCCATCATCTAACACTCACTTTAGAGCTTAACTTGAGATCAACTTAAAATAATCTTTAAAACACTGATCATTTAATTGCACTGTTAAATAGAATCTTTAGCAGATGTAAAAATGAATATTTCATCATTTACTTTGTAATGTTTTGATCCATCTGTTGCATTCGTTTTTAGCTTGTTATATTTATTTTTAATTCATTTAGATACATACATCATCATCAAAGTACATCATTTTAATATCAGCTGTCAGTTATCATCCATACCATTGAAAATAATTATCAGCTTCTTGGTATCAGTTGGAATTGTAATATCGGTGCTTATGTGTACCTTTCTTCTTATAATACACACCTACACAAATGTCAGTGGGCCGTTACCCAAGGTTATTAAAACTGAAACGGAACAAAATAAAAAAATGAATGAAATAAAATAACATAGGAAATTGCAAAAAAAAAAAAAAAACGACATTTTGAAACTTGAGTCTTTACTCACGTGTGACTGAAATAAAATTAAAAAATTAATGATACTGATGAACTAAAAGAAAAAGAAAACTAAAATTAATTGAACAATAAAACTAACCAAAAAAGCCAAAATAATAATTTGAACTTAAAAGTTAAATAAAAATCAAAGCTCAATTAAAAGCCCAGAGATAATAACCTTGGTGACACCATTCCAAAATATGTAACATTTAGGTACTAATATGTACCTTTAATATGCAGCTGTTTTGACAGCTTTTGCACTTTTTTTTTCCTGAGTGTAGAGACCCACATGTTACTATTCCAGTTTGTTCTGACATCTTTTTTCTTTTCTGTGTCAGTTACAGACTGTCGTATCCTGGAGAATCTTCAGCGCTATGCCTCCCCTACATACCTACCCGTGAACTACCAGCTCCTCAACACAGAGTCCTCCTTCTTTCTTAAGGAGGCCACCCAGGACTTCATGCGCAACTCTAGCTTCCTCTCCAGAACGGAGCTGTTCTTCATCCACCAGGCCCGGAGACCTCCCATCATCAATGCCACGTATGGAACCTTTGCAGTGGAAGAGCCTATCCCTTTGGACCTCCTCCAGATGCCTGGCTCCTTTGTGGCTTCTTCAACCCTCTTCACATTCAACTGGAAAGTACAAACCTTTGTTCTCAACGAAAGGATTTACCTGAACAAACCCAAGGTTCAGGTCTTGTTCTACATCGTCGGGAGGGACTGGGACGACTACAGCACCGTGGACAAACTCCCTTGTGTACAGATGTTTGCCTTCCACGAAACCCAGGAGGTCCGTGGGAGCTGCAGATTGCGAGGGGACATGGGCGTTTGCGTCGCTGAGCTTGAGCCTCTTCCTGGGTGGTTTGCACCTCCTAGTGTTGTCCCCGGACGCCAGAGGGGTCCGGAAATGTCAGAAGGAACGCCTGTTGAGCTGTACTACAGCCTTCGGGCTGCAGAAGTAGGAGGTTGTCTTTCTGAGGAGTTAGGGGTTAAGAGCTCCGCTCACTCGGATCAGGAGGGATTGTTTGGGTCGCCAACCTCTACACCCATGAGGCGCATCGGGAGTGTAAGATTATTCCAGAATCCATCTGCACCGGAATTATCAGAGCAGCGTTTGGATGGGAATTTTGCAGTGTTGGTACCATCTGCGCCGGTTCGGCAAAGGGATACCGTGTCAGCATATGTTGCAGCTTCGCCGTACTCACCTGTGGAGATGTTCACTCTCAGGTAAGAGATCTTCAGATGCAAGATCTACAACCGCAAGCATCTATGCTGCGTTAGTAGATAACTATCCACATGAGACCTTTACCAGGGGACTTTATGGCTGTGTTACAAGACACTCTTAAAAATAAAGGTTTCAAGAGGAATTTTTCACAGGAGGACCAATTTGCTCATCCTTCAGTGGGTAGGGATGTAAGAATATTATCAAAATCGTGATATCGCTATAGCAAAACTGTCTCGATATTATCCCATGATGATATGATCTTCCGGGAAGGTCTTCCGGGTAAAAAGTGTAGTTTTTAAAATATATTTAAACCTCTTATTCTAACATAAAAGTTCTTTAAAGTTGTGTTTTGGGCCATTATGCTTTGGCATAGTATCTGTCAAATGAACTAAAACCCGAAAGCACAATATGGCTTAATCCCTTCATCAAGCGCACATTCAGGCGATCAGCTCGTGATCCGGTGTTTTCCGTTCTGTTCACAGTAAATGCAGTGAACTCATTTATTGCATGTGCTGTGAGTTTACCATGCATTTGGGAATGCAGTGGCCACCAACAATGGCCACCAGCCTTTTTTTCTTTTTTTTTGCGGCAGATCATTATAGAATTTCAAATTTGTAGTGAGACGCGTTTTGTAAGCCTATTTTCACTGAAGCTGGAGTTTTCCTTCAAAATAAGCTCTACTTCCATTTCCATCAAAATGAAAACTTAAAAGTGCAGTATGAATTGCTGACACCTAGCGCAGGGGTAGTCAACGTTGGTCCTGGAATGCCGCTGTTCTGCACATTTAGCTCCAACCCTAATCAAACACACCTGAACAAGCTAATGAAGGTGTTCAGAATTACTAGGGCTACAGGCAGGTGAGGTTTTTTTCAAGGTTGGAGCTAAACGCTGCTGGACATCGGCACTCCAGGACCGACGTTGCCTACCCCTGAACTAGTGGTTTAAATGCAGTCCAAATTCAAAATATATCTTGTGTAGAAATTAGGAAAAAAAGTATTGTAATTTCCCTTCTGTAGTTTAAAGCAGAAATAATATACCTATGAAATATTGTGCAATTGTTTTACAATATATGGCTATTACTGTGATTGTTGTTATCATTATTATAATATTCAATTTTTTTTTTTGGCTTCCTAAAATACCAGTGTGAATTTAATTTAGACTGAGACAGTATATACAAATAAAAAGAGGGTTGAGTCCCTTTTTTCTGACTTAAGTTTTCTTATTTAAAAACATGGGTTCTTAATTTTGAACTCTCAAAGTGCATTAGATAGAAGAATTTAACTATAAATATATAACATTTACAGTTTTTTCCAATTCTTCATTTGTCTTTTTTTTTTTTTTTTTAATATCGCAATAAATATTGTATTGTGGATTTGTATCACAATGTTATCATATTGTGAGATTTTGATATTGTTATAGTGTATATTTCTTTAAAAAAAAAATCTTAGCGTTACAAATGTTTTAATAATCTAAAGAACCTTTTGTGCAATGGATGTTCTGTGGATGTTCTTCGTGGAAACATAAAGAACCTTTATTTTTAAGAGTGTAGTGAAGGTTTCTGTAACGAATGGCACAGAAAGCTTCACTATTGACATTGCACCATTTTATCAGCAAATTTAAAAAACTATTTGCTTTGCAGCTTCACAGATGTATTAAAGCCATTTGCTTTGTTTTTTTTATCCTGTTATTTTAATTCGAACTAATCATATTCTGCCCAGTTATCAGTCTTCGCTCCTCTTGGATCTCCATATTTGGTAGCATATTTTCCTTGGCATAATTATTTGGCTTTTGAAATGGTTGTGATTAATTCTGGCTGGTGTGCCTGAGATGAATTGTCACTTCATGGTTCCTTTACTTAATTTAACTATGCTTTTTGTTTACCACTGCAGAGAGAAAGACTTCTTCATTTTCAGGTGAAAACATCCAGCCGCACTGGATCTGCGGGTACTAATTAGGATTTGCAGATGCGGCTAAGTGATTTGGGTAATTAACACACAATGCAAATGAGGATGCCATCAATTTGAATGCGCCTCCATTAGCTTAATGACTGCAAGCTCGTCCGATTGTAATCACATTGGGTGAGAACATTTATAAACCATATGAGACCCAACCTGACAAGGGGTCAAGCCAATTTGTCAACCTTGCATGTGCACACCAGCTAAGAGGCACTAGCAGAGATAAGAGTTGAAGAAAATCAGCGAGTGTATGAATGTCAGCTGGGGTTATTTGCTGACTCCTTGGCTAAACTTGTGGGAAATAGTGAAAGGGCAAATCAGAGATGGTTTTTTCAGGGTTGTAGTCATGCTGTAGTCATGTGGATGAATTTTTGTTTGGTTTGTCCAAAGATGTGCTTTGTGATTAGCAACCACTTTACTAAGATGAGCTGACAGAACGAGATCTGTTTTATGAGTGTGTGGTTACTATACTGTCATCATTGGAAAAATTATTCATGAATAAAATAATTTGTGGTTGTGTAGTTATGCAATATTCATGTTGAAAGGGCTGTATGACCGACAAAATCATGCTTTCATTTCCTCAAGCATAACATTATCATCTGATGAATTATTGATGTACAGCTTTAAATTAAATCAGTATTAAATAGTCTACAGAAGATCATTAAAGGAACTTGAAAGAAACAAATGAACTAATTCTGAGTATTAATGATCCATTAAATGTTTTCATGAGCTGCTGAGTATGAAAGTCTCAATTGACTTATCTGTAAGCCCCTCCCCTCAAACGCAGACTAGCCAATGGCAGTCGAGTATCAGTTGCACAGGGAGTGGAACTTGGACATCTTTAGGTTTCAGCGCCATAGAGAAACATTGGAGGATGGGAAGCTCACATCGGGTTTATGGGGTTTATGCTTCAAAAGTGGAAAAATGATGTGCCTGGGGTCCTTGTAACACTGATTCCAGGTCTCCTGAGAGGATGGGCAATATAATTTATTACATTTCCTGAATCCAAACAAAACAGAGCAAAATGTCCCTAGGTATTCAACCCCAATACAAATGAAGACTAAAACTTTAATTTTCTGGTTGTCATACACTCATTGTTACAATTTTCATCTGCTCAAGCAGAACGTTAATGTGTGCTTTAGCAAGGTATCTCTGACTAAAACTAGTCCATGCTAACGTACAAACCTAAATAGTGGACCGTTCTCGCGTCTTGTACAGTGTAGGTAAAAAAAACACAAACGAGGGTCTACATTTCAGTGCCTCTCCATAACAAACTGGTTAAATGTACATTAATTTAATCGTATCCTGCGATATATGAACAGTGTTGATCCTGCATGTTGTCATCCGTAATCGTGATGACCGACCATAATATGAGACTTCTCCCGCTTGCATTGAGATCTGTAAACCCTCTCTTCGAGTTACCCACCGTATTTATTTTTAAATATTTTATAAAACCCTCCATGGAATATTGAATTCCAATTTGGTGGCCTTCTGTGTCCAAAATTGCGCAAAAAACATTGTGGGAAAAGGTTTTCACACTGCAGCTGTCATTGTAAGACAGTGAGCAACTTGTCCGAGGGAGCAACAGTAACTAAGGGGGGCGGGGCTTACCGATAGGTCAATTCTCAACGGCCCTGGGCCATTTGCAGTAGCCCCTCACTGCAGAACAAAGATCCAGGGGGCGGGGTTGGATCCACATCTAGGGGGTGGAGATTGGTAGGTTTAGGGGTGGGGATGGGTGGGTTTAGGGATCAGGGGGTGGAGATTGGTAGGTTTAGGTAAATGTAAGGTGGGAGGAGTTGGATCTAGATCCAACCACACCCCATGGATCTTGTGTTCTGCAGTGAGGACCATCTCGTCAATTGAGCCATGACATCATGACGTCTCTTTTCATGTTTTTTTTTTTTTACAAGAGTGTGAAGAAAGAAGGAGGTTCGTATATATCTTCTGCTGGATAAAAATTTGACACAGACTTATTGAAGTCTGCTTGAATTGCCATAAATTGTATTCATGTAGCAAACCATAGAAAATATTTAGATTTTGTTATTTTGAGTTGCATATATGTTGCTGCTTAATCTACTTTACACTTATTTTCTAATTAGATTCAAATTGAGCATGTTTTCTAAAATTACATATTGCATATTGCTTTAGCAGGCATTCACTAAGATTGTATGATGAATTACTGTATGGCCATTATGTCTGGATGTTTTTTTTTTTTCTTTTCTACCTTTTTCACTGTATCTTTTTCTGGTTATTTATTTGATATTTTCTCAGCAGTTAAAAAAAAAAAGAACAAATGCATCCAAATCTGGTTATAATAATTATAACTTTAGGCTGTGTGGAAAGCGCCCCACAGATACTGTATTAAGTCGGGCCTGTGAAACATCCACCGCCTAACTCCAAAATAAGCAATCAGCCCGTCCCAGTGTAAACAATCTTATTCTAGCTGGAAGAGGGCTAATCTTCAGTAACTCCAAATCTACACACACATTTGTTTTTCTATCATAATGAGGACTTTATATTGACTTTGGATCCACAATGTAGGCAAAAACTGACCCACACACACTCACCGGTTGGATAAGGATACAAAAAGCAATTTTGTTGAAATGATTTTATTTCTCTTCTCATGCATAATCCTTTTAGTTCAGTGGAGGTGTCATTGTGTATTACTTGTTTTGATTCAAAAGGTATCCACTTTTAAAATAATTTTGCCAGAAATTCAACTCGGGTTGAAGCATTAGCTTTTAAAAAATGAAAGAATATAATCTACTACTGTTGCAGAGTGCAATGCACCAACTACTGTACATAATTAGTTGAAGCCTGCAACTGTAAAGCTTTGAATCTATGAGTCATACGGGTTTAGAAATGATGCTTTTATGTTGCTATTTTTGCCATTGTGCTAAATAGCTCTAAGGTGATTGCTGCATAGAATCATTATGGCTGTCAATGTGTGTTAGCTTTGGGCACGTGCAGAAGGGTGGGGGTTTGGGGGCTGAAGCCCCTGCCCTTTTTCAAAATTATTCAAAAGTGCCCCTCTCAGACAAATAGCAATGATATTGTAGTCAATAAAACAAAATGCATTTGAATTATAATTAACATGACAATATGTACAAAATGGTAACTCATCGCTCAAAAGTCGGAAAATTGCTGTTTATTTTATCTTTTTTCAAAAATAGCCTAATAAAAGCTAGTGTGTCGATTTAATTAAAAATCCATATATTATATATTTTAGAATATTACATAATCAATGCTTGTTTATCATGTATAATACACCAACCAATCATGATCTTGCGCAATAATAGTAATCAGTTTTCAATTCACTTATATTTATGTATGATGCACTGTTTACTATTTCATGAAACTATCATAGTGCCAAGTGCCACCTACAGGCCTATTATGGAAAGTGTAGGCCTGCGAAATGGTGTCGTGAAAGGACTTTATCATGTTACCATTTTTTATAAATATGCAGCATTATGAAAGTGTCTTATGCTCATCAAGCCTGCATTTATTTGATCAAAAATACAGAAAAAACTTTAATATTGTGAAATATTACAATTTGAATGAATGTTTATCTATTTTAATATACTTTAAAATATAATTTATTGATGCAAAGCTGAATTTTCAGCATCATTACTCCAGTCTTCAGTGCATGATCCTTCAGAAATCATTCTAATATACTGATTTATTATCAATATTGGAAACAGCTGTGCTGCTTTAAAAATATATTTATTTATTTAATTATTTAGAAACCCGTGATACTTTTTGGGGGTTCATTGATAGCTAAAAAATGAAAAGAACAGCATTTATTCAAAATAGAGATGTTTTCTAACAATATCAATCTTTACCATCACTGTTTCTATCAATTTAGCAAATATTTAGCAAACTAATATCATTAAAAAATAAATACTGACCTCAGGCTTTTCTACGTATATTGTTACAAAAGTTATATTTTGAATACATGCTGTGCTTTTTTTATTTTATTTTTTTTATTAATCAAAGAATCCTGAAAAAAGTATCACAGGTTGCCAACATTTATAATAAATCATAATGGCATAAAATGTATTTTAAAGTATATTAAATATTTGATCAAATAAATGCAGGCTTGATGACCATAAGTGACTTCTTGCAAAAATATAAAAAACTTTTGACCTATATTATTATTATTTATATTGCCCCTATTTTACATTTGAGCCCCTGCCCCTGAGGAACTCTCTGCACATCCTTCAGTTAGTTGTGGTTAGTTTACTATAACGTGATCAAATGTTAACCTCACCCATTAGGCCTTTATACTGCTGTTTTAAGATCAGTTTTTTCGTTTGTTTGTTGTTGTTTTTTCTCTCAACGTGATCAGCAAGAATGCATTAAATTCATCACACGTAACAGGAAAAAAATGTGTAATGTTACAAAAAAAAATTGTATTTCAAATTAATACTGTTCTTTTGAACTTTCTATTCATCAAATAATCCTGAAAAAAAATCAGTTAAACGATTTAAAAAAAATATTAAACAGCTGTTTTCAATATTGATAATAATAAGAAATGTTTCTTGCAAACCAACATATTAGAATAATTTTTGAAGGATCATATGAAACTGAATTAATGATCCAGAAAATTCAGCTTTGCCATCGCAGGAATGCATTTTAAAGTATATGAAAATAGAAACAGTTATTTTTTAAATGTAATATTTCACAATATTACTGTTTTTACTACATCTTTCAAATAAACACAGCCTTGGTGAGCATAAGAGACTAAAAATATATTTAAAAACACCAAACTTTTGAATTGTAGATTAAACGGAATATGGATATGGATGTCAGAATTACTTTTATAGGAATACATGTCTACTTTTAAATAGTACTTTTTTGTCTTCAGTGGGAGGGGGAAAAAATGCTTTTTGGCCTCATAAGAGTGTGTTTTAGAATCTATCAGTAAGAAAAAAATGGCCTGTGACCCTTATGGTGTAGAGTCAGACATGGAAATCCAACTTTCTTAGGTCACCAAGGACACTATATTGGTCATTCGGATTCCCACTATTAGGGTGACCATACGTGCCATTTTTCCCAGACACGTGCTTGCCAGGATTTGTTTTGGCTTTGTTTTCCTATTTCCTGAAGGTAATGATAGAAAAGTAGTTTAACCAATAAGATGAATTGTACATTATGGACCAGTCATGGTGTGTGAGAAGGTGGGATCTACGGTCAGAAGCGAGGCAAAAACCCATACATATTAAGTGTGTTCGACTTAAAGCGGCGCAGCTCAGACCGATCAGTGTTTGACATCAAAGTACGTCGAGAGCATTTTTAAAGCATAAGGAACCGTCTGTATGGTACTTTGATGTCTATACACCGATCGGTCTGCACGCGCAAACAAAGCCAAAACCAATATATTTTAGGAAATATAAAAATCCTGGGAAAAATGGCACGTATGGTCACCCTACCCACTATAACATTCAGTTCTTGAAACCTGTGCAAGCATCTTCCTCTCTGATAAAGGACAATAGATTTTCAAATTTCAAAGCCCCTTTAAGCAACTTATTATGCACCTTTCTGCACTTGAACTGAAGTAATAAAAGTTCAGTCACAGAGTCACAGCTGGTACTGACTCTGTATTCGAGTCTCTTGCAGTCTAATACAATCGTTTCTATCGAGGGACGTAGCATCCTATAGGTAGCATCTGTTTATGCTATATATCTCTCCAGTACTGAGGTCTTGGAGATGGCGATTATTTTTTCCCAAGGCATTGTTGAAACACAGCACACTTTGCAAGAATTTATTTCCCTCATCACAATCAATAGCTAAATCTTGCATAGCTCTATCTGTTATACACTTGTTCTGTTTGCAGGTAACTGGAGGATTGCATGTAAGTTGCTAAGTTGCTTTGATTTGCGTGTGTATCAGCAACATTTTCCAATTTCAGCTACAAGATGAAAGCAGCAACTCTTATTCCCCATGCTTCATACGCATGCTGTTTTTATTCTTATGGCTGACTGAAGGAAGTTCCTGACTTTTGCAAGAAAACTATTTAAATGAGCCGTTTGAATTTCTTGAAAATGCTTGTTTGCATCAGTTCCCTGCTCTAGATCTGGTGGTTTGCTCTAAGTTGTTTCTGTATAAACATTGCACTATAATCTGTCTTCTTTATCTGTGTCACCTGTGTCTGCTGAGGCAACTCCACTGGTATTTTACCCGATATATTTTTTTTTGTTCACTTAAGTATCATGAATTATACTATTTTAAAGCTTTAGTGTGAATTAGACATCATTTGAGTATTCATACAGTAAATGGCTGACATAAACAGAATCCATTTTTCATCCTCAAAAGCAGCATTTGTACTAGACTGAAATAGGTAGTCCTACCATAGTTATGAAAAGGGTAGAAATGCATGAATCTTTATGAGTAATCTAAACTCATCATTAAAGATGGGTGATATTAAGAGTCGACCGTACTGTCCATTGGATATTACTTACTGAGAGAGAGAGAAGGAATACAGACTAAATTACAGGAAAACTAGCCTGCTTGGCTGCTTCTGAGATGAACAAACAAGACCATGAATTATTGGACTAGAATTATGACCTTGTTCAGAATAACATTTACAATATATATGAATCAATGTAAGATTTTCTTATATCTTTTAAGGTCACTTTATGTATTTTAAGAGTAATTTTGCTGAGTTTCAATGACCACATTTGGACTTTATTTCAAAACTGTTGTCTTTACCTTGTAATCTTCACTTACATTTTCGTTCAGTGAGTAAAATTGATCAAGTTCTGTCCTCTTTTACTCACCATCATGTAGTTAAAACCCATTTGACTTTTCTTAATATCTTCTTCCTAAAAATTGTATAGATAGTTTTGTTCTTATACTGTGACTGAGAACTGAAGTTTCAAAGAGGACATAAAACTGCTGTAAAAGTATGGTCTATGCAGCCTGTTCCCTTTTGTGATCTCCAGAACAAAAATAACAGGTCTCAGGTCATGCATTTTACTTCTGGAGGTCCTGTGTAAGATGAATGGGAATGATAGCAAAGAGCTTTCTTCAGATATTATAGACCTCCTTGATTTAAACTGGTTTTGTAAACTGATCCAACTGGTTCATTGAAAAGTTCCAACTAAAAAGAATCTCACAAGACAGTAAATGTTTTTCCAAATTTCTGTGAACAATTCTTTCAAACCGAATTGGGCTTGATTGTGTTCCACAAAGATATTCAGAAATTCAGTGCGGCGTTCAGTGGCAGTCATCCAGAAGATTTATCCATTATACAATGATTTCTGAAAAGCTGTCCATCAATGAAGTTACAAAATCATGGCACCTCTGCAGGCATCATAAGTCAAGTGTGACTTAAGCATGAAATGTTAAAGTTAAAAGACTAAAATAGTATTTAATTGTAAAACATACTCCACTAATCTTTGTTTTATCTACAACTTTTAAAAAGTCTTCAGTATTCAGAGTTGGAAAAGTTAGCTTAATAGTTTTACTGGTTGAATATTTGTGACATGTTTTGCTATACTTTGGAAGTGAAAGAACTGGCAGGATGAATACTTTGTGTTTCTCAAACAGTTTTTGTTATTTTAATCATTCACCCCCCACTAAGAACAATCTAGAGAGCATTTGAATGCTGAACATTGGATTCAGAGGCTGTCAGCTGTGCATAATAGAAAAGAGCGAGGGAGATTTGTACTCGTATAGGTGAGTGTGTTTTTGTTTACAGCAAGCAAGTGTGAATACCAAAAGCAGAGCCTACTTAAATAGAATCAATTTGCCCCATCTTTAAAAGGCAGTGCATCAGTGGGCACATTATCTGTGATTCTGCCTCATTATACACACTGATGGACAGCAGTTAACTCCTGCAGTCACCTCACTCTCAGCTGGACCCGTCAGCAGCAGCACTCCACTAGCCAGCACACTGGCTGCGTTACAAATTACAAGAGCTACTTCATATCATTTGATGATTTTCTCTTTGTGTTTGGAACTTGACAAAAAAAGAGAGATGATTATTCATTACAAATGTCTAGCATCTGTGCAAAACAGATTCACAGTATGCAAGAACATTCAAAACAGACTTAAAACTAGTATTATGAAACTGATTGGTGTTGCTGAATGCTTAATACAGAATTCAAGTCATGCTAAAATGTATATGACTGCTATAGCTATGCCTCTGTAGTTGTAATAGCATGGCACTAAAAACACCAAAGTCATGGGTTTCTATTCAGGGTAAACATGCCATCAATACATTATGAGTGACTTTGGATAAAAGCATCTGCCAAATGCATAAATGTAAACATTAACAGATATATGCTGTAGCACAGGGAACACCTTGGGGTTGCAATTAGTCTGCTGGAAATTTTAGGGAGAGAGAAAAAAAGGTTGATATTAGGGCTGTCAGTTTAACTCGTTAACTTAATTACAGTAATTAATTATGAAAAAATAACATATTAATATTTTAACGCAGATAACACACTGGCCCCGCCAGTCATCTTACAGGACAACGATGTCATAAATGTAGTTATGCTCTAAAATTCAAGATATTGAGGCAGAAATGCTCCTGTATGAGTTTTTGTCTCATATTTACAGTATATGAGCAATCACACAAGTGCTGTTTTTGTCTCTAATATAACGAGTGCAAATGTGATTTTATACAAAAAGTTAATCTTAGTTAATATTGTGTTATATTTAAAACACAATATTGTCTATTTTGTACAGTTTTGCCAACAACAAAATGCCAGAAACGCATTAAATGATGGACTGGAGTTGCGTGGCTTACTTGTGGATAATTGTGATGTTTTTATCAGCTGTTTTGGACGCACCCATTCATCGCAGAGAACATTGTTACACTTTTATTTACGGTTTTATAAAAGCAATTAGCACTTAAAACTTAAGTATAATATATTTCAGCCAATAAATAGTGAGGATCACTTATTATTTAGTTTTATTATTATTATTATTATACATTTAAATATATTTAATGCATTTTTTTTAATTGGGCTCTTTTGTTATTTTGTTACAGCCTCGTTTAGAGTCGCTGAATGTTTGTTCTGTGACACAAGTAGAAAAGATGCTTGTCCTCAAACATAAGGAACTTGCCCTTCACGAAAACAACTGGACACCTTCTTAATAAAACAACTGCTGATTGGAAGCCCTTTGATCAGCTGCTACTCCTCTCCTCGACCAATCCTCTGACCTCTCATCAACATCTATTTCTTCTGCTTTCTGTTTTTCAGCTAATCGTAACTCAGAAACCCTCACTAATGCTTTCAAACTCCAGGACCATCTAATTAACAGACCGAGCAGAGCCAAACAGGCACCAGCTCAAGCACCTGCATATTTTGAAATATTCCTTAACACTGATGAATACTTGATTACGACTGGCTAGCAAGAGCTCATTATTTCTGTATACTGAGTGATGTTTAGTCACATCCAAGTTTCTTTGGAAATTTCGTTAACCGGTTTATACGGATAGTCTGGTTGATAGGTAATTGTAGCCAGAGCTAAGAAGTATCTTTGCGATGAAAGGCAGAAATAAGTTTCATGAAACTGATACGTTTCTCGTCAAACATCTGTGGAACATGAAGGATGATGTATGCTGTGGATACTTACAAAAAGATCCAGACACTATGGAGTCAGTTTGCTGCAGCTGTTGTGTATCGTAAGCCATACTCAAATCTTTTCAAAACATTGGTCTTTATCTATAGTTTGTCTTTATCTATAATCTGTTAAAGTAAATCCTATAACCCTCTTCCTCTCCTCTTTCCTAATGGATGTAGAAAATTAGAATAAATGTCTTTCTCTCACGGCTTCCCACAGATGTGATGTGACAAACTAGTTTGCCAAACATTGTAACATTGTCATTTCCTAGCAACTGAATAAGCCAAAACCAACAGATTAGCATCCCGCTGATGAGAAGATCTCATGAGTGTTTGTACTGCCTCTCCGCGCCATAGCCTCGCTTTTTCCCTCAGTGTATAACAGGAAGATTTAGCTCTGATTGGAGTATACTAAAGCTTTTCTCTTATCTGACTTATTATTTTGGGTGTTTGCCATAAATGAACATTTTGTTTACTGCATATCTGTTATGTCATACAGTATCAATCATTGGGTCATGCCACAGTGTGTTATGTTTTCAGTTGTGTACGGTGACTCCAGTACTAACTCATATCATATTATGCTGGCTCCATTTTTATAACCATTTATTAGCTTTAAATACCTTTTATGTCAATGATTTGCATAAATAATGTTTAATAATCTGCCTTTTATTAGGACCGAATATTCATGGCAGCATTTTCCTTATTTTTTGTTAAATCCAGTAAATGACTCTAAAGCATGTTGATGTAGCCCACATATTCAGGAGATTATAATTTCATTATTAGTGGGATCAACCAGTCTTCACTATTACCAATTAGTGTTTGAAGGCATAATTGGAAATGCAAATCATCATCATTATTATTATAATTTTTTACACACTGCATTAAATCCTGTTATATTTTTTTCCTGCTTGTGTGATGAATTCATAGTTACTAGATGATCAAGCATCAACATAATACTTTTAAGTAATATGTGCATGCATGCTCGTTCACACATGTATAAAGTATATGGATCAGTGACATTACACTTTTTGTCTGGATTAATTTATATAGAAATACATAAAAATTCCTAAATACATTGATTGAATATATATATATGTATATACCCTGCTGGTTGACAATCAGAAGAAAAAAAACACTTTTTCTACCGGGGCTCATGATAATTTAAATGGTATTGTTTCTTGACAGAAGAATTTACAATTGAATGCCTTTCACCAGTTGGACCTGGGTTTTGTGTATCTTGCTAACTGAAATCAATCTCCATTAGGCTTTACTCTTAATAACCTTATTTTTGGATTCAACCAGTTTTAGAAGCATTTGCCATGTCTGGCTAAGACTTTTATTTTTATATTGCCTTCCTTCCCCTCACGGATCTAATAACATGCTGCCATAGTTCTGGGTCAAGAGGTGAAGCAAAGCGGCAGTGTCTTTATGCTGAGTTCGCTTGTTGGACTTAAGCCTAATACGTTTTTACATTTTTATTAGCAAGCAGATTGGATAACACAAGCGCCAGATTTGTTCCTGAGCCAGTATGTCACTTGTGTCTTTATCGGATGATTCTAAGGCTGGATGATTTAGAGCAAGAATCCTGATAATTAAATCTATGATGCGCATGATTTAGGAAAGGTTAGCATCATTGCTTAACTGTACACTGTGGAGGTGTCAATATGAATGGACATTAATAGAGCAAATACAGTGCTAGTTATGCTACGCCGTGCTACTTACTGTCTGTCTGCTAATACCAAATATTGATTCTGACTGGTCAGACCTTCTGCTTTTAAATGTTGAACTGTATATTTTTACTGTTATCACTGGCAACCTATTTCTTATACTGTGCAAGTTTCATGTCTCTTATATCACTTTGTACTTTCATTCTTCTCACATAATACAATAAATTAAATTTAAATAAATATTTAATGTCCATTATGCTTTGCAGAAGTGTGTAGCAGATTTATCCATGGTGCTTATGAAGTCAGGCACTGATGTTGGATGAGAAGGCCTGGCTCACAATCTCCATTCCAGTTCATCATAAAGGTTTTCTGTGGGGTTGAGGTCAGGGTTCTGTGTGGGCCAGTTCTTACACACTCATCCAACCAAGTCTTTATGGACCTTGCTTTGTGCACTGGGGCGCAGTCATGCTGGAATAGAAAAGGACCTCCCACAAAGATGGAAGAATATCATTGTCCAAAATGTGTTGGTAGGCTGAAGTATTACGTTTCCACTGCTCCAGAGTCCACTGACGGTGTGCTTTACACTACCCCATCTGATGCTTGGCATTGTACTTGGTGATATGAGGCTTGCACGCAGCTGCTTGTCCTTGGAAACCCATTCATGAAGCTCCCAAAGATGGACATTTGGAAGCCTTCAGCTATGGAATCGACAGAGCGTTGGCGATTTTTTTATGCACCATACACATCAACACTCAGTAACCTGTTCTGTGACATTTCGTGGAATAATAGTATAGGAATAATAGCTGATTTACTGCTCTTCCTAAACTCTGGCACTTTCCAGTAATAACATTTGATCATGAAGCATCTAGCAAGAATGAAATAAAAAATATATATGGGATATTTATGAATTTTCTTATAGATAGGACAGTAGAGAGAGACACCATGAAGGCACTGGGAGGAGAGAGGGAGTGGGATCAACAAAGGACCTTGAGACAGGAATCAAACTCAGGTCACCGAGAACACAGTAACTAACCACGAGGCTATTGGCGTCAACTTGAAAATAGTTTTTTTATAACTAATTTATAACATTTTATCTTTAAATAATATTTAAACATTAAAAATGTATATTGGTAAAACACCAGTCTTGTTTATTATTTAAATACTAGGTAGTATAAGACTAGTGATCTAATTGGTATGAACATCCCAAATAGAGTCTTGCACAGTTTTTACAATTCAGTGAGAAAACTCATTCTGTTGTACTAAATTAGGTTTGCACTGAAAAATCCCACACATGAGCCTTGTAGCATGTTCGTCTGGCGATGTTCCATATTTCTTTTATTTCCTTTTGTTTATTTATTTATTTTGATATTCCTTGGGATGTCAGATGTATTCTCAGTGTGCCCCATATCTGCGACACAGATTCAGGAAAGAAAACAGAAACACTGGGGGGCTATTCTGTGCTATAATTCCTGTTCTTGGCTCAGGAGAGAATGAGTCACAATCCGCAGAAAAGAACAGAACGACAAAATCTCTTTCTGGAAAAATACAGAGTCATTAGCTCCATAAATGTGCCAATGAAACTAAATTGCAGTGTTAACTTAATCTGTTGCATCTGAATGTGTGATTTTATTGTGTTTGACATTTTATTATTTATTTTTTTACTTTTTGGGGGGGGTAAACACCTTTTATAAAGAATCCATGAAATCAAGATTGGACATTTATGGCTTTCTCTGTGGTAATATACTCCTTTATTTGGGAAAAAAGGACTAAAATATTGGCATTGTATTTTTACACATTTTACTCTCATGGGTTTGTATACATTTTTGTCCAATCAAATGCTTTTGATAACAAGACTGTCCCTTTCACTATAAATCTCAGTTGATTAGCAATAACAAATGTTGTAACTAAAGATTGTTGATTATTAAAAAAAAAAAATTCTGTTTTAATAGGAAACAACTTAATTTTCAATTTAATTTTCCATTTTACTGTACAATTGATGAACATTATCCATGATCATTGTATTCTATCATGCATGCAATTTATTTGTTGCCTTGCAAATTACGCAATCAAGTCTCACCAAACTCTCTCTGTCTCTCTGTCTGTGCATCTGTTTATTTATGTATATGCTTCATATTTTTCCCCCTCTTTTTTCTTTGTTCATATACTGTATGTATAATCCAAATGCTTATTTGCTGTAATTTTATTTTTTTTATTCTAATACATTATTTGCAAGACATTAAGTATGCAGAGTTGTGCTTCTTGTCCAACTTCCAAATTTGTATTTTTTTCATGTAATTAATTTCACAGCTGGTTGGTTTGGTTCTCGAAAATTGAAAAAGTTATTTTTCTTTTTTTGATTGATTTTTTTTTTTACTTCCTATGAAGAAGAAAAACCAAGAAACAAGAAAAAAAAAAAAAAGGAACATCTGGAAGCCAAATGGCTTAAATAGTATATGGGCAGTGTTGCACTCTATTTGTACTCAAACATGTCGCAATTATGTTTGCCCATGGAACTTGCATTTACACAACCACAGCCATAAACGCCCCTTCTCATTGTTTTAGTCCACTTCTAGTGGTCTAAGAGATCTGTTCACAATATCAGATCAGTGGATTATCTCTTCGAATCTGGGTGATGTTATCTTCCCCCATGTGCAGTGTGTTTAAGCCCACTGGCCTTCTTCTCAATCCCTTCCACCATCCTTCACATTCTCCCTCCTCCACGCAGAAGCCCTCGCTCAAATATCAGATTAGTCAAAGATGAAGCACCTCATCACCTCCCCTGTTTTATCTCAAATGTGTTGCATGACAGTCTGGCTTCACCCTGAGGTTAAACTGGATTTGGTGCACTTGACTCCATTCACGTAGAGATAGAAGAGATCTGGGGTAGTGGATACCTCGACACGTTTTCTTTTTCACCTGTTGGGATGAAAGTGCCCTGGCCAGCCTTTGCTACTGATGTTTGAAAAAAAAAAAGGAAGAAGGAGGCTGAACACTTTATCTGAATGTTTGTTTCTCTGGTTGCATAACTTAGCGTTGGCTTTATAAAATGTGAAACATCTTAGATTGCATGGGAATAACATTTGAATCTTCATTCACCTTAAGGCTGTGGTCAAATTGATTATTAACAAGTGGGGTCATGGCACCATTTTTATTATATAATTCCATAATTCTTGGGATTTATTTGTTGTTTGCATAAGTCAGAATATGAAAAGATTCACAAAGCCTTACAGTACTGAGGTGAAATAGTAACAATGTTGATGTTTTTGCCATGGCAACATCATAATGCATTAGGCTTAATGTCACCTTGAGGATTGTTACTTCAGCTGCCTTCTGAAATTTTAGTTTATTTCTTATACTCGGATTGATTCTGCAACATTTCCATTGTATTATATATTCAGCTTCATAGATCTATATTTAATTTTTTTTACAGTGATATATCATTCATTAGTGTAAATGTTTCTGTTTTTCAATATTTTCTCTCAGCCACTATTGCTAATATTTTCCTGTTAAACGCTAAAGCTGGGGCACATTTGGAACAGCTAAACTAGCTTCATTAGTCTTACTCACAGAGATGAACCTCCACTCTGATGTGAGATGACACAATTTTACAAATATCATATTGTGCTCGGCCCACCCTTGATATCTGTATTACTTTCATAATGGGAAAATGGGCCATTTCGATGATTTGCTCCTTTATAATGCCAAAATGATTTCTCATTTAATAGAGCAGAGAGAATCTCACAAGAGCTGCTCTTATCGTTCAAATTTCTACCATCCTGACCTTGAGTCATGACGCTTTGTGATATTTTGAAATGCTTATTCATGTTTTACATGATGAATACTAAATGACCTTGTCGTGAAACACAAAAATGCTTGATAAGAACTTGATTTGTAAAGAGTTTGATGAAGGGGAATCAGACTTCTCTTCATCTAATTTTAGTCACGTTATTTGTTGACAGGACTGCAGTTTCCGTTTGTGATTAGGAAATCAAAGAATTAATTTAAAATGTGTTTTTGATCAAAGCCCCTTTGTCTGAGCAGGTTATTTGACATGAGAGCATTGCATCCCACTTTTCCCATCACATATGTATTAAATAGATCATTACAGGCTGTCAGATAGATCTGAGCTCTTTTTACTTATTTAGAGTGGGTAGATTTAATTAACCTTAACCTCCCTTTGGGTTCCTTTCATCCCAGGTTTTGTTTTATCTTTTTCACATTGACAATCATGGATAAATGCAATTAAAATGAACAATTAAAACTCCTGTTTTAGTGCAAAGCAAATTAAGGCGTTATATTTTTGACATAGAATAAAGTTCATAAAATGTCTGACTGAAAATTAAAGGTGCGATGTGACATTTCTGCACCAATATTGTCACAGAACAGAACTGTTTTCCAGATTCAGGTTTTTCAGAACACTTTCACCATCTGCCATTGGTAAACAGACAGATAGCCAGATAGCATCTGCATATTAAACTTTGAGATTTTTTAAATCAATAATTAGGGCCGGGACTCGATTAAAAAAATTAATCTAATTAATTAGAGGCTTTGTAATTAATTAATCGAAATTAATCGCATTTTAATCGCATATAAATATTTGACCTGAGAACAGTGAGAAGTACGTTTTTTTTATATGGATTTTTAAATTTCCCATCCCGTCCATGTTCACTGCGGTTTGTTTTTGGCTGTTTCTCAATATGCGTTCTTCAGCGATCTTGCGTCCTTGTGTTCTCGTTCTACGTCATCATTAACCGTCGAAGTTCAGTTCCAATTCTCAAGAACGCAGTACATCTCAGTTCTCATAAGTGTGCGTTCTGTGTTCTCGTGTCCTTCCGAGTTCGTTCTTCCAAGGAAGCTTGGCAAGACCGGTCTCCACGAGAACGCAAGTCCGTTCTCTGTGCGTTCACACCGCCGGCGGCGAGAGCGTCAAAGCGGCCGGAAGTCATTCATTTTCAATGAGAGCCGGCGAGAGCGGCGCGGCGAGTCTTGGGCGGTGAGAGCGTCGAGGAGAGTTGAAATCAGGTCAACTTTATGGTAATGAGCTATGACGCGGTTGGGCGGCAACCAATCGGAATGTAGAAGTCCTCCGCTTGAGAGAGTTCCAGAGAACGCAGTTCTGTAAACTTTGGTTCCGACCACATTAGTTCCCATGCAAAATGGAAGAGAGATTAGTTATTGCTGTGGCGGGTTTCCCGATAATATTTGACGTGTCCCTGTTTGTGTACAGGGAGATAAATAAATAAAAATTATAGGGTACATTTTCCCGCTAAAACGTTTGTTTTTCAGCGGGAATGCAATTTATTTGCTCAAAACAACACCAATTTGACCAATTACATTAAGGCTACACTTCAATCTGGACAGTTTGTAATGTAGGCTGCACACAAATTAATGTTAATTAAAGACCAAGGCTAGTAAATGTCTCCTATAATGTTGAAATTAGACTAGCACTTAACCATGAACACAAATCCACACCACACAAATGGCTTTTCATTGGCTCAACCTACTTGTTTCTTTTGCGGCTCCTTTAAATACAAGACGAGCATACGATCTACGTCAGAGCGTCAGCGCGTCCACGAATCTTTTCTACAGCGTCTCAGTCAGGGCAGCCAGGGCGAATTTTGACGCTCTCGATGCCGGCGGTGTGAACGCACAGTTAGCGTTCTTGGAATTCTGAACGCTAGTTGGTGCTCCAGTATAATCGGTCCGCCGAAACATATCCAGTGAGAAACGTTCCGCGGTGCAAAAATAAGTGCGATTAAAATGCGTTAAAAAATTTTTAACGCGTTATTTTTGTGTAATTAATTAATCTAAATTAACGCGATAAAGTCCCGGCCCTATCAATAATATAATATAGTATAAATGTAATATATAATAATTTAGATAATGTTATATAATAATATTATTATAATATTTATGTAAAATATGCTATTTTAAATAATAATAATAATAATAATAATAAATGTTTCTATAAAATAAATAAATTTTAATAAACAGATTATTTGTAAATAAATAAATTATTGTTGTTTTTCATTTTCACATGCTTTTATCTCAGTGGTTCTGGTTTCCATTTCATTATGCTTTGTATTAAGATAATGCATTTGAAGTCTCTTAAACCAAAGATGAAACCTCTACCCTTTTCACTGAATGAGAATGAACACACAGACTTGCAACACCATGGGGAATTAACAATGAAAAAGACATGCCGTACAATGCTGTGGCATTTTACACACACGTCCACATTTCTGTGGATTATTTAATAGGCTGACATTTTGCGAAAGGTCTTGGCCTTTCTGGACTGAGTCGTTTCCTCCAATGTCAATTTTTCAGCTGTTGAAATCCAGCCACCAGGAAGAGAGGCCAAAGGGCATGCCAGGAGAGGATGGCTTATCAGCCGGAGAAATTGATCCATGTTAGGTTGGTCCTTTTGTGTGCCACTCTTCACCCTGATCCTTCAGGCATAATCGATGGATGCTCGCAAGGGAGGCACAATCTGCCAAATGCCTGGGTCCTCAAATTCCTGACCCTGAACGCCCATGAGATCAAGGTTTGACTGGTTAGCATGGCCCAGTTTGCCCCTGCTGGTAGATGCAGCCAAACATCTACCACTTAGAAGCGTGGGAATGCTAAGCTTTCTCTTGGTATTCTCCTTGCAAGGCCATGAAATCTTTGCAAGGCCTCTACTGGAAAAAAATATGTGTGTTAATTAAAATTGTCCAGTAAAACTATGTAAACATCCTTAAGAAAAGATAAATATAATTAAAAGATAAAAAGTCTTGTTTTCAGTGACTAATGTGTCCTTCAAGTGAAAAAACATAATTATGAGCTCTGAGCACATGATGGACAAAATGAAGTCATATTTACAGTACACATAAGCAACTCAGAATTCTATTGAATATTTTTTTTCTTTTAATTGTTTGACAGACAATTTAAAGTTTAAAATAATGTTTTGAGTGACAGTTTAAGTGATATTTTCCATTACAATATCTAGATGCAATATCTACAAAATCTTTATATTTAGAATAGTTTGATTTGTCTCTCTTTTGCTTTAATAGCAGCAGCACTCAAACTGCATGAACTGCACAGGTTTGTGTCAAACCCAGTGATCAAATTTTCCAGCATGATTTGAGATGATTCAAAGAACATTCTGAGCTTCAGTTGAAGTAAGAACATCTGACTGTCTGTTCAAAGACTCATGATCAATGTCACAAATGTATTTGATTAGTGAACCTGTCTCTGTCTATATATTGATCTAAGTTTGCTTTCTGTATCTATACCCTGCATTTCGCTCTCTCTATATATGTTTTTGATAATGGCTTCTTATTTGGATGAATAGATTCTGCTCATTTTATCAGATGATTCTGTCATTTATAAAATGTTGACATTGAGAGGACTTGAGAACATTATCTGCAGCAGATAAGGTGTGACCTCTGTTGATTCACATACTCTCTCTCCCTCTTTCTCTCTCTTTCTTGATCTGCTCTCCTCCAGCTCACCCTCTGTTCCTCTCTCTTGCTCGCTTTATTTCTTTTGTCTTTCTTCTTTGCTTGCTGCGTAATCCAAACACGTTCCGAGTGAAGAGATCTTTTTCTCTGGCATTAGTCACAACAAAGAAAACGAGATGCTGGGATCTTTTAGGTTGGCCTATATGTGTCTTTCACCTTTCTTCTCTCTACGCTATGGATGGCACACATCATCAAAATAACAGCTGAGCTGAAAGGCTTTCTAGGGAGAAAGGACCTTTAGGCATGAGTTATTTATGAACCTTTAAGTCAATTCTCACGACGACAAGGACAGAATTGAGATAATAGCCGCTGGCTCCTTTTTATCATATCAACACCTGTAAACGCACAAGACTATTTGCATATGAATGAGATGATTCATAAAACTCACTTTTGCCTACATTGTTTGCACAGAGATGTTTAGTCAATCATTGTTGTTTATATCAAGTTCAAATATTGGTCATCAACACGCTTGAGATTATTTATTTTGGTACACAAGGATTTAAGGGACAATTTTTGCTGTCCTTCACAGTGGTTGCTTGCCAGAGAAAAATAAACAAACGGGTATTTGTTGTTGGTCAAGGCTGGGCATTAGAAAGGGGACATTGCGGTTATATTAGCTCTTTTTATGAAATATAAACTAGTTTTTCTGTAGCAATCTCCAATTATAGCTCATTCCAAAACGATTTTCATGCACAACATGTTGAAGATTAGCAGCAAAACATGTTGAAGATTAGCAAAGATTAGCACAGAAAACAGCTTCCATTTTGCTGAGGTTGGCTATGGATGGTTCGCTGGTTATGTCTTTTGCTGTGCTCCTATTGATTCTTCATGAAAGAGAAAATTTAAACATTTACAATTATTCACATGGCAGGTGCTTTAAAGCACAAGGACTTACTGTTTCAAGATGTACATTTTTATTGGTTCATGCATTCTTTGGGAACTGAACTCATGAACTTGCACTGACATCTTAACAGAAATGTGGACACAGACAGATCTCCTTCTAAGGCTTAAATGGAATGTAAAAAATCTATTTAAATATTTTCTTTCTTTCTTTTTTACTATAAGAAAAGTTATGATTTTCTTATAGCAGGGCCCTATGATTAATTCTGTCATGTGGACAATCCGGAGAGAATCTTGAAGTCCAGTCATAAAAATTCAATTTACAGTATAATGTCACAGTAAAAAAGTAGGGCTCTACACTTATTTAAATCGCTATATGGACTAAAAGATTGCCTAAACATATTCTGCATGTCTCTGTAAACGCATACTTAATCACATGTGACACTCACAGTTTTTTCCCCCATCTGCCATCTCACTATTGTATATGAGGACATGAATTTCATCTCCAGAGCTGCTCTGAGAGTCACTTTATGAAAATTTCACCCTTTTGTTTGAGAAAACTTACATCTGATATGCACCAAATATTCCATGCTGCACCTTTAATTAATAATTTAATTTATTACAAAAACTTACATAGAATTTATTTAAGTGTAAGTATTTACTCTACTAACTAACCAACTAAATAAATATATATATATATATATATATATATTATAGCGCTTTCTAATCCAGCTGCTGAAGAAGTGCTAATAAACTTTAAATCTTTTTCTCTTCTGACTGTCCTGATCATTCTCTCTCTACAATTTTTCCTCTTTTAGAAAGTCATGAAGACTCGATAGTAGATTGTTTTCTTTTGCTGTTGGAACACAAAAATGATATTCCCTATGTTCTCATATGTATCTCTATATAAATTCACTCTGCTATAGTTTTCCAAACTCAGAAATGTAATCTAAGATGCAGTTTTGCATTATAATGACATTTTTGCAGATTTTACCTCAGAATCAACTCAAAAGTGCAATAGACCTTAATCATGTTAGACGCCATATTGAATTTAACACAGCTGAAAATGAGACTGTGAGGGATAGACTTTAAGTTTTTATTACAGCACACAATGAATAAAGGTATAAAACAACAATATAATGCACTGCACTTCTATCATAGACCAAGGTCTTTAAAGTCTGTCCATTTACTAATGAGTATTTCGACAATATAATTATACAGTAACTTAATACATGAAGTTCAGTGCTTAAAGTAAGCTCTAATAAGTGTGGAGATATGTGTTCTGGTTAGCAAGTGTGTTTGTGTGTGTCTGCATCGGCTTCTCTCTGAAATGGAGACTAATGGGCGGCTCGTCCAGGCCTGACAAGCCCTGAGGACCAGTGTACATACTCCTTGCGTCTGTCATCCATCATATTTCACGCGCTCTGATGTGAGGAAATGGTGCTAAGTTAAGTGCCGTCGGGACGAGACCTCAGAGTTTCTGCACATCTACACCTTCACCAGAGCTACAGGACACACAACATTAAGAGACGCTCCCACAGACCATTACCCTTATGTCCCTTAAGACATGCAGTGATTCAGTTTTGTTACATACAAAAATAATCTTGTCTATTATTGTGGTAAGAGGCGATTATATACAGTAGTTTCCTGTTCAGGTATCATTTTCCTAAACGCACTTCTGTTTATATGAAATCGAGTTTAGCCACAAGCTGTGTGGTTTAAAGTTTATATCTATTATATTTCAGTTTGATCTCTGTAAAGACTGCAGAACCTAAAATAGCAAATGGAGATAATATTACATACCATATGTATAGAAGAATGATATGATATTCAATAACTTGAGATTATCCTATCATCCATCTGAACACTGCATACACACACACACACACACACACACCACACACACCACACACACACACACACACACACACACACACATACGCATATATTACATATAAAAGTGTTTCTTCAACTTCAGGCACTTTTGTCTCCCAGGAGATGATTTTAATTCAAACTAATAGATTTGTTTTCCCCCTTTTGTCATATGAAGTCACAATAACACTGTCACCATGCCTTCAGCATATATATATATATATATATATATATATATATATATATATGAAGAGTTTATTTTCAAAAATAGATAACTTTATTAATTTTCCTATATCATGTTTTTTGTGGGTTTTATTGTGTTAGTTAGCTGTATTTTTTTTAGTTATTATTATTTAATCAAAACAACCCAACCGCAGTTGTATTGATATGAACCCATTTAATCCCACCGGTCACAATAGTGACCGTAAAAAAAGGTTTTCGTTTATAAAGCTCTAAAAACCTTACTGACTGATGTTTTAGTGCACTTCCTGCAAATATGGAAAAATAATTAATAATAAATCTCAATTAAATATGTGCAGTTTCACATGATTAGTGAAAATTGTCACATGACCAGAGCAGTTTACTTCCTGTTTGCACCTTGAGAAGATGATGACTGCATCAAGGCTCCAAAACAAAAGGCTAGTAAAGTATGTCAGCATAAAGATATGACAAAGAGTTTTGGTGGTTTAGACATTAATGGCTGTGTGTTGAGTTATTTTGAGGGGACAGCAAATTTACACTGTTATACAAGCTGTACACTCACTAGTTTACATTGTAGCAAAGTATCATTTCTTCAGTGCTGTCACATGAAAAGATAAAATAAAATATTTACAAAAATGTGAGGGGTGTACTCACTTCTGTGAGATACTGTATGTATGTATATATATATTGTAACATTATAAATAGTCATTTTGTTATTATAATAAAAATATATATATATATATATTATTTGCAATTGAACTGTGTTTATATAACCACTTACTTTCTGCAAGTCCAAATGCTTGTAGCTAAAGCCATTGCAGTTTAGAAAACACAGATTTTGACTGTATCACCTTGAGGCTAATGGAAAGCCCTGCAGCCATTAGGAACCGCTGTTGCTCTTGAAATGTGCACCCAGGGGTCTGAAGTTTGCTGATTCATGATATGTGATCGAGCGGGAAAGACAACAGGAAAGTACAAATACTCCTGCCTCCCGGGTGTAATTCGTTTCAGAAGGGCTATGACTGAAAACATGGATGGGCAGTATTCTGAAAAGTGGATGTTTGTGGACAAACATACAGTTTTGGTACCTTTTAGATGACAGACTCTCGTTACTCAAGCTTCGTCAGAGATCTTGTAGCATATTGAACAATATCTACCATGGCAACTTTTCTGTAAACTGTAACTGTTTAAGCAGATTTCCCGAAGCCTTGTAAGAGCTGTGTCCACTGAATCAACATTGCATTTCACCTCATTTGACAAATGCCATTTGGCAGACGCTTCATGAGAGGACTTTGCTGTTGCTGCAGAAATGAGGCACTTAGTGTCTCGAATTTACAAGAGCTTCATCAGTCTTAAGTCAACACTAGCTCCTATTTCGGGTTTGTTGCTAAGGGATGGGATTTGTTGCCAATTTGTAATTGAGTTGTCTCTGTAACAAGAGTGTAGGAGGACTGAGCAGAGAACAGCCTCGCACCACGCTCAGGGAATATGAATCTGCCCATGTGTGGCTACTAAAAGCGCCTGGATTTCATTAATAATTCTTTTTGATGATAATTAATCCAATGTCTTAATTATCTATCTATATTTATCTACATGTGTACCGCTATGTGCCTCACACTTCTTCTAAAGGGGTCATACAGCATCATCACTTTTATTTTCCTTGAGGCCCACTTATAATGTTAGTTATATTTTAGTTGTTTTCTTCCTACTTCTCTCTCTGACCATTTTAATGAAACCGTTTTTCTTCACTTTTATTTTTGTTTGTTTTTTGCTGCTGCTGAGTTGAAGACTGACTGAAAAGAGTGGAGTATTCTGATCAATATACACTGCTAAAATATATATATGCAGCCTACATGCAGTGGCCATTTGTTGCCATAATGATTTAATATGGCAATAGAATAATAAATATTTATAATTATAATTTTAGTACATTTATCCTTTACATTTAAAATTGCCAGTTACTTTATCTGTTGCTCCACCAACAATAATAATTCTAAATGACACCACAGTAGTACCATTACAGTAGTACCTGTAGTTCTTGAATGATTCGTTAGTTTGAACAAATCGGTTAAGTAAATAATTCAGTTACTCAAAATAGTTTAATCTTCATGAATCGGTTGAGTGAATAATTCAAGTGCTATTAAGACTCACACTTATCTGTGTAACCGTGAAACCTGTAGAAACCACTAACAGACATACTGAAATTCTGATGCATGAGTCTACAGTATATATACAATACCATTCAAAAGTTTAGGGCCAGAAAATAAGTGAAAAGTAAACTTCTTATGCTCAATAAATGCAGCATGACCTTAAGAAACTTCTTTCAAAACCAAATCTAAAGAAACTTATTCAGTTGCACAATGAATTATCATTGTCGATGTGTAATTGTGGCTGTAATGTGTTCATATTTTAATATAAAATGACGTCAGAAACTTCAGAACAAACAGTCCTTGCAGGTTAGTTTCAATAAAAGTTATTTTTGAAATTGAGAGCATTTTGAATGCTTTTATTTTAAAACCGCAAGGAAATTTTGATTTCTTATGATGTGACTTCTTTTAAGTTACAATCAGTTTCTCTGAGAGCCACAGTGTGATGCTTGAACAATGAATTTTTAATGCACTTAACATTGTTTTATTGAATGTGACCATAGGCTCTCTCACAGGAAGTAGTTTTACTGTATGTGACATCCTGTGCAGGGTGATTTGAAGTACACTGGACACACACACACACACCCACAGAGACCAAGAGCACATATTGAGTTCACCTTCCTTTCAGTGAGGTCCTGAGCTCATCAACAACCTATTGTTTTAGAACAAGAAGGAAACATGGAGGGAGAGATTGTATCGGTTATAGAGGCAGAGCTGCTGGTTATCGAGGGATTTTGTGGCACCCTCTGGAGTCGCAAGCTCTCATGGGATTGAGTCCACTTTCTACTTACGAACACAACAAGGGCACAGCTTCACCATTCACAACCCACATCTCCTTTATGTTTTGTATGAGATTGTTTCATTCTGTTTTAATCCTCATTTTTTTCTTGTCTTGTAGTCATAGTAGTAAAATGTTGTTTTTCAAAGGAATATTTTACCCCAAAATGAAAATGTGCTGAAATGTACTCACCAAGATGAAATTTACAGTCATCCAAGATGTAGATGAGTTTGTTTCTCAATCAGAACAGATATGGAGAAATTTAGCATGACATCATTTACTCACCAATGGATTACAAGACATTAATTGACAGACTGGAGTCATATGGATTACTTGTAGAGTATTATGATGTTTTATCAGCTGTTTGGACTCTCATTCTGACGGCACCCATTCACTGCATCCATTGATGAGCAAGAGATGTAATGCTACAGCTCTCCAAATCTGTTTTGATGAAGAAACAAACTCATTTACATCTTGAATGGCTTGAGGGTGAGTACATTTTCAGCAAAATTGTGTCTAATGCTGTGTTCATTGCTTTCATCCATGATGCAAACTGTCATGCAACTTAAACCGAACGCAAAATATTCTTTTCTTTACCAGTTTAAAAGACAAGAATTTCAATATTCCCTGCCCAAACTTTCTGTTTCGATAAAAAAGAGAGAAGTCAGCACAGGAAGGACAAATTGTATTCGTCAGATAATGACTTTTCATTTTATCCAAATTTCACTTAAATCCAAATGTCAAGTTATGCTTCTAGTGCAATTTGGCTCAACTAAGTGGCTTATACCTGTGTCACACTGGCCTTTTCATCCTTTTTTGGAAATATGTTCATGGAGATAAGGACGAATGTTTACTTTCAACATGGTTTTTCTTCAGTGGAGAGGAAAGCTTTACAATATCCTTCTTAAAATGACCCCTGGCTAAGTTTTATACAAAAGTAGGTCTCTTCTGAAAAATAGCTTGGGTAAGAGAGCACCCTATTAAAGTCTCATAAGTGGCTAATTGTGTGTCTCTTCTTAAGAAATTCTTGTATTACCAAACATTTTTACAGGCCCAGAGCGAGGATGACACTTATTTCATAAGGTACAGCTAGATCTAGGTCAGTCTAGCCGGTTAAAACTCTAATTATCCACCGGAGTACTATAAATTACCAAACTGCCCTGGGATTCAAAACTGCGAAAAGATGTTGACCCATGTGAAGTTATCAGTACATGCAGCTGTGTTTTTAAATGGCCAGAAAAAGCAACTGTATCTGAGCAGTTTGTGTTCAGTCATGTGTTTTAATTGATGTTTTCAGCACATTTATTGGAGTGATTAAATCTGTTCTTGATGGAGTTCCTGGGTCTTCAAGTATTTGATGTATTTTTATAAGAAATGTCATGTTCTGGTGCATTGACACTAATATACAGGGCATTAGGGCCACCCACGGTCCTCCTATATTATTCAGCTGACCCCTCCATTGTGCAGAGATGACACTGATTGAATTCTATTCTAGAATTCCCTGCACTGACAACAGTGTTAAAACTCTGCACCAGTATTAGGGGATCAGTAAATGGCTCATTTAGAAACATTTGTTTGCTTTTGGGGAATGAGACGCATTCATTGCGGCCAAAGAGGCTTTTTATCATTCCAGTGGCCCTCTTGCTACTATTTATACTGTCATAATAATTCATACCCAGCATTCGGAAAGCTTGATTTTAACTGGCTTCAAAACATGAAATAACAGCTTCGCAGTAGATAGATAAATGAGTGGAAGGGGTTTTGAGGATTAGGAGAGACATCTGACAAAGTTCATTACATCCATTTATAAAGTCTTTGGCTGGGGATTATGAACTTCTTTTGTGATCATAAAATGAGGATCATGGTTGATAGAATTCAGATAACTAATTGAATTAATTGTGATGGGAATGTCTCAGGGCTCATCTTACCTTTAGTCTCTCCACACTCCTCCACTCGTATGAGATCTCATCTCCTCTGTTTCAAATCTATAATATCTATATCTCAAATTTCAAAGTCTCATTTCAAATGTCATATCTCAAATGTGATATATCTCATATCTTATATCTTAAATTTCATGTCAAATGTCATGCCTTGTATATTGGATATCATATATCTCAAATATATGATATCATATATCTCCAAGTGGATGCTGCACACTGGTGGTGGTTGAGGAGAGACCCCCACATGATTGTAAAGTGCTTTGGGTGTACGGCAATACACAATAAATGCGCTATATAAATGCATCATTCATTCATTCATTCATTCATTCATTCATTCATTCAAATCTTATATTTTAAACTCAAATTTCATATATTATATCTCTATTTTATCTCAAATTTATTTTACAAGATATGGGGTTTACAATATTAGATTTGAAACTCGAGATATGAGATTGACAATATATCTCAAATGTCATTGTATATCCTAAATCTCATTTTTTATTTTAAATCTTATATCTCAAATTTCAGATTTTATCTATAAAGATCTTATGAAAATCTCATCTAAGATTTCAAATCTTAAAAATCATCTTATGTTATAAGATGAGTTATAACTTGTTATATATCTTAAATATCATATCTCAAATCTCATGATGAATCTCATATTTCATCTCTCCTTGAATAACATTTCATTATTTTATCTAGTCTTATTTAATGTAAAATCTTGAATACTAATCTCATGTCAAATCTCCTCTCAAATCATCTTAACTAGCATTTCTTCCCAAATCTCTCCTTATCTTGAATTTCATTTCATTTTTCCACTTCTTCTGACTTACTGTGATTTTTTGGTGGAATTTTCGGGTCTTTGGGAGTGTCTTCAGCAGACCAACATTCAGGAAGTGGGAATCACATCATTGGTTTCATAGGAAGTGTCTGGATGGCCAACAGTGACCTGCTAATGAAATTGACATGATTGTATAGGCATTATAGCTTTCTCCTGCTGGGGACAGAAATAGAAGATCCACATATTTTAACCTGTTTAAAATAACTGAATGGATTAAATGTTCATTCTGCACTGGAGTTAGATGGATGGATCAGAGCTGTTTTCATGCTCAAAATCTTTCATTTATATCTTCCTACTGAATTGCACCCGAAAGACTCTAGCAGTATTCCGTCTTTTCCATCTTCTTTTTGTTTGTTTGTCTATATTGCATTCTGTTTCCATCTCACTTCATTTCACTGGTTTTAAAGTTTCATGGAGTGTACTGTCGCCTCAGTTCATCATTTGTTCCAGTGTTAGCGAGAATCAAACTAAAAATAGAGACACTATAGCTACAAATTATTTATTTGCCATTATAGCCATTTGTGTCACATTTTAAGCAAGTGAGCTCAGTTGATCCTCATTTACTTGATAAAGCTTCAAAAACCTTTTAGTTAATTTTCAGATTTAAATTAGATTTTGTAGCCCAGATTTCCAATGTGAGTTTGTGTGTGTGTGTGTGTGTGGGGGGGGGGGGGCATTCATGAAATGCATGCAAGTGTTTAATCAGATCCTTTTTGGTCATTGTTAACATTGCATAAATAAATAACAAGCAGCCAAAAACATTTGGACAATATTATAAAGCTGTTAGCTCTAGCCATTTATGGGGCAATATTTATTTGCTGGAGCGCATGAGTCACAGGTGCTGAATCAATTGCTAATGATTAGTCCTTTGGATTCTGGGTAGCTGAAAGGGGGCTCAGCTTACTGTATTAGCAATTCACATGCAAATTGAAGATTCTGAGCAATTTTGAGAAAAGATTAGGGTAAATGACACTGTTTTAATGTAAAAGTTCTGCAATAACATTGGGACTTATAAAACAGAGCAGCGCAAAGTTCTGTGTAAATTGTTCATAAATCCATTCTCACCTAAACGGAATTGCTTTGAATGGAAATTGACGTTATAATGGTTTTACGAATGATTTACAGAGAAATTTGTTTTGCTTGTGCTTCATGAATAATGTCCATTGTGTCTTAGTAAAAGAACAGATCTGGACTGAGCGTGAGTGTTTAATGTCACAGTAACATTAAATCCTTTCCTTTTTGAAATTTGTGAGACCTGGCATTTGATGATATGAAAGGCACTTAAAAAAAGGCCGAAAAAAGATGGAAAAAGGTTAAAAGACTTATACAAAAGCTAAAGTGAAGTCTTGGAGGTCTCAATTAATTATAAACCAAAATTACATTACTAAATGTGTAATATTTGAATCAAATTAATTAGCCTATATCCTGGGGATTTTATTAAATTAGTCACAATTATTAAGAAATATAAATATTTGCTGAGGAAAAATATGTTATTACATTGTAGAGTTTTACTTCATGGAGCATTTAGATTTCCATTTATATAATGGAAGTTGTACAGATTTATTCAGTTGATGGAAATATTGTATTAGAAAATACTTGTGTGGCATAAAGAAAATATTTAAGAGCATGAAAGAACAAGACAGGGAAAGACATCAGTGCTTTTCAGTGTGAATACCATATCTGTCATCACATTTGTGGAGACATACTTGTGCTTTGACAGTGATGTTGTGGTAGACATAATAAAGCCTATTTATGCACAGGTGCAAACACAAGCAAAGAAATGAAAAATCATTTTTTATTTGTGAATGGACAGTTGTTCTGTCCTGGATATTGGGTATTGATTCTGTCAGAGGTATTAAATGAAAAAAAAGGCTTGTCCAACATGCCGAATCGAACTGAAAAGGTAAAAGGGATGTTTGCGCTTTAATAAAAACATTCTCTGCATTTGGTAATGCAGGAAACTCGGAAACATAACTGTATCTTCAAATATGTGCAGAATGTTCTTTCTGTGTACTATTATGAGACTTTCTGATCTCTAAGACTCACGCTTGTTCTCAAAAATTCCTCCTTTCACTGCCTGTCTGTCAAATGCAATTACCTGTTCCCATTTTCAGTGGAAATCATTGAACCCTTCTCTAGACTATGAAAGCAGATGAAATGAATTTAGATGAATTCTAAATGCTCACTGTATGACGATCTCTCAAACATTCACTGTTTACACAGCAAGAGGTATTTAATTAGCAAACCCTTCCATGCAGCAGCATATTTCTCATTCATTATAAGTCAAATGTTTGAATTGCTAGTAAGTTCAGACACTGAGGTTTCAGACCCTGAAGTTTGTTCTCAGTACTGTAAATAGCAAATCATTGTACAACATCATGCTAGGGTATAGATTTTTGAAATGTAAATCAATAATACTAAATACAATATTTAAAGGGGTCATTGGATGGGAAATGCATTTTTACATGTTGTTTGAACATAAATGTGTGTTGGCAGCGTGTGTACACAACCACCCTATAATGATAAAAAAAATCCACCCAGTGTTTTTTTTTTTATTTTTAATCTACTAAAATCATTACCCCTTTCTCAAATCAAGCCGTTCTCAGCTTTTTGTCTGTGTGACATCACACAGACCCAGGCCCTCCCATAGTTGATAGTTGATTGAAAGTAGTGTTTCCGCACAGACTGGACTGGTGTCTCACCTTAGACCCACCCTGAGTGAGCTGTCATCAGTCTGACATTGTTTCCATGCCGGAGCAGGTGTAGACAAGAATGACTCCTAAGCGATTGAGGTGTTTTGTTGTTGGATGTAATAATGAACATAGCAGTCTTCATCTATTCCCAACATCTGAGCCGCTGAAGACGTAGTGGATTGCGTTTGTTTCTGAAGGGAATGTGCCCCCAATGTGCCTAAATGCGTCTATGTTCACGCGAATCATTCGTGATCCAGCTTCACCAACAGAAGTGAGTATACGTTTTTTCATGAATCTTTGCAAATCGCCTTTCCTAATAATGTGCTGGTTAGCAAGTTTCACAATGAATGCGGCTAAAGTTTACTGTCTCTCAGAGAGCGGCTCGGAAGAGAGGGGCGGGGTGAGCAGAGCTCATTTGCATTTAAATCGGCCTGCAAGAAAACAGCTTGCTCTGAAAAGAGCTGATTGTGACGAGGTAAAAAGGGTGTTGTTTTACACTACCATTGAGAAATTTTAACCAAAATATGTTATAGACTTTTCATTAAGACCCTAATGAATCATATCAACTTGTGGAAAATGGGCATCCGATGACCCCATTAAAGAGTGTTTCAATAATGAACGTCATGGGAATTAAAACATCATTGGAAAAAAAATCTAACACCAAATAATCTAGTGTTCCACAAAAGACAGAAAGTCATACAGGTTAAAATTTTTGTATTTGTCTTTTTACTTTGACTCTTGCATGCTTTGAGTTAAACTGCATATAGTTAAAATATCAAATATCAACTTGTTTATTGACAATACATTTTCCTGACCGAGCCATTTAAAGTTATTTGAACCTAAACATTTTAGTTGGAGTACCTTTATCAAAGTTTATCAAAGACTTTTATGGTGTTCCCAGTAAAAATATCCTTAACAAGTGCATTGTTAAGGATATTTTTTTAGTGGGAATATCCTTAACAATGCACTTCACCATAATGAAAATAGGAAATGCTCTTCTGTTGGGTGTACAACAGGTCAGCACAGTCAAGCTCCAATCAGACACTTGTGCATCAATTTTAACCACAATACAACAGATATTTATGAAATAATAATGAGTTAATGAGGGGTTTCAGGGGCATTTTTCAAAATCATTGGTAAAATGGATAGTTTCAGAGAGGGACATTGCTGAATTATTCATGCTTTAGGCAGATTGGTATATTACTCAGTGATTGAATGAAGCAGAATATTATAATATTGTGCGCGCGTGTGTGTGTGTGTGTTGGTTGGTTTTGATGGTTAGAATGGGCCTAAGTGTCCTCCTAAGGTCAGTAAAACCTAAAAATCAACTATGTTGTGTCTGCTTAACTTAAAAACATGCATAATAAAAAATTTAAAAAACAAAAAGTCTCTGTGAGAGTTAAGTTTGAGGTTTGGAGACACTGTCATTGAAAAGTTAGGTTTTGGTATTATATTGGTATTTTATTATTATATTTTATGGTATATATTATCAGTGTTGAAAACATTTGTGCTGCTCAATATTTTTTGTGGTACTTTTTTTCAGGATTTTTTTGGTGATGAATAGAAAGTTCAAAAGAGCTGACTGATCTTACTGATAAACAATTGAGGTCAATAGAATTACAAAAAAAAAATATTATATTCAGAAGTTGATTTGCAATGATGGTGTCTAGGACAGTGACTCTGATCATCATAAAAATCTGCTCCGAATAATTAAATCATAAAAATGTCAAATGCCAGTTCATACAAACGATGTTATTGCTGGAGGTCAGTTGGTCGCTGCACTTTTGACCACTAACAATTCATAAAATCCCTATCTTGAAAATCTAATCAGAAATAAGATGTATTAGTAAAAAATCAGTTTTCATGCTGCTTAAAATTGTCATTCTGCAGAGAAAACATTGCAGCAGTGTATAATACATCATAGCATGAACAAGATGTACGGGTATCAATGCATGAAGCACCATTTTTCACTCAACTTTTTAAATTATTATTATATCCTGCATGTAGGCGGAGACAAATCATATAGATAGTGAAATTGCTCACAGTAATGTTAAGTTCCCTTCCGTCTTGCCTAAATGGATCAGCTGCACTATCTGCATTCTTGCTAGTAGTCACTGTGACTACAACAACATATATATCACTATTATTTTGTTACAGTACTTGAGTATAGTAGATGTTTTGCCAGCGCCTGATTTGTTGGAGGCGTGAAGTGGACTTATATTTTTCCCTGTCTGCTGCTTTGATGTCACATAACAGATTTCTTTCAGATTTTATGGGTTTTATTTCTCGCTGCAGATGTGAGCGCCCCTTAAAACGGCCATAGATTTGCATTCTTGTAGCTCATCAGGGATCATGCAGTGTTTATGAGTGATCCACATTTATGACACAGACAGCATAAATGAAGGAATCATCGACTTTATGGAGTGAACTTCATATTGGGAAATAATATATGTGCTGAAATGAACAAATGATGTAAATGATAGATGTGTATGTTTAGCAAACAATCTGTCCCGCAGTAGAGTGCAATGAGTGAGTGAGAGAGAGAGAAAAGATACAGCGAAACAGATTGACTTAACAAGATGTCGATTTACAGAGCAGACTGTGGAGTCACGCCCTGGGAACTCGGAAGCAGACAGAAGGAACGCACTCACACAACTTCACCTCAGAAGTACACCAGCAAATCTATGGAGTTATATTCCCTGATGAACATGCACACGCACAAAAACATCTGCCCTCAGCAAAATGGAAAAACAAGAGAGGCACTTTGCCATAGATAGAACACTGACAACTACAAAGCTGAATCTTCCCCATTTAACGTCCTCAATCACCCCTCATTGCCCTTCTGTTGGCTTTCACAGATGTCACCACTGTAACAGAGCATCTGCCAAGTGAGTGTCTCTCAGTCTGGCCTGACAGGAGACGGCGGGGGAACTGGTGTTGTAGTAATGTGTCTGGGGAGATACATCACTGAGTTTCTTAGATTTATAAGGGCTGAAATGCTGAGTTTCACGGATGCTTTGGATACACTGGAATTAACTTACTGTGGTTTTGTGAGGTCATTGTGGGATTGTGCAGTTTATATTTCTTTTGTTTCATGTAGTTATGCTCCTGTTTTTTAGTATTTTTTTATTTTATCTTTATTTCATGAATAGTGTAGCAATTGAAACGGGCTTAATGACAAATACCTATTTTTTATTGCCAAAAGTACTGGTCATTAATTATATGTTTTGAGGTAATCATTCTGCATACTGTAGTCACACAGTCTTTTAAGAACCATAAATACTGTTAAAGTGTGAGAATTAACCTGCACTAGTCTGCAGATGCACGTGGCTCCGACAAACCCTTCACGCTTCAGATCAATGCTGTGCCATGCTTTCACATAAGTTAAGTTAATTTATCTTCAGTCACGCTACTCGATTGAGTGCATGACAGCTTACAGTTTATTCTGCATTTGTTGTTCTTTGCACTAAATAAATTAGTATTATAAATGCTGGTTAGGTCAGTATGCAAAGTTCTTAAAGGGATAGTTCACCCAAAAATGAACATTACCCCATGATTTGCTCACCCTTAAGCCATCCTATGTGTATATGACTTTCTTCTTTCAGATAAATGCAATTCTAGTAATATTAAAAAAAAATTATAATTATAAAAATAAAAATGTCCTGGCTTTTCCATGCTTTGTAATGACAGTGAATGGGGGTAGAGATTTTGAAGCCCAAAAAAGTGCATCCACCCATCCATCATAAAAAGTACTGTACATGGCTCCAGGGGGTTAATGAAGGCATTCTGACGCAAAGCGATGTATTTGTGTAAGAAAAATATTAATATATAAAACTTTATAAACCATAATCTCTAGCTTTCGCTAATTTTTGCATGCACATTCACAAGATAATGGCCAGTAGATTGGAACAAGTGAGTGTATTTAAGAGTCATTAAATCATTCAGTCAATTTATTAAACACTGATTGATTCAGGAAGGAGTGAGCTAAGGAATTCTTCACCGAAGCGATTCATTCAGGAATCGAAGGCAGAAGATGTTCAGAGGTCCAGTGGCATTGTTTGGAACTATTTTGAGTAGAGTAGAGTAAAAATAGACAAAATAAATAGATATATTTTATGGCAATATAATGGCAATATAAGTTACTCAATAATTACTACTTATTTAATTAACTGTTGTACTGTATGAACTTTTGTGTTGTGTAAGATTGTTGTGACCAACAACTTGATTGTGAGTGTGATACTGCTAATTATGTTTATTATCACAGTATCTATTACTTTATTACATTTTCAATGCCTTTCAAAACCTTCATTTGCCAGTTTAGCAGCTCTAAATTTTCTCCTAAAATGCCTGATGATGTTAGAGGACACCTGACAAGAGATCAGAGACCATTCCTTCATCCAGAATCACTCCAGACCCTTTAGATTCACAGCTCCATGTTGATGCTTCTTCTCTTCAGTTCACCTCACTCATTTTCTACAGGGTTCAGGTCAGAGGACTGAAATGGCCATAGCAGAAGCTTGGTTTTATGCTCAGTGACCCATTTTTGTGTTGTTTTTGAGGTTTGTGTTTGGATTATTGAATGGTTGGAAGATCCAAACATGGCCCATTATAAGATTTCTAACAGAGTCAGTCACTTATTGATTTTTTTTTATCTGTTGGTATTTGATAGAATCCATGATGCCATGTGTCTAAACAAGATGTCCAGGACCTCCAGCAGAAATATAGGCCCACAACATCAAAAATACAGCAGTATATTTCATTGTACACATGGGGTACTTTTTATCCCTGTGTTCACCAAACCCATCTTGAGTGTTTGCTGCTAAAAAGCTCATTTTTTAGTTTCATCTGACCATAGAAGCCAGTCCCATTTGAAATTCCAGTCGTGTCTGATAACTGAATATGCTGGAGTTTGTTTTTGGATGAGCTAGGATACATTTTCTTGAAACCCTCCCAAACAACATGTGGTGATGTAGGTGCTGTTTGACAATTTTTTTAAGGTTTTCTGACCCTGAGACTGTTGATTGGAAATTCTTAATTATTGCCCTGATGGTGGAAATGGGAATTTTCATTGCTCTAGCTCTTTTCTTAAAGCCACTTCACTAATTTGTGATGCTCAATTATATTTTGCTGCACATCAGAAACATATTATTTGGTTTTTCTTATTGTGATGGATGATTAAGGGAATTTGGGCTTTGTTTTCCCTCCTTTTTATATTTATGTGAAACAGGAAGCCATGGCTGGATAATTTCATGTTCATAATCACCCTGGAGTGTTCAAAATTGTGAATATGAATGGGAATATACTTCAGAGATATTTTACTCTATTTATTCTAGGGGTGCCAATAATTGTGTCCAATATGTATTTGAGAAAAACATTTATTTCATAATGATATTTCCCCCCATTTTAAATTCTTATTATCCAATGAAAGGTTAGATTTTTGTGATTTTTTTAAAATAAAAGATCAAAAGGATTTACAATGCAGATTAATTTTCACAGCCTTCTTTGGTCATATTTACCAAGGGTGCTGATATTTTTGGCCATGACTGTACACATGTACAGGCACATGCCTGTAAATACATAATGCTGTTAGTTTCTCATTGTGGCGCTGTTTGATTGGCTTGATTGACAGTTGACATTACTAGTTGAAAAGACTTGACAGCAAACAATAACAAATTCTAAATATAGCTGCAAGCAGCAATGACAGGGCCAAGCACATCAGCGGCAAAATTAGGAGCTAAGCATAGTATGGAGCATCAGAACAAATGCAGAAATTAGTAATTGAAGCCGTTTTAAGATTATTGGCTGAAAAATCATTTAAAACTACTAGTGATATGATTGAATGACTTTTCAGTTTTGACCAACAGGTAGCACCGTTATCAAATCGATGTGGTGTGTTTTGTGTGAGGTGGCAATGGCACACACAAAGTTTGGTGTCAATATGCCAAAGCATTGCAGAGATACGTCCTCAAGTGTCACTTTGGCATCATGTCTCAAATTCGATGTTGTGGTATGTGAAAAGGTTTTGTCTATCAACACAATAGCCATAACTTTTTGTGTCAGCATGGTCTGAAGATGACATGATTCGATTTTGGTGAAAATCGGACCAACGGTCTAGGAGGAGTTTGAAAAGGTAGGTTTTTAAAGAAAATAAATATGGCGGACTGGAAGATTGGCTGACTGTGGCAAAGTTGGTATCACTGTTCTCAGCATGACCCAATGAATCTATTAATACCAGTCTCATTACAATAGGCAAAATTCACAGAAATATATAAGCATTTATGTGAAATTTCATTATAACTTTTGACCACAAGGTGGCACTGTCTCAACTCTTTGAGTACTTTCAGGTCATGGTCTCCATGGTACATATAAAGTTTCGTAATGGTACACCAATGCATTCGTAACATATAGCATTTTTAATCATAATACGCCATTATAGTCACTGGCAATTTCATGTTTTGTTCAATTATAGCGCCACCAAGAGGCATAATCCCACCAAATTTTGTGTGTGTCCTTAGAGTGTGCCCATACATATGTGTGTCAAATTCGGTGACAATATCTCATTTTGTTTTGGTGTTATAGACATATTTGTGTGTAAGTAGATGAAAAATGACTGACTGTTGACTTTGTTTGCATTTTTGTGCCACTTACTATCAAAATTTTGGCAATTGGGCATTAGCAAATGGCTGGGACGCTATGTTTTTGAACTTCCCACGGTGGTTTCGTGTCGATCGGAGTAACGGTTTCTAAGATATTTGCAAGTGTTTTTTAAGCGCTAAAATGCAACGTAGCACAAACCATAAGGCAAAATCTGGCAAGTTTGGTATCGATGGACTCGGCAAGGATTCAGGAGTCTAAAAAGGGACTCATGTGAAAATATGTCAACCCCACCCAAAGTTATAAGCATTTGAATATTTGATTTTTGATGTTTTGAAACGTCTCAGGCTCCTTCAGGGCATCGTGCTAATGACCCATACCAAGTTTCGCAACAATATATTAATGCGTTCGGAAAATATAGCATTTTACTACAAAATTCAACATGGCCGATGCCCAAAATGGCTGACATGGGAAAATTTGTGGCACAGCGCCAAAACACTGCAGGTAGCCTCAGGTCATGCTTGTTATAACACACACCAAGTTTTGTCTCAATTCATCAAACCCTTGCGGAGATATAGCCTCAGATCCATTTTGCGTGCTTTTCGGCAAATTTGTTAGTGTGGTATTCGAGGACGCTTGGACGAATCGACTTGAATTCCATAACTTTTTGCCACCATGGTCTGTAGATGATCTGAGCCAATTTTGGTGAGAAGTGGGTGAACCGTCTGGGACGAGATCGACAAAGTAGGTTTTACGAACAATTGAATAAAGCGAAAAAACTAAACCTTGCGATTTTTTTATTTTTTTATTTTTTTTTTTTGAAAAAAGCGGAAAAAATTATTTGCATTTTGTGGCTTACGGTTCAAAAGCTATTAGCATAACAAAATTTAAATTTTGGACTAGTGGTGGCGCTAGAGAGTTTGAGATAGAAACTCCAAATTTGCTGTGGTTACTATTGACACTATCATCTATCAGTGTGCCAAACTTTCCCGCAAGCGGTTCTATGGGCTGCCATAAGAAGAATAATAATAAGAACACTAACGGATATAATAGGTGCCTACGCACCTTCGGTGCTTGGCCCCTAATTACAAAGTTCACTGAAGACAATATAGTACTGTAATTCTTTAAAATGTAAGTTTGTTTTATAGTTTTATAGTATGTAGTACATGGGGCGAATTGAATAATCGAGTGACACATAAAACTTTTGATTTACCATTCATTAGTATCACTAAAACTGCTAATAACAGTCATTTTTAATAGTTTTATTAGATACCCAGTATGAATCCACAAAACATTAGCATGCATATTGATCCCCATTCTGTTATGTTATTTGTAGCCAACAGGTGGTTAATGTGCAGGTAAACTAATGACTGGATTTAGCTACGTACATGTCTCTGCTGTCTCCCTAAAACAAATAAAAATGTGTTTAGGGACCGCTGAGGATATTAGTTTTTTTTTTTTATGTGGACTTTTACAATCTGCACTGACTGTACTTGGGTGTTTTGCAACTAAATTGATCACAGACAAAAGAAGCGTGTGCGTGTGTAGCGTGAGTCACTAACTAACAGCCAGGGGACTGCAGAGAGGGGCTCCCAGGAGCACTCAGAAATAAGACTTATTGAATTTTATGCTGGTGTTTTTATTTTCTCATACTGCTACCTGGGGAGCAACTTCACATCTCACTTATCTCATCATTATGTATGGAGGAATCCATCAGAGAGAGAGAGGAGCACAAATAGGTGAAACATTAATAATTCTGTGAAAGAAAGCTTCATGAGGGGTAGCTGTTGCTTTCCATTTAGTTTGTTCACACTGAGAAACACAAACATCTCACAGTGATCGGATATTTCAGCTGCATGCATAACAGCAGCGGTTCACTCTCTTTGAATGGCCGTTTCACTCTGCGTGTGTCAGAACAGGGACCTCTAATGGGCTTTTGAACCTTTCTTTACACTGGAAAGGACACAGATCTTTCTTTCTGAATTGAACCGGCTGTTCATAATCAAGGCCAGAACAGCCAGGGGAGCGACAGTACCACATAACACAGATTTTATATCTGTTTTGGACTTTTAACAACTCTGCCTCTTCACACTACTGTACTTTGTTGCATACAGTAGCTGTTTATATATTGAGTTACTTATTGGTTTGCACATTTCTAATTTATGCTTTTTTTCCTGAACTTATTTAAATTTATTTACACAGTATGTTTACTGTATAGACACATAGGCTCCCTTTTGTTTTTGTTACCTGTTTTATTCTGCTTTTCTTTAACGTTATTTCTAACTTTATTTTCTGCTTCAAGTGAATTTACATTTTAAGAGCTATGCAGTCTTGCAGATACAGTTTTCACTGCTTCTGCATTTGCGTTTGTGACAAATGCAGTCTTCTGTAACAAACAAACAAACAAACAAAAAAGCTGGCCATGAAAGGTTTCTACACTCCATAAATACCTCGAAAATCAGTCTGCAGGTGCTTTTGAATCAATGGTAGAATATTAAGCAAGCTTTTGGCAGTACCAACACTGTAAACATGATTATTGGAGTATTATAAGAAAAAAAGAATTATAAGAAATTTTACTTCACAATTTCACATATCGCAGTGTGTTCATTGCAGTTACTTTGTAATTGTTTGTGAAGCTTGATAGCCATTTGTGAGTGAAAATATTTTAAAAGTATATATTTTAGTGAACTTCAGTTTCTTAGCTATCTTCAGTTGTGAAGATAGCATTTTAAGGTTTATTAAGAATATGTCCTGCCAAAATACACTTGAAAAACATGCTTTTTTGGTATAGTTACAGCATCCGCCAACAGGGGCTTACTGGATAATACTAACCAGAGGAGATCTATAATACATGCAGAACACTATATGCTGCATGTATTATAGTACTCCCCCCACCTACCAGGAATTGTAAGCGGGGGGAGTGAATGTACAGCACTCTTTTCACCCCCAATACCACGACTGAGGTGCCCGTGAGCAAGGCACCGAACCCCCAACTGCTCCCCGGGCACCGCAACATAAATGGCTGCCCACTGCTCCGGATGTGTGTTCACAGTGTGTGTGTGTGTTCACTGCTGTGTGTGTACACTTGGATGGGTTAAATGCAGAGCACAAATTCCGAGTATGGGCCACATGTCACTTTCACTTTCACTTTCACTTTCACTATAACTGTTAGTATTCAGACTCATCTCAATGTTTGGAGCTCAGTTGGTGCAGGACTCTTACAAGTTTGTGATTTTTGAAATATGCCATCTTTGCTCGTGGCATCTCAGTTCTGCAGCCAAGTTGTAAAGAGAGTCCATTTAACATTTTGTGGCCTTAAATCTATAAAATATGCATGTTATTTGCAATTAAATAAAAATGTATATAGGTTAAATGTATTTTAAATGGAATTAGTTGAACTAAGAGTGCAACTTGTGGTCCACAGTGACTTATAACGCAATTAACGTCAAGCATACAGAAATATGCAAATCTTTGTTCTAACATTGCTCACTTGATATTGCAACCTATTCATAATCAAACTAAAATGCAGTCAAGCAAACATAAAACAAGTTACATGGCTCAATTTAAATGCTGTAAGATATATTTTCACTTGTTTTTTTAATCCATTAAATGACAGTAAATATCAGTCAGTTTTTGCATTTGTACAGAAATGTTTGAAATCTTGTGAGTTTCAGTTTTTATTTATCTTCACATTCAAACACAGTTTGTTCTTGTTAAGAAAGGTAAGACACATCAAGCTCATTTAGCACTATAAGTTTCAACCTAAAAATTTGAAAATAGTCCTTTACAATCCACAGGCATTTAGCATTTTCAGGCATTGTAAAACTGCATGGTTGGCTTATTATGGGTGACTTTGACGGTTTCTGAGTTCTTTATTTGTCTCTTGTTGTATCTTGATAATATGTGAGCTGCAGACAGTTTTTAAAGGAGTTGTAGAGTATGCAAAAAGCATCAGCTGCAGACTCTGGTTCAGCCACAGGGGTATTATGCTTCTGCCGAGAATATGCTCCTCTTTTTAATGAGTTGATCTACTGTGACACCACAATCTGCCACCCTTTAAAGTTTCAGCATGTTGGTCAAAGACCAACCGCAGATTTAGGGGCAGTTGTCCTTTGCCCTAGTCTTTCGAGACTGGAGACTGGAGAGTAAAGATTAACATTAGCAAGACACTCATATTTGTTGATATACCCTGTCCTCAGACCTGCACTGCAATCACTCAGCTCATTATTCTCCATCTGACCACATCTGTTCACAGACCAGCTTTAACAAATTTAATGAAGCACTGTGTGCTCGAACAAACGCGCAGTGACATCCAATGGTGAAACCAATTATGAATCATAGGGCCGGTCTGCGAAGATCAGAGGAGGCTAGTAATGAGGGATGTGTGGCCAAGCTAGACCTCTCTCATTTCGGATGCCTCTCCATCTGTTATCTCCCCTGGGTCAATTATGGCCCCCTGTGACATGCTAATGCGGTTCCACCCCCAACTGAGTCTTTTGATTGGCTGTTTGCCGGCCATTTGTCATCCCATTACCGGCTTGTGGCCAGCCTGTACTGTTGCTCTCTACCTCTGCTGGCCTTGAGCGGTTCAGAGTGCGGGGAGAATGGAATCTATTCAAGCTCACATCCACTCCGCTTTTTCATTACCGATGACACGCTAGTGTGTCTGGGTGAATTGGCCTAAATTCTCCGCCTTTCTCCCCAGTAGTTCTTTCAGTTAGACTATTATTCCTTTGTATGTTTTTTTTTCTCTGTGTGCACAGTATAGGATTATTGGATCCCACTAGTCGCTATAGAGACTCTTAAGGCCGTTGTACACAGTAAATGTTAACCATTAGTTCCTGCTTTATTTTCACTGAGAAAAGTGATGGTACACACTAGCAGCAGGAACAGCACCAAAAAAAACAAAAAAAACATTTAGAATGTTACAAAAGATTTCTATTTCAAATTAATGCTGTTCTTTTGAGCTTCTTTTGAAAAATGGTTGCCACTATATTATTAACACAACTTTCGACATTGATAATAATATGAAATGTTGCATCAGATCAGTTCTGAAGAACGTGACTGTGAACCCTGGAGTAATGCTGCTGAAAAATCAGCTTTGCATCACAATAATAAATTATACTTAATAATATATTAAAGCAGAAAGCAGTTTTTATAAATTGCAATACATTTTCACAATATTACAGTATTTATTTACTATATTTTAATAAAATAAATGCAGCTTTCGTGAGTGTAAGTGTCTTCAACATGAAACAACAAAAAAAAGAAGAAAAAATCTTACTGACCTCAAACTTGTGTGTATGTGTTCATTCACTTTTTGAGATTTGTTTTACCAAACATTATAATGTTGTGATGCCTAAATTCACTTGTAGAATTTATATAGATTTTGAATTTGTAATGATTAATTTAATTAATTTTATTTTTTTAATTATTTTTTAAATAAATATAAAATAATATTGGCTTTATTGGTTAATGCAGTTATTACAATAAATGAATTATTGGTTGATCTGCATGTCAAATTGTAATATTTATATTTGATCATAAGATCATTCAAAGTGATTTTTATTTACAGTGAATAAAATGGCATGTAGCTTTAAAAAAACCTCAAGAGAAGACCTCTTTTTTTCCTCATCTGTGTGATTCTAATAAGTGGTTCCCATTATTAATCTATTTTACAGGGTAATAACACATTTCATGACTAAATAAATCCATTTTTGTTATGTTAAACCATTTTAGTTATAACTACCTCATTCAGAGCATACACATTGGGCATCATTAAAAATGACAGTACACATTTTCTCTATTGTGTCACATGTAAAATGACCTTTAGAACTTAGATATGTGAATTTTATGTTGACAGTTTGTTTGAGATGTAAGTTTAAGTTATTAGGAAGTCACTCTCTGATGTGAAAGCTGAATATTTAGACAGGAAAATCTCTCATTCTACTGCTTAAAACAGTCAGATTTTTTCATTCTGTATATCAGCTCTGTTTAGATCTGAGTAGATTATCCACAACTCAAGAGGTGGGTATAAAATCTGTTACAGCTCTACTTAACTATGAGAGCACTTGAGCTGGCAAAAATGAAAGCTTATAATAGTTATAATCAGGTGTCTGGTTAAATGCTCAGAACAAATGTGGATTGTTCTCCAGTAGGTCAAGTGTAGGCCATCGAGAGACACAGAGAGACTGAAGCACTTCAACAGTTGCAGGACTCAATCAGCTCCATATAAATGTCACGAGTCCGGGTCCTGTACTTCTCCCTGGCCCCACAGGAGGCCGCCATCTCCCGTTCTCCCGGACTCATCTCCCATATCACATACACCTGCCATATCACACACACCTGCCGCATCATCATCACACTCAGTACACCCACAGCTGTTCCCCATTTGCCACAGACTATTTAGTCTTCCCTCTCCCACCACTCTGCCTGGGTTCGTACTTATCTGTTTATGTCTTGTAATCTGCTGTGTTTAAGTGTTGCTGTGCCGTGTTGGCCTTTGTTGTTTATATTATTAAAAGCCTTACCTGCATTTGGACCCTGACCTCGTCTTTCCACGCCATTCCTGGGGGCGTACCGTGACAGAACGAACCCAGCAATCATGGGTCCAGCAGGAAGGTTGCTTGGCATCCGCCAGGGAGACCGGAGCATTGAGGATTACGTCAGGGACTTCAGAGGATTGGCTCGGCAGACGGCGTTGGAGAAGACCTGCCTCATGGTCTTTTTTCATGGAGGCCTGGCCGAGCCCTTCAAGACCCTGATGCCCTACTGGGACCCCGAGGAGTCGCTGGAGAGTTACATTAACTTGGCTCTGTGGATGAGCGGCTCGGGCCTCAGGGTAGAGTTAGCGGCGGCGCCCGCGGATGTTGTCCCCGAGGCAGCGGAGCTCACTTCAGGCCTCTTCAAAGAGGCGACGCCCGCTGATGTGGTCCCCGAGGCAGCGGAGCTCACTTCAGGCTTCTTCAAAGCGGCGGCGCCCGCTGATGTTGTCTCCGAGGCAGCGGAGCTCACTTCAGGCTTCTTCAAAGCGGCGGCGCCCGCTGATGTTGTCTCCGAGGCAGCGGAGCTCACTTCAGGCTTCTTCAAAGCGGCGGCGCCCGCTGATGTTGTCCCCGAGGCAGCGGAGCTCACTTCAGGCCCTCCCGAGAGCGCGGCGTTCGCTCACGAAGCTCCCGAGACAGCTGTGCTTGCTCCCGTTCCTCCCGAGAGCGCGGCTTTCGCTCACGAAGCTCCCGAGGCAGCTGTGCTCACTCACGTTCCTCCCGAGGCAGCTGTGCTCACTCACGTTCCTCCCGAGACAGCTGTGCTCACTCACGTTCCTCCCGAGAGCGCGGCGTTCGCTCACGAAGCTCCCGAGGCAGCTGTGCTCATTCACGTTCTTCCCGAGAGCGCGGCGTTCGCTTACGAAGCTCCCGAGACAGCTGTGCTCGCTCACGTTCCTCCCGAGACAGCTGTGCTCGCTTCCGTTCCTCCCGAGAGCGCGGCGTTCGCTCACGAAACTCCCGAGACAGCTGTGATCGCTCCCGTTCCTCCCGAGAGCGCGGCGTTCGCTCACGAAGCTCCCGAGACAGCTGGTCTCGCTCTCAGCGCTCCCGAGGCGGCGGGGCCTGCCTGGTTTGTTCCTCCGGTCCCACCCTGGCTGTTCGCTGGAGTTCCTGTCTGGCTGGAGTCTCCCTGGTCCAACCCTCCGAATCCGCCCCGGTCTCCTGCTCGGCCTCTGTCTCCACACGGACCTGGCCCGCCATCCCTCCCCCTGTTTCACCATCCCCCGGTTCCACCTCCCTCCAGACTTTTGCGGTTGGTGGAACGTCTGGAAGCCGTTCCTTAGGGGAGGGGTAGTGTCACGAGTCCGGGTCCTGTACTTCTCCCTGGCCCCACAGGAGGCCGCCATCTCCCGTTCTCCCGGACTCATCTCCCATATCACATACACCTGCCATATCACACACACCTGCCGCATCATCATCACACTCAGTACACCCACAGCTGTTCCCCATTTGCCACAGACTATTTAGTCTTCCCTCTCCCACCACTCTGCCTGGGTTCGTACTTATCTGTTTATGTCTTGTAATCTGCTGTGTTTAAGTGTTGCTGTGCCGTGTTGGCCTTTGTTGTTTATATTATTAAAAGCCTTACCTGCATTTGGACCCTGACCTCGTCTTTCCACGCCATTCCTGGGGGCGTACCGTGACAATAAAACTCTCATTTAATATAATGCAGAAATAGATAGTGGAGAGCGATAGATCCTGCAGAAAGTGTTCCGTACAGTTGACGTTCAAGTAGTGTGTTATTATGTTAGTCTGCTGGCATAATACATGGTTAGGAAATGGTAAGCACAGGGTTATAACTGCACAGATGCCTTAACTGGACTTTTTTTTTTTTTTTTTTTTTTTTTGCATTGGCCCCTATGTAGCTTACATTAAAAGATTATGCCGGAAATCAACCAATCAAACACTAGGTGATGTTTAAAAAAGCATTCAACTTTCTGAACGAAATGCGCTTCTGTGATGTATTTACTGTAGTGCATTGATGTTTATCTCTATTTTTGTCTTTCTCTATAATGCAGGGTGAAGTTAAAAGATGGAGTGGCGTTCCTTGGAGCTCGACCCAGTAACCCCACGCTTTGGATGGTTAGTCAAGATGTTAGAACAGAAGGTCACAGGATTGTGACCCTGCATTGTCGCCGTAAGGAGTCCAGCTATGGACAGAGGTCAGTTACCATAAACTAGTCCATCCTCAGTTTGAACTGAAGGTTGCCCTGGTAATTGACATGCTGGAAATTGCATGCAGTGGTCTAAGAATTTGAGAGCTTTGGATATTGCTGTTGGTCTCAACTTTGTCTATTAACATGTACATGTGATCTGTGTAATCTAATAAGATCGTCACTCAAAATGTGGGCAAAACAAGGCAGCTCATTAGAGATGTTTTTATTCTTACACTGCAGACAGAGCAGGACCTTTGTGATGTTGTAATATCTCCCTAAAATAATTAGACCACTTAAGCCACACTTAAAAATGTATGCATTTATTCAGCTATAGGCACTTTTGGTCTTGTGGAAAAAGTATTAAAACACACTTTTCACACTCCCACTAGTTTATTTAATTGGTTTAATCTCAAGCTCTTTACTAACACTGTTGTTTCGTTATTGGTAAACAAGTACACAAATTTTTGAGAGAAAAATAATAGACCAAAATTGAAGGGCAGCCACAGTTTTTGAGAAAAATCATGCAACTATTTTTTTCACAATAAATATTAACGTGGTTTGTTTATGTCAATGTTTGTTCGATCATAGTTAATAATTCATATTTTTATGATGAATTTTCATATTTTTAGATTGAAAGTCTGGCTCTGATACAAGGGTAAAACAATAACAAATTTCAGTGTGATAATAAAAAAAATCTTCTAAAATGACCTTCGCGTTTCATTGAAAAGTGAAGTTAGTTCTGAAAACTCTTTCAGCATTTGTTTGTAGATACCTTTGGGTTTGATGTTTTGCATCTTTAAGTTTGATTTCAGTTTTCAAAAGTGTCAAAATTCCTTCTGGGGCTACTATACGTTTAATGTGTCTAAATATAGACTTTCCTCATCTCATCAAATAGTAATATTGGGATTAGGAGAACTGGACATCAACAGAGATATTAAAGGAAGGATTTTAATACCATGTGATGGACTTAAGAGTTTGCTTTGGAATAGATTTGACTTTGAAGTTGTTGAAAGCTGTCAGAGGAATGTATGCAGTGGATACGGCCAAATGCTTCATTCCCATTCCCCTTGTGTCACCAAGCGGAAATGTAAAATTAATGACTGTTGTCAAACAGGTTTCTATAATAAGAATAGTGTCAGTTGCATTGCTGCCTATGCAGGTTTAGAAAGCTCTCGGATTTCATCAAAAATTACTTAATTTTTTGTTCTGAAGAATAACGAAGGTTTTACGGGTTTGGAACGATATGAGGCTGAGTATTTAATGACAGAATTTTAATTTTTTGGGTGAACTATTCGTTTAATCTTACCCGATAGGGGATAGTTAACAGCACATCTCACTTTTTCCTTCCTATTAGTATACTGAATCAGTGACCCAAGGGGATCTTCATCCTAAAGTTGTTTCGTCCATTTCCGAATCTTATTTGCATGCTCAAATTAATCTGGAAAATAGGAGACCGTGTTGATGGATGCAGAAGAAAAAAAACATGCTGATCGTAATTAAGTGTGGATTTGCAGTCTTTGTGTGTCATCATACTCTTAATCACATTTCTCTACAGATCTGGAAGTAGCGTTAATGAACTGGGCTCTGCACTGACAGGTGTAATTTTCCGCATTAAATGCAGTTGGGTGGAAGTCTGTAAACTTGAAAGATTAAGCCCAGTGTTATCATGAAGCTCAGTGTGGCACCACAGAAATGAAACGCTTAAGTAAACAGGCCTTTTGCATAGCAGTATGCACCTTCTTTGTATCAGAAATTAAATTTATTTCACTCTCTCTCTCTCTCTCTCTCTTTTCCACCAAAGCAGAATATAAACATACTGAAAGATGGTTTCCTCTACTTTGTTCTAATGGTTTTTAGTCATTCAACAAATTATGTATACATATATAGGCCTACTGTTTAAAAAAATTGGGGTCAATAAGAATTTTTGTTAAAGAAATGAATATTTTATTCTGCAAAGGCATTAAATTGATCATAAATGATAGTGAAAACCTTTATAATGCTACAAAAGGTTTTTATTTCAGATAAATATTATTTTTGAACTTTCTGTTCATCCTGAAAAAAAAGTATCACAGTTTCCACAAATATATTAAGCAGCACAATTTGATAATAATAAGAAATGATTCTTGAGCAGCAAATCAGCATATTAGAATGATTTCTGAAGGATCATGTGACTCTGAAGACTGGAGTAATGATGCTGAAAATTCAGCTTTGCGTTGCAGAAATAATCTACATTTTAAAATGTATTAAAAACAGGGAAAGGTATTTTAAATAGTTTTTACTGTATTTTTCATCAAATAAATGCAGCTTTGGTGCGCATAAGAGACTAAAAAAATCTTACTGAAAATCGTGCTGTGTGTGTTTATATATGACAGTATTTATTTTTATTCACTCTTATTTTTGATTTGTTTGTTTATTTTTGTTTATATGTATATATGTACTCAGACTACTAAAGTACTAAAACATTAATGACCCATTACCGATGGGCTGTAATAACGCTGGTTTTATAAGATTCAATTTGTGTGTGTGGTTAGTTGAATTCTTGCTGCTTGGATTGAGGCGGGGAAATCTGTGTCGATGAGCTAAAAAGACAACACCGTTAGTAAAATAAAATGATTTCAAAGCAGTTTTTGTCATCTCCCACTTCTCTGTAAGCTGTTTAGAGGTTGTATTGAAGTATATGGATGAACTTAACTAGAGGCACAAACTCAGTATCTTATCAGTCAGTTTATTAAAGCTTATTTGTTAGAATACGTTGTCTAAAATGTTTGTTTTCACCATGTAAAAATGTGGCATTGTGGATCATGCTTAATTATAAGAATATTTAATTAAAAATGTCATCATTTATTCGGCATCATGTTCTTTCACAACTGTATGACTTTCTTTATTCCATGTAAAAAGGTTAGATTTTTAAAGAAGGTCTGAGATTTTGGAACAACATGGTGGGGAGTAAATTATAACAGAATGATTTCCTTAATGTGATTGTTCACATCACATTTACAAACATTGTACTTTAACATTTCTTACATGTTACAGTCTAATCAATCCAGAAAAAAACCCTCTAAGTAAAAATCAGACGGACAAACAGAAATTTGCCATTTCTTAATTTGATATTGTGAAATTGAATGGAATATTAACTGAGTTACCCAGCTGCCTTTGTAACAGGGAGTCCCTAGTCATGTCACATGACAAATTTCTGCATAATCCAGTCTGGCATTGATCTAAAACCAAGAGTTTAGGACTAAATAAAGCATGTTAGCTTTAATCTAGGTCTATTGGGACGTCCAGAGCTCTAATCTCTCCAGCTGGCGCAGGCACTTCTTAAAGACAAAAGAAGCACCACAAAGCTTACTGTCTATGATCCAGTTCCATCTTTCATCTGGCTTCTTTTTCACTTTCGGTTAGTTTATTGGTTGAGCTATTCCCTCTGTCTGCTTCTTATGTTTCTTTCTATTCTTTTATTCTCTGTTAAATTCCAGCACACTTTGTAGATATCCAGGGGCTAATTTACTAAACAGTTGCTCCACCTGTGTCTCATTCATTAACCGCCCACAATGCAGTTTAACCAGACGCTCTCTGAGCTGGTATAGTGCTACACTGTGTGTATTCAGATCAACACATTTAAAAGAGATTTTCTTTTGATCACTGCAGCAGTAATCAATCAAAGGAAAATCAAATGATGGAGAAGAGCATTATCACATTAGCCATATAATGCTGTGTATCATATTTAATCTGGGGTGTGTTTCCCAAAAGCAGCTATGGTGGCAAATTCAGTCATTACCAATACTGTTCAATGGAACTAACGACCGTAGTTAGCAAATGATGCTTTTAGGAAATGCACCCCTGATCAGTACTTCTACAATCTTGAATAAATTGAATACTTAAAGTGTATTTATTTAAATCTCCATTGTAATGTAGTATGCCCACCACATTTAAAAGTGATCATCAAATAATTTGATCAAATTAAAATCATTTTATGAAATATTTTACAAAGAGTGAAAATTTATATTCGTCTTTGTGTGCATAACCTCATGAAAATCTCACTGATTTTCACAATGAAAATGTTTTTTTACTACTATAGTTTTATTCATATAAAATAAAGATATATAATACTTATTATGCATGTGATATATTTCATACACTACCATTCAAAATGTTGGTTGGTAACCCTTTTAGTGTTTTTTTTAAAGAAGTCTGCACTTATTTGATCATAAATACAGTAAAAACAGTAATATTGTGAAATATTATTACAATTGAAAATAATGTTTAATAGAAATTTAATATATTTTAAAATGTAATTTGCTAAATTTATTTTTGAAATGTATTTTTACATGTAAGATATTTTAAAGTGTAATTTTAATTCCAGTCTACATGTGTCAGTGTCACATGATCCTTCAGAAAACATTCTAATATGCTGATTTCTATTAGGATCTATTGTTTATGTCCACGATGAAAAACTATGAAATTAATAGAAATGCTTCAAAAATGCATTAAAATACACTTTTGTGTTTTTCAGTGTTTTTCAGCTGCTTACACACAAAATCTTTACTTGTCACACAATTTCTGAAACCTGACACTCAAACACCAGAAGCACACACCAAATCTGCAAAACCATACACTAATTCTCGGCCTTTGAGTTTTCAGTTTCATAAAACACTTTTTGCAAAACACAACACACAATTCTCTATGTAACACACAAAACATCTAACAGGAATTAAAATTATGGCAAAGGTGTTTCAGTTGTTTGCTTTTGAGATGTGTTTGTGATATTTTGAATGCAGTGCTTCATTTTGCAGGAGATGTGAGGCATTTTGTGTGGAATTTAAAGAAAAAAAGAGGCAAAGTTTTTGAAAAAATGTGTAAGCAGTTGAAAAAAACTGTAAATGTTATGATCAGTAAATTACCACAAAAGCCTGATGTATCAAATATGATACATTAACCTAAAACTCCGGATCGACTCACAAAATTGGGATTTATGGTGTTCGAATTACACTGTGATCATGTTTGTATCACTTCCTGCAGTGAACCGTGCTCTAAACCAACACAGACAGCATTTCCAAGTAAATGACGCCATCAACAGAGACAATTCATTTTTTGCGAATCCCCCCGTTATCATGTTTTTCTCACTTCTTTCTCATCTCTTTTCTTTCTCATTACTCCAGCGTTGGATCGGTTTCCATCACCACGCTGGACCTGTCATCCCGTTTCTGCTTTCTTCAATATTCTCTTGCATTTTTTCATTCTCTTCATCACTGATGGAGGGACACGGTCCTGGTGTGGATGGACGACGGGGCAGGTCGATTCGCTCCGGCTCCCGCCTCTTTTCCTTTATTACATTCTCCTGTTCTTTTCTCGGTGGGGGAAATTTGATTAGGTGTGCTATTACCTTCGGTGGGCACCTTTCACCCTGCCATTTATGAAAGGTGTTACTGGAGAATAAGAGCTACTGTCAGATAGACAGAGACAGAGAGTGGGAAGAAATGAGATTGCATCACGTATAAACAGACGAAAGGAATGGATGACATGAGGAAAAGGAAGAGAGAAGGGATGTGATGGTGTGTTTGCCTACAGTCAGCAGCTTTTGCTGCTCTACAGGGTGTAGTGTGCCATGTGCGTTTGTTGAATCTGTCTGTTGCGCTGGCAGCTTTTGTTTGTTCACGGAAGGTCAGAGCAATATTGAGTTATGAACAAGGGTTCACCGTCTCTTTTACCAGTTCAGATTGCCAGGGGCGTCCTGTAGACATATGAAACCTCAAGCATGCTCACGTAGACAGAGCTTCTCTTTGGTGAAGCTGAATCATATATAGCTGGATTTACACAGGCCTTTGAAGCTCGGAGATGGTTTAAAAGATCTTAAACAAGAATTGTGGGAAACAAGACACTTGCTGATCGTCATTTCAATGGCCAAATTCAAGACTAAACTGAGTGCAAAAGCAATGAAATTGAGAGGACACCTCATGATCTCTCACCCTGACTGCTGTGATGGAATTGGAATTGAGAGGAAGAGATTTGTTAAACTCACAATGAAACCAAAATGGAATATTGCAGTATTTAGAAGATATTTATCCCTGCACATTTAATATAACATATAAACATATAATATTTATGGGCTTTGGTAGTCTTTAATCTTTAATTCTCATTTGACAACCCGTCATCATGTCCCAAATGTGTTAATTTATAATTATTCATATACAACTGTAGGGTTGAGCATCTCCATTGAGAATCTCCATTGTGTTTCATTGAAATAAAAAGACTGAGAACAATTTGAAAAACAAACGACAACAAAACTAGCAAATAGTTTGTTTGTTTTTTTTTTATTAGAGGAGAATGGGATTGCCATTGCAGATCCATGTCTTTATAGAAGTATAAATTCTATTGAGCCTCTAAAGGAACAAGGTGATGGTAAAAATGTGGGCTGGAAGGAAAAATATTTTTCTAGAGAATCCTTGCACTCGTCTATCCTTGTCTAGTTTTAGATAATTAAATATTTCACATTTTATTCATGCTGCATAATGGTTATACTGATAATCACAATTATTTTGCTCAATTATAAGCATGTATCTGGAGGGAGGACTCAAATGCAGAGTGAGCGTTAACAGATTTATTAGACAAACTTGCAGACAAGACGAGAGAAGGTGAGGAGAGTAGTGAACACAGCTCAAACAATAGGCAGGAGATGACTAGTAGTCAGGCAGGCTGAGAGAGGGGTCGTAGAGTCCAGCCCTGGATGACAGTTGACCAGAGAGGAGAAGTGACGGTGCAGGAGATGACTGGAGGTGGCAGCAGCTCCCTGACAGGAACGCGAAGCTCGACCACTCCTCGCTCGTGATCTCTCTTGGCAATGCACAAGCTTGGCTGCGTGGCAGACCCAGGAAGAAGACCGGTAGCTCAGCCTGCAGGACAGGACAGGACAGGACAGGACAGGACTGGACTGAAGACAGACATGTGACTGGAACAAAATTCAATAAATAAATAGATGGGGAGCACTCAGTAGCTTAAGGTAGAAAGAAGAACTTGTAACACAGAGCGGTTAGAACAATGAACTTACAAAGCAAGAGGGAAAGGGAGAACCGTATAAAGGAGAGGAGAACACAAGGAACAGGTGAGAACATTCAGAAAAACGAGATCAGAGACATGAGGGGCAGGTGACAACACTCAGACAAACAAAGAGAGAACGCTGAAAAAAAAAAGTTGATCCATCTTAAAATTTTAAGGCAACCAGCTTCAGCAGAATTTCCTACAAAAATAAGTTGAGAGAACTCAAAAATCTGCTGAAGCTGGTTGCCTTAATTTTAAGTTGGTTCAACTTTTTTATTTTTTTTTATCATTTTTTTTTACAGTGAACGAGAGGTACAGGTGACAATACTCAGACAAACCAGAACTCAACGAGAACTAAACAAGGAGGCCTGGTAATGGACAACAAAGAGGCGGGACAGGAGGAGCACATGGCAGACACAAACAAAGACAAAGCCATGTGCTCATACACAAAACAAACATTGTCAGGGGAGATCCCTGACAAAGCATGATTACTGATCATGATTGTTGTTATTAGAGAAATGACATCAGAATTATTAGACGTTCACCTATAAGCACACACGTAATTTATTTGACCTCACCTAGTTACCTGATTTATTATATTATCAAGAATACAAACACACATTATGAAAAGTCCAAATTTTCTCTCAAAAGCTACAACAGTGAATTTTGTAATATTAATTCCAATAATTACAAATGATATTCATGTTTTTCTATTAAAACATCAACAATAAGTTTGTGTTATTATTATTATTATTATTGTGGTACAGCATTGACGTTGAATTGAGGTTATTCAGCAGCCTCAATTGCAAACAGTAGAGATCCATGTTTGGATTTATTACAGTTTATCACTAGGAAAAAGTTTAATGGTAGATTTAGCCACAAACAGCCGTTGAAGGAACACAGACGGGCTGTATTACACTTTCATTTGAGCAGAATATCTCAGTGGAGATTGCTAAACTGCAGCTTACATATTGGTCCATGTTTTCTGCAGTGAAGAGACTTTGTGCAAATGGTTGCCAGGTTGTACAGACAAAGTAAATCACAGGGCAGAACGTGTCATTTTAAGGAAAAGCTCTGAAAGGCGGGGTTAAAGTCTTGACATCTGGCAACCCCAAGCCTGAGAGGTCTGTATTTTTTTCTCCTCTATTTCATTGGGGGGGGATTTGAATTGAAAAAGCATTAAATTATCATTTGTAAATTTGTAAATTGTAAAAATTGTAAATTAAATTTCTCAATCAAGTTCAAACCTGTTAATTCACGATTATTATTATACAACCATAACTCTTTTTAACAGTGTGATGCACAGCCATTTTTTTTTATAACATTCTAGCAGGTATTTTGAGGTAACATTAATACTAGTAGTCAGTGAATCTGCCACAGACAATGTCAGGTTCAGCACTGATTTAAGGTTAATCAAGTGAAATGACTGACTTAATGTTCCAAAGAATGTTCCATTGTGTTCTGAATGGTTAAAAAGCCTCCTGGGCTGCTCACCTGGCTGACACTGTGTTCTCAGGATGACATTTTTTGCTAAATCTATCCACAAAAAATCTTTATCATTCCTATAGTGTCTTACATTTTGATTTGTCTATAATATAACTTGAGAAGACTTGGGTTGTATCACGCAAGCTATATGAACTTCTCTTATGATGCTTTTTTATCCTTTTTTGGGGCTTGATGGCCCACTGGATGTTTTTGGTGCATACAAAAGTGCATTTTCCATTACTTTTTACATTTGACCACAAAAAAAAGTCATGCGGGAACAACATGAGGCTGAGTAAATAATGACAGAATTTTCAGTTCTTTGGTGAAATATCCTTTTATGGTTTTGTAATTTCTCTCCAATCGACAAAGGATTCAAGACACAGGTCTCTCCGTGTTAAAGCTTTCACATGGGAGTGTTTTTGTGAGGTCATGAACATCATGACAACAGGCAGGGGCACAAAGACCTTTCAAGGTAATTTACGAGATAAGTGCTTAGGAGATAGCGGGCTCTTTATTATTCATCTTTATATGTAGTATACAGGACGTCACCCATGCATTAAATGTCAGGTCAACTATTTTACTTCGTGTCCCTAAGACAAATTAAAAAGTCGGGGAAGAGACGTCTTGTGTCATTAATGCTCCCAGTTTCAATCGTTAAACGAAACTATTTTCATCAACTCACTCCGGTTGCTCATCTGTCTCCATTAGCCCTGCGCAGTTATTAGTGCCGTAATGTTCAGATAATTCACAGCGGACGGTCAAGAGGCACAGACCTGCGATGGCGTGCTGGCCTATTTCAGAGCTGCTGAAGAGCACCACAGGGGATGATTACACCAATCAGGTTGCATTACAGTCGAATGAAAAGAGCACACGGGCTGGCCATATAAACCATACGCAGACTCGAGACAAAGAGTCGAGTTTTCGTCATCTTCAACAAAGTAGTCCCATTACTCATGATCAAGACTATAAGATCAGTTTCACACTTATTTATTATCATTGAGATACTATTATTATTTTTATTGATATTTTGAATTATTCTTATTTTATTATATTAGGTATATATTGTAATATATTGCATATACTTTAATATATTTCACAATATTATTACAATGTAAAATAACAGTGTGATTTTTTTCTGTGTGAATATATTTTAAAATGTCATTTATTGCAGAATTTTCAGTATCATTACTCCAGTTTTCCGTGTCATATTATCCTTCAGAAATCATTCTAATATGAAGACTTGTTTCTCAATAAATATTAATTATTATTATCAAATTTGAAAATTGCTGTGCTGCTTAATATTTTAGTTTAAACCATGATATTTTTTCATAAGTCTTTGATACAGCCCTATAAAAAAATCAGTGAACAGCATTTATTAAAAAATTAACATTTTGCAGCATTATAAATTTCTAGTCTATACTGTCAATTTCGATCATTTTAATTCAACTTTGTTGAGCAAAAGTAGCAATTTCTAAAAACAAACAAACAAAACAATAAATCTTACCGAGAAATTGGTTTGATATGGCAAAGTGAGCAAGAAAGATCAAAAATGGCACTTCATGCCAAAAAGGTTTCTGACCCCCTGTTTTCAAGGATTGTTGACACTTCACACAACAACAACATAATAGTTCACACTTCTACAGCCAGAATTGGCCATCAGAGGCGTGAGAACACACACACATCGCCACACTCTTAACAGGCTCTGCACATACATCCTAGTCCATTTCTCCAGGAGAACAGCAGCACCTGTACTGCAGCAGGGCTGATGTAAATTGTATCTGACAAAGCCAGTGTCGAGGAAAGCCATTTCTAGGCCCTATCTTCCTTCTGCTTTCCTATTTCTAACCTTTCTGCTCTCTCTCTTTCTCCATCTCATCTCTCTCCTCCAGCTCAAAACCACCTGTTGCTCCCCGTAACGGCTTCCCATTTTCAGGGCTGTGCTTGTCTTCAAGGAGATTGCTTTATCCACAGGTCCCAGATAAAGTAAATTGCCTTTGTCTGCTTTTGAATGCATGGCATAAGCAACCCTGGGGGGAAATATGATCAGAAATGAGCACCAAATGCAACACATGCAGATATGCAAACACACACACACACACTATGCACGCAAGCGTACCTGCGCCATGCTGGGTCCATTTTAATCAGCAGTTCATTTTGATGCCACATTGATAATACAGCTCACAGCAGGCACAAACAAACACACACGCAGGTGTTTTAAATATATTTGATTGGAAAAGTGGATCAGTAATAGTGAAAATGAGCTGGAAGTTCTTTGTCTAATGCATTGTTTGAATACACAAATTGTGGTTCTCAGAGAAGCCAGAATGAAATGGACTGAACTATCTGGTTTGTAGTAAATGAACTACAATGTGCTAATTAGCTTCCATATGATGGACTTTTTCGTTATCATATGTAGCATGTAGTGGTATGGCATTTGTTTTAAAAGTAAGTGTGATTCTTCCATTAAAAGAACATTTCTGTCCTCTAGGATGATTTTACAGAAAGAAAAAAAAGTTTGAAACATGCTAAAATACTGTGGTCTCTTAAAAAAAATATCTTCACCTCAAAGGTTAAAGTACATGTAGCCTATAGTATTTTGAGTCACCTTTTTTATTTTAACTATTTAACTATCCCTTTAAGATTTGGAAATTAGTTTTTCCTAATTTCTAAGAAAACAAATTCATTCTGTAGACTTTTTAGCTTCCTCTCTATGTTAATAAAATATTATTTTTCTTACCTAATCTTAGTTCATCTGGTATTTACACAACCGTTCAAATTTTTGAAGTTGTATGAGTTTTTATGTTTTTGAAAAAAGTCTCTTATATTCACCAATGTTGCATTTATTTAATCAAAATTAGTAAAATTGTGAAATACTCTATTGCTGTATAATTCAGTTACTGTATAGCTGAAAATACAATTCAAAACAACTGTTTTCTGTTTTAATATAGTTCAATGTAATTTATTCCTCTGATGCAAAGCTGAATTTTCAGCATCATTAACCCAGTCTTCAGTGTCACATCTTCTTTCAGAAATCGTTCTAATATGCTGATGCATGCTGCTTCAAACATTTTTATTATTATCAATGTTGAAAACAGTTGTGCCGTGTAATAATAAAAAAAGATTTATGTTAAGATTTATTTATGATAATGTTTTTTGTAGCATATTAAATGTCTTTTCAGTAGTATTAAAGAGTAGTGTGTACCATTTGAAATAATTTTAAATCAAATATTCATCAAATTGTTCATAATTGGCCATGTTGTAAATGAGAAGTGACAGGAAAGCATGTCTCGGCCAGTTTGACAGTATGAAGATTAATTAATTTTGTACATTTTATATTAAGATACGAGACAGTGGTGTTACGAGGATGCCATCCTATTTGGATATATGAGTGGGCATCTAAAATCAATATAAGGATAAATAAAATTCAGATGAAAGTTTGCCAGGAAATAAAATATCCTGCTATTTCAAATAAACTGTCAAAATGCCAAGTGTAGTTGCGGAACATGTTAGTGTTATTTAGTTTTAAAAAGCAGACAGAAATTAGTTATTTAAAGTATATTATATATTATCTTGATAAATAGGTACTATATTAATTAGCATCCATATGAGAGATAATATACTATATTCTATAGCATATACTGGTGTATTTAGTTTAATATAAGTAAGATACTTCGCTAAAGGAAACTTTAAAACAAACAAACATGATTGCTCACATTGCACAATGAATTGTGATCAGATGCATTTTGTTACAGATACATTTTCAAAAAAAATAAAAAATTTTTAATGCAAATGCATTTACTTCCATATTTCCACATAATAACTGAATTGCTCTCTCAATCTTACTGTTTGTTGCCCAGTAGATGAACCTTAGGTTGCTCTAAAAACGTATTTACCGTGTCTGGACACACAGATGCAAACACACACACACCCTCACAAATATCCTATTACTTTTGCTATAATGCTGATGTATTTAGACTCTGTTGATTTTTCATTCGGTTTGCGTGGCTGCAGATTGTGATTAATGCCCGCTGGTAGAGCAGGCTAACTCGCAGGAAGAATATGTAAATGTTTGTCATTCAGTTCACTTTCTTTAATTAGTCCACAGATTTCATGACCGAATGCCTCCAATTACAAATCAATGTCTCATTTCTGTGGCAAGCCTCCCAGGTACAACGTGTGCGAACGTCTTCGGTGTTCTTCTGTGTGTGTTTGTGTGTATGAGCACATATCTGCAAACACCAAAGTCTTTTTCTATTCTAATTCTGAGCTTGATCAGTCAGAAACCATGCATTTGCCCTCCTTTACATGCTAATAGTTGCTACATGTGTTTATTTTATCGAAGACATCAGAACATTTTCCTCTTATACCTCACAATCAAGCCTCTCTGTGTGTGTGTGTGTGTGTGTGTGTGTGTGTGTGTGTGTGTGTGTGTGTGTGTGTAATTAAATCAGTAGTTATTTGTAGGAAAACTCATTAGCGTAAAAAGCAGGAGAAAGTAAAAGTGCTTCACACACACTCACCTTCACAGACCGAAGGCTTCTGAGGAAGAGCGAAGAATGAAAGCAGCAATAGGGAAAGTGATATTAAAAATAAGAGCGATGGTATGCTAAACTTACTAGTGTGTTTACTAATCTTAACTAAACTAAATGATCTAACAGCCTGCTCCAGTTGTTCCTCAGGTATCAGCAGTAGTGTTTAGGTGTCTGTTGTTCACACTGAGCTTGAACAAACTGGCAGCTTTACAGGCCTCGTGTGATTACTACAAGCTTGTAAACAAGACTGAAACAGCTTGTCTAATCGCAGGTCTTGCTGTTCATTGCGCTTTCAGACTTGTTAATGCTTTATTTGAATCATCCCTTGTGTCCTCTCAGTAGCCTGTTGCTTTGCTTCGGTTACATTTGGGAGCATGAGCAGTGTTTATTGCCACTGAGAATTTTGTTTGTCCATGTTTTAATGAACTAAACTGTAGTTAATAACCTTTTACTTTTTATATGTCTTTAGACTGTTACCATTCTTTTTTTGTTTCCTGTAGTTCATAAAGATTCCTGTGAAATGGTACCTTAAATCATGGAAGTTGCTTTGGATAAAAGTATCTGCTAAATGTGCAAATATAAGCACATTGTGAAAGTAGAAATATTTGCTTGCCAATTATTATTATTATTTATTTTTTTTAATTGTTTACAATCTCTTTCATATGTTGATTTCATTTGGATTAAACTCAATTAGATATTGTTATCCTAATTGAAGGGTTCACATGAAGGCTTGTCATTCTGATTGTTATACAGATTGCTGAAGGATAACACATCACACATAAGCACATTATTGTGCTGCATTTAAACATATGTTAATGAGGCTAATGTGTAGAGGTATGTCTCTCCAGACTTGCTGCAATGTAATACGTATACGGAATAATAAGAGCAGGCGACAATAACTGACTGACAGTATATTATCTCACTTATTGCACTGCTGCTTACCTAAATAACTAAATAAATGAAATATTGATTTGAGTTAATATTATTAGATTGATAAGAGATGAATGCAGAGCAATATGAGAAATATGGAACTTGTATTATGTACTAGAACAGAACTAGAGTGCAAAGAATATGGAGCAGAACTAGGAGATTGTTTGTCAGTTAAACAAAAATGTATGTAATTTAATGTTTTAATAATTTTAAACTTTAGTAAAAAGCTATTAAGAGTTTTTTTTCTCCCGTTGGTAGTCGCTGAATCACATCACTATGCATTCATGTAAAATTAAACTCAACACTGTTGCATTGTCAGTGGTCTCAGTCGCTCATGACGCCACAAATCGACAATTCTTAATGAAAATGAATGACTTCCGGCCCTTTAAGTTTGCTCTCTAACAACATGTCAGCTTACTTTTTAGGCACTGCTATAGACTTTTCCAACACGGTGACTTAAGCTGTGATTGCAGTTCATTGATTTCAGCCCTGAAAAAACCCTCATGATTATTCTGTTATTCAGTCGTGCTGTTTTTTTCCTTCTCTCCTACTCATTCTTTATGCTCACACAATGCAGACTATGGTGTGGGCTAAATTAATACTTATTTGATGTCTTTCTGAGTGTAAGAGCCAATGACGCATGGACAGCCATTAGCCAATCAATCCAAAAAACAAAACAAAACACACACACACACACACACCGGGGAATTCACCAAGAGTGACTAATATAAGATAATCATAGTCATTTTATATAGTCTTGTTATGGTGAAGATCCACAGTGTCAGTCCTAGTTCATGAAGTCTTCCCAAAAAGTCATGTAACATCAGGTTTTTATATATCATAAATAAATAATAAATATCTATTTTTATCTAATATTTAATACATTTACAATAAATAATTAAATAAATAATGTTTATAATAATTTTTTAATTTATATATATATATATATATATATATATATATATATATATATATATATATATATATATATATATATATATATATATATATATATATATATATATATATATATATATATAATAACTTTTAATGTATAACACCTTTTTTTAATGTCGGGGGATCCTTAACTCACATAGAGGGTCTGGTGCCTGCATCAATTTGAACATTCTTTAACTTTTTATTTATTTATTTATTTATTTTACTTCAGGCCTGCTTTCTGTGGGCAGTGATATCACAAAGTTAATTGCTTAAGGAAAACTGCGTTGACTTCTGTGAATAACAATGACTTGATTTAAATATTCATTGCTCCAAACCTGCCCAGATTCCGCCACTGAAGTACAAAAACCAGCATTTAATTTACTAACCACACAATATTTAGTGCATAAAACATGGGTTTTTGTACTGAAATGTCTGACACACTAGTGCCACAACTGTTTAGTCGTCTTTATTAGCAGCGCGGTCCATAATCACGGGAGGTGTGTGACTTTGGGTTAACAATGAGACAACATGCACACTCCCGCAAGATGTCAAGACACACCAAAGTCATCTCAGTCCTTTCTATAACTATCATTACTGTCTGTAATGAAGGGAACTGTAATCTGTCTTTGTGATGAAGACAACGATGAACAAACCTTCCCAACGAATCTTTGCCAAGGCAATTTCAGTCTGATTGGTTACCTTGCTGGCTACTGAGAATGCAGCATCTAATTGGCTATTATTACTGAATAAATTACATGTTCAGCTGTGCTGTTCTTCTTTTCACAGTTTATCCCCTCCTGAAATGGACTGCCCGCTCAAGCAGAGGCCTGAGCCACCCAATCTCCGGTTTATTTGACAGGGCGATAGTTAACCTTCCCCTGCTATTCACATTGTGCTTTTTTCTCGTCTGTGGTGCAGCCATTGATTTGATGCTCAGGAGGACCCCAGTCAATGAGGCCTTGTGTATGTCCTCTCGCCGGTGTTGCCATGCCAACTGAGGTTGAATTCCATCACGCTCTGTCATTAAAGAAGGACACACTTTCTCTCTTTCTCTTTGTTTTTCTTAACCCAACTGTTTCTCTTACTTCTGCCCCACATCTTGATTTTATTCTACCGTAATCCCTCAGCAATCATAGAATGTTCTTCTCTGTCTCTCTCTCATGAAATTGGGAGGCAGATGCCGTCAGCTATGTTTGAGAAACAAAGGTGTCTTCCTCAAGGGGTGCTTGCGACGTTTTTTGACTTACTGAAGACAAAAAAAATGGTTGTTGAAATCTACACCAAAGTTGATTTTAACATGCACTGAGCACTTTTTTGCACTTTATGAGAATAAAATAAGATGGCTAGTATCTTGGCATGTAATCCTTTTATTTGGATACACTGCAAACGAATTTCAAGATGAGCTTTTTCTAAATCTACACCAAATAAATAAAAATTGTAGCATTGCGGCTGCTGAAGAAAATGAACATGTACACTGTATTTTCAAAGTTGTAAATAAAATAAAGAATATTGAAGTACATTTTACGAGAAAATAAAGTTTCAGTCTGTGTACTTCAAAATGTAATGTTTAATTATTTTTATTTTTTTTTTCTGGTAAGTCTTTCTAACAGCAGTATTCGGGTAAGAAATGCTACAGAAACTTAGTAAAGTAATGAAATGTAAAATACAACACTTTATTAATGAAATATACACATTTTATTAAAGCTACAAAATTAATTGGTAGAGCAGTGAGTGATTTTCTCTTTTAATAAGGCTAATTTCATTATTTAACTTATGCATTAATCTACATTTTTCTTTATAACTCTAATGTGTTAATCATTTTAAAAAGTCTTGCCAACTAGCAGATGCACGGATATATTTAAATATAGATATAAATAATACAAGTTTAGTCACAATCGATTTGTTTGAAAAGTAGATTGTGGAGGTCTTCAAGAGCAATTACAATATGAAATCATCATATCGCCCACACCTGGTATGCAGCATATAGTTAATATAGCTTCATACTAAATTTTTCACTGATGTTTGGCAAATATGTAAGAAAAATCCAATCATTTCAGAAGGAATCACCATGATCTGTAATTTTGCATGAGGGCGCAAGATTTCCCCACACAGATTTCACAGCAGGTTTAGGTTGGTCACGTGAATTCAACAGAAAGCTGCTTGATTTGAAAGTGACTTCTCTATGAGCTGTGCTTCGTGCATCACTACAGTATTTCCAATAGACAATGAACCTCTTTGTCTGCAAAATTTTACTAATGTTACTGCACCTTAACCATCTTCCATTTGACATGCCTGGCGCCCCTTCGCCCCTTCCTGGCTGTCCCTCTTCCTCTGCTCCACAATATAATGGCTGAATTAAAGTTTTTTTGGTTTTGTTATATTCTGACATAATCAGGATTATAATGCATTTAAGAGACCAATCCTTTCAAAAGCAGTATGTGTAGAGATTTGCAAAAGACATCTCACTTACTAAAGAAAGCATTGTGTTTATATATAGTAATAGAGTGTGTTCCCTATCTGTCGGTCACTACGAGTTATGTCGTGACGACATTAGGGGATTTACTTGGAAGCCCCGACTGCCTCTGATAAGAGAAAACGCCAATGAAATTTGGCTAGTGGATTTTGCATACCTGAGCCACTCCCCGTGCATACGGGTATAAAAGGGCGACAGGTGCATCCACTCATCAGATTTTTGCTTCGGAGCCGAGTGGATGAGAAGTTTTGCGATCTCCACAAAGCCTTCTGCCTCAAAAAAGAGTTTGTTCCTGGGTGGCGTCACGGTGCAGACAGCGGTGTCCCTGCAGCAGCGATTCCCCTGGGCACTTCACCTGAAAGAGCAAATTTCTAAAACACTGGGCGGTTCGCGTCTTTTTAAAGATGCCGTTCCGTCCGTGTTCTCTTGGTTGCGGTCGCTTCCTGTCCTCGGATGACGGTCACGAGCGTTGTCTTCAGTGTCTGGGCATCCAGCACGCTGAAGATGCGTTTGTGGATGAGTCATGCGCCTGTTGTGGGCGTATGAACATGGCAACGCTGCGTTCTCGCCTTTCCTTTCTGAAAGGATTGGCACCCTCTGCCGCCACCCGTCCCGGTCTCTCTGGCTCGAGCAGAGGACCGCCGGCTGGCGCTCTGGGAGATCTGAGGGTGACGGTAAGAGCTTCTCCGCTGGGCACGTCCCCACGGACCTCTTACTCCTCCCGCAGCGCTTGTTCCGTCCGGTTCCCGAGTGATTTCGCTGGTTCGCCTCACGGGGCCGCCAGCATTTCATTCGGTGCGCCGCCCGAGGATCAGATGTCGATCGCGGCATCGGGGGATGGGCTTTCGTCCTCTGAGGATGAACGATCGGCGGGGCTGCCCCCCTCGGGTGTTGTCGCCACTGCCGATCCGGACCCAGAGCTGACGGCCATGCTTGCCCGGGCAGCCGTGAGTATCGGGCTGGAGGTCAACAGACCGCCCAGTCCCGAGCCCTCGCGGCTGGATGATTGGTTCATCGGCGCAAAACGCGACCAGCGGCCGCACTTTGCCCCGGTGCCTTTCTTCCCGGAGGTGCATGAGGAGCTGACGAAGTCGTGGACGGCCCCTTTTTCGGCCAGAAGCCGCTCGTCTCCCTCCTCCGTCCTCACTACCCTCGATGGCGGGGCGGCCAGGGGGTACGTGGATATTCCCCAGGTGGAGAGAGCGGTTGCGGTGCACCTGTGCCCGCAAAACGCCGCCACCTGGAGGAATCGTCCGCGTCTCCCGTCCAAAGCCTGTAAGCTGACGGCCGCACTCGCCGCCAAGGCCTACAGCGCTGCGGGCCAGGCCGCCTCTGCCCTGCATGCCATGGCCATCCTGCAAGTTCACCAGGCCAAGGCACTAAAACAAATGCACGAGGGTAGTCCCGACCCGGGGTTGATGCAGGAGCTGCGCACGGCGACTGACTTCGCTCTCCGGGCGACGAAAGTCACGGCGCGGTCCCTCGGGAAGGCGATGGAGGACGCAAGAGTGCCATCTCTGGCTCAATCTGGCCGAGATGAAGGACGTCGACAAAGTACGCTTTCTCGACGCCTCCATCTCCCAGATGGGGCTATTTGGCGACACTGTCGAGGGTTTTGCCCAGCAATTCTCGGCAGTACAAAAGCAGACGGAGGCAATCCAGCACATCCTCCCTAAACGGCGGGATGCTCCAGCTAGGGGTGTGCGATATGACGATTTTTGATCGTGGACGATAAAAATGTCTCCACGATCTGCTTTTGAAGAAATATCGTAGTATCGCGCTACCGCGCACATTGTCAAATACAGTTCTGGCGCCGCCGTCTCTATGTACTGTACAACACGACATACAGCAGTAGAGTTACTCAGACAGGACACTGCACTTATTCGCGATCGCAAAAGTACATTATTTGCATACAAGCCTTGCTGGTTAAATGTTTAATTCGCGCGCTGGTCTGACGTGCGCTTGTTCTGAGTGCATACACCTGAAGCACGCGCACTAAAACGCCTGTCTAACAGCGCCTGATTACTCAACTAAGTTATATTTTGCGCTAATACTGTCAAAACACACAAGGTTTACATACAGACTGAGTTGGTTATCTCTAAAATGAAAGTAAATAGTTAAGAGAGAAACGGATGCGTGCCTGTACTGTATATTAGATGCGTGCAGCTCTTAAAGGGACAGGACACTAAACATGCTGTCGACTGTCATTAAAGGGATAGTTCACCCTAAAATTGAATTTCTGTCATTATTTACTCAGTGGAAAACCAAACAGTTGCTGGTCTACATTGACTTTGATAGTAGGAAAGAAAAATCCTATGGAAGTCACTGAGGACCAGCAACTGTTTGGTTTTCCACCTTCTTCAAAATGGCATTTATGTTCAGCAGAAGAAAGAAACTCATTCCGGTTTAAAACAACTTTTGAGTAAATGATGATATAAAAATACAACATTATGACAGAATTGACAGACAGATGACAGAATATTAATTTGTGGGGGAACTATTCATTTAACGTTAACAAAACAAAAAAACACAAAGAGAAAAATCACTCACTATTCTTGACTGAAAAACTTTAAAACAGTTGCTTTAGGAATCAGTCTATCTAGTGTTTTATTTTTATATTTGTTCATTCAATTTCATTGAATGCTCTGCTAAATACACCTATTGTACCTGGAAATAAAGCACTGTTTGTTTTATTTGTATATTATGTGTATTTGTAATGTGTATCTTTGTTCTTATTTTTTAATAAGAAAAATAAAATAATGACAAAGATTTATCTTCACCCACTTTGGCCTAAATATCTGCCATGCATCTTTGTCTTTCTAGTTTGGCTGTAATGCTCAGACAACTTGTAAAACCAAAATAGTAAAACTAACAAAGAATCGGGATAAAAATCGTGAATCGTGATATTTCTATAAAAAATCGTGATATGATATTTTTCCCATATCGCCCACCCCTACCAGCTGCCACCGCTGGCCCAAGGGCCAGGCCCCAGTCTGCTGGTCGCCGTGGGCGCCCTCCTGCGTCCTCCAGAGCTGCTCCGCCCCGTGCTGAGTTGTCACCTAGGCCGGTGCGTCGAGCCTCTCGCAGGAGTGCGGCGCCCCCTGCGCCTCAGCCGGCCGCCAAGTCCTCCAGGAAGACGACAAAGCGGCCCTGACGCGCACAACCCGGAGATGGAGGAATTTGCTCTTTCCCAGGAGACGACGAGGCTAGCGTCGCTCCTTCCCCCGGAGGAGGGCCGGGTGGAGAATCCTGTGTTTTCTTTTCTTTCTGTTCCGCCACTGGCTCAAGGGCCACATTGTCAAAGAAAGAGCAATTTCCCTTTCCTCCGGGTTCCCAGGTCTGCGGGCTGACAGTGTGCGACGCACTGCCTCCTCACTCTCACCCGAGACCCATATTGCCAGTGGCCAAGAGAGTGCGGTCTGGGGACGCGATGCCTCCCCGCGCACCTCTAGCCAGTCCCCCCGGGGACTCAGGGAGTTTTGTGGGGATGAGTCAGAACGCACCGCCTTCTGTTCCATCCAACCTTACTCCCCCTCGCTGCACCACTGCGGGCACGTCGATTGTGCCTTTGGTGCCACTTGCACGGTATCTGGGGGCGTGGCTTGCGCTACCCAGCCCGTCTCGCTGGCTCATTCGCACAGTTCGACTCGGCTATGCGATTCAGTTCGCCAGGCGGCCTCCCAGGTTCAGTGGCATCCTCGAGACTTCGGTGGCAGTCCGAGATGCACCTGTCCTGCGCGAGGAGATTGCTGTCCTTCTGGCAAAGGGTGCAATCGAGCCGGTCCCTCCAGCCGAGATGAGGCAGGGGTTTTACAGCCCCTACTTCATCGTGCCCAAGAAAGGCGGTGGCCTCCGGCCAATCCTGGACCTGCGAGTCTTGAATCGGGCCCTACACAAGCTCCCGTTCAAGATGTTGACACAGAAGCGCATCGTCAAATGCGTGCAGTCCGCGGATTGGTTTGCAGCGATCGACCTGAAGGACGCTTACTTTCATGTCTCGATTCTCCCTCGACACAGGCCGTTCCTACGGTTTGCGTTCGAGGGGCGGGCATGGCAGTACAGGGTCCTCCCCTTCGGTGGTGGCGGAGGGCGCCCTTGCCCCGTTACGGGAAGTGGGCGTCAGGATCCTCAACTATCTCGACGATTGGCTCATTCTGGCCCGGTCGCGAGAACAGTTGTGTGGTCACAGGGACCTGGTGCTCCGGCACCTCAGCCAGTTGGGGCTTCGGGTCAACTCGGAAAAGAGCAAGCTCTCCCCTGTGCAGAGAATCTCTTTTCTCGGTGTGGAGTTAGACTCCGTGAGTATGACGGCACGTCTCACGGACGAGCGTGCCCAATCAGTGCTGAACTGCCTGAGTTCCTTCAGAGGCAGGACAGTGGTTCCGCTGAAACAGTTTCAGCAGCTCCTGGGGCATATGGCATCCGTAGCCGCAGTCACGCCGCTCGGGTTGCTTGATATGAGACCACTTCAGCACTGGTTACACTCACGGGTCCCGAGATGGGCATGGCGCCGCGGGACACGTCGTGTGACCATCACACAGTCGTGTCGCCGCTCTTTCAGCCCCTGGTCAGACCTTGCTTTCCTACGGGCCGGGGTGCCCTTAGGACAAGTGTCCCGGCATGTTGTTGTCACAACAGATGCCTCCAGCAGGGGCTGGGGCGCTACATGCAACGGGCAGGCAGCCTCGGGGCTCTGGACGGGGCCTCGACTGCTTTGGCACATCAACTGCCTAGAGCTGTTGGCAGTGCATCTGGCCTTAAAGCAGTTCCGGCCACTGCTTCTAGGCCAGCACGTGTTGGTCCGCACGGACAACACTGCGGCTGTTTCGTACATCAACCGGCAGGGGGGTCTACGATCACACCGCATCAGGGAACGAGGGTTACGTACGTAACCGAGACGTTCCAGAAGTAAAAATCACTTGGTAAGTGATGATACATGCCTCTGGAGAGGCGTCTTTGAAACCACATTGGTTGGAACTGTTGTTAATGATATCAAGCAGGGTGGTGGAGTGATAACTTCTGCTAATTAATCAGTACAAGATCAAAGGCAAGATTAATGCAGATCAAATGTTAGATTATTGCTGTGACATGGCATCTAAGGATTGCTTCGCTGTTTTTATTCTCTGTATTTATTTTGTGGGTTCCCTTACGTCACTCTGGGGTTCCCCTGTGGTAATAGAGCAAGTACACAAATGCACTTATCAGAAAAAATACTTTTATTTTCTTAAGAATCTGAAAGACATACAATTAAATCAGGAAACACTAGATCCTTGAACTATGTCAGTTGCGACCATACGTGGCTATTGTATTTCATATTTAGGCTACTTAAAGGCTCTATATTCGTTCCCTTGTTTCAATTAAAAGTTCCCCCTTGGCCCGGGCCCATATTCACCTGCATACTCTGCATACCCAGACGCTACGCCCCTGGTTTCACAGGATGAGTATATTTCCCACACAAAAAAACACACAGTCTAGTCTAGAACCTTTCCCTTTATTCCAGATCAATCAAATCAAAGTTTGTCAGAAGAGCGCATTGCAATGTTCAGCATATTTCTCGCAGCTGTTCAGTGAATATTCAAATAGACAATGCCACACTAAGGGCCTTTTATATCCAGATAAGTGGTTGGATTCTGTCTGCTTTACTTATGAAGCTTCTAGCCTGAAGTCAGAAGCCTCTCAGTGAGTGTCTGCTGAGTTGATGTGTGTAGATGAAGCTCATGCTTACATACATGCATAAAGATCTGATCATCAGGTTTTCTCTGAACAGTTTTTCGTGAGCTTGAGGTGTGTTTCTGGGAAATGTGATCTCACAGTGATCTGCAAAAGCCCCATGTGAGAACGGCTTTGGTTTGTGCCCTGGGCTCGTTATGGCAGTATAATTAATAGTACTCAACTTGCTCTTAGTGTGCGCTGCTAGAAAAGGTTTTATAATAAATTAATCATTTAACAGAATCTGATGAATATTAATACAAGGCTTTTATTTCACTTCTCCAACATATTCAGAGCCTAATTGGAGATTCTACTTTACATGTCCTAGTAGAATACATAAAAAGGTGTGGGTTTCTGTCTGTGTGAAAGGCATGAGCTTGAGTTTGATTTATGTACATTAAGCAATTACTTATTAGAAAGCATGTATATTTAAACTATAGGTAACACTTTATTTTAGGGTCTCTTAACTAGTTAAGAGTTAATAGAATATTAGCCATTTATTAGTAGTAATTAAGGACATATTAATGCCTTATTCTACATCCCTAATCCTACCCAATACCTAAACTTAACAACTACCTTACTAACTATTAATAAGCAGCAAAATAGGAGTTTATTGAGGGAAAAGTCATAGTTAATAGTTAATAAGTGTTCCCTATTCTAAAGTGTTACCAAACTATATTAGCTACAGTTGGGACAGGTAATATTTTAAAAAATGTTTTTAAAAAGAAGTCTCTTATGCTCACCAAGGCTGCATTTATTTGATCAGAAACACAGTAAAATCTGTAATATTGTGAAAAAATTATAACAATTATTACAGCTATTTTTGTTTTTAATACATTTTAAAATGTGATGTATTACTGTGATGGCAAAGCAGAATTTTCAGCATCATTACTTCAGTCTTCAACGTCACATTATCCTTCAGAAATCATTCTAAAATGCTGATTTAGTGTTCAATAAACATTTCTTATTATAATTAGTGTTGAAAGAGTTGCTTAATATTCCAGTGAAAACTCTGATTCTTTGATGAATAGTGTTTAAAACAACAAAAAACAAAACAGCTATTTTATGTGACATGGAAATCTTTTGTAATAAATGTATTATAAATGTTTTCACTGTTGGTTTTGATCAGTTTAATGAATCCTTGCTGGGTAAAAGTATTCATTTCTATCTAAAAAGTCTTACTGACTCCAAACTTTTTAATGGTAGCATATAAAAATGATGCAAGTATCCACTTACAGTGTGCTTATCTCCTGCTACAAGAGCTTGTCAGTTCATCTGTTGGTAATTCGTTTATTTTGGTTACATGCGCAACCCTAAAATATTTCCAATTCCAAATTTAATGTAATTATGTGAAGAATACTCGAAGCCTTGCAATTTGAGTGCACTCTTGACTTTTTTACCGGTCACTTTGATCGCTGATCCATTTTCTCAGAAAACACAAAAACAGCGTTGCTTGATTTGTAAAGCAATTTCCGTCCCAGTAAATAAAGGTTGACTGCTGCTTTCTTCCTTCTCTAAATTCATCCTGCTCCTTCCATCCCTCGATAGAGGCAGGCTCCCTAAATCTGTCCGTCTAACAATAGTTGAGCCAGCAGTGTTTGTGGTGAGGATGTAGTGGATGAGCGCGCTCTATCACTGACACTGACATTTATCACTATTATTTTGTCTTCCTTCCCTGTTTTATTTGACAAGGGCACACGGGGGTCCTGCATCGGCCTCTTTGTCCTTTCTGCCTCTCTCTCAGTCTTATTCAAACTTTTTTTTTTTCCGAATCCTTAGCTCTCAGACCAGGTGAAATTGAAAGCCTCCAATGGGAATAGGCCACAAAAGAGCTCTCCAGCCTGTTTTCTCTTTTTCTTTCTTTCTCTACATCTAGTACTGTTCTTGGTCGATTTCTAGCTTTGATTATTTCACTGTTATTCACATTTTCTTAGCTTCTCATTTCTGAGTTCAGCGTACCAGCGTACACCTCTGCCCCTTCCATATATGTGTTTCTTATTTTAAATTTTTAATTTATTTATGCATATTTAAATCCAGTCTTTAATGATTTCTCTAAGTGTAGGTGTTTTGCTAACTTCACATAAAAGAATAGTGTAAAAATAAGTGAAAAAATGTAAAGCTGATTTCTTGTTTCTTTTTGTTATTCCCTAAATGATTATTTCCTGATCCTGCATAGCTTGCTTTTACATCTCAGTTGTTTCTCATAGGCAATACTGTTATTACATAAATAACAAATGGAGGGTTTTTCTTAAAGTGATAGTTCAGCCAGAAAGGAACATTCTGAATTCAGTACAGTGGCAGTACTTACAGTTCTTGCATGCCTTAAGCACCCAAGATGGTCGATAAAATAGTACATTAGGATCCCTGATTATTTTCCAAGTGCCGTAAAGTTGAAATACTCTTTTTTTGTCTTACTTTCTTTCCCTCTGGTTTTTCTATGCATGCAAAAGGGAACAATGGCAACCACCATAACGTTTGTGTTAAATAAGTATTTCATCAAAAAATGAAAGTGATGATGAGTATGGTTTTTTAATTGAAACAGATTTGGAGAAATTTAGCATTACATCACTTGCTCATCAATGGATCCTCTGCAGTGAATTTACAATAATTCACAAATAATCTAGTCCATCAATTAATATCTTGTGAAGCAAAAAGCTGTTTGTTTACAATAAACACATTTCTGGCTAAAATATCATAATCAATAATAAAACTTCCTGAAACATTCCACCCGCTGTGGTCCTCTCACATCAAAATCCACTGACATATCAGTTAAGAACTGTTTTGGAACATTTTTGCATGTAAACAGTGCTTGATCTGTGCATATTTCTGTCCTGATTCAGACAAGATGACTTTTCACTGGAGAAAGATTATAATATAAAAATTACACAGATAATTCATTTTATGTTAAAAATGTCTTGCATTTGTTTATCATTACAAACATGCATATTTGCTGACAGTCTTGAATGCTTTATTTTAAGTGTTTAAAGTGATTCACTGTGTATAGCTTTTGCATAAAATTCAACCAACTATAAACAAATATATAGTAAATAATAATCACTTTAATATCTCATTTGGTTCTCCTACACAGTGAATAGAACTAGATTTCTGCCTAGTAGTTCTTCTGCTAAGAAAAAAATAACAAATAAAAAAACAACAAAACACCTTTTCCCTTTTTTCTTTTCACTTCTTTTTCCCCCTAAAAATAAACATTTAGCAAAAATCCCCAAAGTCTGCAATCAAATGTCAGCGATCTCAGTATAAACTACAGTTCTCATTAAGCTTTGTCATCCAAATATTGCTCTTTGTTATTATAATTGCTCTACACTCTTACTGTAAGTAAACATCTGTTTCATTTGTGTTTATTTTAATCTCTTACACAGAATTTTAGGCGTAACATCTGAGACAAAGTTACTATCTTCAAGTCTCAGCTATATGAAAAAAGCAACCTCCGAGCAATAACATTTTCTTGCTTTTCATCTCTTTGGATGCCGTTGTGAGTTTCTCCGTTAGGAAGCACCTATGGCTGGGCTTTATTCTTGAAGAATAGTGTTGCCATTTCCATGCTACACTTCACAGATCAATGACTTCGGTTCATTTTCATTCCTATTTCTCTGCCATTTTCTATATGATGCACATCTTTGCCCTTTTTTTCTCATTTTTTTTAGTCGGCCTCTCTCTCTCTCTCTCTCTCTCTCCCCCTCTCTCTTTCTCTGCATAGTGGCTGTTTGCCAGCTGAGTGCTCAGTCGTGGTGTGTCAGATGCTTGTATCCTGTTGCACTCTGTTGCCCTCAACCGCTCACCCCAGGGGCGCCGTGGCTAGAGGAGCAAGAGCGTGGACACGCTCCAGTCACTTTAGACGGAGTTCCCTCCTCACCTGTGAAATGAAATTCCTCTTGATCGTACCAGTGGCACCTTAATAGTCACACACTCACAGCAAACACACACCACATTTCCCTGTCGAAAAACACATTTAGTACATTAGATGCACAAACTGAATACTAAAGAAGCCACACACACAAGAGGGCACACGTGCAAAACGTGCACCACACACACAATGCTGGAGATGTCTCCCCTAGTTGTAGGTTTAGGCTACAAAGCCTTTGTAGTGGAATTGATTCTCCGCTTTGATGTATTATTATTGTCACAGCTAACCAAATTGCCGCCCCGCTCGAAAACACAGAGCACAGAGGTAACAATACAAACCCCATCTTATGTCTGTGCATGGGAGAGAAGCTTACAAATAAATGCTTATAAACATATACATATATGAAGTCTGTTTTCAACTCAGAGTAAAAAGGTGATTGTTGGACAGTTTTTAAAGTATGTCACATTAATTACATTTACATGCACCCAAATGATCAATTAGGGATTGACGAACCTTCATGTAAACACCTTAGTCGATCCAATCCAAATACTCCCCTCCCACAAATTTTGCATCCGAAAGAGCTCCTACAAATGCATATGCAACGCATGCAATAAGTTGTTGCAAAAATAACTGTCCACGCACTTTTATTTCTAATGTGTTTATTTCACTGCTTAACTACCATAGATGCATTTTTGGAGAAATTAACTAGATTGTAATGACTGTTTCCTGAAAGCTTAGATATTTTGTTGCAGTCATCTTTGAAACCACCTTGGGTGGAACTGTTGTTAATGATGTCAAGCAGGGTGGAGGAGTGATTACTTCTGCTAATTAATCAGTACAAGATCAAAGGCAAGATTCATGCAGATCAAATGTCAGATTATTGCTGTAAATAACAAGCATGTCATCTAAGGATTGCTTCTCTGTTTTTGTTCTCTGTATGTTTTTTTTTTTTTTTTGCAGGTTCCCTTATGTCACTCTGGGGTTCCCTGTGGTAACAGAGCAAGCACACAAATGCACTCTTCAGAAATAATACTTTTATTTTCTTAAGAATCTGAAAGACATCAAATTAAATTTGTATATGCATGAAATGAAAGATTGCAGTACGTTAGTTTGCTTATATTGCTCAAGAGCATGATCCACTTAAATCTACATCATACTAACTATGCTTCTAACCACAGGTCGAACATTGTGATGCTGTTTGCGAATGTTAGTGGGAGCTGTAGATTCAGGAAACATTAGATCCTTGAATTATGTTAGAAAAGACAAAAGTAGCGAGTTGGCTAAAAATTATTTAATATTTAGCCTACTTAAACATTTGCTATAAAAGGTATTTATATGTTATATTATTATTATTATTATTATTATTTGTTATTATTACAATGTTGTGGCAATTTTCTATTTCAACAAAGGTTCTTACAAGAAAAGGTGACAGTCATACAGTCATTACAGTCATGGCTGCAGAGTGCGACAAAGAGAAATACATTGACTCAGCATTTATACCCTAATCAAATCCGGATGCTTCTATTTCATCCAGTTATAATGGATATTCAACATATGTGTCCTTTAAGTTATCCAGCTATGTCCCTTAGATGTGTTAGGTCTAAAATAACATTTCACAGTTGTCTTGCACACACACATTATATAGATTTCCTGTTTTCTCTCGGCTCATCAAAAACTCAAGCATATTGATGAAGCACTCAGAGAGTGAATAAGAACGTTCTTTAGTAGAGTGAAGCAAGTAATACCTATAATTATAACCTTACAGGCAGCTTTTCTTTGTGAAAAATACATGCAATGAATTGAAATTGATTGCATTGTTTAAGGTTCATTTAAACTGAAAGTTTAGGGTTCATACAGTCTCAGAAAAAAGGTACAAAGGCTGTCAGTGGGGTGGTACTCTTTCAAAAGTTAATAAAATGTACCATTTAGGTACTGTACCTTTAAGGAGATAAAGAGAGCTTTCAGAATCTGAAATCGGTTTGGAATCATTCTGATTGACAAACCTTTGTATGTAAACATACCTATTGTAAAATATAAAGGCATGCTGTCACAGTAACAGTTGCAAGATCTTGTCGCATAGTATGAAAAAAAATAATCACAATTGCGAGAAATAAAATAACAGTTATGAGAAACAAACTCACAGCTGTGATGTGTTAAGTCAAATTGCACAAAATAATGTTGCAGTTATGAGAAACAAACTCACAATTATTTATTTTTGTTTGTTTTACTCTAAGATGGAAGCAAGCACTTTTATCTACAGTACATACTCTCAGTTCCTACTAGCATTTTACTCAAATGCATTTGAAGGTTTTGACCTACTTTGTTATTATAATCCTTTCTGCTGTTGACATTTTGTTTCTTCTATGTCCATCATTGTTAATTTTTCCCACTTACTTTTTGTTATGCAGCACGAGTTGACACACACACACATACATACTCATATTCATGTGAGGAGAAAATTGAGTAGTTTCTTTCTGGCTGTGGGGTGTTTGAATATGTCTGATGGCCGTTGGGTTTTCTTCTAGTCAAGCCTGGTGCCGCGCAACGACACACTACCTCTGAACACACTGTCTGTCACAGGTATTTATCACTGTGCCCGTGTGTCTTTGTGAGTGTGTGCATCCGAGAAAGCAGGAGAGTTGTTGCGGACTGCCAAATAAACAACCTGGCGGAACATTTCTCAACAGGTCTGCGTGTTTGTGCGGCCCTGATAGGAAGCCAGGCAGTCCATCAAAAGCGTACGAGTGAGTGTTTTACTGGGACAAGAAAACAGTCTTGAATAGTGGCATATCATTTTAGAACTGTGCCTATTGAGAAATGTTTTTCCTTTGTAGTTAATCTGCTATATGTGGGGTACATGCACTGCTTGTATGCTTTTTTTAAATGGTCCAAAATATAAATGTGTGTGTGAATGTCAGTGAAACAGGTTGGCTGACCTTGAGGCAACCATACTTTCAGATGTCAAACGGCTCCATTTCTTGTCCTTTTCCTTTTTCGGGGCTCTTTTGGAGCCCAAACTGTAATTTTCTTCTGTCAGATGTGGCCGATCCAGGGTTTTACAACACACACACTAACACAATCGCTTTCTGTACATGTACATTAAAATATTACCTGAGGACATCTGGTGAACCAAACATGGAAAATAAAATGTTCAATATGGTGGTTTATAACCTTTCAAGGGGGCATTTCCTGTTTGGTTTTTTCTTCCCTATAGCTTTTCTTATATATATATATTTTTTCTCTCATGCCCACTTCTTATCTCCATATCTTACAGTTTTATATGGCTTTGTTTTAATATTAGTAAGTATAAGTAAATAAACATTCAATGTTTATATACAGTAGTGGTCAGAATTATTGGCACCCTTGGTAAATATGATCAAAGAAGGCTGCAAAAATTAATCTGCATTGTTAATCTTTTTGATCTTTTATTTAAAAAAATCACAAAAATCTAACCTTTCATTGGATAATAAGAATTTAAAATGGGGGGAAATATCATTATGAAATAAATGTTTTTCTCTAATACACACTGGCCACAATTAACGGCACCCTTTTTCAATACTTTTTGAAATCTTCATTTGCCAGTTTAACAATTCAAAATTGTCTCCTATAATGCCTGATGAGGTTAAAGAAACACCTGACAAGAGATCCGAGACCATTCCTTCATCCAGAATCACTCCAGACCAGAAAGATCCAAACATGGCCCATTATAAGATTTCTAACAGAGTCAGTCACTTATTGATTTTTTTTATCTGTTGGTATTTGATAGAATCCATGATGCCATGTGTCTATACAAGATGTCCAGGACCTGCAGCAGAAATATAGGCCCACAACATCAAAAATACAGCAGGATAATTCATTCTACACAGGGGGTACTTTTTATCCCTGTGTTCACCAAACCCATATTGAGTGTTTGCTGCTAAAAAGCTAATTTTTTAGTTTCATCTGACCATAGAAGCCAGTCCCATTTGAAGTTCCAGTCGTGTCTGATAACTGAATATGCTGGAGTTTGTTTTTGGATGAGCTAGGAGAATTTTTCTTGAAACCCTCCCAAACAACATGTGGTGATGTAGGTGCTGTTTGACAATTATTATTATTATTTTTTTTTTTAAGTTTTCTGACCCCGAGACTCAACTATTTTCTGCAATTCTCCAGCTGTGGTCCTTGGAGAGTCTTTAGCCACTCAAACTCCCCTCCTCACCGTGCAATAGGGCGATATAGACACACGTCCTCTTCCAAGCAGTTTCGTAACATTTTCTGTTGATTGGAAATTCTTAATTATTGCCCTGATGGTGGAAATGGAAATTTTCACTGCTCTAGCTCTTTTCTTAAAGCCACTTCACTAATTTGTGAAGCTCAATTATCTTTTGCTGCACATCAGAAATATATTCTTTGGTTTTTCTCATTGTGATGGATGATTAAGGGAATTTGGGCTTTGTTTTCACTTCTATTTATATTTCTGTGAAACAGAAAGCCATGGCTGGATAATTTCATGTTCATAATCACCCTGGAGTGCACAAAATTGGGAATATGAATGGGAATATACTTCAGAGATATTTTACTCATAAGAATTTCTAGTAGTACCAATAATTGTGTCCAACGTGTATTTGAGAAAAACATTTATTTCATAATGATATTTCCCCCCATTTTAAATTCTTATTACCCAATGAAAGGTTAGATTTTTGTGAATTTTTTAAATAAAAGATCAAAAGGATTAACAATGCAGATTATATATATATATATATATATATATATATACCACTTTTCAAAACACTTATAAATCATACAGAGTGAGTTTTTTGGGGGTAAAGTAGAAATGCACAGTTTCCTGTGAGGGCTAAATTTAGGTGTAGGGTTGGTGTAGGGAAATAGCTGTCAGAGAGTTACCACAGTCACCGCAGTCTCCACCAGTGACACTCACCAGATCCCAATCTCCTGATTTCCTGATCACTGCCACCTGTCAGCACGATCAGCAGCACTATATCCCTGCACTCCTCCCATTCACTCACTGTCTGGTCTCATACATTTCATGTTGACTAACCTGACCCACTTACCTTTTGTCTATACCAGTTGCTCCAGTGTTCATATCCCTGTTCTCCACCGCTCCAGTTCACTACCGTCTTCATGCTCCACTGTTACCTCCGGATCCCCTGGAAAAGGGAAAAGGACATTCACACTCAGATAAGCCCCTAGAGACATTCCCATTCCCCGCCTGCTTACCTGGACATTCTGCTCATCTCATTCCCCTCTGCTTCTCCTCAATAAACCTGTTGATTGTATTCCACTTACCTCCGTGTCCTGTGTCTATCTGCTGACAATAGCACAAACAGTTTGTACTGTATGAAAACCATTACGCCTATGGGATGTCCCCACTTTTCACAAAAACAAACGTGTGTGTGTATGTGCATGTATTCCCATTCAATAAAACTATATTTTACATGAGAACAATCAGTCATAATCACTCTGATTGTCATCGAAAAATCAGTAACAAAAACTAATTTAAGTTTCATGAACCTTTAAGTAAGTTCAGTAAATGAGTTCATTCAGTAAATGATTCATCAGACTGATTCAATCTTGTGAGTTTTTTAATGATTCTTCAAAAGAACTGTCTCATAAGAGTCATTTTTCTCATGAATCTGACTATACTGCTCGTGCTGTTGGTTTGTTTTTGTGTGCAGCCTGTGAGGTCAGCTCAATACTATAATAACTTTTTTTTGCCATTATTCTGCAATGCATTTCCTTTTTATCTCACCACATTAAATTCAGACTCACATTCACAACTAGGGTGAAATATGATTTCCTTTTTCCTGTGGTACTGGGGAGTGACACTGTAGCAGAGTAGTAGAATGTGGGTTTTCTTGGGTAAATGTGGGTGGTTGTGTTAATGTATTCATCTATCTGATATCAAAAATTTGCATAGGTTTGGAATGAGCCAAGTTTGCAAATTAGTTATCAGTGGGTTGGTAGTTTTGTGTCTTGGGTCTTATCTGACTGGTCTGATATGAATAACCACTGTTTTTATTTTATTTATTTTTCGGTTTGACATTTACTGCTGGTGCTAATAGTCAAATTCACAACAACAACAACAACAACAAAAAATTGAATCTGATAAACCTGTTTTTGTTGCTGTTGTTGTTGTCACTGTAATCTTCAAGTAATTGTTTCCAAAGATAATCCTAAATAGATTTAAGATTCTGTGCTCTATTACTGACAATTGAGATGTCCAGAGATTATATTTGCTGTATACTGCTAAATAGCTTGCAGAAATGCAAGATTTATGCCCATGTGTACTCAATTTGAACCTGAATATTTTCTGTAACATATACATATGTTATGTATAAATTACATAAAATACATGTCTTTGTCAAAGTGGACATAAATAATTAAAATACTTTTATGTAAGAGATTTTGTTGGAAAAAGGATATGAGATGACAACGCACACACACAAAAACACAAGACACTTCTGGCTGAAACATTTACTCCGATAACTGGATAATGCAACCACTTTCAATTATGTACGTCCCCAGAGACCTGGCACTGAAATAAATCACCTCAGTGGGGAAATTGTTTATTTGCTCTGTCACTTGACTCTCCCTGGCATTTAAATGTGGTCCCAGCAGACACTTACCAGGAGCTCATCTGACCTGCAGTGTCTAGAGCCTCTCCTCTGGGATGATCTGTAAGCTGCTAAGAGCTTCACAATACAAGGAAAAGTCATTGTTTCTCATTTCAGGGAGGCTTTGCTAACTTTACTAGTGACAGGGAATACTGTAGGGGTTAACGATAAACTAGTAGAGATTTTGGAATATCGTCTCAATCGCTGTTACGCTCACGTAGCATTTCCGTGCTCATCATTTAAAAGTGTCTTAAAAATTGAAACAAAGAAATAAAAACAAAAACATCACTTCATGTAATATTGCACAGAGCCAAAATTGAAACTTTACTTGAACTTGGAAAGCAGTAAGAAAAGGTATAAGGGCTGATTCTCATGAAGCAGTTGCAACTTTTGCATGCTGTTTCACCACAAAGCCTGGCATCTGATTTACAACGAATATACACTAATTATGCACTATACATTTTTATTCTTTTCTGGCCAAGCGCTACTCCTTTCTATGCAAATAAGGCTCATTAAACACAAAAGCAAATTACATGTCTCTATTACCGCCCACAGATAAATGGTGGTAAACATAGTTTTATTTTAAAAGATTATTTTCTAGTTGAGGCAGCAGTAAATTGTAGGTATGCAGGCAGATATTTATTTTAAACAACCTTGTGAGAACCTCAATTTCTGCACATTACCTGATTGCATAATTCCTTTAGTGAATCAGCTGCTAAAACAACAGAGGCAACGTGTGCTAATAAATGATGCTATCAGATACAAATAGCTATATGCACAGTGTTCAGGAACATGGTGTAATAGGACATGTTTTATGAATGTTCTGTCTTTCTTTTGGGTACATATTCATGAAGGAGACTTGTTGGCTTTTACTGAGCACTGTTCTAAACTCTATTCTACTAGTGGCTGCTCACTAGAGAATAAGTTTTAGTGTGTTGTCCTTGTGTGGTGTCTCTGTCCATGGTGCTGAAACACTCACAGCCTCAACTAATATGAAACTCAAGCTGCAATCTTGACAGAAACAAACAGTATCATGTCAGTGAACTGGGTAAACATATTCTTTATTATAACAAATTCACCTGTGTGCATGAGTGTTTAAGGTTAACTGCATCTTAAGGTGTGTCAACATCATTTGAGTGCTTTCGATTACCACAGGAAATCAATGATATAAACAAAACAAAAATGTGTTTACAGTAATGCACAGTAATGGCACTCCATGGGGTTTAAAAGTAGAAATAACCCTTATTTTTTACCATTTATGTATGTATTTATTTATTTATTTAGTTAAATCACTTACACTGTACCGTTCAAAGGTTTATAAACTTAAGTTTAAAGTTTTTTTTTTTTTTTTTTGAAAGAAGTTGCTTTTGCCCATCAATGCTGCATTTATTTGATCAAAAATACAATAAAAAAGTAATATTTAAAAAATTATCTAATTTAAAATAACTGTTTTCAATTGTAATACATACTGTATACTCTAAAATGTAATTTACTCCAGAGATGCAAAGATGAATTTTCAGCATCATTAATCCAGTCTTCATGGATTAATCCATCCATCAGAAATTATTCTAATATGCTAATTTGCTGCTCAAGAAACATTTTTTTTATTATTATAAATGTCAAATGTATTTTTTTTTCAAAACTATGATTTTTTACAGAATTATTGGTAGCACTTTATTTTAGAGTCCTTTTACTCATGTACATACTATGTACTTATTATAGTAATTACAATAACTAGTTAATAACTAGGTACTAACCCTGAACCTACCCCTAAACCTAAACCTAACCCATGTAGTTACCTTATATTACTAGTATTTTCTTAGGTAGGTACATTATAAGTGCACTGTAAGTACATGTAAATTCACGTAGTGTAAAATAAAGTGCAACCGGATTATTTGGTCAATAGAAAGTTCAAAACAGCATTTATGTGGAATATAAACTTTTTGTAAAATTGTAAATGTCTTTAAAATCACTTTTGATCAGTTTAATGCATTTGATATATTACTTTCTCCCATAGATTCCCATTATAATTTATTTATTTTGCCAAGTAATGGAATATTGTCCATTCTTTACAGAGTAATTTGTTAGAAATAATGTTATTTGTATTCCAGGTGTGTGTGTGTGTGTGTGTGTGTGTGTGTGCGTGCGTGTGTGCGTGCGTGCGGAGTTCATTGAATTGTCGAATGGAAATGTTGATCAAAATAGAATCCAACTTTCTATCTTGCTCCTTACACTTCTTTTTTGTTGTGTTTTGTTTTGTTTTCCTTTCCTTCCTCTCCTTCTATTATTTTTTACTTTTGACCAGATCTTCTCTCGTCTATAATAAGTTTGACGCAAAAATTGTATGACTACAAATAGTCAAGCAATATTTTCTGTCTCACTTGCATTTCCAACAGCTTTTTTCTCACACCAATTCTTTTAATAATTTATTTATTTTTTCTCCCCAAGAAAAGCAAAACTGCCAGAGTTGTGGGACAGTTTTAAATGTGCTCAGTGCCTATCTCTCTTTTTATTCTCTTCTGGCTCAATATCGCTCCTTTGCTGTCACTCCCGAAAGGCTGTTGCCACACTCTATTCTGTCATCCCTTTCCTGCTGCTGTACCTGCCAGAGCAGCTTTCATATCTCTGCAAATCCCCAAAGACACTTTCTGTCTTCCTCTCTCTCATTTTCTCTGGCTCCCTCTCGCACATGAACTGTATTCCTGCACATGGACTTCAAAGAGAGAGGGGCACTGCAAAATTTGCTGTAGGATATTCACTGTTTATGATGATTCAGATTATGTTTTTTTGCAATATGTGAAATCAAGCCTGTCTTATGGTAACATTAAATGTGTAGGTGTTACAGTTATACTTTCCAATGCAATGTGTGAAAGCTGTATATGTTAAACATTTTTAAACAGGGTTTGTGGGTTTGTTTTTTCCTCATTAAATGAGATTTTTAGCTGAAACCATGGTCCTTTGTCATTCTTAATGTGCAAGTCAGCAGCTACCCATTTTTGAGGAAAAAAAGGGATATCATGGAGCACAAAATGTATACCCCTGGCTTCCGGAAGAATATTTGGGTCTTATGAAGTGAAACGATCCGTCTTTGCAAGAAACTGAAAATTATTACATGTAATCCGGAGCCTCAGGAAATTGGGGAAATCCAATTATTTTCCACAAACTGGTTCAGTTTTGGTTGAACTCTCTTAATTGAAATAAAGCTGAAATAAAATACAAATATTGAATTTAAATTTTAATTAAATAAATAACAAAATTAAAAATGCTTAAAATTAAAACATTTAAAACAAATAAACACTTTCAGCACCAAAAAAGGTAAAACTGTCAATATTTGTGTTTTCAAGATGGACCAAAGGGATAAACAATGATTTTAAGGTGAATTTCTAGGTGATGGCATAACTCACTGGACTGCACCACATTTTGTTTTTTACGTAGCATAAACAAGTACACACATACACACACACAAAATTAATTAAAATCCTCAGCTGCACAGCATTAACCTTATTATATTCAAAAGTAACTAATGGTGATTTGCAAGATAATTAAAGTTCAGTCAAGTATTCATTTGCACTAAGTGCATGAGCATGGTTCTGTGCTCTACTCTGGGCCTCTGATTCTGACTTTGCGATTGTGTTGGTCCTCAGAACAACTCGGCATCTGTTTTGACAGGCTGTTGTGAAACTTTGAGGACGTGTGTGCCATGGGACGAGTGAAACGAGCAGTGTCAGTGTTCCTGAAATGAAAAGCGTTTTCTCCATTTTCATTTGCCATTCAGTGCACCTCTCTGTTTTGTCAGGAAAATTGGGTTGTTGATTCACAACTGGGATGTTTCTTTTCAAACTCGGTGTCTGACTCTCTTGCTGTTCGATGATAGGTTGATAATTTGTGTGAAAGATGCTCTCAAGAGATAGAGTTGTCATAATGAAACTGGATTTGGGGTGCTGTTTTCTGTAAATGTGTAATCAGGAAACGTCTATGCACTCTGAGAGATGTTTCTGCTATTATCGTGTCCCTGTTTCTTCTTGCTACAAAAAGAATGTCTAGAGCCTGCCATCAAATGGGCTTTGTGTAGAAACATGTAGATTAATTGGCTTTATTACAGTCAAAAATATTATTTAACATGCTGCATGCTTGTTTTTATGAGCCTGTTACCATTTACATCAAAAAAGTAAACCTGTTTGTTCAGATGTAACATTTGGAAAGTCTGATTCATTGCAGTGAAGTGAACCTGTTGGTTCAGATGTAGCATTGGAAAGTCTAACTCCTTGTAGTGAATCGGTTAGTTCAGATAGTTCTGCCCCTCATGTAGCACTGGAAAATCTGACTCATTGTAATGAATCTGTTTGGTCAAATGGTCAAAAATTATGTCCCTCATATGTAAGAGTGGAAAGCCAGATACATTGTAGTGAATTGGTTTGTTCAAATAGTCCTGTCCTGTGTGTGTTCACTGTGTGTGTGTGTGTGTGTGTGTGTGTTTGTAGAGCACAAATTCCAAGTATGGGACGCCTCACATCCTTTCCTTCCTTTTCCTTCCTTCCTTGTTGCCTCTCTCTCAAGTACTATGTAAATACACATGCATATTTTCTATACAGCTGTAAATATAGAGTAAATAATGCACAAATCTGTACATAAATCTTCTGTTCTAAATTCATGAACATTAGTATTTATTGTTAAGTCCTATTTAAATGTTTCTGTTCTCATGTCAGATATGTATGTATATTTGTATGTATGTATGTATGCATTTATGTATCAGGAGCTTCTTGAAAACCACAACAAAATCCTTGTGTATTTGCGCACACTTGGTGAAAAAATCTGATTCTGATTCTGATAAACAAACCTATTCACTACAATGAATCAGGCTTTCCAATGCTACATATGAGGGACAGAACCACTTGAACAATCTAATTCACTACAATGAGTCAGACTTTCCAATACTATTATATGTAGCATTGGAAAGTCTGACTCATTGTAGTGAATTGGTTTGTTCAAATGTTCTGTCCCTTATGTGTAGCAATGGAAATTTGTTCTGTTCTGAATCTGTTCATTTAAACAGTTCTCTCCTGTATATCATTGAAAAATACAGTTCTAGTTGGTCAGTTAATTTAGACAGCCTTTTCTGTATGTAGCATTGAAAAATCTTTCAAAGCCAGAGTCCTTCATTCAGACAATCCTCTCTCTCATTGTAAAGTCTCATTCATTGTATTGAATCAGTTCTTGCCCTGTACATTCCCTGTGCTATGTTTAGACTAGAATATGTTATGTAAAAAGGATTTGTATTGTTGTTTAGGAAAGATTTACCTCTTCAGTTTTGATAATGTCAGCCTAATTGGGATTGTTCATGCATTCAACCTCACTGTTTTGTTTCAGAGAGAAAAAAAAAAAAAAGAAAACACCTGAATTATTGTCTGTGTCCAAAAGCTTAAGCAGCTGACTTGTTGCCTCACTTTCCTACCAGGCTTTATAGGCAATGTTTGTGCAATTAAAGTAACTAACAACTAAGCAAATGTTATTAGCCTACTTCAATACTAATTTCACACTAGTAATGACATTATAAGTGGAAAAGGTTGGCCCAAAATGCACATGTACACACAAACTGACCACAAATTGCAACTTTCAGAAGCCATTAGTTTATTGGATAGTTATTAGATAGTTTATTTTCTTATGAATATTGTCCTTTTTCCACGTCCATTTTTTTTAGCTTATAGCGAATCTTAACTTTTTCAGAGCAGTAACTCTCAGACTACTTTAAATGAATAGTAGCTTGTAACTTGGTAAACTACATTTTCAGAGAACCTTCTGGTCTCTGGATCTATCCTGGCCATTTGCTTGAAAAGTTCAGGAGTTACTGATGTAAAGCCAAGAAAAACATTAGAAACAGTGTTGTTGTTCTTCAACTCTGCATGCAATTTGAGGCAAGGTGATCACCACCTCAGGCAGAAAATGAAGTTTCTGTTTCTTTGTTTCTTTTTCTTGCTCTCTCTCTGTGTCTCTCTGTCTCTCTGTCTCTCTCTCTCTCTCTCTTTCATTCTTCTGTTCCTGTCAGTTGCAGTCTCTGTATGTGTCTACCTCCATCTGTTCCCTGTCTCTCCATATCACTTCCTTTCTTATACCTCCTGCCTTACTTTTCCCCTCTGTTGGGTTTCTCCTCTCTATCCTTCTTTTAATGTGTTGCGGTGCGGTAATCGCTGAGAGCTGTGTCATTGCACTCAGCAGCTCTTTTATGATGCTTCTCACTTGCGCTTCTCCTTGTTCCTTGATCGACTCATGACGGTAAACTCTAAGTGACTTGACGTGGCTTCAAACCTGCTTCCTCTGGAGACTTGTTACATCACATGATCTGTTATTTTCAACTCTCTCTATGTGGTCACATGTGTCAGGTGCATCGTTTTTGAACATAAAACATGTATAATTCTCAGCGTGCATGGTTCTTGACCTTGCGGCCTCTCTCTCAAAATCATGCCATGGATTATTTGAAAACTGTCAGTTTCAAAGCACCTTTCTGTCTCTCTCTTTCTCTTTCTTCAGTGTGGAGCCGGGCTGGCAGAGGGTGGTTCAGGTGGATCTGGAGGTGGACGGTGTTGGAAGTACAGTAGGCAGCAGGTCCATTTCCTGGGCGGTGGAATACCCGGGCATCAGGGCCGGCAATGAGGAAACTGAGACGCACATCCACCTGGCACAGAAAGACCTAGTTGGCATCGTGCCGCTGGCTATGGTGAGAACATCGTCATTTTGGCGGTCTCTCAGGGAGGCGCTGTGTCTCTTCGGGGAGTTCTGGGACTGACAGATAAAAGAGGCAGGCGGTCATGCTTTTTAGTTGACTTTGATATAATGTTAAATAAACCATCTGGGTTGTCATGACCATTTTTCGGATTAGCATAATCTCACGTTTTGTCTAGTAAAAATCTTGAAGACACGAGTGACCAAAATCAAATATTTAAAATTACAACTACAATTATCTTTTATATGCATAAATAATTTGTATTCTACACTTTCAGAAAAAAAAAATGACACAATAGCTGCCACTGGGACGTATCCTTTCAAAAGGTACTAATAGGTGCCTAATATTAACTCTCCCTGGCAGAGTATTATATTAAGTCACCAGTTATTTATTTATATATTTATTTATTTTATTTGCTTTTAACAAAAAGGGAACCATTAATAACATTAACAATATGTTCTTCAGTTTAGAAAGTGTAAGAAAAAATAATTACATGTAAGTGGATACAACTAAATTTTATACAGCCATCATTTGTTAATGTTGTGGACAAAGTGAACTGCTGAATAATTAAGACATGTACATGTATGAATATATATATATATATATACGCATACACATACATATAACATGTACCCAAACACCTATATATATACATATTATATAAACATGTATACACACCTACACATACACATACTATACATACAAACCTCTTATACATTACACACACAAAATACTGTACATGTCCAATCCTAACTGTGTTTGCTTTCAAATTCTTAAATGCATACATACTTTCAACCTGTAGGGGAATTACAGCTAAGACCCAAGGACCAGGTGTGTTGAATGAAGACCAGGAGTCAGAGATGCAATCAATTAGAAAATTTACTGAAGAAAATAGTTTGCAGTTTCATCAGCAGAAGACAGCTTCAGTACTCGCGATGGAGTTCTTGGGCCGCTCTGCGTACAATTCGTAAACACCAGCAATTATACTCTAACAGAGGTTGCTAATTGCGTCAATGCATAAGTAAGCAAAATTCTGATTGGTTCTAAAACTTAGATAAACTTTTTCCACATATGGACGTAAGCACTTCAAGCATATCTTCAAATGATTATTGTAGGCATCAGCAATCAGGAGTAAGACAAAATAGGTGTCCAGACACCTATTCCAGATAAGGATGGCGGCAGTGATGACTTTCCCGAAGACAGTCTTCTCATTTAACACAGAGAAAAGATGCCGACACACACACATACACACAGAACACTTATCTGCATTTCAAGGTTGCCTAGCTCTAGCAAGCATCTTATCAGGATGGTTGGTTACACACATACTATGCAGTCATTTTGGAGAGTAGAAATACAGGATAGAACAGGATTCTTTAATATCTGTTATTCAAACACATAAAAGTCACCATTCTCTCCGTCACTCGTAGCTCACATAGATGGGAGGTCATCCTGACCTCCTGGCATGGCCTTGTGACCCTAAGGAAATAATAGACTCCAGCATGGTTACACATCACTCTTGCTACTCTAAAAAGACTACACACTTCAATCTGTATTAATATAGATGGCACTACTAACTTAAGCCAATCATCAAATAATCTGGGAGGTTAAATACTGATCACTAAGTTGATTAATAATCAAACGAGACATAATGCAATGATCTTACTAAGAAATAATGTAATAATATGATTAATATCAATCTGGAGGATATGGTGGATCAATCTCCACTCCATCCACTCCTTCACCACATATGCCTATATTCAGACACTTGACAGTGGAAAATAATTTAACTAATTAAAACATAGAATACATGAAGAAAAGAAAAGGTACTAGTTACATTAACACCACTTCTTACTTGTTTCCTTTAATATTAACATAAGCAAGAACTAAAGGTGGTAACACACTAATCTGATTGCCGGATATCAGTTCCTTGTCGAAAAATTAACAAACTATATATACAATTATTTGAAACACTCAGAGTGCACACTAAACCATTTAGAAGTTATGTCATTGTTAATTAATTATTTTATAGGGTTCCATATTTTTACAAATATCTTATGTCTAACCATCTTATAGCTCAGCTCTTCTAGGGATAACACATATTTTAGGTCTCTAAGCCAAATTTCAAATACAGGCACGGACTCAGACTTCCATTTCTGAAAGAATGTACCTTCAGAGATTTTAAAATTGTTACATATAAGGGGGAAAGGGAAGTGGTGTGTGGCCAAGTATGGTGACCCTTACTCGGAATGTGTGCTCTGCATTTAACCCATCCAAGTGTACACACAATAGTGAACATACACCCGGAGCGGCGCCTGGGTGCTGTGCCTTGCTCAAGTGTCTCACCTCAGTCATGGTACTGAGGGTGGAGAGAGTGTTGGTTATTCACTCCCCCCACCTGCAATCCCTGCTGGACCTGAGACTCGAACCCACAACCTTTGGGTTACAAGTCCGACTCTCTATCCATTAGGCCACGGCTGCCCCTATCCTCTATACTGTATGTGATTCAGAATGATGAGCAGAATTATCAGAGTCCAATTCCACCAACGCCTCCAAAACTTGTTTACTTCTTCATGGCACCAATTTTTTTCTTGGTAACAATAGCTATTTTGATTTATATGCTGTTGAATGTTTGGTGGTCATATAAGCTTACTTATGCGTAAACAACTTCCGTCATTGCCACCTGGTTTTCACAGATCTTTTTTGCTTGTTTTGGATTAGGAATGGGCTGTACCACTTCAGAAGACCCATAACTGTGCTACCTAACGACAGTAAAAACACAGATTGCTGTAATAAATGTCAATGCGTTGTGTTGTAAATGATGGAAAATGTCATCAGTGGATGAGAAAAAATTAATGTGCTAATATGTACGCTTTAGGTACTATTATGCACCCTTACAAAGTTGTGCCTTTTGAAAGGGTACCACCCCTGTTTTTCCTGTGAGTATAAATTTTAACTAATTCATTTTACCTTTGAAACAGTTTTTTGTCAAATAAAATTAGGTGTGAATACTTGTCATGTGGCAAATTAATTAGATTTTTTTGGTCTAGTGAATAGTGCTTGATTAATCGAAAAAAAAAAAAAAAAAAACTTTACCAAAATACTGTAATTGCATGTTTTTAGGTGGTCTTATATTGTATGTTGGTTGAGTAAAAGTTATGCATTTAGTTTTAAATCTAAATAATTAACCATAATTAAGAATCAATTTACAGGAATTATCCAATCTAAGGCTTTTATTAAATCACATCTACTTTTAAGTTTACATTTAATAACTCACCAAACAACCGTTTGTAATTCAAGAAAGTGCAACATTAATCTCTTATAATCATTATTAATCAGAACAATCAGTGCAGACAGAAACCATTTTAAGGACAGCTTGCAGGAAGGAAATGTGTTTATTGATGTAATACTTTATTATTTTTCTCTGATTAAGAACAGCAATCAGCCTTGAATGTGCAGAAAATTATTCAGAGGTTGCTCTATTTCTTCACATATGTGCTATTGAGGAGTTCCAGAATAATTAAATTTCATTATTTTTATTGTAATTGTGCTTGAATCAAATTGGCTTGAAATAGTCAATTTTCAAAGAATGTTATTTGAGTCATTTAAATAATTTTGCAGATAATTTTTATGTGTGCATATGAATACACTATCAATCATTACCCCCTTTCTTGCTAATCCTTGTGTAATAATTATTAATCATAAGGAAAAATCTAAGCGAATATGCAGTCTCCAACTGGGATCTACACAAACATCAATGGGTCTATTAATGAGAAGGACAATAATAAATATATAACAATTAGATATGTCACTTAAACTCTTAACTCTTAAAGGTTAAGAGTGCTGGAATATGTTAAAATTTTCACATTTGGCTAAATACAGCAGATCAATTTCCATCTCTCTTGACACATACTTCTTACATTTCTGAAATCAATAATGCTTTTTTCCATTTGTCCATGCAATAATGGAATCAATTTGCTGCAGTCACTTGATTCTTTATGAATTCTCTCCCATATGTTCTCTGTCTCCAATAGTTTTCCATAAGGTTGCAAGTAACATACAAAATTATATCTCATTTATAGTTAATCCAACATATGATACCTCAACATATTTACATTTTCGATGAGATATTAGTGCAATACAACATCTGTGATGGTGTATTAATTAATCACCCTCCTGTGCCCTCTCATCTGAGACCCTGTTTGGCCATCTGAGGGACTTCAAAAGTCTTCAACAGCTGGGATTCAGTGCTGTGGTGAATGCTGTCACACTTCACTGTCCCCTCGCTAATCATTTGGCAGAGCTATACAAGGTTCCTGTGCCACTTGCTGCTTGTTGGTTCACCCCGTAATTGTCTGGCACGTGGTTGTGGTATTTGAGGTCTAACGGGAGAGTTTTGGCCAGGATGAGGCTCTTGCTCCAGACTCTTTAGGGCAGAGTGAGTGGCTTGGCTATCGCTTAGCTCCAGACGAGGTCTCAAGTGGAGGAGCTCAGGGAGTCATGCATGACCAGGCAGAAGGATTTCTCTCAATTTTTGTGTTTTGGATGCTGAAGAGGCATCCGCTCTGTGTTTGATGGTTTTTCACGTTTTTCATGTGTAATTAATATATTTATTCAGTAAGAATGCATCAAATGGATTAATGGTGACTTTTCTGAGAACATTATAGCAGAGAAAACTGGTCCTAAAGTTGGAAAAGTTACATATCATGGAGTTATGTAGTGTTAATTTGTGTAAATCTTGTGTTAATGCATTACTTTTTTATGCAATTCGCTGTACTAAATTAGCTAACGGTCCTAATTAGGCCTGGGTTTACAATATCAATTCATCCATTTTAATTAGTCTTCATTTTGATGAACCAATATGATTTTTAAATCCCAAGATCTTTTTTTTTAAGTCTGTGCTGTTTTCTGTTGATGCATGAACAAAACTTCACTAAACATTACTTGCAGGTCACCTGCTATCCAACAATTGCAGTAAACTTTGTGTTGTGTTACTTTGATAGCTTTTAATACCTGATATACGTACTCAAAATCAAATTCAAAGCAAAGCTGAACTTTTGAGTTAAAAAGGTGTTGTAGCTGAATGACTTCCAGCCGTTACCTCTGCCTCCCAGGCAAACATCTAATTAAACTCCACTCCACGTCCTTTCATGGGTTTTCAATCCTTTGATAAATGCTGTTCTATTGCTGTTCATTTCATGAATCAGCACATTAAAGATGAAATCAGACAGCTGTATCACTGCAGACAGTGCTGCTTTTCCACCTGAACACTACTTTAGCTATCAACTGTCAACACTAAATATTATTTCCATAGATCTTCATTTGATAATCCAGATTTGACTTAACTCACTTTTCTTAAAAAGGTGTCTGTTTGGGTTGTGAATTTGCTGTTTAAAACACCTCCCAGGTTCCTGGCTGATCTAACTGACATTAGTGTTGTCAAATCCAACTGTGCAGTGATGTTGAGGTCAGTCAATACAGCCTGGATGATGATGAAGAGTTCGGTCTTTGCAAGATCATCTGGAGATTGCGTTCACAGGAAAAGTTTTCTGCAGACATGGTGGGGAGCCAGGAGAAGCTGTGTGCCTGTTTAAGTGGGCTCAGTGAGCTGGTGGGTGGCAATACCAAAGCCATATATACTGTAATGATATTAGTATGAAACAGTATATAGTTTTCAAAGGATTTTTTATGTATTTATTCATTCTTATTATTGCATAATCTGTAGGGAATTATCTGTAAAGCTAGGTAGCAATACATTATACATGACAGATCATTGAATTATTTTCTAATTTTTTTATTCAGAACTTTTTAATTCAAAATATATGATTTTTCATAAAAGCTTCAGCATAGGAACAATTTATAACTCTTGAGTTAAGAGCAAAAGACTCAGGAAACAGTAACATTATAAAACATTAATTTGAAAAGCCTATATCCATCCATCCATTACTATCAACCAATCAGATTTTAAAGCTTGACTTGATTTTGATTGGCATTCATCTCAACCTATGATTTTCATTTAATTTTTAAAGAAGGTCTTATATTATTCCAGTAACATGTCCCACCTACAAAATCGCTTCCCATGTTAAGCTTTTCTCTGACGTAGGCCAGTATCTTGACATTCAAGGACCTGTACTTTCTGGGTGATTGTGTAATAAGAATAAACCTGTTCTTCACTCCAGTGAATCATTTAATCATTAAAGTTCTGGATACACATCATAAGAAACCTGGCCGCCAGGAGCAGTAATTCATTTCGAACAGCCCCGGGCGAAAACTAGAGAGGTGAACGTGGGATCCAAAAGCCATTGCACTGAGAGAGTCACCTCAGTTAAAATGCTAACCCACTCACGGGCCAGTGTGGGAGTTTCCCCTGAGCCAAGCACTCTGGTGGTCGGATATCAGATGAAGCACGGTGATGTACTGCTACCGACCTTTCCTCAGACGCGCATCCTGGAGGAGGTTACGAGCCCCCCTGTAGGAGCTGATCTTTGGGGCCCGATGACATGAATTAAGCGGAGCGTGAAGAGCCCGGCGCAGAAAGGCAGTGTGATACCGCCACGGCCCGAGTGAGTCCCACACCGAGGGTCACTGTAATCTCGATTAATCACCTCTAACAGATGGCCTCCACCGAGAGAGAGAGAGAGAGAGAGAGAGAGAGAGAGAGAGAGAGAGAGTGAGACAGCTCAAGGCTATGTTGACAAGAGTGTTGCCTCAGCTTTGCTTTACATCAAGCTTTCATCAGTAATTAGTTTTAATTAGGCTAACAGGCCACATTGTCTTTGAGCCGTGATATGGAGCTAATAGGGTTATAAGGGGTAGAAATAATCCTTTTAAATGCAGTAATCTACGAGTGACCTCTGTGCAGGTCGCGGGTTTTGAACATAAATGATCAGAAATGATTCATAGCTCCGGTGCCGTCCGTCCATATTTATGGATTATTAGCTTTCTTGGCCCGTATCTGTCTTCTCTTGCGCTCTTTCTTATAATTTGATGCATATTTTTCAATTAATGGTGTCCTTCTTGTTAATCAATTTGAACAAAAGGACGTTTAATAGCTTCTCTAAAGCTCAGTAACTCAACTGCGCTGCGACAGACCTCTGGGATAGACCGAGAAAGAGAGAGAGAGAGCGCATCAAGGGACAGATGAAGAGAGCTGAAGTTTTATGAGAAAATTTTCCACTTTGAAAAACATACTGTGAGAGCGGTGGAAAGGCTCTCAGGTGTACATCGGCTGCCTGACAGAGACTAAATTTGTCATCTATTTCAATACCGCGTGGCAGAAATGACTCTGAGGAGAGGAGTGGAACGAGGGATGAAAAAGAGAGAAAAATCAGCTGAGCCTTATGAGTGAAAGAAGGTGAAGATGGAAGATATTTCCACCCCTGTGTGTGTGTCTCCCGTCCAGTGTGTGTGTAATATGATGCGTTATGTGGGTCATGTGAAGATAGATCTGCTGCTCAGTAATTGAGGCAGATCAGATTTGTCAGCAGAGCAGGAAGCTGTTCTTTGAGCTGACTTTTGCTCAAACACACACACACGCATGCAGTGATTTTAGCATTGATTAGCCCAGTGCTTTCATTATTACAACTGCATCACAGACAAGGAAAGTGGAAGAGGACAATATTACACACTCCAGTGATGAAGAAACACAATATGGAAATTAATCCAACAAGATCTGTCTTTCTAATAGCCCACCCACATTTGTAACTGATTTAAGACTACATGGGAAGCAAACAAACACCCCCTTCCAACCCCACAAAACTATATCAAAAAACAGTAGTATGGAGAGTTTGGGGTCTTTAAGATTTTTTTAGAGTAAAAAGAATTAGTAAAAACTGTAAAATATTGTTACAATTAAACAAAACTGTTATCTATTTTAATATATTTTAAAACATAATTTGATGCAACGCTGAATTTTTCAGAAGCCATCCCTCCAGTTTACAGTGTCACGTGGTCCTTCAGAAAAGAATGATGCATATTCATCATTCTAATATGCTTCTAATTATCAATGTTAAAAGCAGTGTTTTTTTATTGTTTTTGTTTTTGATGATGAATAGAAATGTCAAAAACAGCATTTATTTGAAATAGGGTTTTTTTGTAATATTATAAATGTCTTTACTGTCGCTTTTGATCAATTATGTCCATTGCTGAATAAAGTTTTTTTTTTTTATCTTTGTATCTTATCTTATCTTATTGACCCCAAACTTTTAAACAGTAGTTTAAGAGAGGATGTATTTAAAAAAAAAAAAATAATGCATGAATGATTTTTATCTATTAAAAAACTGCTATGAAATAATAAGTTGGTGTAACCACACTTTGCCTTTGAAAATACTTTATAAAGTATTTTGTTGTTGTTGTTGTTGTTGCAAGTATCTTGGAGAATTTACCAGTTATACTATGGATTTAGACTTTAGTATTAATTCTTTCTGTTTCTTCATGCAATCTTAGACTGACTGGATGATGGTAAGATCAGATCTCTTTGAGGATCTCCCTTTTGTAGAACTCCTTTTTCATAAAAATAGTCTCACTGGATTATTATAATATTTGCAAACATAATGTTGTGAAACCTAACATTTATATTTCCTATTGATCCACCAAAAGAAATAAATAACCTTCTTAAAACAAGCATTATTAATGTGTTTAGACTTTTACACAGTACAATATGTAGTAATACAATAAGTATAAAATATAACCAAGCACCATCGTTCGTTCAATCGACTTGATCAGCTTTAATCTACATGCATCTGTGCAGGATATCATACAGTCTATAGAGTCTCTCTGAAGTCATGTTTTATTGAGAATCTATAGCAGAAACATGTACCATTGATTTTAATGGAGCAAAGATTAGTGTTAATTGGGCTCTAAGTTAACCGTGAACCCTGCTCCACAGCCGATTTCATTGATTAACTAAATCACAGTCACATGTAGTCTTCATTGATTTTTTTTTAGAATTCAGAAAATTAATGGCTAGAAATGTTTACGACAAACATTAACAATTCATATAAGAGCATCATGAGTGGCATTTGCATTGGAAACTGGGCTTTCGAGTTTTTGTCCTGTCTTGAAGTCTGTTTAGCAATAGTTTGCAGACAAAACTACTAATGCCATTGTACCCATTTGGCACTTTTTGAGCTGCAGGAATAAAGCTGAACTCACAAAAACACTCTCTAGTATGTCAGCTAAAAGCTGTGGCTGTTCACCACTCTCTGTTTTTAACTCTGTGTTTAAATGGGCTTTCACAGAGCAATAAGTTCCTGCCCCTGATGTGATGGTCCACTCTCATGAAAGTCATTTTACTCTTGGCTCAACATCCAGTGCTGCCAGCTGTACATTAATAACCAGTAAGGATAACATGTTTCCAGATTAGTTCAGTCACACAAACACCCTCTTCCACCCCTACTGCATATTCAGACACTAGAATGCAAAAAAAACAACAACAAAAAACAGAATGTGTTTGTTGCTTTTTTAGAACAGATGTGCTAGGAAGCATATAAATGCAGAGTTTTCAGTGGATGTTCTCTGGAAAGCATAGCATGTGGTTTGGCATTTAAATGCACCAGGTTTGTGGTGTGGTTTGGGTTGTGTGGAGGTCCTCAGGGTTTGAGTTAATTTTTGTGGTGCAAAGATGGAATATTGTGCATTATGCTAGCTATTTTTGAAACACTGAAACATTTGTTTTGTTCAGCCTGTATTCTTAGTTTGTGTGGTGTTCATGTACAGCCAGAACTGGAATTCTAATGATTTTTTCTTTTCTTTTCCTCTCCCTTTCCTTTCCTTTTCACTTCTTGTTCTTTCCTATAATTTTTACTTTGTCCTCATTTTCTTTTCCACTTCCATTTTTCCTTTCCTTTCCTTTCCTTTCCTTTCCTTTCCTTTCCTTTCCTTTCCTTTCCTTTCCTTTCCTTTCCTTTCCTTTCCTTTCCTTTCCTTTCCTTCTCTTCCTGCTCTCCTCTTCCCCTAGGCTTTGATTTAGACTATGCAAGTGTATATTACATTTCTTAGCATGCTGTGACACACATTCTCTCCACAATGACAGCTCTGAAATATGAATCCCTGGTGCCTAATCCATTAGTCTCTCTCTCCTCCTCTCTCTCCTCCTCTCTTTCTTCCCTCTCGATCACTTGCTCTTTAGTTGAATTAGCATGATAAAGTGCAGTAGTTAATTGGAGCAGCCATGGAGTTCATATGTGCCATAACGCAGGTAATGTTAATGAACAGGGCTCTCGAGCGCTGATGAATAATGTCCTATTCACACACATTTCTTATACTCAGTTCATCTAAATACTGGTGTGCAATTCACAAACATCTTAAATGAGATTTTTCATTTTTAAATAAGAGAGAACATTGTCACATACTCGGTGTTTGTCTGTGTGCGCAAGTCGGTCAAAAACACTCTTGTGCATCAGGTGCTCTATTATTTTCTATGATGAGCACTTCAGAAATCTTAAACAAATTTTCAAGGATGCACATTGATTTAAAACTCTTTCAAGCTTAATAGAGCTGCAGTTTAGCCGTTTCATCCTTTGATCACAACACAATTCATGTTGTCTAAAATCATATTTCCTGCATACAAAAGCACACCAATAATCCAAACAGGAAATGATTTTCCCCTCCGTCAAAGAGCTAGAGACAGCAAAAGAGAGAAAGGCCTCAGTGAATCTGCTACCATAGCATCTAAATCTGCCCTCTATTTAGTTCTCATTAGTTTGTTTGAATATTTATTTATGCATTTATTTGTGTTCACACCGTGCTTTCGCCAGCATCTCGAGTGACGGTCTGAAGAAAAAGGAGCTGACAGCTGTGCCTGAGGCAACAAGAGACGATGTTACTGCACGTATGTGTATATGAGTGTGTGTGTGCGCGAGGACCAATTGTGGCAGAATATGTGAAAGGATGAAAAGAGAATGACAGCAATTATTCCAGCCCACACAGCTCACTGGTCCCCTCCTAATGTGATCCCGCCGCAGAGCTCCTGTTCCGCTGTTGCAGCTCTCTGAATGCCAGACCAAGACACACGCAGAATATTAACGTCCCTGATACTGAGTGAGATTTCAGATGCAATTTCAGATCTGTTTAGTGGCTGGAACATCAGAACACAACTGAGAAGGCACATTCATTTTTCAGTGAACTCTTTCAAACACTGATTCAGTTGAGGTATCATTGAGCAGTGTTTATACAGTCAATACAATCCTGTCTTTTCATTGAACTTTTTAATGAAGTTTTAATAGTGGACAAGTGCAGTATTTCTTAAAATTAATGAATGTCTATAAATTAATACAGCTTGAGTTCTCCAAGCCCGCATTTATTTGATCAAAAATACAGCAACAACTTGTGTGATGCTACATTTTCAGCAGTCATTACTCCAAGTCTTCAGTGTCACACAATCCTTCAGAAATAATTCTAATATGCAGATTTTCTTCTCAAGAGACATTTATTCTTATTATCTGCGTAATATTTTTCATAGAAACTAATACAACTTTTTCATGTTTCTTTGATGAAAATTTAAAATAACAGAATTTATTTAAAATATTTTTTAAACATAATAATTTATGCACCCTTGTCAGATAACAGTATTAATTTCTTTAAACAAGTACTATATCATTTATATTTTAAACAAAAATTACAGTAAAGTAATTGACATTTCAAGTAAAGTAAGTAAAGTAAAACAACATATTTTGTTAACTATTTATTTTAGGGTGTCCTAAAATAATAAAACATGCAAATAAAACATGTAACACATGTTACACGTACTTACTATTATAATAACAATGAATTATGCATAATAACATGCAAGTAACCCTAAACCAAACCCTAATCCTAACCCTAACCATTTATAAAGTATTACTATTATTATTTAATATTGCTCAGTATTTAAATGTATAATTACACTGTAACAAGGACACCTTAAAATAAATTGCAACTGATATTTTTTATATATTTTACTTGAGAATATGATTATCATCCCTCATAAAGTTGTCCAGATGAAGTTCTTAGAAATGCATATTACTAATCAAAAATTACGTTTTGATATATTTACAGTAGGAAATTTACAAAATATCTTCATGGAACATGAACTTTACTTAATATCCTAATGATTTTTGGCATAAAAGAAAAATCTATATTTTTGACCCATACAATGTATTGTTGGCTATTTATACAAATATACCCCAGCGACTTAAGACTGGTTTTGTGGTCCAGGGTCACATGTAGTTTTATACTCCTGTAGCACACATTTTCTAAATCTTCACTTAACAACAAAAAAATATATATATATTTGCAGTTCACATGTGAAATATCGAAAAAGGTCCCATTTGTAGACCAACAGATCTACTGATAGAATATATGATTTTTGTTGCTGCCTACTGTGTCCTCTGTTAGTGAGTGTTTACTACCAAATCTTTTATGTCCAGTGTGAGTGTGTGTGGTTCAGGTTCTTGCAGGATGAGCTTGGTTGAGCTGCAACAGTATAGATTTAAACAGAGCTGAGAGCTGAAAGGTAAGAGGAGCAGTGGCATGGATCAGAGGGCAGAGGCAGGGAGGTTAGGTCCCATCGGAGGCAGCCCTGCCGTAGGTGACAGGCCCAGCTTCGATCTGTCTGTTTAAACACACACAGCCTGCTCAGAAGCTGTCGTCCTCCTGGCAAATACTTTTTCAACACTGTGTTAACTTGTGAAAGGCATTGGCTTCTCATCCACCTTGTTATCCATCCGTTTAATCCATAATTTAATCAGTTAATCCATAATTCATTCAGTAAAGGATGAGATCACTGCTTATTTAATGTGAAGCATAAATTGCTGGTTCTAGACTACAATGGGCCATTTGTATCCGAAAAGCCTGAAAGGAAGAAAATTGAATCTTTTGTGTAGCGGGATGAAGAGCAGAATGGAAAAATGGAAGAGGAGAGGGTTTAAAGAGGAAAGTAGAAAGACATGTCTTTGTTGCATTCAATATATAAAAAAAATGATAATCATGGGGAAAACAAACTAGGGCAACAGGAAAATTATGCTCAAATGTTTGGAAAGGCCATGTTCTGAATGCACAAGCCGACTCTGAGATTGTGACCTGAGATTGATCCTGTGGAAATGGTCAAGATACAAGAGAGGAGAGCTGTTCTTCAACTCACCTTTGACTGTCATACACATAGCATGTGGATACTTCCCTCAAAGTTTTGTATTGCTGCTGTTTTTCTTTTTTTAGAGAAATAGTTGACCAGTTTACCTGCCTTACCGAGCGTTTTCCATTGTTATTTTCTGCCTGACTTTCTGTGTATTACTCCGCCTGATTATTTCAACTTCTGATTTCCTGGATTTGACCCTTTGCTCTGTTTATCTGATTGGACGGATGTTTGTGTTTAAGCCCTCTGCCTGCCTTTTGGATTGCCCCTGTGTTGGTCAACGGATTCAACTGTTACTCTGGTTTTGACCCTTTGCCTGACTTCACGTTTCTGTCTCCTGCAAATCCTTTTAATAAACTTCTGTAAATGGATTCCAGTTCTGCCTCAGCGCCATCCTTACAATCTAATAATTACCCTTTGGATTTTCCATGAGGGATTTCTTTTCATTTCCCCGTGCAGTAAGTGTCTTTGAAACCTTGATATATATGAAATGTTCAATTAACCTAATTTTAGATGTTTGCATTACATGGAAGCAAGGCCCTGAAGTGTGATTTATACAAATAATCCTATTCGTTGTAATGTACAACGTAATATGTAATTTAAAGTAAATAGTTTAATTTAGCTCAAAGGGAATCATTTATGATTTTATAGGAAATTTGAACAGACTCACTGTTTCACGGCTGATCACTGAAGTGGTAGCGATTCATTGACCAATAACCATATAACATCAACTCTGCACTGGATATTAAAATCCAAAATATAGCGAAAACACTATTTAATAGCGCAGTAACAAGATCGGCAGATTAAGACATTAACTTGTAAGCACAAAACACAAGATACTTATCTTTTCAATGTAAATAAGATTTTATTTATTTAAACCTAAGACATAAACTAATCTAACACATGAACACACACATTCACACGTTGCAGAAAGAGAGAAAGTAAGGAAAGGATGAGTTTAAGAGAATGAAAATGTGAAATCCCAAGTTTACAGCAATATGTGCTATTGCATAGACCTGAACAACCATCAATCACTTATTTAACCCTCCCTTTGAGTTTCTCAATGAGGCTAAAATTTTTATTAAATGCACCAATTCAGTTAGAATCTGGAGGTTACTTGCTTGTTGCTAAGGGATTCCCTTTCGTCGTCATCGTTGCAGGAAAGGGGGTTCCCCGAAGTTGCTGATTGGCTGAGAGTTCAGTAGTCGTGAAGTGACGTCTTGGGAAGCTAATGGTTGGATGTTGGCTGAGGATGCGGAGTTGTGGCTGGTAGAACTTTGAGTTGAACCGAGTTGAACTCGGAGATGAGGCGTGGTGACAAAACTTAACTGAGTACACAAAACTCGCAACGGAAAATAAAATAAATTCAAGTAAAAGAATAAAGGGATGTAAAGAGACTAGGTGGGTTTTCTTCTCATCGTGGAGTTAAGTAGCCGCTGGCATGTAAGCCAGAGCACGCTCAGAGAGCGCTAAAAGGCAGCGGTGGCAAAAGTTGAAGCAAAAAAAGGAGAGAACCGACAGGGGTTTGATGGTGTCCTGAGTTTTTAAACTCAGCTTCTGGACACATCCCCTCTGGTGTCTTGACCAATCAGATATGCTATTATCTTAGCTAGGGGTGTTCCTTCCATCATAAATCAGCATGTTATCAGTCACATGGTCCGAATTTTACACACTCTTGCAAAGTATACTTTTGGATGTGATTTCTATAACCAGAATATGATACATTTGACAAAGAATCAATTGGAAGAAACATTTCAAACTAGAATTGTCAAACTCATACATACCAAACACGAATGTGAATCCTTCAGCTATTCAATAATGATTAAAAAGACATATTTTAATATTTGATTAAAATATGATAGTCTAATGTGTGGGTTACATACATAATATGGAGTGATGCATAAAAATTATTCGTTTCATTAAAATTAAAATGAAAGTCTTTTAAGATGATTTTAGGTGCATATGGAAACGACAGTCTCTGTGTACAAAATAATTATTTTCTGGTTCTTTGTCTTGTATGGGAGGAGACCCACCCAAGAAAGTCTGTAGCTCGTGATTTCTATCACAGATTTACATGTGACGGCCATCTCTTTGACCATCAATCTTGATTACTTGCCCCCAAATATGACAATCTCCTTCCTGAATTGGAATTATCAATAAGTGTTCTTTTGTCTTAATGTTGCAAGCGGTTTTGTGAAAGAGGCTTGCTGGTTAAGCGTTCTTCAGACGGGCTGGCGCTAGGATCTGGACAGATTTATGATGTTGTCCTGTTTTCTTGGGCCTCTGTGTAATTTCGGCTCCTCAGGTTTCGATGTTCTGATCGAATCTTAACTTTGTCTGATTCGGTCTCTGATATCCTACATCGTGTAACATGCTAATCAAACACTAGAGTCGTGGGAAATGATGTATTAGCACTACCTGAGATTTCTAATCATTAGTAACTATCTCGACATCCCGCATTCATCCAACAGAGAAAACAGAAGTCTGACATTCCCTCACACACACACACACACACACACACACACAGCCCCTGTCTGCCCCATTGGCTCCCTGAGTCTGACCTTGACTGCTCGGCTCTCGGTAACTGCAAAAAGTCGTCTTGTTTAAATTCACCAGGGTTGCCATGCCCTCCCATCTGACCCATTGATCTGCGTGGATTGCAGGTGTGGTATTCATGAGAGCGGCTGGGGATTTGTCCTATAAAGTTAAAATATAGTCCTGCTACCCACTGCCATGTTTTATTCAGAAGCTCGTCTCCCTCAACTCCACAGACCGGGTACCAAAACTATTCAAAGTCTCATTTTCATCTTATTGTCTCTATTTCCGTCTCTCACTTTCTCACTTTCTACTGTTACACAAAGCAGCAATGGCACAAAATGTACCACACTTTAAAGGGATAGTTCAACCGAAAATGTAATTCTGTCATTATTTACTCAGCCTTACATTGTTTCAAACCTGTATGACTTTCTGTTTTCTGTGGAGCACACAAATTCTTAAAGGAATAGTTCACCCAAAAATGAAAATTTGGCCATTCAAGATGTAGATGAGTTTGTTTCTTCATCTGAACAGATTTGGATAAATTTAGCATTACATCACTTGCTCACCGTTGGGTCCTCTGCAGTGAATGGGTATGATGGGAGTTACCCAATAACCATAAAAGAATCAAATCTAAATTATTTCACAAATTGGACTGTTATGGTTCCACAAGTTAAAATTGTGAATGCGACTGTAATCTTCAGAAGGGAGGGGAAGTGGTGTGTGGCCAAGTTGGGGGTTCGGTGCCTTGCTCAAGGGTCTCACCTCAGTCGTAGTATTGAAGGTGGAGAGAGTGTTGGTTATTCACTCCCCCCACCTACAATCCCTGCCAGACCTGAGACTCGAACCCACGACCTTAGGGTTAAAAGTCCAACTCTCTATCCATTAGGCCACGACTGCCCCAGTCTTTTGCCACTTATTCTATTTTTATGTTGTTTTTGTGTCCCTTTTGGAAATGCTTTTATTCCCATTTAAAAAAAGTGACCATTCTTCAAAATGTCTTCTTTTGTTTTATACAGAAGAAAGTCAAATAGGTTTAAAATGACATGAGGTTAAGTAAAAGATGACCACATTTTCATTGGAGTATAAACTATCCCCTTAAATTTAATAAAAATGACCTTGACTAGTATGACATATGTTGGTGAAAATTCATCAGCAAAACAGCAATTCAATCTTTGAAACCTGAAGCACTTTTGTGAACTCATAGTGCGTTTTTAAATGGCTTCTGCTCAGTTTAGTGCACAGGACTGACTATGAAAGGTACTGTTGATATTTCACCAATTAAATCACTCAGATGGGGTGGCCTTGTTGCTCATCTGAGGACAACATTAATTTATAGCGTGAGCTGAAAAACACTGCAGTTACCAAATGAAATCCAATCAGGGCTTGGCTTTTTGTGCACCAACTACTCAAACACAGAATTAAAGGTCAAATTATATGCAGCTTGTTTCGTAGCAGTCAAATCCAATTAACGTGTGTGCTTTGCTGAGTTAATGTTGGCAGCAAGGATTGCAAGAGTTTTATACAGGTAATAAGCTGCTGCCTGGCTTATAGGGTGCAACATGGACACGCCACATAAGCTGTCAAATAAACATGTATACAAGCTTCTGATGACTGTGAACAGCTGACATAAAGCTGAAGTATTCTCACACCAAATGCTATTGCTGGTCATTGCAAGACACAGGAAAGTTTGCATATTTTGATGAAAAAATGTAACTTACAGTCGTGGGGTCTTAACTGGGCTAAATTGCAATTGTAAAAACCTAAAATTCCAAAATAAAATGATTGAATTGTTCAAAACGTTGATCATCTAAAGAAAAGAGTGAAACAATAATAAAATGTTTAGTATTGATTTCTATCTTTTATTTAAAAAATATGAATTATATCTATTATTATACCATTTAGTTGTGGCAGCATACTTACCACACTGCAGAGTTTCCTGAACATATCACTTCTGAATATTCTGAATATTCTTACAGTATTATTTCCAGTCATGCTCCTGTGTTGTATGTGAACACATTTTTGGACATTGTTAGAAAAATTGAGCAAACTTGTGAAAGTATGAAAAGTGTTTTAATACAGTTTAACAGTGTCAAAAGTTGAAGAAACACCCATAATTATCTTAAAATCTTGTCTGTTGCCAAATGTGGCACAGAAGCACTTCTGAAGTGGTGTTTGATTATTTTTACACAGTTGAATGCTGCTCGGAGGAGGCATAAGTGCATTAACACAACAAATGCATAAAAAACACCATTCCCAAATGCAGAAATCTGACTCCAGGAGTAATGATGATGTTGATGACTTTAAAGTTGCTTTTTTCCCCAGGATTACAGTGCATATGATACCTAATTGAACATGATATGCAAACAAAAAAACAAAAACTAAACAAATAGGTAGATACAGTTTCAGTCTTTGTTCATTAGATGCCTAACAAAGCCATGTAAGGTCTATTAAAGGCAAAATTGCTTAGAGAGTAATTGCTTGTACAGTAATCTGTATAATTGCAAATGGTGAAAAGACGTGCTAAAGGTGACATAAAATTCATTGTAATTTTGTTCCTGAGATGAGGAGAACATGAAATGGAAGTCCAATATGAGACATGTCTTCATTAAAGAACAAATTCTGGTTGACATTCAGTGACTTCATGTTGTAATACTTGCACACGGTTACACAAGCGCTTGCACTCACATGTGCATGTACATACACACATTCAGTAGTTCTTTCTATTCATGGATCTCTTTCACACACACACACAAACACACTGCTGGAGTCTATCAAGGTAGCAGTGGTTGGGCTCCTGAGACCACAGCGCTCCTCTGAACCCGTATAATAAGATAGTGAAGTAGTTTTGCATCTCTTTGTGTGTTTGTTTATGTGTGTCAGGAAGGGATTATCAGAACTTTTTGAGGTTTCATTTTGCTGCAAATCTTGTTTCAATTTTCGAGTTTATTTTTAATAAAAAATATAGTGAAAGTGAAAGTTATTTTGTAATTACATTATATGGAGGAATTTCGAATATTTCTTGATTTTTGTGGATATATTAGTGCCTTGTATAATAGCTATGAGTGTAATGCATTAAAATATATAATAATATAAATGTCATATGTATTCTTTTTTTCATATAATGTTATATGATAACATAAATAATGTCATATTTCATCTTCTAATTTAAATAATTGAATAATTAAATTTTGACAAGGAAGCCTATTTTTAGGACAATCATATTATTGTTTTGAATTGTGACATTATTTTCAGAGCAGATCCATCATCTCAAAGTAATGTGGGGAAAAAAGTGATATAGTATTGAATATGATATTCATGGCAGGACTTTTACTGTATGCTGATTTAATAAGTCATATGTGAAGCACCATTAAACTTGATTAGGATTGTGCAAAGCATTATTTAGTTTTTATTCTGTTTTAGGGTAAAATGTTACACGGACTTACTGGCTTAAATTAGCATGAATTTAAATGCTAAACCATGAGTTGCATGAAATTTTACTTTGGCAAAGTTTAGTAGGGAAAAAAATTGAATAAGATCAGATTTAATTGTGATAAATAAAGACGTCTTCATTATGTTCATTTACCCGCTCCACCTCTTTCTAGTTCTTTATCACATTGTGATATCAGAAGTTTTTTCAGTTTTTTCCCTCTTTTTCACTAAACCAGCAAGACCTAATTAAAGGCAAATCCATTGAGTGAGAGAAGAATGTCACCAATACTCAGCTTGTTCACTGGTTCTCAGGATCTCTCTCCTGCTGGGAGTAAAGTGGACCAGAAGAGGGGACATGTCACATGACTCTCTCAACCTGCTTGTTAGCACAGTGTTTCAGCTTAAAGGGCATTTACAGCCGGTTTTTTTTTGTTTTTTCCTTTTTGGGTACACTTAATGACTCTTTTTTTAGTGCTGTCAAAAGAAGAAGTCAGACAATGATGTTGACAATGGTGCATCTTCACTGAACTTGAAAAACCAACTTAAATGAATAGGAATAGTTTTAAAAAATGACAATTATACAGTAAATCCATGGCTCAAACACATGCAAACTCTCCAGCATTCATCTCAAATGAACAAACTGAACATGAGTGCTTTGGACAAGTGAATTATATGGGATTGTTTATATGTAGCTCCAGGCTAACATTGGAGAAGTTATAAGGATGTTTTTCTTTCCATGTTCCTGAGCACATACAACATTGACTGTGAATTGAAGCCAGTTACGAAGAGGGAAGCTATAAAAAGAAATGCATGCTACAATGCTCCGAGAACACTGCAGAGCATGAAAGGAGCATGCCACAAAGAAACAGGAGAGTGAGACGGAGCTAATTCTGTGCTGCAGTACGAGAAATCTCTCTGCTTTGTGGTGAATTAAGATCTTCAAGTTAGATCGCTTTTTAATACACCACATTTCTGTAATCATGCTATATTTCATGCCCTCGTATTTCATTATGGAGTAGGATTTATATGTCATAATGGAGCAAAGATAGCCATAAAGTGGCCAGGAATGAAGGAAGGATGGACAAATGTAGGGTAGCAAAGAGAGATGAAACGGAAGATAGAGCATCTGTTTTTCATGCCGGTCAGATTACAGGGGCTGACACCATAAATCTTACTTATTCTCGGATGGAGAAAAGGAGGAGGACAGGGAGACACTGACAATGCTCTCCTCAATTTCAACACATTCATTTGGTAGGAAAACCAGTCTAGCAGACTCAGTCCTGTTCAGAAGAAGTGAAAACCGTGACATTCAAGCAGTGGGTCAATTTGAGAATTTCAGCTCCGACTCAAATCTCTGGACATCATAGACCTCAGAACTACTAGTTTAGTTCAGTTTCAAAAATATACAGCTTCGCTTTTGAGAAAAATGATAGCAATTTGCTGTTTATGTATAAAAATATTATAAATGACATAAATAAGTGAAATCATCATCTACATTCATAAAGTATTCCAGTATATCGGAGTTGGGCAAAAACATTCATTCATTCATTATTTCTTTCTTTCATTTATTTAAAGATTGTAAATTTGAATTGTCCAAAAACCACATGATGAATCTGAATATACAGATGACAAGGAAGTGGATTGTACACAGTGACAAATATTGTGAAATTTTTATGGAATTAAACGGTTGTATTAGCTCATTTAATACAGTGAATTGAACAAACATTAAAACTGAAAAAAATTAACAAACAAACAAAAAACAATAAACAGTATTATGTATTGATAATGATATACAGTACCATTCAGATTGGGGTCATGTTTTTTTTTTTATTATTAATGCTTCACCAAGGATGCATTAAAATAACATTGCAAAAATGATATATTTGAAATAAATGCTGTTCTTTTACATTTTAACTTTGTTCAAAGAATCCTGAAAAAAGTGATGTGATGCACAAAAGCACTGAGCAGCAAGTGTTTTCAACATTGATAATAATAAGAAATGTTTCTTATGCATCAAATCTGCATATTAGAACTGGATTAATACTGGATTAATGATGCTGATAATTCAGTTTTGCATTACAGAAATAAATTACATTTTAAAATGTATTAAAATTGTAATAAATATAGTTGCATTGTAATAATATTTCACAATATTACTGTTTTTTACTGTATTTCTAATCAAATAAATGCAGCCTCAGATAGCATAAAAGATTTCCAAAAATCTTACTGACCCCAAACTTTTGAACAGTAGTGTATCTTGACAGATATTCTCTCAAATATTTCACAGACACATATGAGGGGAAGACCACAATTCCCAAAAAGGGGCAAGTTGGGACAAGTTTTGTTGAAAACTCACAAAGTTTCTTAGCTGTCAATCCATTGTGATTCATAAATGAACCCAGAGGGAAAGATTTATAATATGTTGACAATACAACACTAGGTTAGCCACTAAAAACATCTGCCAAAAAGAAACTAAATATGGATATGGTGAATGATATTTTCTGTCTGTGACTTATAAACAAAAAATTCATCTCCTGTCTCTGACTAGGTTTTCCAGCTACAGTACAGAGAACATCCACTCCATTAGAGCAGATGAATCAGGCACTAGACATCAGGTGCTTTGACTGGCAAATTTGGCAAGTGAATGATAATACTCCAGCACTTTGACTACTATTCAAGTACATCTCAAAAGCAGAGATTACTGTGTGCATCAGTTTTTTGATGGCTTTTACCTTAACAGTTGGGACTGAATGAATAACTTTGGTAGGTTGGAGGTTGAAAGACACATCTATGTGCCAAAGATGTAATTTTGTTCCGTTTCTCACCCCTTCACATTTGTGCATGGCCCAATGTAAGATGTTTGAAAGGAGCTCCAAATTTTGAATTCAAAGTCTAAGCCACTTTTCAGAGATTTCATTAATCTCCATCGTATTATTTGGTAGGTCTTAGATCTTTTGTACCGTCAAAGTTTTCAGTTCAAGGCTTATTAGTCTGCTGGGTTTGTTTTGCTCTGAGACTTTACTGGGACCTTGAAAATGGATTTCAGCATATTTACATGTTTGGTGCTTCCCGGTGCCCCTCAAGTAATTGAGCAAGGAGATTTGAGGTAATGAGATACTATTGAGGAAATCTTTACAAGATATTGGCAGCAAGATGCGGCCTGTTCAAAAGCATTTTAGTCAATTAATTGTAAGGTCTGCGCAAAGCAACTTGCCCAATCTGGTAAAAATTGGCCCTGCTGCTTGTTACTTGCAAGTTTCCAGAGGGTGTTGGGAAATTTTATCAGGCTTTCATCTTGTGGGCTGCATTGCAAGAACCTCAATGACCTTTCAACTACATTTCCGCTGTGTTTTAGCAGCAGATTATATTTTCAGCTGGGTGTACACAGAATATAGCAGAACGATTTAGGTTTGATGGCTTTATGGATTGAATCCCAGTGCTGACAGGCACTCATAAATGAGCAAACAGCGTTATAGCTATTGGAACCACAGTCCTGCTGGGTACTTTGGCTCAAGATGTCTCCAGAGCTTTATAATGCAGTGGCTTTGACTCTCACCTTTCTCTGCGTGTCTTCTGATGTTGCTCGTTAGGAAAGATCCTCAGTTTCCACCGTTATTCTGTTTTATATTACCGTTTAAAGTTTAATAGTGCTGCAGAATTTAAATAATTAATTAGTCTGAATGAAGACAGAACTGGGCTTACCAGAGACAGAATCAGGTGAAAGATTGCCTGTGTTGTGCAGATTAAAACAAAGAGAGAAAAGAGTCTCTGATAGAATGAAGACATTTTAAGCACTTCTTCTTGTAGATGTGACTGGCCATAATTAAACCTATAGACATAAGTGGAGATAACTAAATCGGCAAATGACAAGTTGATTAAAACGAAACTTATTTTATTTCAAATGTTAAGATTAAAATCTAGTTTAAAGGCATTTTTTCCACAGTATATGTTTAATAATTGAACACAACAAGAGTTGATCATTTTCATTTGTGTGCATAAATTACAAGACGTAGTATATTATATGCATACTATAATAAATAACAAGTAGTGTTCAATTGCAATACATTTATAAACGTTACCTGAATTTATTTTATTTGTTTAATTTTTATGGGCATCTATAAGCAACAGTGCCACATGATCCTTCAGAGGTCATTGTAATATGCTGATTTGATGCTCAAGAAACATTTATTATTATCAATATTGAAAACAGTTGTGCTGCTTAATATTTTTTGTGGAAACAGTGATAAATTTTTTAGGTTTCTTTAACAAATAGGAAAAAATGTACTTGAAATAGATAGAGATAGTAATAATAATAGTACTTATAAATATAAAAATATATAATAAAATAAATATTTTACTGTTACTTTTGATCAATGTAATGCTTTGTTCAATGGCATTCCTTGCTGAATGAAAGTATTAAAAAATAAAATGAAAAAAAATATTATTGATGCCAAACCTATGAGCTTTAACATGTATCACATCTATTTATAAATATTATATATATTATTTATTATATATATTTTTATCTTAATTTATATTTACTTTTGTTTATAAGCAATAAATACTATTTAGCTGCACAAGTTTAAGTTAAAACATTTAACACAGTAGAGATACTAAATATGAGGACATAAATCAATTTTGAATTTTCGTTTTGAAAATATCACTAAAATATACGGTTTAAACTGATATGCGTAAATGAATTAACTTACTGAATGTCACACTGTTTCTTTGTTTTTTCTACTGATGGTTGCCGCAGGTTATAGTTGTAATTTTCCTTTTGTAAGTATTTTTCTAGATGTTATCCATGCCTAAATGACATGCAAGCAAAGAACCAAATAAAGGATTTCAAGAGAAAAAAAAAGGTATTCACTTCCTTCCTGTCACATGAGGCTGTCAACTTCCTACCCGTACTTCCGGGAAGCATGGCGAAGGCAACCCCTCCCAAAGAAAGATCATTTTCATGTTACTAATAAATATTTTTTGTTGACATATATATATATATATATCTACATAATCATGAAGGTCTCTAGAATCATCCAAACAAAACAAATCTAACAAGAAATCTATAGTTTTTTGGGTAACACTTTACAATAAGGGTACATGAATAACCATGTACTAGTGCCTAAATTAATACGTAATTCATCACATACTAATGATTATTAAAGGAGTTAACTAATTATGAACTATGCTTAACTACGACTGGAGTCATACGGACTCATGCATGAATAACAGCAGCCTTAACTACATGTTAGTACATGTTTGATAGTTAATGCATTAATTAACATGTATGGGTAAACTAAATCAAACTGCTTCTTTAAGAAGGAATAAGAAATACTCTGACTTTGAAATTAATTTAAATAATACTATCATAATTTGAGCATTTGACATCTTCTGCTTTGTCATAAACATTATTGGGTGGCAATGGATTAGTTGATCCTCCTCATAAAGTGTAGAAAATACTACACTAATGACTGATCTTGTCTGTTTTATGTTCTTCTCTTTCCCTTTAAACTCACCCTATTGTGACTTATACACGGATTAATCAAAAATTAAAACCCAAAACCCACAAAAAACATTTGTAGAACAATTCCTAAAGAAATGCTCAAACTGGAAAGAGTTCAATGGCTTGGTAAAGTTGATTTTGACATGGCTTTACTTGAGAGGGCCCAACATCACTAACTCATTATTAACTACCCATGAACTAACATCAACTAATGGCTGGTTAAAGTTTATTTTAACATGACTTTACTTGACAGGCCCAACATAAAGAATTCACTGTTAACTACTTACTGAACTCAGCTCATGATTAATGTTGTGCTTTCTATCAAACACACGTGTACTAACACAGGGAATATTCAGCCCGGTTAAGAGATGCTGTGTGGATTATCAAGAAGTCAGAGAGCGGAGGTACAGGATCATCACGGTTGTGTCTGGATGGACAGTGAACTTTTTCCAGTTTGAGCATTTCTTTAGGAATTGTTCTAAAAATGTTCTTTTTTTTAACAACTGTTTATTAAGTTTTATTTTGTGGAACAGTAGTACAAAACAAAAAGCAGCTGTACAAATTTAATCCCACCTCTTGGTAGACTCAAAAAATAAATAAATAATAATAATAAACACATGAATTAATATTAATAGATAAACAAATAACAATAAAATAATTTTTACAAAGCTTTTAGAAAAGAAGACACAACATTAAAACTGAATGCCATGAATTTACAGTTTTCACATTAGATCCATGTATACGAGAAATAAAGAGTTCCATCAAGATAATGTAAAACAAAAACACAGTCCAGGTTCGTCTGTCCATTGTGTGAGGAGGATTCCAACGGTTGACTGGCAATTTTTTTACCGCTGTGAGAGCAGCTAACAGTAAAGATCTTTGTTGGACGGACAAGGTGAAGTCCCAAAAGTCATTCATGAAAAAATGGCGCAGAGTCAAACATATCTCAGGTCAACAAATATGATAAGTCCTGTGAGAGCTGAGTCCAAAAAGGTGAGAGAGAGGGGAACTCCCAAAAAAAATGCAAAAACTTGAGTTTGTATGAATGCTCAAGAAGAAAGAGATAGATGACTGAAGCAGAGGAGGGAGATTCATCAGAAGGAAGGATTAGTTTGTGCAAAGGGTGAACAGGCAGTTGAGAGTTCCAAGGCACCTCATACGCCCGTAGGGCCGATCTAATGCGCAAATACATAAAAAAGGAGGTGCCTGGCAGATTATATTGAGTTTTAAGATTCTGGAAGGATTTTAAACCACAATCATCATAGATATCTCCCAGAGTGTTTACTTTATTATGAGTCCATTGCGGACAATGAAATGGAATACTGCCTGACAAAAGGTAATTATTGTGGAAAATGACCATTTTGCCATTATGCCATTTTGTAACTAGTTGTGAACGTCTTTCAACATCCCTCCATGTGGAGAGGAGGTGGGTTACAATGGAACCAAACCGAGATTTACACTGCCTAAGTAGAACTCCCGAAAAAACAAGATGCTTCAATTTATACGGATAAACAATAGATTCCTCAATTGCTCTCCAAGACACAGAAGCGTCAGGATCAAATCAAAAACTGCTAAAGGGCGGAGGGAAAAGGCTTGAGCATACAGTCTATAACTAGGGAAAGAAAGACCGTTGTAAGGTAGTCAGTTTAATACGAGGACGTTTCCCATCCCATATATACCGTGAAACACATGCATCTAGTTTGTTACAGTAGCCAACCGGTAGAGCGAGAGGAATCATGGAAGAAAATAAATTAATACGTGGGATTATTAATACGTACCAATTTTCCAAATCTGAGGATACTTTGGCTAGAATACCATTATAGTTTTTTGAGACGATTTCCTGCAGAGAAGGAGAAACATCTATCCCCAAGTAATGGAAGTTTTTAACCAATGGATATATAGAAAGAGACATGGATAGAATTGAGGGGAAGTAAACATGACTTACTCCAATTAATTTTAAACCCAGAGAGAGATCCAAAATGGTCAACACATGAGGAATAAAATATGACGGCTTCTCCAAAAACAATACGATATCATCAGCAAACAAAGAAATATGATGATGAGTATTCCGTATATTTATGGGAGAAATAGTTTCAGATTGTCGGACTGCTTGAGCTAAGGGTTCCAAGGATAGGTCAAATAACAGAGGAGAAAGTGGGCAACCCTGACGAGTACCTCGATGTATAAAGAATGGGTTAGAGCGAACGGCACCTGTGAGAACAGTGGCTGCTGGATTGGCATACAGAACTTTTATCATATTTATAAAACTCGATCCCAGACTCAGATGCTGTAAAACCGCCCATAAATAATTCCATTCTAGCTGGTCAAAAGCTTTCATCGCATCTAGAGATAATACTGTGCAAGGGGAGGATAAACTATTCTTTGAATTAATAATATGATATAACCTGCGTAAGCTATCTGAAGCTGAGCGAGATTTAATGAATCCTGTTTGGTCATGATGAACTAGCCTATTCATAAATTTCTCTTGACGACGAGATAGTGCTTTAGCATATAATTTAACATCAGTCTCTATCAAAGAAAGTGGCCGGTAGCTAGAACAGGAAATCAAGAATTTTTAACAAGAGAGAAATAACAGCTATATTAATGGCTGGGTGAAATGAGCCTTGAGTAACTGAAAAATGTATCATATCTAACATGAGGGGGCCTAAATCCGACCAAAAAGTAGTATACAATTCGATTGGAATGCCATCTATGCCTGGGGATTTCCCCTTGTTCATAGATCGAATTGCTGACTCCAGCTCCTGAAGACAGATCGGTTCAGCCAGGTATTCCGAATCCGAATCTGACAGCCTAGATAAATCAAGTTTGGACAGAAAAGATGCAAAAGAGTCAGGGTCACCATCAGCAGAAGAAGTATAAAGGTTAGAGTAAAAAGAGTGAAAGGCGATATTAATGTCTTTTGGGTCTGTCATAATGAGCCCAGATTGGGATTTCACAGGTGAAATATTAGCAAACTTTTCATTGTTGCGTAATCTTAGGGTTAAAAGGTGGCTTGGTCTACTCCCTTGAACATAATAATTCTGCCTGGATCTTTGGATCAGGAATTCTGCCCTGGATCTCAGTAATGAATTGAGTTCAGACCTAACCGCCATGATTTTACTGAGTGTATTGTCTGAGAAACAACGCTGATTATCTCTAGTCAGATTCTGGAGCTGTGATTCCAGTTCAACTATCTGTTTGTGTCGGTTTTTCTGAAGGAAATTGGCATATGAAATTGAGTTATTCCTTATAAATCCTTTAACTGCATTCCAAAGTGTTCGAGGATCATCCACTGAACCTTGGTTAATTTCAATAAACTCAGCAAATTTATTTCTGAATTGACTGCAAAAATTTTCATCCTGTAACAATTTAGGGTTAAATCGCCATCTAGTGGCACGAGATGGCTGAGGGATCAAAGATAATCTGCACAAATTTCCATCATGATCCGATAAACGTAAGGAAAAGATATCGGCATCACGAACAGCTGAAGATAAAGAACTGGATTTATGAGTAGCAGAAAAGAAAGTGAAAGACTTAGCAGAAGGATTTAATAAATGCCAACTATCCACCAATGAGGATGAGGTTACACATTGCTGAAGTTTGTCAGAACACAATGCTTGAAAGTGTGATTCCTTTGGTCCAGATTTATCTAGAATATGCGACATTACAGAATGGTAACACTTTATAATAACTGCACACAATGAATCATTACTTAAGCATTAGTAAATAGTCAATTCATCCTTTATAAAGCGTTGTCCCAACATTAATAGTCATTAGTAAGCAGTTTATAAATACAGCTATAAATGTTTTGTTCTTGAGCATATCTATAATGTTTAATAATTGTATTTTCATACTTTATTAATGATCAATTTATAATTTCTAAATTATTACGTTATTTACAAACCAGTTATTTAGGAGTTGTCAGTGGTTCATAAGATGATTTAGAAAGTGTAAGTAAATGATTAATAAACTATTTGAATGTACATTTATAAATCTTATTATTTAGATTTGTGATAATAGTTGCTCAGTGTGTTAATAAATGCTTTATTAACACATATTCCTGCTGTAATTCATGATTAAGTCAGGTAGTTATAAAACATTTAGTAGTTACCATCTATTTTTGTGAGCTCATCTAAAGTGAGGACTATTCATACCTTGTAACGCATTTATAAAGGAGATTTAAAAAAAAATATCTTGCTTCTTCTGGGGAGTGTAGCATTTTAGGTTCACCTTGATTAAGAATGACCTTCAGCGTTGCAGGATAAATGAGAAAATTCTGGATGCCAGCGTCTCTCATCTCATTCCTAAGTGGCGCAAATGCACTTCTTTTTGCGGTGACCGGAGAAAAATTTGGAAAGAAAGACAGCGTTGCTCCATCGGAAGTTTTCACTGGGGCATGAAGTCTGGCGGCCCGCAGAATGAGCTCCCTGTCCCTGTATCACAGCAGTTTAAAGATGAAAACCTGTGGTTTAGCGTGATCTGAGGAGAGCCTTGTGTACACGTGATGCGCTCGCTCCACTTCAAACTCTTTGCCCACCGGAGACGGGAGCCACGCCGGTAGCAATCTTTTCAAAAAGCCCATAGGGTCATTCTTTTTGGAACCTTCAGGCAATCCGACCAGATGCAGATTGCTGCGCCTATTGCGATCCTGTAAGTCCACAACCTGTTGCTTGAGCGCGGCAACGCGTCTATTGTGATCTGCGTCGACTTTCTTTTGTTCCCCTGTCTCCCCTGTAAGAAGATCCAGTTTAGAGCATAGCGACTGAACAACTGACATGTGAAACGCAAACTCGTTCCGCATCGCCGTCAACATGGTTCTTAGAATATCCTCAAAGTGTGTAACAGTGTTCGCCATCTTGTCCACCATATCGCTTGCGGTCGGTGGCTTGGATTTCTTCTTAATTGGAGAAGCCGATGGAGACAACTCCTGCTGTTTACGACTGCATGAATGAATAAAACTTACAACAAAATGAAAAAAAATCTGCAAAAAGAGGCCAAACGTACGGAGCTCTACTCCAGTGCGACTAGGTTCATGAGCACGTCACGTGACTCCCCTCTACAAATGTTCTTTGCGGGTTTTGGGTTTTAATTTTTATTAATCCGTGTATAAGTCACAATAGGGTGAGTTTAAAGGGAAAGAGAAGAACATAAAACAGACAAGATCAGTCATTAGTGTATTTAATATTTTCTACACTTGATGAGGAGGATCAACTCCAGTCGTAGTTATAGATAGATCTTTGTTAGTTCAATTAGTTAACTCCTTTAATAATCATCAGTATGTGATGAATTAAGTATTAATTTAGGCACTAGTACATGATTATTCATGTACCCTTATTTTAAAGTGTTACCGTTTTTTGTATACTTAGTCAAAAGTCCAAGCGGCAACAATAGTTGCCGGTGGGCAAATGACTTGTAAGTACATATAACATAGATCATGGGGAAATGGGGTATACTGTTGCTAGCATCATGCTACTCATGTTACCTTCTTGTTAAAAACATGTTAGCATCATGCTAGCAACATGCTAACTTCATGCTAACAACATGTTAATCATGTTAGTATGTTGTTAGTATCATGCTAATCACATTAACAACTTGTTTAAAACATGTTAACATCATGCTAGCAATGTGCTAATGATGCTAATTTTGTTTTAACAATTTACTTGTGTTAACATGTTGTTAGCATAATGCTAACACAATTAACATGTTGTTAGCATGTTCTTAACATTATGCTAATATGATTAGGGATTCTGTTAGTGCCTATATAGTTAGCATTATAGGTAGGGTAGAGTGAGGGGGAACGCCCGCCTTAAGGACTGTGTAATTTTTTGCTAATTTTGTAATTTTTTCCACAACACCCCATGGGTGGGGTAAAATGCCCCCCAGTCTGACAAAGCAATTTGCTTTAAACATTTAGCCTACAGCAAAATCAGAGTACATGCAGTTTTAGCTTAAAATTTAAAATAATATAATCAATAATTATGAATTATAAAATTTGAATAGCCTATTTGAAACATTTTGTTAGCTGATGCTAACTAGCTACCTGATGCTAACTTTTAATAATGCAAATTTTTTTTATATAAAATCCAAACATTTTTATTCAACCAACAAGGATTTGATGCTCAGAACAGAATAACTACAATAATAACCCATTGCACCCCGGGGGCATTTTACCCCACAGACTATAAGCTAGATGCAGCTTTTTTGGGTTTGCATCGAATGTTCCTTGACTTTTATACATAATATATTTGTTTATGAATTGTTTATGAATAAAGATTGGTCTTTTGAAAGCAGTTATTTTGAGTTAGAATCCAAATGTTCTCCTCCTATTCAAATTTGAAATTGATTATTGCATATAACATATTTGCCCACTGGCAACTATAGTTGCCGCACATTCAAATACAATTGAATGTGCAGCAACACATTCAAAAAAAAAAAAAAAAAAACCTGGGGAAAATAAATGCAGAACATGTTCACATAAGACACTTTTAACACAACTATATGCATGAAACCATTCAGAAAAAATTGGACACAAATGGGTTAAATTAAAACTAAAAAATAACTGTAAGAATGTCCTCATAAGTCACAAGGAGGGGGGGAAACTAGTCTGCCAACAAAATAAAAAGTATGCCAAAATCATCACAAAATACTTTAAGTAGTGTAGTCCAGTAGTCTCAGGTCATCGACATTGACCTTTCAGGTGTCCAGGCAGCAGGTCAGAAAAGCCTCTTTGTCTAATCAAGGTCCATATAATGAACAAAAGCAGTCGTAAGAGACAGAACTCAGCATCTGACTGTCATGTCCTTGAGAGTGAGCTTGTTTCATAAATTCCTCCATTAGCTCCTGGGCTTGCCCTGCAGCAGGCTTTCTATCTCGCACATTAAAACCCATCGGGGGACAGGCCTGTAAACAGTCCGGCCCCACAACTTTGATAATGGCCGTGTCTGTGTCTGTATCCAATTGCAGTGGCCGTCTCAGCCCGCTCCCCTCTCTACTGACATCCCACTGTGGCTTATTACCAGCATGCAGTGATCTCGTTCTTGCTAGCAGCTAATATCCTGCTGCTCACATTTATCCTGCTGTGAGTCTCCTAACCCCAAACGCGCAGACGAGCGATCTGCACGCACACAGGCACGTACACATGCTCTGGCTCTCTCCCAAGGTCTGCAGCCATTTAGCCCATCAAGTGCAATGATCTTTGCAGGAGGGCAGGCGGAGGCATGGGGGCATTCGGGGCAGAGAGCATAAAGGGAGAGAGGGGCTGCGGATGAAGCGTTTAGTGATGTATGAGATAGGGATTTCCCTCAAAGTGCTCATATTGTGGGCTTAAGTGAATTAAACACTCGAGAGGCTGTTTCAAGGGGTTGAACTCCATTAGGGTGAGTGTGGGTGTACAGTTTACAGTATTGACTGTACATTTATTTTCATGACACGGCAAGGTTCGTTTAGGTTGTAAAATTTAATGTAGAGTAATTTACCAAAAGCCTGATTTTATACTACTGTTAAAATGTTTGGAGTCAGTAAGATTTTTTTATGTTTTCAAAGAAGCCTTATTCTCAAGAACACTGCATTTATTTGATCAAAAATACAATAAAAACTGTAATATTGTAAAATGTCATTAGCTACCGTTTAAAATAATTCTTGTCTATTTGATTATATATTAAAACATAATGTATTCCTGATTTCAAAGATTCATTTTCAGCAGCCATTACTCAAGTCTTCAGTGTCACATGATCCTTCAGAAATCATTCTAATATGCTGGATTGGTGCTCATTTAATATTATTATCAGTTTTGAAAAAGATGTGCTGCTTAATATTTTAGTGGAAACTGCTTTTTTTCATGATTCTTTGATGAATGGAAAGTAAAAAAAAAACTGAATTGGTTTGAAATAGTAATCTTTAGTCTTTTGTAAAAGTCGCTTTTGATCAATTGAGTGCATCCTTGCTAAATAAAATTATATATGTTTTGCAATAAATAAATAAATAAAAGCAAAGGTAAAATTAGTAAATATATTTTAAAACATTTTGAGATTAATCATAGAGACGTGTATTGAAGACTTTACTTGATGGTTACTTCACATAACGTTTTTGGAGTCATTCAATTGAAACTTTTGTTGAAAATTGTATAAAAGTTTTGTTGTTGTTGTTGTTGATTTTTAAACATATGAAACAAATATGGATGCATTTCTTGACACATTTTTCACATTACATGTATGAAAATTGACATGAAATATTATTTGGACACTGTGTATGTTTTAATTTAATTTATTCTAATATATTGTGCAAAAAGAAAGACACTGTAGAGTAATGCAAAACGTGAAATTGGTCTGATCAGAGTCAAGTGCCCTGGAAAGCCTATTTATGTGCGCACATGTTTAGGGCCAACTTTTAAAAAATGTCCTCCAAAATGTAGTAAAACAAACAAAATAAGGACATTTGAAGTGGCCCTCCCTGTTTGAAATGCTCTTAAATCAGCCAAATCATGTTTTGCTTTAAATCTAATAATGTTTTTCTGAGGGTTACATTTGAGAGTATCTTATATGAACACCATTGCATCTGTGAGAGGTCCTCACTGATAGAACTTAAAAGGTCTCTATGTGTATATCTAAACTTACTTAACCTTACTTTGAGGACATACAGTAAAGGCCCATTGCTAAAAAAAATGTCACCCGAAGTTAGCTAAATATGACAAAACCTCATTTTGGGAAGAGGAAAGAGGTTCATAAATAAACTAAATCATATTTTATTTTAAAATGCAAAAAGTTTTCCTTTAGAAAAGGGATATTGCATGAGTTTTTCATTTGTGTCCACATATAAGCGTTTATTTACCCTGAGCCAAATTCTGTCTCAAGTAAAATGCCTTCACTGATTTCACTTCTCTCTTTCACTGTCCTTAAATTATTCAGCACACAAAAACATCTCAAACATTTATAATCCCATTCTTAGAGGGACGCTTGAGAAGTATGACCTCGCTGTTTGACATGAAGGACTGGCTCAAACTGAGTCGAGATAATGGATCAAAGTATAAACACACCACAGTCTCTTCAGCTGGGGTACAAACAGACATGATCCAGGAATTAAACCGAAAAAGAGTCTTCCAGTAATAGCATTACAGAAATGACAGGGAATCAAGTCTGTAAAGAGCAGATCGGCTTAAAAAAATATAATATGGAAAAAAAGCAGAGCTGTCAGGACAAATTCATTTTTCATTATTCTTTTCTTCCCTTTCCAAATAAAAGTACGAAAAGAGAGAACTATCAGAAACAGGATAGAGATCCAGAAAGTGCTGCTTGCGGTAATGGGAATAATAAGGCAGAGAGTTGGTGAGATGGCGGTAAGCTGAGCGTGTCATCATGCATTCATTGAGATTAGGTTATGTCATCTCTCGCTCTCTCATAAAAGAGCGAAATAAAGAGATAGAAATGAGGATGGAAAGACGGTGCTTACAGTGAATGAATACCGTCTGATTGCAGTAACCGCGCTGCCACTGTTGGACATTGAGGGCAAGCAGATTGGTTAATTGAAAGTGATCTGCTAATGAGGTAAATTGACTACATTACCCACGTCTGCCTGTCTCTCAGGGATGGCACAATGGGGGCTGAGTTTCTCATGCTGACTGTAATGGTCTTAATTATGTGGTTGTCTAAAACAGTGTGTCTCCGTGGCTGAAAGGTTAAGGACTCGGGCTGTTTCTCTTCAAATGAACCCCCTCCCCGAACCGTCAAACAGCACCACTCTGCCCCACTGCCTCTATCCTCTGCTCTTTGACTTGTTCTCTTCTGCACCTTTTGTAAAGTCATTTAGCAGCAGCCTCTCTCTCACTTCATGTCATCTTCACTGGAGATGTACTGGGGAAAGTAGGAGGGAAGGAGTAATGAAACAAAGTTCAAATTAAAAAGGAGAGAAGAAGAAGAAAGGATGATGGATGAATGGACAAATCTAGGAAGAAGTGAAAAATGGATAAAGGATGGTTAGAATGAATGAATGAATGAACAGGAAGGAGGAAAAAATTATGATGGATGGATAGCAAGGAGTGAATTCATGAATGAATGAACAAGACTGAAACAATACGAGAAGGACAGATGCAAAGTGACTGAGGGAAAGATTGAATGGAAATGAATGGAAAGAAGTAATCCAAACGGATGAAAAGAAAATATAGGTTGTTATAATGTAACTAGTAACTTTTCTTTTCTTCATGTATTCAATACTTCATGTGTTCAATTATTTTCAACTGTCAAGTGTCTGAATATAGGCATATGTGGTGAAGGAGTGGATGAGGTGGAGATTGATCCTCCAGATTAATGAATGAGTGAATGATAGAAAGAATGAGGGAGGGAAGTAAAGAATGACTGAGAGAAGGAATGAAGAAATGAGTGAATGATGGAAAGAAAGAATCAATGAATGGTGTGAGTAAAAAGTGAAGAATGGATAGAAAGTAAATTAAAGAATAAATAATGAAAAAAGAAAGCAAAGGAGGAGGGAAGAATGAATGATGCAAGGAAAGAACATAAAAGAATGAATTAATGATGGATTGAGAGAGTAGGATGAAATCAAGAAAGAAGGAAAGAGGATTTAAGGAATAATAGGACTGAACCAATGAATGAATGCTGTGTGGGTGGATGAAGAAAAAGGAAAGACTGAATAAAGGATAACAGGAGGAAAGAATTTATTTATATAGCGCTTTTAACAATGTAAATTGTGTCAAAGCAGCTGCACAATATCAAAAAAGGTAAATAGTGTCAATAATGTAAAATGAAAAGATTAAAAAAAAGATTTTCAGTTAAAGGCATTTCATTATTGAATTCAGTGATGTCATCATCCAGCTCAGTTCAGTTTAAATAGTGTCTTTGCAATCAGGTCGACGATATCGCTGGAAATGAAGTGTCCCTAACTAAGCAAGCCAGAGGCGACAGCTGCAAGCAACCAAAACTCCATCGATGACAGAATGGAGAAAAAAACCTTTGGAGAAACCAGGCTCAGTCGGGGGGCCAGTTCTCCTCTGCCCAAACGAACCAGCAGTTCAATTCCAACTGCAGCAAAGTCAGATTGTAAGGGCTCAACTGGTTCCAGTGGTCTTTCCCGATGGCTGTCTAAGTGGCGGGGTCCTCACTGGGGATCTGTCTCTGGCGCTCATCTCGGTATCTTGGTCTCCGCTGATGTTCAGGGCTATAAAGGTCATCTCTGGGTGCTGATCCACCATCTAATCTGGATACGGACTGGATCTGGTGACTGCAGTGACCATCTGGGCTGGATACAGACCGGATCGGGTGGTTACGGTGACTGGGGATATGTCCCTGGGGCTCATCCAGGTGTCCGGCCTCCGCCGACGATCAGGGCCACATGCATCATCTCCCGGCGCCGATCCACCATCTGATCCGGACACAGACTGAGAAACAGACAAATATTACCGTAGATGCCATTCTTCTTATGATGTAACGAGTACATCATGTGTTATGGGGAGTGTTCCTGGTTCCGGTTGATCTAATTAATGCAGCCTAACAATCCTTTAACGTATTTGAATAATAGAAGTGTATTAGCGTGTTATGTGTAAGCCAGGTTAAAGAAATGTGTCTTTAATCTAGATTTAAACGGACATAGTGTGTCTGCCTCCCGAACAGTATTAGGTAGATTGTTCCAGAGTTTGGATGCTAAATAGGAAAAGGATCTGCCGCCCGCAGTCGATTTTGATATTCTAGGTATTATCAAATGGCCAGAGTTTTGAGAACGCAGCAGACGTGGAGGACTATAATGTGATAAGAGCTCGCTCAAGTACTGAGGAGCTAAGCCATTCAGGGCTTTATAAGTAATTAACATGATTTTCAAATCTATACAATGTTTGATGGGGAGCCAATGCAGTGCTGACAGAACCGGGCTAATATGGTGGTACTTCCTGGTTCTAGTAAGGACTCTAGCTGCTGCATTTTGGACCAACTGTAATTTGTTGATCAAGCGTGCAGAACAACCACACAATAAAGCATTACAATAGTCTAACCTCATAAACACATGAATTAGTATTTCTGCATTTGACGTTGAGAGCATAGGTCGCAATTTAGATATGTTTTTGAGATGGAAAAACGCAGTTTTACAGATGCTTGAAACATGGCTTTCAAATGAAAGATTGCTATCAAACAGCACACCTAGGTTCCTAACTGATGAAGAAGAATTGACAGAGCAGCCGTCAAGTGTTAGATAGTGTTCTAGGTTATTACATGTGGGATTTTTAGGTCTGATAATTAACACCTCTGTTTTTTCAGAATTTAGCAGAAAGAAGTTACTCGTCATCCAGTTTTTTATATCGACTATGCATTCCTTTAGTTTCTCAATTTGGTGTGTTTCACTGGGCCGCGAAGAAATATAGAGCTGAGTGTCATCAGCATAACAGTGAAAACTAACACCATGTCTCCTGATAATATCTCCCAAGGGTAACATATAAAGCGTGAAAAGTAACGGCCCTAGTACTGAGCCTTGAGGTACTTCGTACTGCACTTGTGATCGATATGATACCTCTTCATTCACTGCTACGAACTGATGGCATTCAGATAAGTACGATTTGAACCATGCTAATGCACTTCCACTAATGCCAACAAAGTGTTCTAGTGTATTTAAAAGAATGTTGTGGTCGATCGTGTCGAACGCAGCTCTAAAATCGAGTAGAACTAATAAAGAGATACAACCACGATGAGATGATAGAAGCAGGTCACTTGTAACTCTAATGAGAGCAGTCTCAGTACTGTGATACGGTCTAAATCCTGACTGGAATTCCTCACAAATACTATTTTTTTCTAAGAAGGAATATAATTGCGAGGATACTACCTTTTCTAGTATCTTTGACAGAAAAGGGAGATTTGAGATCGATCTGTAATTAACTAAATCTTTGGGGTCAAGTTGTGTTTTTTTAATGAGAGGCTTAATAACAGCCAATTTGAAGGTTTTGGGGACATATCCTAATGACAGTGATGAATTAATAATAGCCAAAAGAGGACATCTGGAAGCAGCTCTTTTAGTAGTTTAGATGGAATAGGGTCTAACATACATGTTGTTGGTTCAGATGATTTAACAAATTTATACAATTCTTCCTCTCCTATAGTAGAGAATGAGTGAAATTGTTTCTCAGGGGATCTATAGTGCACTATCTGATGCGATATTGCAGCTGACGGCTGCATGGTTACAATTTTATCTCTGATAGAATCGATCTTGGAAGTAAAGTAGTTCATAAAGTCATTACTGCTGTGCTTTTGGGAAATGCCAACATCTGTTGATGCTTTATTTTTTGTTAATTTAGTGACTGTATTGAATAAATACTGGGGGTTATGTTTGTTTTCTTCTAGAAGAGACGAAAAGTAATCAGATCTAGCAGTTTTTAATGCTTTTCTGTAGGATAGGGTATTTTCCCGCCAGGCTATACGAAATACCTCTAGTTTTGTTTTCCTCGATCTGCGCTCCATTTTCCGGGCTGCTCTCTTTAAGGTGCGAGTGTGCTCATTATACCACGGAGTCGGACTGTTTTCTTTGATCTTCCTTATGCGTAAAGGAGCAACTGTATCTAAAGTGCTAGAAAAGAGAGAGTCCATAGTTTCTGTTACATCATCAAGTTTTTCTGCGCTGTTGGATATGCTGAGGAATTTAGATAAATCAGGAAGATTACTTATAAAGCAGTCTTTTGTGGTAGAGGTGATGGTTCTACTATACTTGTAACAAGGTGTAGAATTTACAGTTTTAGCTATAAGGAGTTTATACAAGACTAGATAATGATCTGAGATATCATTGCTTTGCTGCAGAATTTCAACACCACTAACATCAATTCCATGTGACAGTATTAAATCTAGAGTATGATTTCGACAGTGAGTAGGTCCGGAAACCTGTTGTCTAACCCCAATAGAGTTCAGAATGTCTATGAATGCTGATCCTAATGCATCTTTTTCATTATCGACATGGATATTAAAATCGCCAACAGACTTTATCTGCAGCCAGTACTAACTCAGATAGAAAATCAGCAAATTCTTTAATAAAATCTGTGTGGTGCCCAGGTGGCCTGTATACAGTAGCCAGAACAAACATCACAGGGGATTTATCACTAACACTTGTTTCTCTAGATAATGTTATGCGCAGCACCATTACTTCAAATGAGTTATACTTAAAGCCTACCCTCTGAGAAATACTGAGAATATTGCTATAAATTGTAGCAAAACCTCCCCCTTTACCTTTCGGACATGGCTCATTTTTATAGCAGTAATCTTGGGGGTGGACTCATTTAAAGTAATGTATTCATCTGGTTTTAGCCATGTTTCTGTCAAACAGAGCCAATCTAGATTATTATCATTGATCAAATAATTTTGAAAAAGTGCTTTTGTAGAAAGGGACCTGATATTCAGTAAGCCAAGCTTTATCAATTGTTTCTCTGTATTGTAAACATTTTTTATTTGTTGAACATCAATTAAATTGTTACTCTTAATTTGGTTTGGACATTTTCTGCATTTTCTAGTTCGGGGAACAGACACAGTCTCTATAGTGTGATATCTGGGTGAAGGAGTCTCTATATGCTGAGAATTAACTGACTTCTTTGACGTCACAGTATTCATCAGACTGTGACGCCAATCTGTCTGCTTCCTGACCTGGGCCCCAGTTAGTCAAGTACGAACTCTAAGACTATGTGCCATATTTCTAGAGAGAAGAGCGGCACCACCCCAGGAGGGATGAACACCATCTCTTTTCAACAGGTCAGGTCTGCCCCAAAACCTCGTCCAATTGTCTATAAAACCTATGTTATTCTGCGGGCACCACTTAGACATCCAGCCATTAAGTGACGACAGTCTGCTATGAATCTCATCGCCACGGTAAGCAGGGAGCGGACCAAAGCATATTACAGTGTCTGACATCGTACTTGCAAGTTCACACACCTCTTTAACATTATTTTTAGTGATCTCCAACTGGCGAAGTCAAACATCATTAGCGCCGACGTGAATAACAATCTTACTGAATTTACGTTTAGCATTAGCCAGCACTTTTAAATTTGCCAAGATGTCAGGCGCTCTGGCTCCCGGTAAACAATGGACTATGGTGGCTGGTGTCTCTATTTTCACGTTCTGTACAATAGAATCGCCAATAACCAGAGCACTTTCATCAGGTTTCTCAGTGGGTGCCTCACTGATTGGGGAGAACCTGTTTGATGTTCTGATCGGAACGGAAGAGCGGTGTTTTGACCCGCGACTAGGCCGCCTTACAGTTTCCCAGCTGCCCTGCTGCACGGGCTCAACCGGAACCGAACAATGTACAGGACTCCCTGAGCTAGTCGCATCCAAAGCAGTATCTACAGCCCTCATATTCTTACTATCCTCAACTAAAGTTTGGATGCGTGTCTCTAATTCTGAAACCTTCTCTGTCAGCCTAACTATTTCCCTGCATTTATCACACGAATCCCTCATCGCCGACAGAGAGTATTAAACTATGTGACATGAAGTGCAAACAACAATAGCAGGAGAAGAAGCCATTACTCACCGTGACTGATGAATGATACCAACTTAACTTACCACTTACCACTGTGGTTTGATGAACTCGTGAAAAACGGAGCGAGAGAGAAATGAAAACGGAGCGAGAAAAAAGAAAACAATAAGAGGCGCGAATAGAAACGTGAATGGAACCGCGGGTAACAAGCTAACCAACTGATGCGCTGCATTCGTGGTTTTGAAAAGGCAAACGATCAAATTAGTTAGATTAGTTTGATAGATAATACCAGAAATATGGTGGGAATTAAGTTATATGTTCACTTTAAACAACAGAGAGTGAAAGTAAGGTAAAGATTCAATAAAAAAAGCAGAGCTACAAACGCAAACCTCGCAGCAGCACAACAGACTGAAGCAATCGATCCCAGACTGAGAATATCATGCCCAATCGGATTGAATGAATAATGAAAAGAAGGAATGAGGAAAGGAGAAGGAATAAATTATGGAAGGAAAGAACAGATAAAAGAATAAATTATGGAAGGAGGGATAAAATCAATAAAGAAGAAGTGAATAGGAATGAATGAAGCGTAGGACTGAACCAATGAATAAATTATGGGTGGATGGGAAGAAAAAAGGAGTGAGTGAAATAAATGAATGGAAAGAAGGAAAGTAAGAGTGAAGAATGGAAGGAGGAATGATTGATGAAAGGAAGAAAAGAACAGACAAATCAACAATGGATTAATGAAGTAAGGATGAAAAATAAGGAAATAAAAATAGGAATAACTAAACCAATAAATGAACAATCGTAGCATGGAAAGAATAAGGAACAGAGAGAAGGAATTAATAAAAGAGTTAATGAATGAATGACTTTACTAATGAAGAAAAAACAGACAGAATGAATCAAAGCATAAATGAAGAAAGGAAGGACTGAACCAATCAAAGACTGATGGGGTGAAATCAGTAAGAACGTTCAGACATTTCTTGTGTGTGTCACAGGAAACAGAGATCCTGAACACCGCAGTGCTGAACGGGAAGACGGTGGCGGTGCCAGTGAAGGTGGTGACAGTGGGCACAGACGGGACGGTTACAGACGTGTCAGACGCTGTGCAGTGCCAGTCCACTGATGAAGACGTGATTAAGGTCAGTCTACTGAGTGAATATTCCTGCCTCCTTCAACTGTAATGATTTACTCAAATGAACAAACAAACCAAAGCATGTTGTGTCACGTTGATTCAAATTAAGCTCACAATAAATTTCATTCAAATCTAATGAGGTTTTTCCAATGATTAATGGAGGTGATAATTATTCATCATGTCAGGATTCTTATTAGAATTGTAAAAATGGTTCAAGAATCAATTTGAACTTGAATGGATCTGTTTGAAAGCTCATTTGTAAGAAAATGCATCTCAATGACAGTCCTCAGTCATCTGTCTCCACCTGTCTGCTCTCACTCTGACACTTGTTTAATAGAGATCCATTTCTCAATTTCTGTGTCAGCATGTTGCAACAAGCTAGCATGTGTCATGTGTTGTCCCTTGTGAAAAAGAAGTATACTTTAGCATACTGGTAAAACGAGAACTCTGTAGAAATGTATATGACTGTAGAAATCATATACAGTAAGTGTGAACTGAATGTGATGTTTTTGGACACTCAGGAATAGTTCACCCAAAATTGGAAATTTGCTGACAGTTTACTTGCTCACCAATGGATCCTCTGCAGTGAATGGGTGCCGTCAGAATGAGAGTCCAAACAGCACATCACAATAATCCACAAATAATCCACAAAACTCCAGGCAATTAATTAACGTCTTGTAAATGAAAAAGTTGCATGTTTGTGAGAAATAACTCCATCATTAAGGCATCTTAAATTAAAATCATTGTCTTCTGATTCAGACAAAACTATTTTTTCTCTGAAGAAAACAATATTATGGATACAGGACTCATATTTTAGCTGGAAGCAAAAATGTTTTGATGGATGCTTTTAACTGTACAAACATTAATTGATGGACTGGAGTCATGTGGATTATTTGTGGATTATTGTGATCAGCTGTTTGGACTCTCATTCTGATGGCACCCATTCACTACAAGTGTGCATTCAATACAATTAGGCACTCTTATTATTCACAAGGGTTTCACTGACCATTGTGTTTATATAATGTTCTATAATTCTCGTCTTTTTGGGTTTCTTTCAAATGCCTCCAGCTGGATCTCAGTCACGTATGAGCTCAGATTCAATCATAGCGTATATAATTATGATATGTTTGATTATGCATGAGCCGAAATCTGTTGAAGCTTGTTTGACTGGATTGTAAGATTTTTTTTTCTAGAGATGGTAATTTGTGTTTGACAGGCCTATTAAGTTGAGGTTGTTTAGACATTAAATTCACTCATTTTAAATGACCCAAAAGACTTATACGCAATCAGCTTCCACTGTGGGAGTGATTTAATGACATTCGTAAGAATGTTTTTAATTGCTAATTTCAGTGTGTTTCTTCACAGTTAAACACAGCTGTGCTTCAGCTAAAACTCTTTCTTAAAAGCATTAAAGGCTTTGGTCGTATGCAAATGATCAAAACGTATGTTTACATAGACTGCAGTAATCCAACGTTCAGCCTAACATTTCATTCATATTTATGAGTAAAAGTTTTAGCTTATTCCAGTTCATACTGTAGCTGAAGATGTGAAAATTACTTCAGATATGCCGTGGAAATGGAATGTGTGCAGTTATTTAGTTACTTATTCAGTTACTTACCTGATATGAGCCTTAAAATGACTTCCGTTGGTTTAATCTAATGTAGTCAGGTTGATTCACTCATTAAATAGCCAGGTAATAAAACCAGGTCATTTAGATGTCACCACATGAAGCACATATTTAGACTGAAGTCAGAGTGTCCCTCCAGTTTAAAAATTAACTTTGAACTGTTAACTTTACCAAAGACGGGGGAGTGTTTGTAAAACCGGTCATTATTTAGTGACGCATGAGGTACAGAAATTACATACTGCAGCTTCAGAGTATCTCCTTTATGTGATCTGACTAGAACAATGCAGGGCAATACATTATTTATCACCCACTCTGTAAAAATGCTACAGTAAAAAAAAAATATATATACTGTTTTTGTTAACTGTAAGTTCACCTACCATATACAGTATTAAAAAAAAAAAAGAAAAAAAACTTTGCATTATATCTAAACTGTAAAATGCTGTCAAATTTATTTATTTTTATTTTATTTTTTTGTGCTGTCAAATGATTAATCACTATTAATCACATCCAAAATAAAAGTTTTTGTTTAAATAATATATGTATGTGTCAGTCCTGTCTTCCTGTGTCTTGTGTTTCCCCTCCTCTCGTGCCCATATTTGGTTTGTTCCTGTTCCTGTCCTCGTTTCGGTTTATTAGTTCATTAGTTCCAGGTGTGTTTGATGTACAGGTCCTTTTCAAAAAATTAGCATATTGTGATAAAGTTCATTATTTTCTGTAATGTACTGATAAACATTAGACTTTCATATATTTTAGATTCATTACAACACAACTGAAGTAGTTCAAGCCTTTTATTGTTTTAATATTGATGATTTTGGCATACAGCTCATGAAAACCTCAAAAAATTTGCATATTTCATCCGACCAATAAAAGAAAAGTGTTTTTAATACAAAAAAAGTTGACCTTCAAATAATTATGTTCAGTTATGCACTCAATACTTGGTCGGGAATCCTTTTGCAGAAATGACTGCTTCAATGCGGCGTGGCATGGAGGCAATCAACCGGTGGCACTGCTGAGGTGTTATGGAGGCCCAGGATGCTTCGATAGCGGCCTTAAGGTCATCCAGAGTGTTGGGTCTTGCGTCTCTCAACTTTCTCTTCACAATATCCCACAGATTCTCTATGGGGTTCAGGTCAGGAGAGTTGGCAGGCCAATTGAGCACAGTAATACCATGGTCAGTAAACCATTTACCAGTGGTTTTGGCACTGTGAGCAGGTGCGAGGTCGTGCTGAAAAATGAAATCATCTCCATAAAGCTTTTCAGCAGATGGAAGCATGAAGTGCTCCAAAATCTCCTGATAGCTAGCTGCATTGACCCTGCCCTTGATAAAACACAGTGGACCAACACCAGCAGCTGACATGGCACCCCAGACCATCACTGACTGTGGGTACTTGACACTGGACTTCAGGCATTTTGGCATTTCCTTCTCCCCAGTCTTCCTCCAGACTCTGGCACCTTGATTTCCGAATGACATGCAAAATTTGCTTTCATCCGAAAAAAGTACTTTGGACCACTGAGCAACAGTCCAGTGCTGCTTCTCTGTTCAAAAGTGGCTTGACCTGGGGAATGCGGCACCTGTAGCCCATTTCCTGCACACGCCTGTACACGGTAGCTCTGGATGTTTCTACTCCAGACTCAGTCCACTGCTTCCGCAGGTCCCCCAAGGTCTGGAATCGGTCCTTCTCCACAATCTTCCTCAGGGTCCGGTCACCTCTTCTCGTTGTGCTGCGTTTTCTGCCACACTTTTTCCTTCCCACAGACTTCCCACTGAGGTGCCTTGATACAGCACTCTGGGAACAGCCTATTCGTTCAGAAATTTCTTTCTGTATCTTACCCTCTTGCTTGAGGGTGTCAATGATGGCCTTCTGGACAGCAGTCAGGTCGGCAGTCTTACCCATGATTGCGGTTTTGAGTAATGAACCAGGCTGGGAGTTTTTAAAAGCCTCAGGAATCTTTTGCAGGTGTTTAGAGTTAATTAGTTGATTCAGATGATTAGGTTAATAGCTCGTTTAGAGAACCTTTTCATGATATGCTAATTTTTTGAGATAGGAATTTTGGGTTTTCATGAGCTGTATGCCAAAATCATCAATATTAAAACAATAAAAGGCTTGAACTACTTCAGTTGTGTTATAATGAATCTAAAATATATGAAAGTCTAATGTTTATCAGTACATTACAGAAAATAATGAACTTTATCACAATATGCTAATTTTTTGAAAAGGACCTGTATTATCTAGTTTACTCCACTGTTTATAAGCCCTGTGTTCCCTGAGTCTGGTGTCAGCTGTTATATGTCATCCCTTGTGCTCTGTGTCTCCTATGTTCTAACATTTGAATGAATAAAGTCAATGTTTTGAAAAGTTCCTCGCCTCCTCGTCCCCTTGCTCCTACGAAACGTGACAGAACAGCTGACCTAACAGAAGTAAGCGGTAAGTGTAAGAAGTAAGTGGCTTTTTTTTCTCCTGCGGCACCCGTTTCGCCACCCTAGCCCGTCAGGGTCTCCCATTTTATGATTGTGCCGGGGAGTTCTGCAAGATTGCCGCAGCGACGGCGTGGGATGACGTCATTCTTAACCATCTGTTCTGGCTTGGGGTCAATTACCATCGCTCCGTGGACCTCCCAGACACCACTGGACTGAGTTGGAGAGAAGGAATCTTCCAGTGTCCAGGCCCGAGCCAGAACCAGCCCGCTGTCGTCCACGGCTCTCCCTCGCTCGCCGCCGTCCGCGGCCAACGCAAGTCCTCCTGCTCCAAGCTCTTGCCGTAGAGGCCGAGGCGGGGACTGGGGCCGCGGCCTCGGAGGCGGTCCCGTCATGGCCTCCCGAATCCTCTGCTCCACCATGGCCTCCCAAGTCCCCTGACCCGCCATGGCCGCCCAAGCTCCCTGCTCTGCCATGGCCTCCCGAGTCCCCTGACCCGCCATGGCGTCACTAGTCCCATATATATTATGCAAACAAAAACTTTTATTTTGGATGTGATTAATCGCAATTAATCGTTTGACAGAACAATTTTATTTATTTATTTTTTTTTTCTTTAAAGGACATACAAATTTGTATATTTTATATATATATATAAAATAAATGTGGTTTTCTTTGACTTTTCTCTAAACAATTTGGTATTGTGGAGATTTTTCATCTGATGTCTTCAAAACATTTAATAATTCTAACAGAAATGTGCATATTTTTTTCAGCGTGACCCACGCACAATCACCTCTCATTCAGCCCAGAGTCCTAATTTTAACAAATTACTTCAGCAGTTCACTATAATAGCATGCTATGGAAACGGAGGCGTATAATAACATACTGCAATAACTCAATCAAACCTCAGCTGACCATGTGAAAATGTCTCCATGAAACATGAGCAAAATGACAAATCATTTTAACTGATGGAGATTAATGTTAAGCATACAAGTGTGACATTGTAGCTAAATAATGGATGACTGGGCGTACACACTAATTCATAATGGATTTGCTTCGATCACAATCACTGTAGTGGGTTAGAAAGATAACCATTTTGATCTGAATGTTCCATTTCCTTGGAGACTGATGTTCTGCGTTCTTTGGAACTAAATGGTTACAAGGATTGTTTCAGATTGGGAAATATTTTGTTTCCCCAGAGAGTGAAGCAGGAATAAAAGCAATTATGTTCCTATATCATGACCACCAATTTGGATATTGGATCATCATTATGTATAATTTTGGATAATTTTCTCCCAATTTATTTAATACAGAAACCCATCAGCCTGCCTGTAGCCACAACAATGGACTGTTAAAGAAAATAAATGCAGTGCATAATAGACTAAATTACACAATCTCTTTAGCTCAAGCGGCAGTGCCAAAACACTGAATAGCTATATTGTGCTGCATTATATCATGTTCTTACATGATAAACAGAACACATTAGCATGTTTATCTTTATTAGTGATTTAGCAGTGCTACAATTGGAGAAAGCACACTAGTTATGCACTCATGTGCTGTTGCTAGTTGTTTAATTCATGTTTTTGTCCCCCACAAAGCTATTCTGAAATGCTGACTAAAATATATATATTTTTTTTTTTTAAAGAAAAAAAAAAGTGAAACAGTTGTTTGCTGACATTAGGTCACACATTCTGCATGTTTCCAGACTAGCTGTTGTCTTTCTTTGTTTTACTGATGTAACCTGCTTGAGTTACTAGCCACACAGCTCAATATGTCTGAAGTGCAGACTGTAAATACATCTCTTCTGATTTTGTCTCAAATTGAGAATGTTGGCAAGTAAGGTCATTCTGACAACAACTTCAAATCAAAGCGCCTGAAGTTCTTTCAATCTTGTCACAAACAGCTGAATCAATTTCCAACTTCTGAGAACTTCAAGAGCATATACGAGTGTTTGATAGTTGACCTTGATTAAAGTATGTAATTCTCACTCATCATATTTCAGTTTTGAAATGCCTGGAAGCTATGCGCACTTGACATGTGTACTTGTACAAAGAAGAGCACTTCCTACACATCCGAAACAATGTGTTCAGGTGCTTATTTTGAGTTTTTTCATTTTTCTTCCTAATAGCCTTGATTTCTTACCTCATTTTTATTCCCTTTTTCCCTTAATGTAATTGATCTAATATTGCTTAATTAAAAAAATACATTTAATCCATTTACTGTGACACTTAATAAAAAGAAACTGGCCAGAAAAGCTATTTTATTTACCTGCCATATCTAATTATTAATTACTTTTTGTGCTTGGTAAAAGTTAACTTTGGATCCTCTTTACTTGGATGTATGAAATTCATAAACATTCTGTATTTTGGGGTTTGGGGTTGGTAAGTTTTTTAATATTTTTAATAAGAAGTATCTTATCCCCCAAACCTTTGAACAGGTTTTGTTTATCATTAACATAATATTAATATTTTTCTAGCACTTTTCTTTGTGAACTGTATTCTGCTTGTTTAATTCACTTTATTAGATGAGCTAGTGCTCTACACTTCCAATTCAAAAAGTTTTAGTCACATCATTTGTAATTGCATGCAATCCACTTAAATGTGTGAAATGGAAGTTTACTCACTTTAATTGTGCTGGGACCATGTGAATAGTTGTTGGCATTAACTGAACATGGGCATGGGATTTCAAGTTCCCAGCATGCTTTGCATGAAAAGTAAATCTTAAAGTGAAGTGTTATTTTAGGTGTTTTTGAGCAAGACAAGAAAGAGGAGAGACTTTTTTGCACTTAATGTTTGTTGGATTTTGGAAGTTTCTGTTATGTAGGGGTTTTGGGCAACCTAGTAAGTGCACAGATGTACGTATTTTTATGGGACCAGGTTGGTTTTGGGAGTTAATGTTGTGAAAAATGGAGCTTTTGTGTTCAAGGAAGGATGGATGAATGTTGCTTTTTTTTAATGAGAAACTACTTTACATTTTGTTCTTGTGCTGTACATTAAAAAGTTGCATTTAGTATGCTGAAGTTTGTTATTGTTAACTGCCTCAGATTCATTTGAGTTACTTTGATGCATTTAATTTTATTAAGGTTTGCTGAAATCACTTAGGTTTACACTACATAAAATATTTAATTTAATTTGAGAATTAAAGTATTTAATTGTCCTTTAAGTTCACTTAGACAAGATTTCTTACACCAGAAAGGTCATTATTTACAGGTAGTTTTACATGACCATTTGCACCGTCTCTGACCTTAAGAATGAAATGTCAAAACTACTGTACCAGCGCTAATGTTGTCATTAATCAGGATGGACTCATTTGCTGAATGCCGAATAGCAATTTATCTCTAAACGTTGATATGGGTGGACATATCAGGAACGTTTAGTCCATATAAACTGTGAGTGCTCTGTATTTGAGGAAAAGAGTTTGACGATCGGCTAAATATTAACAATACTACAAATTCCCTTGTCATTTGAGGTGTAACATAAGGCTTAAGATAATTAAATATGTATGTAGCTGTCTGTAAATTATATATTTGTGAAATAACGGTTCATCTGTGCCAGTTATGGAGAGATTCAAGTGATCCACAACAGCGTCTGCCCCTGTGCTTTACTGCTATGAATTATTATTGTTGTGCGGTTTCATCAGTTTGTTGGCATGTCGGTGATATTTAAGACATAAATATATTTAGTTAGCCTAGTTGCTTAGTATCAGTAAATAGTCAGATGTACTGGGGACAGCCTTCGTGTGACCCACTGAAGAGTCCTAGAGATATGACTAATAGCTGCTTTATCATAAGAGTAAATATAGATATGTGGCTCTTCAGATTTTGAAGGCAAGATGATAATGCACTCTGGGAATACACTAGTGAAAACTTGTGAAGGTTGTGTGCAGTATCAGTAGCATTAGATTGGGCACATACTGTAAAATAATAGTGCCCAAGCAAGGTGGCATCTTTGAATACATTCAAACCTGGAAGTCTGCAAAGGATCTGTAATAAAAACAAAAATTTATTGACCAAACCGTTGTGTAAAAACTGTATGTGTGTGTTCAAGTGGGTTTGTGTATGTGTGTGTATTAGGAATCAATGATTCTTGGGCCATATACCATGATGCTGTATAGAGTGGAGCACAGGGAAGTGTTATCTGGGAATCTTTCAATAGAGCCAGTGAATTGTTTGATGTAAAGCACTACTGGGAGCCAGTCAGGTAAAACTGATGACCGCATAAAAAGGTGAGTTTAGATTACAGGTTCACCCGAAAGGAGTGGCGCAGACTGTCGATGTGCAGCTGCATTAGTAGTCCAGCCTTGTCCAGTGTAGTAGATAAAGTGTTTAATATAAATAGGAGGAAGTAAATGTTGAAAGTACTTTTCTTGGATGTATTTCACCTTTGATTATAAATAACTACCTCCTTCGCTGAGGACCCACACAGTTGTAGTTTAAGACCCGGTTAATTGTGCTGTCAGACCTGCTCAGTCAAACACATGTACGAGCCGCCTGTTCATGGTCCGGCCCTCTCGTTGCTCAGATGGCTGCTTGATTGGATGTGTCTGACAGGTAGTTAATTTTCCAGACTGAATAGTCAAGGCTGTAACATTGTGGTGTGAGATTCTCCAGTCTATGGCAGTGATTAATGATGACGCCCTGTGTGTTGTGTGTCTGTGTGTGTCTGTAACAATAGATTTGAGCTGTACAGCATTAGAATGAGTTAGTGATGTAGGAATAGTTGAAATATGCCGTATTAATCAAAGCAGTGAACTTGTTTATGTCTGAAAACCACGAGTGCAAATGTGATACAACAGTTCAGTAATAAGAAGTTAATATTGTGATATATTTATACACAATATTGTCTGTTTTTGTTTAATTTTACAGAGAAATATTAACTTTAAAGCAATAGCAGAATTGGGCATTTCTGAGCAACACAGCAACAATTCAGTTCGGAACGAATCCGCGTTTTGAACAAATCGTGTGAACGAATGATTTGATACCCTATTCATAAAGTGAGCCGTTTATATCATTCATGAATGAATCAGCAATTTGAATGAATTACTCCAAAACACATTTACCACCACCTGCTAGCAGTTTTAGTTTCTTATTTAGAGCATCATTTCATTAAAAAAAAGTCCCCTTTCAGTTTGGTTTATGAACAGTTTAAGAGCTTTCTCCATCTCCAACTCCATTTAGGCTAATGAAAATTGAGACCCTCACTATTGTTGAGTTATTTGTGGTTCAATTCTGGACATGTAAATGTGGATTTGCACGTAATTGCTATTTAAAATAATTACAAAAATGGCAAAGAAGGGTTATATTTTTTTATCTTCTAGTGTGATAACTTTTTTAAGTGTAGCTGAAGTGTCCAAATAGATTTTGGGGTCACTGTGTTGAATATAACAGTGTTAAATCTATTAATTCATCATGTCAACAGTTTAACTTTGGCAGCCGTCTAAACATCTTCACGCTCAGACTTTGTTGAAGTAACAGAGATAAAGCTTTGGAACCAGAGCAAGAGGAAACTCTGACAGCAAACAACTCTATCAATCAGACAAGCATGAAACACACTCTCACAGCTTTAACAACCCTTAAGTGTAGAAAGCAACACACCATGATGCTCTGATGCTGGATTAGATGTCTCACTCAGCTCTGGGAGTATGTGTAATGTTCATCCACAGCCAGGAATATGACTCTTCAATTTTTTAGTACTTACTGTGTAATGACATTATTCACTAGGCTCTTCTGCTAGTGAACTGGTACTTTCCATGAATAGAGAACAAAACAGGCTTGAGATTGGTAGTTTTTTTTAACAAATGGAGAGTAAAAAGAGGTACTCAACTTTCAGAAAGTACTGAATGCACAGGAGGTTTAAATTAAATATTATAATTTAAATTAGATGTTTAACTCTGTTACCAATATACGTATATATATATATATATATATATATATATATATATATATATATATATATATATATATATATATATATATCATATATCATCTGATTCTGTAGCATTAAACTAATTAAAATCACTCTACAACTGACAAATGCAGTCAAAACTATAGCATAAGCCTAAAAAATAAATAAAATAAAGTTTTAGATTATTTATTTAAGCCTCCAAATGATGTTTCATCGTGAGTGTAACAATTTCATGTAAAATTTTATAAAAAAAAATTCTAATGTGAATATCATGGGATTTGTTCCTCTAATGCTTTAAAAATGTCAGTGTACTGTAAACATGGAAAGTGCCCACTAGCATTTTAACATAGATCTGGATCTTCTAATTACTCTTCGGGGAGCATGAAATGATTGTGCAGTTCTCAAACCCTGACAGACTGAGACTTAATATTCCTTATGAGGAAAAAAATGGGAACATAAATGTTTTTGACAAATAAAAAAGAGCCTAGGAGCTCTATTAATATGAAAGGGTTATGCACAAAATTTGTGTTTGCAGTGTCAGTGTGTGTATGAGTATGTGTGTGCGTGCATGCTTTTATCTTTCTGCTGTTGGCCACGCTTTGATGGTGTGTGTTGCTTCTGTAGTTTACATCCCTGTCAGATCCTGGTTAAAGGAATCAAAGTCCAACCGAGCCAGTGATTTGAGGCCCGCATCAGAAGGGAACACTGAGCCAAGTAATTTTGCCAACGTTCATGAAACGGATGGTTTTGGAATGCGGCCTCATAACTCCTCGACAAGAGGATGAGGCCGCCCTTCTGTCTTTGTGAGTGTGTGTCTTATGATAGGCTGTTGTATTTACTCATCATTATTAACCAAACTGCAGCCCATTTTTCCAGCAGCCATCTGGGGGAAAAAGGTGACTTGTGGGCCCTGGCTCAGCTGTTTGCTGACTACTCATGCACACTGACACTAACACACAAACATTTGTTTTTCTGTCATGACAGGGGCAGTCAGATATGTGACCCTGAACCAAACCAGGCTTAAGTAGCACGGGTACATTTGTAGCAATAGCAACAATACATTGTATGGGTCAAAATGGTCGATTTTTCTTTTATGCCAAAAATCAAATCAAATTAAAAAAATCAAATAAATTAGTATTTTGAACCAGTGCTTCAGCAAATGCAAGGCTTCTTTAAAGATATGAACGCAATATGGAAAGTTTTGACCACTGGACAGCCTGTGTTACAAATAATAAATATTTCAATGTTATTGAAATAATGAGTTTTGTGTCTAGAGTTTTGAAAAATGACATGAAGTTTATGTATTAGTGCAAAAATTATTGTAAAAAACTGTAAGAGAAAGAACATGTTCCATGAAGATATTTTGTAAATTTCCTACCGTAAATATATCAAAACTTAATCTTCGATTAGTAATATGCATTGCTAAGAACTTCATTTGTACAACTTTAAAGGCAATTTTCTAAATTTTTTGATTTTTTTGCACCCTCAGATTCCAGATTTTCAAATAGTTGTATCTCAGCCAAATATAACAAACCATACATCATTGGAAAGCTTATTTATGCAGCTTTCAGATGATGTATAGATTTAAATTTTAAAAAAGTGACCCTTTTGAAATATATTTATTTAATTATTTGTATTTATTTATTGATAGATGCAGTTATATATTCAGTCTTTTACCTTAAGATAGCAGGTGCTGTTTTCGTCTTGGGCATCTGCAGTACTCTGTTAAATGAGAGAGCCAGTACTGCTTTTAGCTTAAGGTAGAAACTAATAGAGTAACTGAAAGAGATGAGAACAACTTTTCAGTGAACAACTCTGTTGAGAGATTGTGGGAGCCGAGATAAAAATACACCCCAGAAATATTAAGACGTGCGATATTTAATCGTGTCCTAAATCTGTTTAGGTGAATGTTGTGGTCAATTCTTTGTTTTAAACCATAACTAAAAAAGATACTTATACCAGAACACTAAGTTTTGACAGAGAGTCAAGGCTGACTCTTCAAAATAAAATATTTTCCAATATCGTCAGGCTTCACTGCCAATCCATTTCAAATATACCTTGTCTTTTGTTCAGATGCATTTTATTGATTTTGGTAATGTGAAGTTCACTAATGTGTCCTGAGAAGATCAATCCACTGTTCTTTTCTCACTTCTCCATCACTGACATCCTTTTTTCTGCTCTCAGGTATCAGACAGGTGTGATTACGTCTACGTGAATGGCAAGGAGATGAGAGGACGGGTCCGAATGTTGCTGAACTTCACGTACGGTTACCTGAGGGCCCAGCTGGAGGTGAAGGTCTGGATTCCCAAACTGCCTCTGCACATCGAAGTTTCAGATACCGAACTCAGTCAGATCAAAGGCTGGAGAATTCCCGTAAACAGTAACGCCCAGAGGTACGAACCTTTGTGTTGGATTCTGAGAATATTGAATGATCAGTAGATCTGAGCTGAATCTGCAAGCTCAGTAAAACTCAGCAGATTTCCACAGAATTCAAACACCTGTCACTCACAGAGTTCTAGCTGTACCTCTCAGCCCACAGTCTGCTTGTAGTATTTTGCAATCTGTTATGGCCAGGATTCAACCAGGGGGCTGTGAATGTGCATCAGGTGGTCTGTCTGTGTATGTGTGTGTGTGTAGGTGTATGTGTGTATATGTGTGCGCGCGCGCACATGTGTGTATTGAACAGGGACACCTGCTGGTAGTCTTTAAAGGTTCATCCTGTACTGACCGGTCTTCAAACAGAAGAGACAAACCTCAAAATGGAAAATGACAAACCTCATTGGTTCTTGTTCATCACACAATAACTTTTAAACTTCCATTTTTGTGATGTCAAAGATTTGGCGGAATGGACTTTCAAATGAGGAACAGAATGAAATCTCTGTTTTCTTAAATATATCGGTAACACTTTAAAGACTTTATGTACAATGCACTATAAAGGTTTATTAATATTAAGGGTTATATAATGCATTATAAATATTCATAATGAGCGTTACATTATATCTTGTTGTAATTAATTATAGCCAAATTTAAAATGCATAGTATAAGAATGAATTTATAAATGGTATAATGCATTAACTCTGGTTACAATTATTCATGAGATTGTACAATGCATTATAAGGTGCATTACAAAGCATAATTAATGCATTAAAACTACTTTTATAATGCATTATACATAAAGGCGTTAAGTAAAGTGTTATATTCTTTTGAGTTTTGAAAATGAATGAATACCTTGTGGATTTAGAACAACATGAGAGTGAGTAAAAATTGGCACAATTTAAATTTTTGAGTAAACTAATCAAAACATGGAATTATATCTATGTTTATCATTGTTACCAGTGTCAAACTGAATGGTGTATGGTAAAATTTTTACTTTGACAGCCCTAAAAATGTATTTAAATTAGCAAGCAAAGAAGGAAGGAATCAATCAAGTAAATGTAGCTCATTTATTCTATATTTTTGGTTGGGAAAAAACAAAAACCTTTTATAACATCAGTGGTTGGTCTCTGTGATCAGCTCATAAATATTGACAGCTCTATAAATGCAGAGGCTGTTAGAAACTGCAGTTAGAAACTTAAAAGGAAAAAATTAAGAAAATCCTGCAATGATTGTTTAAATATGTGAATATGGCACAGAAAAGGAGATGTCTATCCCTAGTGAGCACATGAATCAGAATAATCAGATATATGAAGACAAATCACAACAATTTTCAGAGTAAATCCCGCAGAGTATTTTTCAGGATTAAAAAAAACAAGCATTAAGAAAAAAGAAGTCAAAACTTTAAAGTGAGAATGCACTAAAATCCTTATATTGATTTCTGTGAGTGGTGAAGTAGAGGAACGTGAGAAGCCCCACACAATCACAGAGAAATAAATCTTACCAGCAGCTCTGGAGTGTGAAACCGTTAAACAAACTCTCTGTTGGGCACACAGCAATGCCATGAATCCGTGATGGGACAATGGACGTGATACAAAGGATGTAATAGGCCTCCTCCTTGGCTTAGAATCAAATAATGTTATGGTACATCTCATATCTGGTTGGATTGTTGCACTTGGAGCTTTTTCTAGAAGGTTTTCTTATTGGGAAAATGAATATGAATTCCAAATTCAACACTGTTAACTCCATTAAGAATTTATAATACTACAGCTTACATTAACAATCATTAATGCTTACAGATCAAAAGTTCATAAGCATTCATATTGATTTTGTATCTGCATAAGTTCACATTCATATCTTGAGTATGAAAATATACGAATCAAACCATTTCTAATTATCAATATGCATAAAAAGAAAATCTAGCTTTTAGGGTCCCTGGATTGGTTAAAAGTCTGTGAATCTGTAAAAGTAGGAAATCCATGAGTTATGAAACAGCCACATTCCAAGGAGTTGATCATTTTAAACCTATTGCAAATGCTCCTGGCTGCAATTTCCCAGCATGCACCTTTAATATTTTGTCGTCATTTAAAACTGAAGTATGGGGATACATTTCACCTCTCTCTCCTTATAACCCACAAGGAACCACTTGGGCTTGTGAATTCAAAATAGAATAAAGTCAATATATACGATTTCCTGGAGGTATGGAAGCAGTTTCTTCTATGTCTCCATGTCCCATGTGGCACAATGATTCACGACGTGTGTGAGAAGCTGAGAATACAGAATTTAAAATATGATGCTCTTCATAGGTGAAATTTCAAGTTCCCAACGGGTTGCTCTGTGTGTGCATGTAGCTTTATGGATTGTGAATCCAGACTCCTGGAGTCTGAGGGAAGCTCTTGAGACATTTACAATACAGATTCATTGAGAGTTTGAGCAAAGCCAGATGGGAGATCCCGTACATTGTGCAGTGGCATTCTTTCCAAAACTTCTCTGCTCAACTTTTTGACAGCATAAGTGAAGTACCTGACATGTATACTGTTGGCTTTACTTTGAAAAAATACATAGGCAAAATAGGCAGTTCAGCAGACTGGCAGGAAGAGTGTGGTGACAGCAGAGGTCGCGTTAACGAAAATTTGTCGTCATTGACGGATTTTTTTTTAGCAATGATGGAAAAATCTGAAGGCCGTCCGTCACTTTGGCAGTTTACACTGAGGGTGATCTATTGTAATTTATAACTGTAATTCCCGAGGCAGCAGAGCGCGCGATCGTCTCCAGAACAAAAATAAAAGTATTTTACTATGCCTTTGATTAATACGTACAGGCGAGTATTAGTAAAGCGAATCGCTTGATCTGAGGTGTCTACAGCGATCTATCACGCCTCATAAGAGTGCCAAAACTGTATTTATTGCTTGACTTTCCTAATAAAATGGACAGAATTTGAAATCTGAGACTGTATTTCATATCAAAAGTAACAACGTACAAAGCTTAGCCGATTGCCTACTGTGCATTCATCAAATGAAAACAGCATCGATTGGGAGTTTTTTATTTTATCCAGCACTAGCATTTTTTGTTGTTTTTAGTGTCCTGCGCTGTCACTGACGGCTCGCCCTTTAGGTTCATTATTAAAAATGAAAACGTGAACAAAAATAAAAGCAATTAAATGGGTTACTGTAATTAAAATACAAAAATTAAAATGACGGGTAATAATAGATTATGACTGAATTTTTACGACCCTCTCCGTCAAAATGACGGACAATATTAAAGTCTAACGCAACCTCTGGGTGACAGGGATGCGTTCATACAGTATCTGTTTAATTCTGCAAAATCTCTTATTAAAAGATGTGTCTCTATTTAGATGTGACATTTTTGTAGTGTGAGACCCCCAAGGCAAGTATCGGGGGCCCTGTCTCACACACTGGATTATCAGGGGGGAAAGGGAAGTGGTGTGTGGCCAAGTATGGTGACCCATACTCAGAATCCATCCAAGTGTACACACAGTAGTGAACATACACCCGGAGCAGTGGGCAGCCAATGCTGAGGCGCCCGGGGAGCAGTTGGGGGTTCGGTGCCTTGCTCAAGGGTCTCACCCTCAGTCGTGGCATTGATGGTGGAGTGTTGGTTATTCACTCCCACCACCTACAATCCCTGCCAGACCTGAGACTCAAACCCACAACCTTCGGGTTACAAGTCCAACTCTCTATCCATTAGGCCACGACTGCCCATCAGCTCGTTTTGTGGTTTATTTATGGATACACACTGTAAATTTGTATATTGCTAATGAAGTGCTCCATATATGTACACAGAATGAATATTGGATGCTAATTGCTTTATACTTCTTTCTTAGTTTTTACATCAACCTGCTTGTTATGCATTGAGATTTATGTGTGTTTCTAGCATTACAATTAGAAGAAGGGTTTCACTCTAAAAAATGCTGGGTTAAAAACAAACCCAGCACTGGGTAAAATATGGACAAACCCAGCGATTGTGTTCTTTTGACCCAGTGGTTGGATTAAATGTTTAACCCAACCTTCTGGGTAGTAACCCAAATGTTTGGTCAAAACAACCCAATCGCTGGATTTGTCCATATTTTACCTGAAGCTGGGTTGTATTTAACCCAGCATTTTTAGATAGTCAACCCTTATCTTAAACGTCAAGCACAATTGAATCTGAAGTGTGTTTTTTTTAATAGTAAAGATTTTCTCTCGATTTAATTTGCAGAGACAATATACTGTATGCAAAGTAATATGCAAACTAACCCTATTATAGGTTGCATTCTCAGAAAAGTGTAAAGGTGCAGTCAGATTTACCATTGTTTGCCAAATTTTCGGAGGTGAAAACATGACAATTCACTTAAAAGATAAATATTTCCCCTCACAGATTTTGCATTCAAAATGGTTATTGCTTGGTTTGAAAGTGACTTGTGTGTAAATGGTGCTTCATACATTGCTACACTGTTGACAGTGGACATTTTGGACAATAGACTTTATTAATGGACATATCTTTTTTTTTTTTTTTTTTTAATCTACAAAATTTCACTGCATTTTCGCCAATGTGAAGTCATAACACTGTACCTCTGTGGTGCCATTTGTTTGGTATAGTTGTTAGTATAGTTCTGTGTGTTTTGAGCATCCTGCCCATTCTGACACTGTAACAGCTCAACCAATGGTGTGAGTTTGGGCTGGGGCTATATGTTTGATTGCCCAATCAAAAGTAAGTAGAGGGTTCAGGTAGCCTGTTTGAAGTAAATATTTTTGAAGTTCTGCTGTTTAGCTTTAAGTCAAGTCAAGTCACCATTATTTATATTGCGCTTTTTACAATGCAGATTGCATCAAAGCAGATTTACAGTATTAAAAACGGGAAAATAGTGTATCGAAATAGTGTGCCATTTTCCTCTGGCAAGACGAAACCAACAGTTTAATTCTAGGTTGCAACAAAGTCAGATTGTGCAGAGGACTCATCTGGTTCCTGTGGACTTGTCCCGATGGCCGTCTAGGTCATGAATTTATAACATTAAGTACAATAAATATCCAGAAAAACATCACATTATACCATAAAACAAAATAGATTTATTTAGATTTATTTTATTAGTTTAGAATATAAAATGTATTATTCATTTTGGTTTTTATTTTTCATGTTCTTTATTTATAACTGTTTTCATTGGCAGACATCACTGTTATTACTGTTCATATTTTATGTTGATTAGTATTAGTTAGTATTACAAATAATTCATCTAAATGCTCATATGATACCTCATGTGTGATTTGAATATCATAGAAACTTAAGAGTATGCACTTTTACTTTGGAGCAGCAAGTAACTATACCATAGCAACTCCCAGCAACACCCAAGAAATGCAAATGCAGGGAAAGTTGTTCTCCAACTTAAAAATTTTTTTTATTAATATAGGCCTTTTTTCTTTTTCTTTTTTTTTGCTGACACCTTGTAATAGTAATGTTTTTTGTGTATTTGCTATCTACTATACGTCATGCACAGATTTGAAATCTCTGTTGAAATTAAGGTGCATGTAATCGGTATATAATGATGATTTTTGGACAACACTAGTTAAGTTGGACTTAAATGAGACAAGTGAGCAAGTCCTACACCAGCAGGATCTTCATAGATCTGTATCTCCGGTAGTAGGAGGTTGTCTGTCAGTGTGGATCGAGTGGAGTCTAATGAGGGGCTCGATTGCCGTCCTCCTGACAGCCTCAATCTCGGAGAGCACTAACAAGATGGCCACCTGATGCAATCATATTCTGATTCAGTGACAGAGCCCCAAAGTCCATCCTAATGTCGGAGTATTGTGGCAATAATGCACATTGCAGTGGTGACACCTTAACAACCCACTCACTCATGTTGTAATATTCATCACACTAGTTACTTCAGCAGCACCCACACGCTGCTTGTTGTCGCAAGTTCAGTAAAACTTAGATTTAAAAACAATCATTTAAAATGGGTGATTAAATTTGAATTTGAATCACATTTTTGAAGATGGGGGGCCCACAATGTAAATGGGATGGCAAGTTTTCTTATGAATATTAATTAGGTCATGCTGACAATGCTAGGTAACAGGGTTCGGAACATTTCTCTCAATGTTTAATGGCCTGGGCAATGAATGTCAACTACTATGAGTTTGACAAAGAGTTTAAATTGTAAAATGTCCCATTAAAGTCACAAATAAACAGTTTTTGAATGTCACTGCCTTGTGGTGCAGCCACATTTACCATTGTTTGGCACATTTTTGTAGGTAAATTTTAACCGTATAAGAAGAATCAATGCAACTGGGTTCATATGTGGTTTCATGTGAAGGCAAAAGATTTCCCCATGCAGATTTCTCAACAGGTTCGTGTTTTTCACCAAGATTCACAAAAACCTGCTTGGTTTGATTCTGTATGCTAAAAATATATTCCAATAAGGAAATTAATTAATGGAAGCCAATAAAAAAAAAAAATGTATAAATAATATTTTCTTTCTTTATTGCATAGGACAGTAGGAGACTGATGGGAAATGTCTGATCCAAAACGTAACATGTTTTTGTATATCTTGTTCTGATAATATAATATATCATTTAAAAGACATTATTTCATTATTTCAAAACAAGAACAATATACACCATCACAAAATGTGTAATGGTTTTACTGATTATATTGGGATTTGTATTGGTTATAATGGAAACTGTAATGGAGCCTGTGGGTTAATTGGTCACCTTCTATTGGTGGCTTGTTAAAACCACTAAATCCTAATGGAATATGTCCAGAAACACACTACAGAAAAGAAAAGAAAAAACATTCTTCACTGGCTTTAATGGTTAAAAGTTGATAGTTTGTAATGTTTGTAATGGTGTAGTGGAAACCAATAGAATTTCTGTGATGGTTTCTATTGTTTTTTTTGTTTTGTTTTGTTTTATCAGAAGAATTGGGCCTGAACTATCTCTATAAAAAAGTTAAACCAATGATGTAGCTTTCATTCCAGGCAGTTTAGGATTTTGCAGGTGAAGAGTTTCTTGCATGACTTCTTGCAGGATTTTTTTTAACAGCTGACTAAGTCTGGTTTAGAGCCTCCACTCGGTTTTTGGGCTCCTGCTAATTGTGTTCTTGTTAGCAAGGTTGTTTTGAGGGATCAAAATACAAAATTTGTTGAATCTTACCCAAATGACTCCATCTCCACAATGCATGCTGTTAAATGAAGGACTTCATCGTCAGCACATCACGACTAATTAGCCTGCCTCCGCTAGCCACGCTCACCTAGCACTACAGAAAGTCAAGGGCCTCTATCAGCAGTTTATGAACATGTGTTCGGCGGCCCAGACGCTCATTAGCCAGAGCTAGAGTTGGCTCTCACAGCTGCGGTCCAGTCTACACAGTGCATGCCAAAGTACATTCATCTTTTCTGTGATTATCACAATGTGAACATGTTTAGCAAGGATGAACGAGCATGTTAAAAACAGCAAAGTCATCTTACGTTTGTTTTACTTGACCCGGAGACATTTTTCATGCAAGAGAGGAGAAAATGTCAATTTTGGCTCATCGTCTCAAAATATGGCAGAGAAGCGTGTGTTTTGCATTCACCACTGATTTCCCTCTCCACACATTCTCATTTATATTTATCGTGGCATAACAGGCATGACCTTGCTGATGTAACAGCATTACGGTTTGGTGCTATATGCGTGTAGGTGAGAGAGAATCGCAAGGCCCTTCGTCCTCTGCCAAATGCGCTGCCAGGTGGTGGGTGTAGTGTGAGAGAGAGAAACTGACCCTAGAGAACGTTTTTGTGCTCGTGCCAAGCCTGTAGTGTGTGGAGTGCCAGGCTGGCCCGCACTTTACGGCCTGGTGTTAACAGTGTTCTCTCAACACCAGGCAGGTATGATAAAAGTCCGACTGCTGGGAATGACTAGTCCTGTCTATATCAAGGAATGATGCTCTGAGAGAGAGATATGTGGAGCTGGTTGCCCCCTTAAAGGACGTCTGTCTGCACTGTAGAAAATATTGTTTATTGAATCATCTTCAGACCTCCTGTGCAGGTAAATAACCAAGCGCTTGACACTGTGATCTCACGCAGAACAACTGATGGCTAAATCACAAAATGCTACTTGTTAATATCTCTTCCCTTCCCATGAAGCCTTTTTTTTTTTCATGTCGTAATAAGGTTGCACTTATTTTCTCTTACAAGGGGGAGATAGCAGAGCAGTGTTTGGATCATTTTGCATGTGTTATTGTGCTTAACTAGCCAATAAATGTTGACTACCTGGAGTTTGAGATAAATAAATAAATAAATAAAATAAAATTCAATATGTCCCCAAAAGGTATTTGGACCTGGAAGCCATATCAGTGCCTTAAAGTGTGGTCAAATTCATCACTGTTCGGCACATCAGGGATTTTATTGTTAACTAAAACTAAAGCCATAAAAAATGCCATTACTTGAAATAAAATGAACATTAACTGAAATAACTAATTGAAAAAAAAGAATATAAAAACTTTTAATTTGAGTAGTTTCTCTTTTTGTTCAGTTTAAGCTGAAGTACAAAAATGAAGACTAAATTAACTAAAAAATAAATCTTAATAAAATTATATAGACATTAAAAAGTAAGAAAAAAAATGGCAAAAACACAACACAATTACTAAAACCGAAAATATAAAAATATTATGTATAAAAAAAAATTGTAAAAATCTAATACAAATTTTTTTATTTTTTTACTGAAAATCACACATTTACAAGCATAACAAAATATCAAACAAAGTGCTGTTTCTTAGGTAAAATAAATATAATATACAAGAATAGCACAAACATACTTTTCATTAAGACTTTTTAACAAGGTTCATTAACATTAGTTAATTGGTTACAGCATTTATTAATCTACGTTAATTTATTTATAAATATACTATTGATCATTGGTAATTTGTGTTAGTTCATATTAATGTAAACTTTGTTTGCAGTCACGAGCAGTAAGGGTCTAAAGAAATGTATTGGTTTTATTTTCTCTTCAAAATGTGCTAGTAAACGTTAACAGATATTCAAGTAATGTAGAAACATTGCAAAACTGCACTTTTGTACTTGTATTTTGTACTTTGTTACTATATACCTCAAAAGGGTATGAATTGGATCTGGCAGTCATACATTAGAATTATTACTGTTGTATTTGCAGTATTTCTTATGGATTGATTGAGTGTGTGTGTGTGTGTGTGTGTGTGTGCATGTTTATGTGGTTTATGAGGACACAAATTTGTATAATGACATGGGTATGACAGAGGTATTACAATATGAAGGTGGTTTATGAGGACACTGCCTATGTCCCCGTAATTCAAAAGGCTTAAAAAACATACTAAATTGTGTTTTTTTGAAAATCTAAAAATGCACAAAGTCTCCTGTGAGGGCTAAGTTTAGGTGTAGGGTTGGTGTAGGGCAATAGCACACACAGTTTGTTCAGTATAAAAACCATTAAGCCTATGGAGAGTCCCCATAAACCTAAAAAAACAACGTGTGTGTGTGTGTGTGTGTGTGTGTGTGTGTGTGTGTGTGTGTGTGTGGTAAGAGACAGAAATAATTAATGAGGCGGAACAAAACAATTGTTCTGCTTGTGAGTGAAGGATTTTTATTTATTTTTTTCGTGCTGTAATTGTTGTATGTGATCGCATTATGAAATGGGTTCAACTACAGTGCTGGGAAAGTCAATATGTCACATTAACATACCTAAACACACTGTAATCTGATCCAGCAGACCTACACACACACACACACACACACACACACCTTCCACACATATAGCCAGAAATTAATTTAATGCAATCTCTTTTGTTTAAACACATCAGAGAGGTTTTCTTCCAGTGATTTTATGTTTTTGCTGTACCATGCAAAACCCATCTAAAGAGGACTGTGACACTTTACTTTCATTTTTCACCCATAGACAATGCGCATGGGTACAAATAAACATTCATAAAGTGATCTTTGATTAAGCACATTAAGCTCTGTTTTCAAATATGAATGTGTTTTTTGTGAATCTCTTTGCCTTGATCGAGTGGCCTCAAACATCAAACCTAGATGAACAGTCCTGAATGAAAGCAAAAGCTTCATTGGATTTCCAGCTCTTTTTGTAAATTTTACTCAGTTGTAGAGTATTTAATACATTTTATATTCTTAATTAGCTTCCCTTGATTGGGTGCATCAACCTAATGAAGCTTAATTTAGGCACGTCAACAAAGTTATTTCTGTTAAAAAAAGGTTGTTTTGTGAAACGTTTCATAAAAAAAACTTTTATCCTTTCCATTCCCAGGTCAACGCGGAACAGTGAAGATGACGATGATGAAGAGCGGAGAGGGAAGACGTGTACTCTGCAGTACCAGAGGGCCATGGTGCGTGTTCTCACACACTTTGTGGCTGAATCCTCTGAGACACGAGGTCAGGTGGCCCACATGCTGGGCAGCGATTGGCAGGTGGATATTACGGAGTTAGTCTGGGACTTCCTGAAGGTGGAGAATCCACGAATCGCTAGGCTGAGAGAGGGACGTGTTTTGGAGGGCATGGACACAGGCATGACCAGCATTCAGGTATTTATATTTTTAATATTTATAAACCCTATGTCCGCCAATTGAAAGTCAAAACGTCTCTTAAATTATTTGTAAAATATATTTTTACACTGAAAAATACACTTAAAACTTACACTAATGTGTATTCAGGGTGAAAAAAAAATATTTTTACTTTTTACTTGATGGTTACACTACATGACATTTATAGCATCGTTCACCTAAAAATGGAAGTTTTTCTCACCTTCAGGCCATCCATGTAGTTTGTTTCTTTATTGGAACAGATTTGGAGAAATTTAGCATTATTTCACTTGCTCACCAATGGATCCTCAGCAGTCAATGGGTGCCGTCAGAATGAGAGTCCAACCAGCTGTTAAAAAAACACAATAATATGCTAGTGATTCACACAACTCCAGTCCATCAGTCAATGTTTTGTGTAGTGAAAAGCTGTGTGTTTCTAAGAAACAAATCCATCCAGACATTTTAACTTTATACTGTCATCAAAATATGAGTCCATAATAATTCATTCTTCAGTGAAAAAGTCCATCCTGTGTTGTCCTCTCACATCAAAATCTACCAACATGTTTGTTTAGAAATGTTTTTTGTTTTGACTTGCTAAATGGTGCTTGATTTGTGCACATTTTAGATAAAAAAAATTTGACTGGAGAAAGCAATATTATGGATTAGAGGACTTTCATTTTAGCCGGAGGCAACAGTTTGGAGTAAAAAAAAAATTATTGATGGATTTTTTTATTAAAAACATGCAACATTTTGCTTCACAGGATGCTAAATGGAGTCATGTGGACATGACTAGAGTTGTGTGGATTACTTGTACTTGTACTTTACTTGTGTTATTGTGATGTTTTTATCAGCTGTTTGGACTCTCGTTCTGACGGCACCCATTCACTGCATTGGATCCCCTGGTGAGCAAGTTGCTAAATGCTAAATTTCTACATTTTTGCTAAAATTTTGCTGAATGTTCTGATGAAAAAACAAACTCATCTACATCTTAGATGACCTGAGAGTGAGTACACATAATTTTTTTCTTGAAAATGGTAGGTTTTTAAAACCACATTAAACCAATGTGAATACAAAGAGTACATTTCTAAGGACTTGTACAGGTCCTTCTCAAAAAAATGGCATATTGTGATAAAGGTCATTATTTTCTGTAATGTACTGATAAACATTAGACTTTCATATGTTTTAGATTCATTACAACACAACTGAAGTAGTTCAAGCCTTTTATTGTTTTAATATTGATGATTTTGGCATACAGCTCATGAAAACCGTCTCAGGTTACGTATGTAACCATGGTTCCCTGAAGGGAACGAGACGCTGCGTCGAAAACGCATATGGGAACGCCTTCAGCGTGACCAGGCTCTGAATATGATGTGTAATCAGTCAAACAAGGGCGAGGCGTCACGGGCGGGGTGACGTCACGACCAGGAAGCATATAAGCACGTGCGGCGGAGCCGGCTTCAGCTTCAAGTCATGAAGCAAGCGCTGGCAGGGATGCCGGAAGTGTGGCAACGCGACGCAGCGTCTCGTTCCCTTCAGGGAACCATGGTTACATACGTAACCTGAGACGTTCCCTTCCAGGAACTTCGAGCTGCGTCGAAAACGCATATGGGAACGAGATACCAACGCCGCCAGACTGACAAGTCCCTGCCTGGTGTCAGGACGAAAGGACAGAGGAGCCGGGAGTGGCTCGGATGTTGAGGTCATAGAACCTAACGAAAGTCAGGGGCGTGGACCACCCAGCTGCGTTGCAGATGTCCTGCATGGAACACCTGCCCAGAAGGCCTCGGAGGCCGCCACACCTCGGGTTGAGTGCGCTCTGACTCCCACCGGCGGGGGGAGCTCAGAGGCCTCGTATGCCAAAGCCATGGCACCCACAATCCACCTACTAAGAGGAGGGCTTCGTAGCAGGAAGACCCCTCTTAGGCGGACCATAGCACACGGGCAGCTGGTCCGCTTTCTCCACAGGGAGGACCTGTGGATGTATGCGTCTAGTGCTCGCACTGGACACATACGGTTGTGCTTCTCCTGGTCTGGCTCCCCGAAGGGAGGAGGACAGAAGGCCTGCAGTACGACCGGCTGTGGAACGACCGATGGGACCTTTGGAACATACCCCACGCGGGGGTAGAGGAATACTTTCGCCGAACCGGGCGCAAAGTGAATAGAGGCCGTAGGCCGGGCCTGAAGGTCACTCACCCTCCTCAGAGAGGTGATAGCCAATAAGAAAACGGTCTTGATAGTGAGGAGTCTCTCAGTTATCTCCTGAATGGGCTCGAAAGGTGCATTGCACAGAGCCTCCAGAACCACAGCCAGATCCCACGTAGGGACGAGATCGTACCGGAGGCCTCAGCCTCAGCGCACCGCGGAGGAAACGTGTAACCAGGGGGTGTCTACCCACTGACTGGCCACCGGTAAGGGCGTGGTATGATGAAATAGCTGCCACGTAGACCTTAACAGTGTAATGGGTTACCCCTGCGGAGAAACGGGCCTGCAGGAACTCCAGTACTGCACAAACGGGGCAGTTGACTGGGTCGAGCTGGCGGTCCCCGCACCAAGAAGTGAAGAGCCTCCACTTCAAGGCGTACAGTTTCCTCATAGAGGGAGCTCTGGATTGGAGGATGGTCTCGACAACCTCGGTTGACAGACCGGAAGCTATGAGCTGTGCCCCCTCAGGGGTCACACCAACAGCTTCCATCACTCCGGGCGAGGGTGCACCTCGGTGCCCCCGGCCTGTGAGAGGAGGTCCCTCCTGACGGGCACTTCCCACGGAGTGCCGTCGAGGAGAGATATCAGGTCCGAGAACCATACTCGGCCCGGCCAGAACGGTGCTACTAACAGTAGACTGACCTCGTCCCGGCGCACTCTCGCCAGAACTCCAGGGAGCAGAGCGATCGGGGGGAAGGCGTACAGACGGAGCCTCGGCCACGTCTGTACCATAGCGTCCAGTCCCGGAGGAGCTGGAGAGGTCAGCGAGAACCAGAGAGGACATTGTGCTGACTCTTGAGTCGCAAAGAGGTCCACCTGGGCCTGGCCGAAAATACCCCAAATCTGCTTCACCACCTCGGGGTGAAGCCTCCATTCCCCGGGCCTCAGCCCCTGCCTCGACAGGATGTCTGCTCCCACATTGAGATGCCCAGGTATGTGCATAGCTCTCAGAGATAAGAGCTTGCCCTGGGACCACACAAGGATCTGGTGTGCCAGCTTGTACAAGGGGCGCGACCGCAGACCTCCTTGGTGGTTGATGTAAGAGACCACTGCCGTGCTGTCGGTGCGCACCAGCACGTGGTGATCTCTCAGGTCTGGGAGGAAGTGCTTGAGTGCACGGAACACCGCTCACATCTCTAGCTGATTGATATGCCACGTCAGGTGGCAACCTCTCCACAGACCGCGGGCAGGGTGGCCACTCATGACCGCACCCCAACCGGTGAGGGAAGCGTCCGTCGCTAGCGAGACGCGGCGACAAGGAGCTCCCAACACCGGGCCCTGGGACAAGAACCAAGGATTCCTCCACATGTCGAAGGCACGGACACAACGGCGTGACACTTTGACAGCGCGGAGTGAGTTTCCCCTCAGGGAGACCCCCTTGGTCTTGAGCCACCACTGTAGGGGTCTCATGTACAGCAGGCCAGAAGGTATCAAGCTGGACGCAGCTGCCATGAGCCCCAGCAGTCTCTGAAACTGATTGACAGTGAGTGACTGGCCTTCTCGCACTCTCCTGACTGTAGTAAGGATCGACTCGATCCGAGCAGGGGACAATCGTGCCTGCATCGTGGTCGAATCCCACACCACGCCTAGATAAGTGATTCTCAGAACCGGAGAAAGCACACTTTTCTTGGCATTCAGTCTCAACCCCAGTTCTTTCATGTGGGCGAGAACGACATCTCGATGCCGAACCGCCAACCGCTCTGATTGAGCGAGGATCAACCAATCGTCGATATAATTGAGTATGCGGATGCCCTGAAGCCGCAACGGGGCCAGTGCCGCATCCACACACTTGGTGAAAGTGCGGGGTGAAAGTGCTAGGCCGAAGGGAAGAACCCGATATTGGTACGCTTTGCCCCCAAAGGTGAACCTCAGGAACTTCCTGTGAGAAGGAAGGATGGAAACATGGAAATATGCGTCTTTGAGATCTATCGTGACAAACCAGTCCTTGGACCTGATTTGAGTCACGACCTGCTTGATAGTAAGCATCCTGAACTTCAGCTTTCTGACTGAGCGGTTCAGTAGACGCAGATCCAGTATGGGCCTCAGCCCTCCATCTTTCTTCGGAACAATGAAGTACCGGCTGTAGAAACCGGACTGGGTCTCGTGAGGAGGAACCAACTCGATGGCTTCCTTCCTCAGCAGAGTACCAACTTCCTGTTCCAAAACCAGAGCCTGCCCGGGGCGGACCGCAGTCATAACAACCCCGCAGAACGGCGGGGGTGCACCGCCGAACTGAATACGATAGCCTTTCGCTACGGTCTGCAGGACCCAAGGAGACACATTCGGCAGCCGCTGCCAGGCTGTCAAATGCTCTACTAAGGGAATCAGTCTCTCGAGACTGACCTCTGGCGCAGCCAGACCGCTGTCTTGAAGCGGCGCACCGGCAGGAGACGCGTAATCTGGCGGCTGAGGCGAGTTTCTCTGCTCCGCGCTGCCGGGCGGACAAACCTGAGAAATATACTCGCTGGGACCGGCTATGCCCTGGAACAGCGGCAGGGTCAGCAGACAAGTCCCTAGAGGGCACCGAGGTGAAATGGTCACCGAGTGCGGCGGTGCAAGCCACTCCACCCCAGTAGGGGTCGCCCTCCGCGGTCCTGGGGCTCGCCCGTCAGGACCTTTTGCGCGAGGAGCTGGTATGCGGAGGAGGCTGCGCCCGCCCAGCAGCCACCTGAGTTTAGAGAGCGTGCATACCCTCTGCCCACCAAAGATGTTGTAAGCAGAGCAGGAGCCTTCAAAGGCGATGCCGTGGAGGGAGACAGATAGCTCGCAAGCGTCTGTTCAACCCGCGGCATCATCGCCGCATACCCGCGCTCATTCAGTTCCCGCGGGAACGACTGGCCGGGACGAAAAGATTTCACCCGCGATCTCGACACCTCGGTGAGGAGATCGGGGAAAACGGAAGGCTCCTGTGTAGAAGTAGCTCTCTGGGGCGAGAGAGGCGGCGAAACCTCGTCAACGCTCGTCACATCAACCTCCTCGGAGGACGCAGCGTCAAGCCCTCGTCTCGGGGGAAGAGACCGCTTCCGAACCGAGAGACGGGGCGCCAGATCAGGCGCGGGAGGAGATAGGGACATGCAAATGCCCGTCTGACTCTCGCCAGCCAGATCAGCCTTTTTCTCTTTTTTTTTTTCTTTTTTTCTCCGCAAGCCCTGCGAGCGCAGCCGCCGCTCTGTCTTTTTTCTCTGATTTAAAGGCAGAAGCGGGACCGGCTTTATTCATTTTATGCTTGTGCAAACACTGCAGCTTACAAAGCTTTCATAGTTATATCATATTGGGGTGACAGAGGCTCATGTGTGTCCTCGCTCATGATTTAGCGAGGGCAAGGATGCACACACGACTCAAAACATGGTCTGAAAGCTTCACCCCTGAGCTTGCCCTTGGCTTTGGCATGATACCGAATGCTTTCCACTTAAAACTAGGACAAACAACAGTAAATAAGACTGACACACACAGAGCGCTTCGCTGAATGACAAAAAGCTGAAGCCGGCTCCGCCGCACGTGCTTATATGCTTCCTGGTCGTGACGTCACCCCGCCCGTGACGCCTCGCCCTTGTTTGACTGATTACACATCATATTCAGAGCCTGGTCACGCTGAAGGCGTTCCCATATGCGTTTTCGACGCAGCTCGAAGTTCCTGGAAGGGAACCAAAATTCCTATCTCAAAATATTTGCATATTTCATCCGACCTATAAAAGAAAAGTGTTTTTAATACAAAAAAAGTCAACCTTCAAATAATTATGTTCAGTTATGCACTCAATACTTGGTCGGGAATCCTTTTGCAGAAATGACTGCTTCAATGCGGCGTGGCATGGAGGCAATCAGCCTGTGGCACTGCTGAGGTGTTATGGAGGCCCAGGATGCTTCGATAGCGGCCTTAAGCTCATCCAGAGTGTTGGGTCTTGCGTCTCTCAACTTTCTCTTCACAATATCCCACAGATTCTCTATGGGGTGCAGGCCAATTGAGCACAGTAATACCATGGTCAGTAAACCATTTACCAGTGGTTTTGGCACTGTGAGCAGGTGCCAGGTCGTGCTGAAAAATGAAATCTTCATCTCCATAAAGCTTTTCAGCAGATGGAAGCATGAAGTGCTCCAAAATCTCCTGATAGCTAGCTGCATTGACCCTGCCCTTGATAAAACACAGTGGACCAACACCAGCAGCTGACATGGCACCCCAGACCATCACTGACTGTGGGTACTTGACACTGGACTTCAGGCATTTTGGCATTTCCCTCTCCCCAGTCTTCCTCCAGACTCTGGCACCTTGATTTCCGAATGACATGCAAAATTTGCTTTCATCCGAAAAAAGTACTTTGGACCACTGAGCAACAGTCCAGTGCTGCTTCTCTGTAGCCCAGGTCAGGCGCTTCTGCCGCTGTTTCTGGTTCAAAAGTGGCTTGACCTGGGGAATGCGGCACCTGTAGCCCATTTCCTGCACACGCCTGTACACGGTGGCTCTGGATGTTTCTACTCCAGACTCAGTCCACTGCTTCCGCAGGTCCCCCAAGGTCTGGAATCGGTCCTTCTCCACAATCTTCCTCAGGGTCCGGTCACCTCTTCTCGTTGTGCTGCGTTTTCTGCCACACTTTTTCCTTCCCACAGACTTCCCACTGAGGTGCCTTGATACAGCACTCTGGGAACAGCCTATTCGTTCAGAAATTTCTTTCTGTGTCTTACCCTCTTGCTTGAGGGTGTCAATGATGGCCTTCTGGACAGCAGTCAGGTCGGCAGTCTTACCCATGATTGCGGTTTTGAGTAATGAACCAGGCTGGGAGTTTTTAAAAGCCTCAGGAATCTTTTGCAGGTGTTTAGAGTTAATTAGTTGATTCAGATGATTAGGTTAATAGCTCGTTTAGAGAACCTTTTCATGATATGCTAATTTTTTGAGATAGGAATTTTGGGTTTTCATGAGCTGTATGCCAAAATCATCAATATTAAAACAATAAAAGGCTTGAACTACTTCAGTTGTGTGTAATGAATCTAAAATATATGAAAGTCTAATGTTTATCAGTACATTACAGAAAATAATGAACTTTATCACAATATGCTAATTTTTTGAGAAGGGCCTGTATATGTTTTAAACTAGATTTTTCCTTTTCTTTGTCATTGACTCGTTCTGTACATCAAGTACCGTCACTGTACCGTGGTACTCCCAGCGTACTTTTTCTGCAAGGCTGAACACAGCCAATACTAAGATGTTACCTTTTCCACAGCTCACTTTTCTTCAGTAAAGTGGGCTGATATTGCAGCATACATGTGTCTGAGGAGGTGTTAGTCATCTGGATTTATTTTGTTTTTCCTGTCTGCTTTGAGACTAGATACCTAATATGTGCTCGTCTGCAGTGAAAGTGTGGGCAGGCAGGAGACTGTCTGTAACACCTTTTTATTGCATCAATCACTAGACGGGTTTACAGCTCTGTGTTTTTGATATTTCTCCCTGTAATTGGAGGTAATCCCTGTGGGTAGCGCTGTCTCTACCAACCCAGATTGCTTATGATGCTTGTATTTAATAATGTGCTTTTGTGTGTATGCTCTGTTCTAGGTTCTGTCCCCGTTGTCAGACTCCATCCTTGCAGAGAAGACGGTGAGGGTTGTGGATGATCGAGTGACCATCACTGAACTGGGCCTGCAGTTGGTCAGTGGTCTCACACTCAACCTGCAGCTCAGCACAGGAAGTAACCGAGCCATCAGCGCCACAGCAACCACACAGGAAGTGCTCAGCAATCCTAAACAGGTAATTTCACAGCACAAAACAGAATATTCACTGTTTTCCTGAACAATCAATGGGTGTTGTTATTTTTTACTACTGCTATACTGTTTAAATCTAATTACATATCAATGTAGAAGCTACAAGAGTTAAATATGAGCACATATTCAGTATGTGACGTACTACACAAATAAGGTTTTTAAAAAGGAAATATTCATATAGAAAATGAACTAATCAGATAAATATATATATGAACTTTGTTGACAACAAAGCTGTAGAACTTAACTCAATTTATCACTCATATAAAAATAACGTGCAATGGAATGAACCAGATTGAAATGATGGCCAGCACAGGAGCTTTTGTTAATGTAAATCATCTTTAGCTCATTTTATTTTTGATTTTGTTGTTTCACCATAAGATTCAACCAGCTATACACTCTTGGAAAACCATTTGGTGTGCATTTCTCTGGAAAATACTTTCTAAGAAAATGCTCTGCTTGCATTCACTAACAATAGTACATTATATAACAACGCCTTTTAAACTCACTGCAATTCCCTCTATAACAGCCTATTAAGGAGTGTTTTTCTACATTGGTCATTTGTTGCACAAGTGTGATGTATAACCCAGGGATGAAAGTAACTACGGTTGCCCATGGTTACATCTGTCATGCTTAATTATGGCTTTGTTAATGGTCTCAGAGGAGGTGGTGAATGTGCAATGCCTCAGTACCTGGACTCTGTAATTATCTTCTAGTTGACAGTCTTAATCAATATGACATACCTCAGTTTAGTAGCAGCATGGTGCTGTTAGTTCAATCCTTTCAATTAAGCAAGACATACATGTGTTTGTGTGTCTCAGAGGCTCTGTTCATTTTTGTGGAGTTTAGTATGAAAATACATATCAAGTACCAGAGCTGTTTTTCACGATCACATGAATTTCAAGCAAAGAGAAATGTATTCTTCTTCATCTTTTTGCACAATTACAACTAAAATGGTTTCAAATCCAAATGATCTGCCTATTTTCTACAAAGGCAGCATCCTAAATGGTATTTTACACTTTTCTTGTGATCTCGCCATCACACGTGAGCAACAAGCTGTAACGGTTATCTTTCATGGTGTGCAGCTCCGTCCCCGGTCTGCGATCTGCCACGTGTCTCCTATTGAAAATGAACTGAGAACACTCGCAGATGGTGTGCACCATGTAAAATGTGCTTAAAATGTCTGTAGTTGAAATGGAGCCTTACAAATTACCGATTTGGTACACTCTACATAAGCAATGTCTCTGCTATAAACAAGTACATCACACAAATACTGTTCCTCATATTAAGCACACGAGATGCAACTCACAAAAGATTGCATGTGACATGAGGTTTCTGGGAGGACGGGGGGGGGCTGTTCAGAAAAAAAATTCAGACAAGTATTAAACGCATAAATTATAGTGCCATTCATTATTAGCAATATTTATTATAAACAAGCCTAAAGTAAATTATTAAAAAAAAAATTGAAATGACTCGCAGCATGGGGGAAATACGCTATACAAATAAAATTGGGCTCATGTACCTCTCTCAAATCCAAATGTGTTTGCTTTGCACATTTTTTGCATACTTGCCGTTATACAAGTCACTTTGGAATTTAAGTTGCAGACAGCACATTTGACATTTATGTGACCCTGCACAAAACCAGTCATAAGGGTCAATTTTATGAAATTGAGATTTAAACATCATCTGAAAGCTGAATAAATAAGCTTTCCATCGATGTTATGATAGGACAATATTTGGTCGAAATACAACTATAAATCTGGAATCTTTGCAAACGCATTGCAAATCCAGAATATATAAACACTGCAAAATCCTTCTGGAGCTCACAGTATGCTTTTAAAGTATTACAGATATCATTATGGCTTCCCTCATTTGCCGTCTCAATGAATGATTAGAGTGCTCTGGGAGTTTCCCCTCCCCTGTAGAAGGATTTGTAGCGTGTTATTCGCGGGCATTGATGTCTTGGTAAGTGAAGAGCTTAAGATGCTTGTGTGTTGCAAATCCCTATATGCAGCCCCATATCCGTAATAGCACTGTGTTATTTCTTCATATCTTTTAATCTCACTCCTTCTGACCCACCAAGTAGAGCAGAGACCACTCTGAACTCATGGCCTACATTAAAGGATTGCTGTGTGGAGTCAGACACAGAATATTAGTAAAGTAACATGCAGTGACACATGGGCTCCACCACAAAATGAAGGAGCTAACTCATTGTTTACTCCGGTCACACTTTATATTAGGTGACCTTAACTACTATGTACTAACATCAAAAAATAAGTACAATGTACTTATTGTGCCCATATTGTATTGCAAAACACTTTTGCTGCTATTGAGGTGGGATATGGGTAAGGTTAGGGACAGGTTTGGTGGTATGGGTAGGTTTAAGGGTAGCTTAAGGTGTAAGGGATGGGCCAACAGTTTAATTATAAATGTAATTACAGAAATTAACAGATGTAACTACATAATGGTATTTTTAAAAATGTAAGTACAATGTAAAAACATGTATGTACACAATAAGTGCATTGCATCAAATGATTAATTTAAATGTAAGTGCATAGTAGTTATGCCACCTAATATAAAGTGGGACCGTTACTTCTTACACAGGCACACTACATAGACCCGATGAGTAGCCACTCACACACTATTAGTACATAATTGACTTTTCAGATTGATAAAATCCACTGTCCGTACACATGCATTATTGGTCATTAAACTCTTTTGCTTTGTTTTTATTTTAAAAAAGTTTTTGTACTAGTGGCATGGTATAATTTAATAGTTTTGTCACTCGCAACATTTTATACAAGATGAATCTCCCTCTTTCAGAAATGGCATCTGTGACAAAAAAAAAAATGAAGACACTGTGATTTTGTTCCTTATATTTTTATTTTTACTTATTTTATGCTAGAAAAGTTTAACATATGTCACCAGATGGAGTTCTGGATGATAAAAAAAAGTCATGACAGATGTTTCCTTTAGTAGACATTTAGTATGTCTTTGATTTCAGGAGACAGACCACTCAAATGAAAATGATGACGTTCAATATGGCAGAAAGATTTAAAAAAATTAATTTAAAAATTGAAATGACTTTTTAGTAATAACGTTGGTTACACTTTATTTTAAGGTCCAATTTGTGCTATTAACAAACCATTAACTACGACTTTCACCTCAATTAACTCCAAATTTGCTGCTTATTAATAGTTAGTAAGGTAGTAAGGTAGGATTAGGGATGTAGAATAAGGACAATATGTGCTTTATAAGTACTAATAAACAGCCAATATGTTAATAATAGGCATGCAAAAGCAACTAGTTAATATTAAGAACTGGTCCCTACACTAAAGTGTTACCATAATATTTGTTTACTCTAGAAGGAGCATGTACCTTATGGACCTGCCTGAAAAGGCAGCTTTTAAATACCTAAAGAGGCCAAATTTATGACACCATTGTTGTGATATTTTATTGCTGAATTGAAATATTATACTTAAAATTTGATTTAATTAGTTACAGTTACTTCTAAAGATTCTGACTTAAATTTGGTCAAAATAAGGCATTTTATGAGGTTAAATATTTATTGCAGGCAGCTTTTGCATTGCAAGCCTATAATGGCTAAAAATACTGTAAACAGACATTGAGATTTGAGACTTGCTAGCAATGCATAAGACAAGCTGATGAGAAAACTGAATAAGACAAGCTGATGAGAAAATTCTACTATTTTGTCTAAATAGGTTAAAAATAATAAACACTAAAACACTAAAAGTCAGTTTAGGAATCACATTATTATGTACAGTATGAAAAATGGATATTCATTTTGAGATCTGCTAAAGACAGCATTTAAAGATTTTATAAAGATTAACTTTAGGTGAACATTTAGATGATGGCAAAGTCATCCAAGTGAGAAAAAAGCAAATTTCCATACACAATCAAATATCAAGCTCAAGGGTGTCTAACTTTTTAGCTCCTGTCTGAAAGTTTTTAGTGATCCTAAAGAAACCTTGATTAGCTGGTTCAGATGTATTCAGTTGTAGAAAAGTGGCTGTCCAGGAACAGATTTGGACACCCCTGCAATAGCTGATAAGGTACAAATATATCATGCATTTATTGCTGATATAGTTATACATTTCTTTTGTTTTTCTCTTTACGCTCTGTAGGAGGCGTTGATCAGCGCGTGGCTGCAGTTCAGTGACGGCTCCATGGCTCCTCTGGACCTATACAACCCAGAGCACTTTGTTCTGACTGCTACCTCTCTGGAGGAGGATGTAGTGTCTGTACGCCAAGACACAGCAGGGTGGTGGCCGGTTATTTCTGCACAAGCTGAAGGTCAAGGTCTGCTGGTGCACGTGGAAATGATGGTATCTGAAGTCTGTCAGAAATTTAAACGTCGAAGCGTCCTGGTGGCTGGAAACTGCAATATCTGTGTGAAGTTTGGTCGTAGCGAAAGCGCCTTGAGACCGGGCGACTTTGGCCAGGATAAGGACATGGACAACAGACCAGGAGACCGCAGACAGAACCCATCTCTCCCAGATAGGACAGGAATGGACAACCACTACTACGGAAGCTCCATCTCAGATATGGAGGATGGTATCATGAGAAGAATCACGACCACGACCAAAACAGCAATCATCAGGAGACCAGGCGGAGACAAGCTCTCAGATGATGGGAGCCAGTTGCCCGGCATTCCCATTGACTTCTCAGACTTCCCCGCTCAAGTGGACCTTCCCAGAGGACATAACGTGGATGATGACGACGACCTTCAAATACCTCACGGACTTACTGACCTTGAAATTGGGATGTACGCTTTGTTAGGTGTCTTCTGTTTAGCTATTCTGGTTTTCCTCATCAATTGCATCTCATATACCCTCAAGTACCGACACAAGGAGATGTCGATTGAGGGCCAAGAGAGCTTGAACCACGCCCATGACTGGGTGTGGTTGGGAAACGACGCCGAACTTCTGGAGAGCCACGTAAGTTTGTCTCCGCAGACCGATGAGCACATCACCATTATGGATTCCAGCTTAGGAGGGTTAGAGGAAGGGAGCCACCTTCTCAACGGCGGTTCTTTGCAGAAGAACGTTCAAGGCCAGGTGCACCGAGGAGCCGAAACCGCTACGGTCTGCACCGGGAAAGACAGCAAAGGCGACTCGCCAACGACCAAAAGAAAACGTGTGAAGTTTACCACATTCACCACCATCCCAGTGGAAAGTGTTAGTCCGGCTAAGGAAAAGTTGGGAGTCGATTCTGACAATGACATTAAGTGGGTATGTCAAGATGTTGAGATTGGTGACTCCAAGGAATTACGAAACTACATGGAGCGGCTAAACGACAGTGCTTTAAAGGAAGTGGCGTAGTCAAATCAATGTGTGCAAACTGAACTCACCCATTTGCCTTTGTAATAGAGACGAGTATGAGCCAGGGAACAACTGCTACATCAACCTTACTGAACACAACAAATCAGCCATTACACAACAAAGGATGTCTAGTGTTCTTTTGGTTTGACATGTCAATGGTAGGACAACGCCAAGACAGAGAGAACAGCAGACTTATGGCAAAATATGACATTTTAAAAAGATGAATCGAGTGTTTTTTGTATGTTCATTTTTATTATGTTCTCTTTTCTCTTAATTTTTAAATGATTTTATTTTAGCACCTTTTGTAGTTAAAAACTAAACCGTATTTCCAGGCTTGCCAATGCTCTGCACTCACTTATGAGGCTACAGGACTGTATGCAGATGGTGACATGTAGATTAAGGATTGTAATATTAATGAATCATTGTAAATAAAGTGCACATAGAATTGTTTGGATTTTGATGCCCTACGAGTTTCATTTCTGGCCAGTGTATTGCTTGCTAGATTCTGGATATATTTAGATTATTCACCAAGAGACCTTGAGTCACCAAGTTTGACATTTGTGTTTCAGTCTTTTTTTGTTGTTAAAGAGTGTCACAAAACCTTTTCCTCAGCCTGAGCGCTAAACATGTTATTCGACCCCAGAACTGCCTAACTAAATCAATTACACAGTTCCTCAAGGCTCTGTTTAAATTATACTTTATTTCCCAAATCTCAGTTATAACGTTTTGTTGCTTGAAGCATCAGAAACAAGCTGTTTCAACTGAGATAGGAACCTTATTAAAGTACTAAAGGAAGCTCAGCTCCAGTCATTTTTGACCATGGAAATGTTCTGGGTGTAAGAAATTAAATCAATTATAAATTCCAAACTATTAAGGCAATCAATTCCAGACTAATTCAGAACAATTCAGCTCCAACTTTGGGAAAAAAGGGCAGTCCGAAGATGCCAATATTTATGCAGCATATGATAACAGTCTTGCTTGAAAAAGGCCAAATGAATTCTATAATGGTTGTACTACATGTTAATGTGACATTTTCGCTGCAATCCTTCAAGCCCAAATATTGTAACCTTTCACTACACAAATGCCAATTATTGTCTAATTAACCTACAGTAGATACCTCTTCCAAGTGCTCAATGGTATTTCCTTCTCAGTTTTATTCATGGGAAACTATCAGTCTTTAGTGAAAATCATTAACAGCATCAGACCTCTGAGAACCAGATGGAAAGGAAGTGATTCTGCACTTCCAGGCAATTAAAAAAAAGATAAAAAAATTTACAAATTCCGGGTTCAACTAAGACAAACTAAGAGCAAATGTTGCCACATTTTATTTACTTCACCCAAATAGTTTATTTTACTAAAATAAACAACAGAATATATTAATTATTAATACAAATAAAAACCAAAATGAAAAATTAAAATTGTTCCAGTTTGTTATATGACCGATTATGTAAGGGATGATGTATGTCATCATCAGAAAATAAATCCAGACAGAGCGATAAGGGCCTTATGACCAGCTGAATGTACATTATGCCACTTATTGCATCCTACTAACCAAACAATTTCAATTCAAATCAATGTTTCATACCTATATACGTGTTTGTATATGGACATAAAATATTGATTTTATATTTATATTTGAGGTTATCTCACCCCCTATAACTTGATAAACACTGCTGCTTTTATGTGTTATGTTATATAATTTGTTACTATGGATATGAAATCCAAGGTACTATTTCTATGAGCTAATTAACTAACAATATTTAATTACAATGCAACTTATCTTCCTCTATAAAGTTCCCAGCTCTTTGTCTTTTACTGATTCCTCCTTGTTTTGAGTGGTTTTATTTTTTTGCTGTAACTGGAGACTTTTAGCCTTTTAGTGTTTAAAATAACACTCAAGTTCCAGAGTGCAGAGTGATAAAAGAGAGATAAAATTAACACTGGTATGCTGCCATTGAAAACAGTTAAATATACAGTTTAGTGGTCACTACACAAGAGTATTTCACCGGCACTCAATGCTGCAATTAACCATCAAACCTGTATATACAGTATACCTAAATGGTTCATTCATCTTGAGACAAACACTTACAGTAGGACTGTACATCCACTTTAGATTTACCAACCTGAAATATGTGCTTTTTTTAATGCCATGTTTACTGACCGGCCTTTTAAAATGCAACATGAAATGGCATGTTGATCAATGCAACATGGTGCTTAAAACTGTGATTAGGGCTTCTAATCGGTGGTCCTGTTTCGTACAGTGAGAGAGGTTCAAAGATGGCCATTGTCACAGTCTTGTGACCAAAGATAGCCTATGATCCTTTTCTGACAGCGTTAAGCCTTCTACACACTGCATGATTTTAGCAATCCTATAAGATCATTGCAGATCACACTGTGCGACCTGGATCTAATGAACTTGGCTACGACATGCATGTAGACCACGGGTGTCAAACTCAGTTCCTGGAGGGCCGCAGCCCTGCAGAGTTTAGCTCCAACTCACATACCATGTAGTTTTCAATTGAGCCTGAGGGACTTGATTAGCTGGATCAGGTGTGTTTAATTAGGGTTGGAGCTAAGCTCTGCAGGGCTGTGGCCCTCCAGGAATTGAGTTTGACACCCCTGATGTAGACTGTAAGATGCATGTTTCAATAGAAGCATAAAACGTCATCAGCATGCGCTAGTGGTAAACAAAAAGAGCATGATGAATCACCCTTTGGCTGTTGTAGTTTTTATGTGTGCTAAAAAAAATGGAAGTGTGCGAAAGAGGAAGACATGAGAGCTTGAGGTAAGGACTTTTATGTTTTAGCGCCATATCGCGTTGATTTCATGACACATTTTTATTGGCTGGTCAGTAAACGTTGATCGTAGCAGCAAACACACTGTGCGATGATCATGCTGAATTTCTGACACTGTCAGAAAATTATCGTGGACTATCTTTCTTCGCAAGACTAGTCAATAAAAATGTGACATGAAATCAACGTGACGGCGTAAAAGTGCTTACCTCAATCTCTTATCCCTTCCTCTTTAGCCACTTCCACTTTTTTCCAGCACACAGGCACTATAATACTTAAAAAAAAAAAAAAAAAAAAAAAAACTATGAACTATGATTTTCCAATTCCAATAGTTTTTTCAGTGTTGTAAAAGTCATAACATAGCTTTGCGTGAGTGACAGTTTTGAGACAGTTAACAAGCAATGCTGTCCATCTTGTACCATATCTGAATGTAGGTGAACATGAATGATGCAGTGCTAATGACTTCAGTCTGTTACTCACTCAAAGCTATCATATAGTTTCAGAAGACTTGGAAATCCAGCACATAAGCCATATGGCCAACTTTAATGTTTTTTTTTTTTTGGTCCTTATTCAATGTATGGAGCAGCATGAAGATCCAGCTAAACATCTGTAACTTCACCGGAACCTCTTTTTAATAACAACTCTCCCACTCATGCACACAGCTCAATTGTAATTATTCATTGGTTACTCTGCTTTTGTTTTTCCAAATGTGTTGAATACACACCAGTAGCACCATGTCTACACAATTACAGTTGCAGCTGTGAGTGTTGGATTATTGATCTCCTGCTCTAAGCCTAATGAAAACAACCATATTGAATGAAGTATACAACGTTTCTAATCCGCGTTTCTCCTCCTCTGCCGTTCCGCTTCTCTCTTTTATCAGGAGTATCATATCAATCACATCCTTTCTCATTGCCCAAGGCCTTTCTTTTTTCCCGTATCCTATCTGACATGATCGCGCCTTCTGTCTTTCTCTGACACGCACACAGACAGTTTTGTTTTCTAGTGTCGTGATAAATTATATATTTTTTTTTAATCTATTTTTGTTCAGTCTCCTCGCCATTAAATTTGAAAGTGTCTTTATCAGCGGCGAGATGGATATATAGGGGTATGGTGAATGGCGGTGCAGTCTATGATCTGTGAAGGGCACTTCAAGCTGAGCTGACTAGGGGAGGAATAATCTGCGGCACAGAGAGGGAGAGTGACTGATGGATCTCTGGCTGTAATTAACACATCTTTTATAATCACGTCTTCTCATTTTCCAGCATCATCAGCAGGGGGGAGCGTTTCATTTCAGCATGACGTATAACATAAAATCCTGTTCTTTGTTTATAAACTGCCCTTTTTTTTCAGGCATGGCATGTGCATCTGTCTGCCTCTCACTAGGTGCAGGCCAAATATGTTGAACCTCAAGATCAGTCACATGTAAAGGGTCAAGGTCTGGCTGGTTAGCATGGTCCAGTTAGTCCCTGCTGGGAGAGGCCATAACTATGCCATCTGGCAGAATAAAGCCTTTTGATCCACTGATGGTATGTGATGTATTTTGATAAAATATGTAATCAACTGTTTGCGAGGTTTAGCACCTCCTGTAAAGTTTTAAGCGCTATTTTATACCAGTTCGTTAAAAAGTGGCATACTTTTTCATCACACAAATTATATATAACATTAATATTTGATTTTATTGTTTAGACAATTAAAGTTATGTTACATACTGTCATCATTTACTCACCCTCATGTCATTCCAAACTTGAATGACTTTCTTCTGTGGAACATATAAGAAGATACGTTTTATTTTTAACAATGGAAGTCAACAAGTCAGTGGTCAAATGGTTTCATTTATTTAGTATAAAAAAGCAAGTCTAATGTGTATCAATGTGAATTTTAGTGGATGCACAGTTTAAAGCAAGTTCTCCTGAAGTTCACAGTCCTTCCGTAACTTATTTTTAACAGTCTATCTATTATTTTATCATTCAAACCAAACAAACTTATTTCAGTAAGATGAGAATGCAAATTCAGATATCTTTTAAATGTGGTGCAAGTATTGAAATATATAATCAATAATCACCACTTTAAATGTGCATCCATGCTTGTAAAATTGAACACTTCAGCATACTTAAAAAGAGTACTCAGTACAGTATAATAAATGATACTTTGAATAATATTGAATTAAATGATTGATAATAATGTATGATACTTTAAATTTATAATAAATGCAACAAAAAAAAAAACATAGTATAGTGTTTTTTAATTTAAGTGGATTTTTTTTTTATATGTAACTGCATAATTATATTGTCTTTGAAATTTGGTTAAGGTGTACTGTTTCCCTTCTCAATATATCAGTGAGAAAAAAAAGGTAATTAACCTTTAATTTTTTTTTGTCAAATGAAGGTGGTCAAATTATGTGCTATTTTGCTTTAAAATTATTTCATTTAAGATGTTGTTTAAACTCTGCACTTTTTTGCTATTTTCTAGTAGTACACAAACTTAAATATATCAAGGGTTATCCTTGGTTAAATGCTCTATAAATCAATATCACACAAGCAAGAGCTTTTGGCAAGAGTTTTGTTGTTACTTGTTGCTTGTTAGCTTGGCTGTGGGCACGAGGCACATGTAATCAAAGCTGTGCTGACATTCAGACTAACATGCTATTACGAGTGCCACACTACTCTTGGAATGGAAATGGAATAAATACAGAAAAGAAGTAGTTAATATAAAGTAACCAGAACATAACTCCAAACAAAGTCACAGCTGAACGAACCATCGCATGAACAACAGACTTAAATTCCTAGATAAACCAGTGTGTAGCCTACGAACGAATCAACTGAGTCAATGATTACATACATCACTCACCCATAAAAAGAGTGACTTGTCGCCAACTACTGTTACACCTACAATGTAACTTTTAAGATCCCCACCACAAATACAGTCTGTCTGAAACACGCCAACAGACAAGCGGAGTTACAAATTCAATGGAATACTTTCAATGCTTTTGGACTATGTATGAGAATTATTATATAACCCAAGACATTTGACACACAGCCCTGCAGTTTAGCTCCAACCAGCTCCAAATCACACCTGCTTGGAAGTTTCTAGTAATCCTGAAGACCTTCATTAGTTGGGATCAGGTGTGTTTGATTAGGGTTGGAGCTAAACTTTGCAGAGCTGTGGCCTTCTAGGAATTGAGTTTGAGACCAATGCTATAGACCAGGGATCCTCAAATCTGGACCATTCCTGCAGAGTTTAGCTCTAACCCTAATCAAACACACCTGAGCATGCTAATCAGAGTCTTCAAGATCATTAGAAAATCACAGGTAGGTGAGCTTGATCAGGGTTGGAGAAACAAGTGAGTAGCAGCCATATTTAAAATTTTGCCTTTTAACTTATGTTTTTACGATAGCATCGCTGTTGAAGAGTAATCAGCTGGTGAAGTGGATTTGCTTATTTAAGTCAAGGTATGTGCATTGTTTGAGCGGATGTCATAACAAATGTCAGTGGACCTGGAAGATTTTAAAACAAGTGGTTCATTCATAAATTAGTACGACCTTACCTTTAGTCTGTGGACAATGAGCACAGCGCTGAGAAGAGGGAGGGCTACACACGCTGCATTAGTTGCTGCCTACTTTTTCACCAGTATTTTTCCCACATTTATTTTTCTCACAGGAATTGTCTTTGTTACAGCATTGTAAGCCATGAACCAAACCAACAAGTTGTACAAGTATGAATCACAACATTACAAAATTTTAATTGCAAACAAGTTAGAAAATCTGATAAAACGGCTTCAAAACGGGGCCTCCAAAAACAAACATACAAACAAGTAAAGTGCAGTACAGTGGCGAGAAGACAAGATGCTATTTTTTGAATGTGTGAAGAAACAACTTGTCCCTTAATGAAAGTCTTGCCAACTTCAACATGTCTAACATATTGATTCTGGAATAACATTTTACACTAGAATTTTTTTTTTATTATTATTATTTAATTTTTTTATAGGAAAAGTAACTGTCTCACAACTCCGACAGCAATTAAATGGCGTCAAGGCTATAATGTGACTGGTTATCAAGGCATAGGCTACATGACTGTTACACTTTCTCCATCAGTAGAGCATGGAGGTTGGCATCTCCCCATAATAAGAACATCTTTAATATAAATATGCCAGAATAAGTAACAGGGTTGCAGATTTAGCCGAAACTACACTGTCACTCAGTAAGGGCTAGCTAGTTTGCAGCCAACTGCTGGATTGCAATATTCTATTAATATAGTAATCATATTTCCCATAAATTAAAGTATAAGGACTGCTTTAGGATTAATTACAGACATTGATAACCCATAGTTCATACAACAGAAACCTGATTTATTTGCATTTTATATTACATCACAATTAAATGAGAAACTTGTGTTCGTTAAATTTACTCTTCAGAGCTAAAAGCTGAATACTGTAAATAAGCTATTAGTAGTTCAAATAAGAAGGTAGTTAAAAAATGCCATTTGAATGCAGCATGAAGAGATATTTGCAAATATCAAAATGTTCATGTTAGACAAATCCAAACCTGCTTTAATGAGACATATCAGCCTCTCTTACAAGACAAGGGTCATTGGCGAACACTGACCTTAGACAGGTTAACAGACTCCTATAAACCATCCATAATTCATAGACCGTGCTTACACCTTATGCTCTTCTGCTTTTTTAAATAGAGCATAATACTGTAAAAAACGTGGAGGTGGTAGAAATATATAGACGGTCTCAACAGTCTGACTCGGAGTGAGAGGAAGAAAAAGCTGTGAAGTTCAAACAGTTCGCTGACGGTCACACTCTTAGGAAAAGACTCGTCAGTCTAGATATGCTTAGCTGAAGAGAGACGATGTTCTGATTTCATGCTCATCTGATGAAATCAGACAAATGCAATTGAATGTGAGAGATCACAAGGTTTGCATATGAGCTAGGAATATGTGAAAGCTGTAATAAATGGGAGACTCATATTGAAACTGCTTTTTCAGACACAAACAGTAGAGTTCAAATGCATTTTATTGAACAACAACAAAAGAAACCATTTTATTTTAAACACAAACAAAAGCATGAAAAAAATTTGTTTCCACTGCACAAACTCAATTATTTTATTTTATATTTTAGAAAATGTTGAATTTTACATATTTAAAAAGCTTTAAATTCAGCATTTGAATATGCCCGGTTAAAATAAATGTTGCCCTTTACTAATACTGTGTCTTTTAATATTTCACCATTTTGATCAGATTCAAATGACTCTACTGTCAATACTGTTTGTAAATCACATTCAAAAGGATTTTGATCACTCTGTTTTGAACTACCTAATGTAAAAGTGTAAGGATGATGCATCAGTTGCAACAGTCATGTGGAATAACTCTGGCATTGAAGGCACAAGGTGTAACTGCTGAAAAAGTGCAACACAAACCACAGGAACTACCTGTGTATGAAAACATAAAAAGAACCAGCACAGAAGCATAATGGGAGTGCTGTTACTATTTTGTTAAGCTTGTGGTCAAAGCAAAGACCGCAGACTTAGTTAATTAGTTGGCAAAAACAGCAGCAAAAAGTGCTGTCGTCGCAAAATTTGCATGAAAATTACATCAAGCAAGACCCTTCTACAGCATGATGACATTATGAAGCTGAGGTATACATTTTTATAGGATGTATCATGAGTCTGCATGTAAAATTCATGATTCTGTATACTCAATTACAAGCATGTTATTTTTCACTTGAGATTAGTGCAAATGTAATCTCACTACATAACCTCATTCAGATGAAAATCTGAGTTTAAGGTCTGTTGTTCATCAAAAAGCCTTATACAAATCTAAAAAGGTCATGAATTATTACAAAAGACGCTGGTTTTTCCAAAGGAAACACTATTCATTTGCATCTGCAGAGATATTCCTGCTGTAAAGACGTCAGCTGAGCTGTGTGCTTCATGATATCAGCACTCCTTGTGCAAATTCCTCATTTCTCAGATGATACACTCATATCATAACCACGATATAGAGCAATGGACTGCTTGGCCTTACCACATATGATCAAAATCATTAAAAACAAGCTAATACAAATCTAATGCCTAATACAATATCGAAATATCTAAAAGCGAGAAACACTTGTAATGCCACAGGTTTAGTACCAAAGTTGCAAATTTAATCAAACTGTTAAGGACACAATTATGATTGTGATTCTTAATAATAATAATAATAATTCAAGTCTTTTGCACTGCAGTTTTTATCAACTACATGATGTTTGATGATGTGAAAATTCTGTATGCAATTTATTGCTACTATCTGAAAGGAGTAGCCAACCATATTTGCCCTTTTAGACATCAGCCAATTAGCATCAAGACCAATTGGTATCTATTACAAATTTACAGTAAAGTGACCAAATATACACAATACAGTGCAAATGGTGCCTGAATTAGAGGAGAGATTATGTTTATAATAACATTATAATAATGTTTAAAAAATATTGTTGAAATTGTTTAAAAAAGGCGCACCATAAAAACATGCCCAGAGGGACAATTTTAAATAAATATGAACAAGAGTATTGTCTTACCCTGTCAAGCATAAACTATAAAAAATAAAAGGTTCAATAAATATTCAATTTAAAGCAATGATCAATTGTACAACCCATCATAAACAATTTAAAAACCACATTAAAATTATGAGTAAGTAAATTTGTAAATCTCATTGACAGTCAAAACAACAAAAATCCAAAAAGTGTTGCCCAAAGTATACACTACAACAAACACGCAGTTCACTGATGGAGTGGACAAACCTCATTTCCAACCATTTCATATGAAAATTTTGTAGGCAATAATTGGGGAAATGTTTTCTTTTTTAAATTGTCTCACGTGTTTAAAATGGCAAGAGAACGGCCAGTTCCAGTAAACACAGGGGGCTTCAAGTTAAATATTTCAAAAGTGAAATATTTTAAAACCTAATTTTTGAAATATTACGAGGTTTAACGTTTGGCTCATGATTTGGTGGCTGAGTAATGAAGGTGAACGTACGGCTGGTGAGGATGATGGGCGTCACGAGTTGGTCAGAGATGCCCTGTGGCTCCCTGCTCTGGGCTTCTGCTTGTCATACTTCACAGACACAATGAGGAAGACAAGGAGTGTGACTCCCTGAATGGCAGCCAGGAGGAAGAAGTAGTAATTCAGTGTGCACTCGTTGATGTTACCTACAGAGAGAAAAAAAAAAAATAACTCACTTTGATGTGAATTTCACAATACCAAAATTTCAGTAGCGGATAACAACCTCAGACACGAATTGGAGCACAGAGATCACGCAATCTCTGTATGCTGGTTGAAACAGAATTTGAGTATCATTTCTTCTCACATTTTTTGATTTTGATTTAAAATAACAAACCAAACAACAAAAACAAACCAAGGTGATATTTAATTCTATTTAAGAATATATAACAACTATATAGGTTTACTTTGGACCTTTTGTTCATTTTTATCAGTTACTATTCCAGTAATCACTTTTCCTGAAAAAAGGTATAGTAATAACAACTATATAGGTTTACTTTGGACCTTTTGTTCATTTTTATCAGTTACTATTCCAGTAATCACTTTTCCTGAAAAAAGGTATAGTAATACATATGTTTTCTTTAAGTGATACTTCTTAACATCCTTCCTTTGCTCACTTGATCAGTGGAGAGATTTCGGATTAATTCTAAAGGCGTGTGCACAGGTGGATGAAGAGAAACTGAACATCTGTGTGTACATGCTGCATTCATATGTCAAAAGAAAGCAAAAAAGCATATGTTTGTGCTTGTTGGATCCCTGAAGGCAACAGAGCGAACAGGCAATCTGCTGCCTTCATACTACCCCACAGCGGCAAAGAGCTTTAACTGATAGCATGTCTGTCCGCACTGCTTGTAAGCATCCATTGCAACCTGCAAGACCATCTGATTCTGGTTTATTCAAGCAAAACCTAGCATTCCTTCTCCATCCAATCTCTCCTTCATTTCCCATCTCTATATAATGCTTGAGAGCAGATAGAAGGTTTACATCAATACTTACAAGGGAGCCATAAACAAAAAGCCACATCTTCACAGGATGAAGGAAGAGCCTATAATTCACCATCTTGGGAGTTTAAGTGAAGCACACTCACTCTAATTCTAGCTGGCATTACAGACTCTGAGCCCTCGGCCTGAACTAACTCTCCTGTTGTTTAAGCCTCTGACTGCTCGGGGCCATTATAGTCCTGTGTGACGACTGCATGTAGTATTAAATTCAACCCTCTACTTACACTAAATTCTGTACACAAATGCAGAATTGGTTTAGAAATGTTTCCATCATTATGAACCATAAGTCTAAACCTCTCTCTTTCTCTATCTGGGCTGAGGAAAAAGCTGCTTAACACTTCTGATCTGTTCAGAAGAGATGGTCAAACCTCCAGGGTTGAAGGACCATCAAAGAGAAACTCTTAATAAGTAGTTCAGCGAAGGGACTGTCGAGTCTCGGGAGTGTTTCAGACTGGCTAAAGCAGGGCCCTGTAGCGCTGCTTAGCATTACCTATTACGACGTCTACAAACGTATATCCATATGAATGCATTAGCATTTAAATAAATATATTCACATGTCCACATCTTTCTGAAAAAGGGTCACTGATTAGAACCAGGTATTACACTTCAGAGAGGATTCTACTTCAGTTTGAAGATGTCATTAGATGGAGAAAAAGATTCAGCGGCTTTACTTAGCAACCAGTTGGAGGAAAAAAAAGATGAAAAAGGTCTGCTCACCCCCAGCTGAACCTTTGAGCAACCTCATGAGCAACTCCATGAAATATAATTATCTATGGCGTCAAAGAACACACCTCAAACAGTTCTTATCTTCTACCAGATGAGGCAGTTAAAGACATGAAAGCACTGATTCATTACAGTATAAAGCTGCAATGCATTCCCATCCCAAACATGTACGAATGAAGATCCAGTCGGCAAAGTTTGATTAAACATTATGTATAGAACAAGGGCTGAAAGATTTCAGATGCTCACAGTGGTCTCGTCCTTTCAACTCAAGCAAATTTTTGAGTACTGTGTAAACTGTAATATAGAGATGTCCAATTCTGGTTCTGGAAGGCCACTTTCCTGCAGAGTTTAGATCCACCATACCAGTTTCTTCTAATCCTTAAAACCAGGATTAGCAAGTTTAGATGTGTTTAGTTAAGGTTGGACCTGAGCTCTGCAGAGCGGAGGTCTTCTGGGGCAAGGGAGCCCAATCCTGCTATAGAGAAGGGTTAATCAAATCCGGCCATGGAGGTCCACTGGCATGAGTTTACATCCAACCCTGATGAAACTCCTGTGTGCCACACCAATCTAGAGATCCACAGAGGAGCTCCAGAAAGATGCAAAGGCTGAGACAAAAAGCTGAGCTTGAACACCACTCAGGCTACAGCCAACTACAAACTAGCATGTGTTTTCTGTGCCTGCGTGAGAGGAATTGGCTGTCTATATCAGCAGCTATCAATACTATATATTCATCATTCAAAAAAACTGAAACAAGGATATACAAGATTTATGCAGATATAAGAAACGTAAACAAAGCAGTGCTTGCGTACTATATTGAATATCAGTTAAGCTGAAAACTTTCTTCATTTTGAGCGGCTCATGTTATGAAAATATTTGCATATTGGAATGCTTGGGTAAGATCACGTAACATTAGAACAGCCTTCTGTCTGTGCCGCCTTCATTTACTTGTTTGTTTTCATTGCTTTTGTTTTAATTCTCGGGTACTGACTCGTTCGCTAAACTGAACATCCAATCAGATTTCTCACTCTAGCAGATGGCCCCAATGCCAATTCAACATCAGGCAAACATTAGCCTGACAAGAGCCAACGTGTGAAACACATCAAAAAACTAGCCTGACAGATTTTCGCCTACGGCTGATCTTTGGCTTGGTGTGTTCTGGCCTTAATGAGGAGTGACAATAGTGGAGGGGGACCGAGAGTCTTAATCGAGAGCGTCAATTAACACAGAAGTGTAAGAGCCATGACCTTGAGGTGACTGCTAATGTTAAGTTGAAATTTTCAGGCAGGTTTGAATCCAACCAGACTCTATCCCATCCCTGTCTCAAGCCCCAATAATTTCCTTTCTCTTCTTCAGGGTCTCTATCCAATAAAAGTGGCAAACCATGTTATGGCTACAGGAACCTCCTGATCAATTTCTCTGCAGCTTTAATATACTCTGTAACAGCACTCGCTCCCCAATGACAACAAGCGTTACAAGCAGGTGGACAGCTTGACTGAGAGAGCAATAGAGCTCTGGATCTTGCTGCCCTCCAGCAAGGGGAAACAAATGCCCCTGTCTGCGAAAAATGCTGCATTTACAATACCCACATGCCAGAGTAGCGCCAACAGCAAACCAACAATCAATACCCTCAAACGTCCCCCTTTCACGCCACAGGCTACTCCAACTCATGGAAATAAGAAGAGTAAAATATGGCTTGCTATTGTTTTGAGTTTGTTTCCCCCATCCGTGGTGTTGTGCGTTGGCGGGTGTCGTGGCTGTTCTTCCTATGCTTCTGGGAGATGACATGATTTAACAGCAGTGTTTGGCAGGATGTGGAGGTGCTGGTCGCCTCCCTGAAAGGCAAGGCTGTAAAGAATACTCAGTCAAAGGACAGAGTGGGAGATATATCATGGCGACACGCTCTGGAAAGATTGCTTGCACTTCCCTCAGGAAAGTGGCAGCTGTCGCAGATTTGGCGGCATTTGGGCAGTAATGGAAAAATAAACATTACTGGAGCACAACTACATGTTCCTGATGCGAATCTCAGGAAAAACAGTAAGCAATGAAAGGATCAGAGAAATTTCTAGGATATAAAATGTAGATCTTGCACTAAGAAGAAAGAGTTAAACAATGATCCAACTCATCCTGTCAGTTTTCATAGAAATCAATCTTATACGTCCTGCTCTATGCAAAAAAAAAAAGGAAATACCAAATTAGATCAAATCTGTATAATTCACAATATATGGACATTTATCTTATTTGACTAATAATATGACAATCCTAATCCTCAAATCTGATGACTTATTTCATAATAATAGTTGGAGGGTGCAACTTTGACTGCTATTCATGAATTTTCCACTATACTGTAGTCCTCATTCGCAGTAGTATCATTTGCTCTCTATCGTAACAGTCCACATGCCCTCATTTCACGTTACATTGCACATTCAGTCTTATATGGCAGCTACACAAAGATAACAGCAGGCACCTGGAAGTCTCACTCTACAAGGGCCAGCAACTGTATTCGTCTTGCTGCAGGCCCTCTGCAGTCCATCATCTAATGATTTTATTAACCTTTCCTTGGCATGAATGACACATGATGCTCTTTGTGTTCATTTAACAAATATCTATATTTATCTCGTGTGCATCAAAAGGGTACACCTGTCATATGTGAGGGCTTATATGGGGTAATTGGAGAAGCTGGAGAATTAAAGATGAAGGAATAAAGGGGGATATACGAGAATGAATCTGGCCAACACTGAGAATGTGGCAGCTTCATTAGACGGCTCACGTGTCACAAGGCCTAACCAGTCTCCAGTCTTTCAAATTAATTGGTTAAGACCTTTTATCCACTTTAAAAGAGTAGTGGAAGCAGGGAAATGGGAGGGGAGCGTCAGAGGAGGCAAAGTATAAGAGACAGTTGCACAATCAAAGAATAAAAAGGAAAAAGAAAAAAAAATAAATAAAGTTATCAGACACACACACTGTGGGGAACCATGAGTTTGCATGTGTGATCTTACTCTGATTGTGCTTAACATCAATTTGTGAGGTCATGTAAGCTAAAAAAACAACAAAAAAACATGGCTGCTTTCAAACAGGTTTTTCCAACACTTCCTATGAGCCTTGGTTCTGGAAGCATATTTCCCATAAAGTATAATCCATGAACCAAACTATCCAGCTTTGATTTGAAGTAGATGTAAAAAAAATAAATAAAAATAAATAAATAAATCATTTGAAAATCTTAAATAAATAAATGGAGAAACTAGGGAAACTGGCTTTTACGTCATTCCCACAGTGCTTTTTTGGAAGTGGGCAGGTGAAGGTAAATAATTCCTTTGCCACGATTTGCTTGTCATGATTTCCTGATTGGTGGATATTTCTTTGCATCCACCACCAACATTTTTGATCATATTCACAAATCTTTCATGACCCTCCAAAATATCTCAAAAGAAAAAAAAAAGATCCTCCATATAAAAAAAATGATATATATTGCACTTGTAGCTTAAAGCTTAAGTTTAGATGCATATGCTGTTGCATGTTTGGTGATCATTTTAGTCAACTTGTGCATAAACAACTTACATTCACTCTTTATGGTTTACTTATTTTAATATTTTTGGATGTACTCTTTCAGAAGATCTAACAGCGCCCCTACCATAGAACAGTGCAAACAAGGATTGCTGAAATAACTCCTAAATGGAGGGGAAGTGTGTCATAAATGATTGAAAATCTTGTAAATGGCTAGGAAAGAGTTAATGTGGTCTGATAGCCTCAACAAAAGTATATAACAATGATTTCTTAGCTCAGAGCTCTGTCTTTAACAGTTTATAAGTTAGAAATAAAAATCAATCCCCCTACTGAGAAAATGAACGGGATTTTTACTTCTGTAACTGGACTGTTGCACTCTGTTGGTTTCCCAAAGATAGACCTGCCCCACATTCATACCATTTGTTGTGTTGGACTGATCAGGCAAAAAGAGCAATGTTTTGATAGAGTGACCATATTGACTCCATTCACAGAAATTAACCTAAATTCACACAAATTACATGCCTCAGCATCCATATCCATTTAATTCGACACATCTCTCAATGCGTTTTCTATTTTAAAAAATGAAAGTGCTCTTCCACAAAAAAGCACTACTACTTTCTATTGTCCTGCACAGGCTGGCCAGCACACACAGACAGACACGCACCGCACTTGACCTGAGAGTTCAGGGAGTGTCTGCCGTGCTTCCTCACTCCTGCTGAATAATACATACTGCACAAGTAAAACAATGTGCTCAGCAGGGAAGCCATAAGCTTTGAGGAGGAAGTGTGTCTGCTGATCAATACAACTCTCCAAACACATTGCTATACAGCAGACTGAGGGGACAGATATTGGTTTAATTAACAGGCAAGGTTAGAGACAGGAGGAAAGGAAAGAACAAGTCTTTAGAATTTGTGATTTTAACTTTTTCTAGTTTTAGAAACTAAGTGATTTTAACTCCAAGTATTTAAACGGACAGTTAGCCCAAAAATGAACATTGCCATCATTCACTTTCCCTCACATTATTCTAAACTCATACTCTATCACTTTCTTTCTCATGAGCAAAATAAAAGATGTCAGGCAGAATGTTCATGCTGCACTTTTCCATACAATGTCCAAACTGAATGGTGACCATGAACATGAGTATGATACCATATTTTAAATGAATTCCCATCTGCAGTGGTGTGGACAGAAACACTCAACACTACCATACAGATCATAAATCATATATTAGTGCAAACAGCAAACATATTCATAAGTCCATAAAGTCTTTTTTTTTTTTGTCACAGTGATGGAAGTGCTAGTTAGCTTTGTTGTGGTTTGTCTTAATTTATTTCTCAATGCTTTTGCTGGCCACTCACTCCTCATTAAAGACACAACAGGCTGCCAAACACTCACAGAGTTTCCAATTACGTCCACAAAAGACAAAACAAGAACTGCCCATAAAAGACATTAACTGGCCTCATAAATGTTTGGCAGACTAAGAAAGTGCAGCTTGATTAATTCAGGTGGAACTGTATAAGGAGACACTGGAGAAGATAAAGACAACAGGATACTTAAAATTTACTTTACAGTTTCGGTTTCAATTGATTAGCTTTTTAAAATGCAAAACCTGTTCCAAATCAAGCTGTAATGCATCCAGCCATAATGCAACTATCTATGAAGCTGACCAAGGCTGCATTTATTTGATCAAATAAGTAAAAACTGTAATATTCCAAAATATTGTTTAAAATAACAGTTTTCTATTTAAATATATGTTTTTAAATGCCATTTAATTCTGTGATGGCAAAGCAGCCAAAACATTATGCAGGGAGACAGACAGAGTTCAGAGCAAACGTCTTTGCTTTCAACACATGGAAATGCGCCCTAATAAATAAGCAAGATGCTCACATCACAACAGCTCTTTCCCCTCTTGGCTCTATCTCTGTGTACCAATCCCAACAACAATATTTCAGCGCTACTCGTCCTGATGCCTTGACGGGTTTCCTACAGGAGATTACACGAGTCAGCACACAGAGCTCAATGCCATTTGTCAGGGTCTGCAAATGCAGAGATGTTCATATTTTATGACTCTCTTGTATGGGGGGGGGATTTCTGTAAGCAGCAGTGTCAAAACCATGAATAAATGGCACCTGTTTGAATGTAAACAAAACAAAACAGCATTGCTGTCAAAGCTGAAACATGAATCCTAATATAAATGAGATTTGCATGAATTTACAGAAGTACTGAGTATCTAAATAATAAATATACTACAAAAGTGTATTTACATAGATAATACTATTTTAAAAAAGGTGACATGTATTTGCACATGTATCACAGTTTCCAAAAAAACATTAAAAAACTGTTTTCAACATTGATATTATACAGTATACATAAAAAAAAAAAAGTTACTTGAGCAAATCAGCACATTTGCATGATTTCTGAAGGATCATGCGCCACTGAAGGCTGGAGTAATGTTACTGAAAATTCAGCTTTGCTATCACAGGAATAAATTAAAACAGTTATTTCAAATTGTAATAATATTCAAATTATTTCAGTTTTCAAATACATAAATAAATGCAGCCTTGGTGAGCAAATTAGGCCTCTTTCAAGCACATTTAATAAATCTTTATACCAAACTTTTGAACTGTTTATATATCCATAAGGTCTTGTTAAATGACTTCAGGCAAGGTACAGAATAAAGCTGACACAAACATGTTTCACTATTTTCTCCTTGTTCTCACTCATATTCCTTTGTCTGCACTCTTTTGAAAGACACCGTTCTTTCATTTTGTCATATTCAGTGAACACACTCTCTCTCTTTTCCTGAGACACTTGGCCTCGATTAAAACATTGACATTTCTGTAAGTGGCAGATACAGATTCTAGACCAGGAAGAGAGGGTCATGTCTGCGGGCCCTCTGGTTCTTTACATGTTTTTAAGCTGACCTGAGATCAGACAGACTCACATGTCAAGTTTCACCCTGTAGGAAAAAATAAACTAGAGGAGCCTGCTGGGAGTCCAGAGAAGAGATTTGAAAGAATTCATTTTACCAATACCGTGAGGCAAAGCCGAGCCTGGTGACACCTGCAGTCCCGCAGATAAAATAAAGGATGAGGGGAAAATGTCTCTGAAAATATTTATCAAAGCCTACATCATACGTTGGTGAAAAAGTAATAAAACCTCAGGGAACAAGAGCAAAAGGTTTGTTAGAAAAGTTTGTTGTAAAGAGCACATCTACAGCACACAACATCTTACCCAGCAGTAACTTTTCACAGTCAATGGAACTTCTGTTGTCACTGTGCTCATCACTAGAGCCCTATCCGGACGAGACTAGGTTTCTAAACGATGTTTAATTACTTAATGTCTGTGATTTTGTATTGATTTGGACAGGTAGAAGTGTTTGTTTTCTAGATGTGGGAGTTACAGAAAGTCATGTGCTGTGATTACGTGCATCAAGTGTGATGCATATGTATTTTAATCTTTTAACTTCACACAACTTTACAGAAGTAAAAAAAAAACATGTAAATGTGCAGCAAATAAATTAATTGTATATGCATATTTTAATATTGATATTAAAATAGTCTTAAGTTTCTGTGATTTGCCTCTCTTTAATTTTATATTACTTTTTTGTCAGATACCATCCATATTGACAGATTCAGCAAGATTCAAGTTAGTCAAAAACACGAGGAGAAGCACTGTGATAAAAAGAATATCAGCAATCACAGACATTTCCATTCGGATGGGATTAGATTTCTCAGAGGACCAAGTTTGCAGAAAAACAGATATTTGCACTGGATTTTTTTTTTTTTTCAGAGGTTTTGTGCGAAAAACATAGACTTGGCAGATTTGGATGAGATTAATCGCAAAGTACATCTGGGAAACAAAACTAGATTCTTAGAGCAAAGTACAAAAAGTAGACTATTTTCAAAATGAATAGGTGGATTAGATGAATGACTAGTTGATTGATCGAGCTGATTCAATAATTCACCCAAAAAAGAAAATTCTGTTATCATTTATTCACTTTCACAAGTTGTTCCAAACCTGTATACATTTTTTTTTTCTTCATTTTGATGAATGTCGGTAACCAAATTTGTCTAGCTTTTTTCCCCCATATGGAAGTCAGTGGGGTCCAACATTCTTCAAAGTAGCTTTTTTGTGCTCAGCAGAAGAAGGAAGTCACTTGTTTGGAGCAACTTGAGGGTGAGTAAACGATGATAGAATTTTCATTTTTGGGTGAACTATAGGACGTTGGATGCTGGTTTCAAGTTCACTTGACCCAGATTAGGTTTCTTAGGGGAACTTTACAGAAGTTAACAACAGAATTAGACAGAAGGCTGGGGTCTTAAGATGTGTTTTTAAAAGTTATTTTAACATGACATTTTAAAACGCAGTACTCCTGGAACTAGATACTCAAAGAAAACCATACAAGTTGTGACACATGAAAAATGCATGAATTTTAATAAATAAATAAATAAAACATCTCTGAGAGAGTTTTATCACGCAAACTGTTTTAACAGCTAGAACTGTGTCAGCATGACATGTAAAGTACAGACACTAGAAATATCCAAAAAAATGAAAAAGAAAAACTTCTTTGATAAAATCGAGTGCAAAGTGTCTGTCCTTTGCCTTTAGCATGCCAAAAGCAGCATAGGATTAGCATGGATGTACGATAGGTTGCAGATTTATACCTACTAGCCTATGGGGACCATGGAAGCTCTGTGGTGATCAGAACGATAAGTGATCCCGAGCTGTAGCCGATAGCTCTATGGCCCGACTGCCTCCAGTGTTACAAAGATTATCGCCCAGTGCTGTAGGATTTTAACAGTAAGAGTGTGTCGAACTCACCCTCGCATACAACCTGAGAGGTAGGTTTGATCTGCTAAATGGTATACTGGGAGGACGCTCAAATTTGTGAAAATAAGTGCTAGAGAGTGTGTTACAGAGCTGAATGCTGGGTAATCAGGCCCTGCAGCTAGTGATTAATACCTGGGCGTCTGATCCCATAAAAGTTGGAGTCTGTATATGCATCCGCAGGCACGCCACAGGCTTGGATAGCGCCTGTGTGTACATACACTTTGAAAGTTCTCGACTCAACGCTGCATAATTCGCTCTCTCTCTCTCTTCGTTTCCTGCAGAGTCCAACACCACAGGAAACACGGAGAGAGAACAGTAATGGAGTAACCAGCAGAGATAAAGAATAACATTATGTTGCTGGCCAAAAAAAATAAATAAAAAAATAACAACATGAAACCCAGACCAATCTTTTCCGTTGTTCAGACACAAAGTCATCCTGGGCATCTAATTCAGATTTCACAAGTGTGTAATAGTCTGTAGGTGTCTCTTCTTCGTCACTTGGAGGAGAAGGGGGAATATGAGAGTTATAAAGAATTTGCAGGTTTGAATCCGGGTCACATCATATCCTTATCCCATACATCTTCACTGCTTCACAACACTTCTAGTCCTCCCTCTTCTATTAAGTAGCAAAAAAGAGAAGAAATAATACCAGTCACATACAGTAACTGATATTAAGTCCTGTGTTGCTCAAATGGACATTGCAGGATTGAGTCTGCATCATATCAAGATTCTGTTCTTTTACTTCCTATCAAAATTTCCTGTCCTCTCTACTATCACTAAAGGACACACCAATCTGACATCAAAGAACTAGTGGCGACAAAAGCAACTTTGTTGTCAGCTCACGTAGTTTGGAACATAAAAGTTGGCTTGAACACACCAAAAAGACTACAGTCACTGGCCAACTAGCATGTACGTTCTGCACCTGCATGAGAGGAAATCACTTTGCCCACCAGCAGGTGTCAGTGGTCTGTATTTATCAATATTCTTACTATTTTGAATATGAATCATGTTAATCACTTTCTTCATTCCAGATGGCCATGTCATTGTCAGTTGTTAACCTATATATTGCCAAAGCCAATATCAAATGACATTTGGTATTTTTTAATTATCGTATCGCCGAATAATTTTTTTCTGTTTGCCCAATATATCAGAAGCAGGACTTTTATTTTGACAGTGCTGAGAACGCCAGCGCCTCCATTTCATCATCTTCATTAGTTTACTATCTCTGTTTAACATTTCTGACTGTTAAACTATTACAACAATGTAAACGGTATAAGGAAAATGATTATAGCATTTGCTTTCCAATTATTATGAACAAAAAGACTGATACTATAATAGAATCCCTTTATTATACAGATTTATTAAAAAATCCATATCAGTTGACCACTAGAGTTATGAAAATATCTGCATACTGGAATGTTCAGGTAAGATGAAGATATAAAATTCAAAGAACATTTGGTGTGTGCCTTCTTGACTTTATCGTTTTTGCTTGCTTTCATCATTTTTATTTTTCTTCTTGTGCACTGGTTCTCCAAGCTGAACACCCAATCAGAGTGATCTCTCTCAGCAACTGCCCAAAGCTGATTCAGCTTACTCAACCAGCCAAAAATCCACCAACGGTGTGGAACGCAGCTTATAGATGCTCAATGATGGATAGACTTGATGGTCGACCATTGGATTGGTGTGTCATGGTCTTAAAATTGGCAAAAACTAAAATAAAGAATAGCAATTTGTCAAGAAAAATAAAACAAAACCATATGATGATCAGCGGTCCTCATATGGACATCTCGGTTGCATGCATCACATCCCGATTCTGTTCTTTCCTCATATTATCCTGTCCTCTTTCTTGTCTATACTATCATTAAAAATGGCATAAAGAAAAAGAGGAATAGCAATGTGTTACAATTCATATTAAAGCACGTGGTGCTCATATGGACACTGCACGTTTGAGTCTGGCTCTTCCTTCAGAGTCAATTCTATTTATTCAACTTCTTATTTCCTTCTATCACTAAATGTGGAGAAAAAAAAACAATGTCATATAATTCATATTAAGATCCACTCTAATATCCCAATGATGCATGCCAAACAAACAGAGCAAAGAGGGACAGATTTAAAGTACATGCACTCTCACTGCTGCCATTAGCAGAAATGCCTCACACCTGTCTTGGTGTGCTGTATTAATGGGTGCTAAAGTAGTTTGTGCGTAAACTGTTCATTTGCCTCAGATACACAGAATGGGTGGGAGTGCATCTGGACCAGCGAGCTGTCATTGCGATGGAAATCACATCCATCTACTGTCTCCTTTGTGCTATTCATCTGCCCCCGCTGCGACAGATTTACAAACCGATGCTAGTGTAAGCCTGACATGACCATCAATTAGCATGGGCATTCATAATACGAGACCTGGCACTCAGGTATGGCTTTCTTTCCCCTGACACTTCAGAAGTTAACTTTACTCCAAAAAACATGAAACTGCCTTTGACAACACATGTGATGTGGCACATTTATAAGCGAAACAGACTATTCAGCAGAAAATGTAGGACATGACTTGATTTACTCCATCTGGATTTGATTGGATCGTGAAAGTGGGTGGGGGTGAAATATAGGCTGTGATATTATTGGTTGATATTTCTTTTTCGCCTTTAGGATGAACTGTAGAGTTATTAAATTTTTTGATGAAAGTTTATGAAAACAACCCTTTTTTCTACAAAATAACATGTATTGACAACTGATGCATAGTAAGTACAAACATTTATTTAAGAAATCAAGGGGTCCGTTTTTGATATAATCTCCACGCATAATATAAAGTATACGATTTTAAAATCAATTTGACAATGGAAACTGGTCCAATATAGAGAAATCTTGAATAGCATTATGGCAGACTAAGCAATATTTTAAGTTAATAATGTCACTGTATATCACTGTCTGCAGTTGTTTAAGCACAATAAAGATGGCTTTCTGAAAAGATTGAAGCAGAACAATGCTTGCAATGTTTGGATCTGTGTCTGATGGATCTCTTCTATCTTATTTTTCTACACATGTCATAAATCACTAAAAAAGGCCAACAAAATATGGCATTTTTTATTGGGAAGGATGCACACACAGACATGAGCAGTGGCCGAATGGGCAATCACCTCTTGGGTTTAGTTAGAGATGACTGCACTCAAGCCGTCGTACGTGCACACGCACACATAAACACACATCATGCATCAAGCACATGTGCTCACCTCGTCACTTCATCTCTGTCACAACCTGAGAACTGAAAGATACGACCTCTCTTTCTCTTGGCATAATTACAATTCATCACAGTTAAACAGAATGCTGATTAGGGAGCATCTTTCATCATCGATTTCATTCATCAGGATGGAACATACAACTCATTGATTTTCAGAATATTTTAGCATCATTCAGCTTATAAATGATGATAAAATCAAACTTGTTTCTTAGAGACCCAAGCTGCTGGAATAGGACTTTTATTGTATTTATACTGTATTTTCTGCATTTTACATTTTTATTAAGTCATAATTAAGTATGCTTATCAAGCCCTTTTCCTCGCAAGTCCCACAGTGTATCTAATTTTAGGTTTTACGATCATTATGGGGACATTTGGTCCCTTCAATGCAGGCAAATCCTGACCCACACACTCAATTGCATTTATATTCATGCACACTCTCATTCAAACAGACACACCATTCAAAAACTAGGTGAGCTCCATCTGTTTCATCTCAGACCCTATGCTGTGCAGTGCTATTCACATACGTATCTTGTTCTACCCTCTAATGCGCTCTCTCACTCATGTCTTACCGAAGTCTTTATGTGAAGACATCCAGCCGATGATTTTGAGAGAGACGATAGCAAGTAGTCCTGATCCCACAAAGGAGCCGATGCCAGAGAAGAAGAAGAACAGGCCCATTATAGCGCTCTGCATGGAGCGCGGGGCTGCAGAGTAGGCGAACTCCAGACCTACAAACACAAGAAGATGCAGAAATCAATGATGAAAGTCTGATGTTTGCTTCGAAAGCATGATCAGAACCTCAAATGCATCCAAGGGTATGCTTCACATACACACAAAAATATAGTCTTGTAGAAAAGATCATGGTTAAAAAATGACACGAGCAGATTCATTTGTAGCAGGGTCACTGCATTTGCTTGCAGACAAAGACACAGGGGGATTCACTACGAATGAATTGGAATAAAAGTGGTGTTTATTTGCATAACCTTTCTATACAGTTGTATCAACCAGCAAGCAAACAGCTCAGACTTTTGTGCATATAATGTAATCTATAACAAGCATCTTTTGCATAGAAAGGAGTATTTTGCCAAAAAAGAAGTCAATGACGTAAATAAACGTGATGCAGCGCTATACATAAGCATATAGAGCCTGATATGCAACATTTATGTTTAGTAAATTCACCCTGTGTTTTGGTGGACCAGGAGTACCACTTAATTCATGTTTAAAAATTAAGTTAAAATGAAAATAAATTGATGAATCACTTTTAAATGGAACATTCACTCAAACAAAAAGAAAATCAATCTGTAAATTATGTTTATTTTTAATGTATTTTTAAAATAAAATGTATTTTTCTCTACATTTAATATAATTTTTAAAAGCAGAGCGGATCAGTCGCTCGCACAGCGCGGAAGAACGTAAAATGATAAACGGCGTAAGTCGCATTCAGATGTGACACAAAATTGTTATACAGTCGTGTGATATGAGAACATTAAAGGTTCTGTAGTAATGCTGGCTGAAAACAGCCACGACTATGCAAACTGCCAAAAAAACACCTATTCATAATTACTTGTCAATTCAGCACCATGGTCATTTAACTTGCAGACACTCGGTACGCAATATGATATCAACAAGGAAAACAATACACTATAACAATATCAATAAACATTTTCATTAATTTTTTTTTTTTTTTAAGTTTGTTGCCTCAAGGCAACATTGTACCACAACGGACAAATTTAAACATTTGACATTTTCATGCATAATTTAAAAAATAAATATATTTATTGTTAACAACATTTTCTTTAACCAAATACTTGAACAGTTAGTTTTATCTAGTTTTTAATGTATTGCATATCTCATATTTAAGAAAAAGCTATTTCATATCCAGCTGTTGCTCTCAGGCATCGTGGATCACAAGTATAACCAAACCATCATAACAGTATCAAAACATTACAATCAAAGTTGTTTGAAGATAAAAAAATTCTAAATCAGCATAAGCTTATCCTAATATGCACCTTATCCTTCCAAGCATGCACATACACACATGCACGTAAAATCTCCTTCCTCGCTAATGGCACCTCACTGCTTCTGAAAGCTGAGAAAGCAATTCCTCTCAACAGAAAAATCATAATATGTGCAGATATAGTATCTGAATTATTATTTTTACAAATGCATTACAAAATTTTGCAAAAATGCAAATATGTTTAGATAATTCTACCTCTTTTCCTTACAAATATCATATACTTGTATTATAACCTAGCAGGCCTGCATGGCCTCATGTGATTCCATTACAGTACAATGTTGTCTTGAGGCAACATGCAGTTTTTTGTAATTTCCTAAAATACATTTGATGATATATAATGTAAAGTTTTTGAAAATACTTCTTTACTTACTAATGAAGGTGACTCAGATTTTTGTAGACAATTATATGGATGAAAATTGATGATAAATGCACTTTTCATTTTAGAAAATAGGGAGTCATGTGACATGTGCACATGTCCTTAAATTGGACGCAAAATGGACCCCTGTGGGTCATGTGACCACTTTTTTGCATTTTCATTGATTAGTGTTTGAGTTCTACTAACCTGAGATAGCATTTATCAATTAAATGGGTGTCTCATTTTATTAAAAACCCCTAAAATAAAGTATGTTGCCTGGAGGCAACACGGTACCATAGAGGGTTAACATTGTCACTTAACAAGCCACACCAAAGCAAACAGGAGGAGAGCATAAAGAGACAGGGCAGCTAGAATTGAGTTCAGAATTAATATATACAGTTTATAGGTTATTTATATAAAAGGTATATTTGTGTATAAAGTTGGGTATCATTACTATTCCCGGTCCTGCCCACTCCCGTTGACATTTTTTCCTGTCCCGTCCAATCACGTGATTCGTAGCGATTTTGTCTCCCACCCCACGGGATTCCAAAAAAATGTCAGCCTCTAGTGTCCATACATCCACAGCACTCAGCTGAAGGTCTGAGTGACTCAGAAACACCAACTCAACTGCCAAAATCAGCACGCATCCTTAAATATTTACTAAAAGAGACAGGGAAGGAAAAAGAGAGATAAAAAGTAGTATAAGGAGGATGCTGAGTGGGGAAAAGAAAATATGAAGTACTTCAGAAAAAATACAGGATTTAGAAAGGACGCAGAAGAAGAGAAAGAAAAGATCAAATCTCTTTTTAACCCTGAGTGGTGGCTGCCTGCTGGCTGACATTGATAATTTCATGGCGCCTCAAACTTGTCATTTTTTAAATTATGGCTTGTGGGCACAACTGTCAGACTCGTTTACTGAGCCTGGTTAGGCCATGAATCTTCTCTGATAGATGGATGGATAGAGAGAGAGAGAGAGATAGAGAGAGAGAGAGAGAGAGAGAGAGAGAGAGAGAGAGCACAAGGGTAAAACAGCTAAAAAGAAGAGGGAGGTACTCCACCAAACGGAGTAAAAGAGATCATGTAATCCCGTCCCACAATCCCACGCTCACGCTCCTCTGAAACAAACGCACATTAGGAGATGTGGAGGCAGGAGGGGCGGAGAGAAAAAGAGACGCGAAAGAGAGATGAAGGAACTCGGCTGCTCTATTACAGTGTTTATAGCTGTCTGCAGGCATGGCTGACCTTTTCTAAGTGCTGTTTGTGTCATGGAGACTGTGTCTGCATCCTTAGACGACAACGATCAGATGCTTGAGAAGCCTAGGGCTCAAGAAAAACTGTTCAAAATCAATGTCTGAGAAAATCAAAGTCTGAGAAAATGTCATGAGCTCTGTTTATCTAAAATCGTTGGATTTACATTATTTGGTTACATACTGTACATACATATATAGAGTTCAGATGCAAAAGCCTCTAAGTGCCGTTTGAAATGTTCTAAAATGAGCATTTCTCTTAGGCTCCTATGTTATTATCAGTTACTTCACTTATTCAACCTATTCATTGCCATTAAAGTGAAAATGACTGAAATTACACATAGAAGCCTAATAAAAATGTTCATTTTAGAAGAAAATTTCAAATGGCACTTAGAGACTCTTGCATCTGAACTCTTCATATGTACTGCAAATCTGAATCTAAAAAGTACTTTTTACATGACTCACGTGAAGGATTCCTAATGCACTGAGCTCTATGAGTAGCAAACACCACTGGCAGCAACTGCCATCAAGTGTCTTTGAAATAAGTCTCGCATGCTAATGATAGCGGCATTTAAATACAGTAAAATATGTAATATTTTAATTAAATGTAACTTTTTAATATATCTTTTAAAAATTATAAAAAAAAAATAGGCATGACCTTTGCAAGTTTCCTCTTTAGTTTTTTTTTTTTTTTTTTTTATTCCTGCATATATTGCTCACTTTCTTGCTACCTGCCAAACCAACGCTATCTCACGACCAATTCGTACGTATTTTACAAGGTGGCTAATTCGTACGACCTCGTTCGTACGATTTTGTACGATTTGTCTAAACCCCAATGACGGGTTGGTTTAGGGGCGGGGTTTGGTGTAGGTCATTCTTACAAATTCATATGAATTGGCAACTCGTAAAATATGTATCATTTTGCAAAAATCTTATGAATTTGTACGAGTGAGGTCGTACGAATTCGTACGAATTAGCCACCTTGTAAAATATGTACCAACTGCCGAGAGATCGGGCTGGCCAAACTCATAATACTGCTCTTCCATGTGGAAGTCAAAGTGGCTTGTGCCGAACAAAGTGATGAAGGCCAGAGTTTACTGCATGGATTGATTAATAAATGAACCCCAATGCAAAAGCCTTGCTTTGCTTCGGTTAAGCAGCAGACTGAAAGTAAGGGTTAAGAGGAAAAAAGGAAATCCATAAGGTGTCTAAATGTCGTAAGCATGGCAACAAGAGTCTAATGACATGACCGTTCACAATATCACACGAGAATAAAAATAAAATATAATACTTGACCTTTTCTAACTTCAGAGCTGAATTATTCAAAGCCAAGAAAAGTGAAGTGAAGTGAAGTGACATACTGCCAAGTATGGTGGCCCATACTTGGAATTCGTGCTCTGCATTTAACCCATCCAATGTGCACACACACAGCAGTGAACACACACACACCGTGAACATACACACAGCAGTGAACACACACACACCGTGAACACACACCCGGAGCAGTGGGCAGCCAAGAAGTTTAACTTGAAATATTCTGCTTTAATTTTTCCCCTTGCAGAGATTTTTCTTTCTCTGAAAAAACATTAGCCTTTAACATTTTTCAGAGATAACGATATATAATTAAAATTCCCAGTGGAGAAAAAAAGAATCAGGTTTTAGGTCTGTCCCCTCAACGGCAGTCCAGACACATCTCCCGCAGGTAGCGTGTGTATGTGTGTGTGCGTGCAAGCTTGTGTCTACAAAAATGTGAAAAATCAGAATCAACTTGGCTTCTGCTGTCATCCGACAGCCCACGACAAAGCGAGCTGGCAGTGGACTCCATTAAAAAGGATTTATTCAAACAGAATAGGGCCAGAGGAGGGAACTTTCCAGAGACATTTGTCACATTTCTTGTCATCCAATTTCCTGGAGGTTCCCCAGGGGCACGGATGGAGCGTTGAGGCTTTATTTTAAGGGTCCTCCGTGCTATCAGGAGGAATTTGCATTTCATGGGAGGGCTGGGACACTGGAGACCTGGGGTGAGATGGAGAGAGCTGACTACGAAAAGTGTGTCAGCACATCGCCGCACAGACAAGAAGTTATCGGAGACAAACCTGTGTTTAGCTGCTGTTGCAGTGACATTAAATCTTAGTCTGGTTGCCCAAAGGAGTTGAGGAGTTTTTTCTCCCCAAAAAAGCTGGAGCCAAGATATTTTGTTTCGTAACTGACGAATAAATGTCCTGCAGCTGAGCTTCTGGATAAACTGAATTAGCATGCTGGTGTCCTTCTCAGAGAAGATGAAGTTTTCTTTCAAGATACACTCCCAAAATTTACATGACAAAATCATATGCACAACTACATTGTGCTACGTGACGGATGTTCGTAGAATAATTTACACTGCGTCAAACAATCTCTAGCCATGGCCATCTTCCCAATCATGTTCAGATGTAAAAGGATTATTCAAGAAAATGAGAAAGCAAAATTTATCTTCATTTCAGCGGGTGACATGCTACTCAGCGTCTTTAATCTTAATATTTTTGATGCAGTCTTCGCACCTCTCCAATTTCTCTATCATTTCACAGCTGTCTGTGATCAGGAAGCGGCAGGCTGCCACTTATATTGATTCTCATAGCTTGATGGCTCTCTTCAGGTTTAAAAAGCGCCTGTGCAGATAGTGGCTTATAGCTTTTCCACAATACTCGAACCCCTGGAGACGTGATGGAGGAGCGGAAGATTACACTTAGCCTTCCCCATCTCCCCATTCTGCTGAAAATTCAATCAGAGGCCGCTACGTCCACCATGGACATATTATTCCACCGGTGCTGCGCCTCTTTTCTTTCAATTTTTTCGGGTCTGCAGATAAAAAATGAAATGAAGATGTTAACTGTTAGGGACAGCCACTATCCCCACAAGAAAGTAGAAGAAAGAGAAAGGGAAAACCAAAGATGTTGCCTGTTTCTTTTGGAGTGGGCCGCTGTGTTAACAAAAAGAGGGAAAATGTTGCTGTTTAACTTTGTGTTCCAGGATGTTTCTGGTTGAAAATCATATACATGAGATGTGCACAAAAAAGTTGTTAAGAACAAGAGTCTCAAAGGGGAGAGGTGTCCTTTGGGGATATAAGTACAAAAAAGGCAGGTATATTTAAATTTAGGCTGCATTCACACAGACAGTGTTTGGCATTGGAAACCTGGTCAATGACAAATAAGCGTGTCTAAAAAAAGAAAGTATTATAAAAACCTAGTTCATAGAAATTTACTCTTTGTATTTATTATTTTATGGTTTTGAAAAACTTTTATACCATTTTCAAGTTTAAATGTAGATTGTAAAAACGTCATGTGATGTAACTTTCTTGCAGCACTCACCGTACTGTTCAAAATTGTGGAATGGTTTGGAAATTGTTATAATAAATTGTTGCAATATCTAACCTAATGAAAAACTATTTATTTAATGTTATACACATTATATTTCATCTGCAACAACATTGTACACTTTTATAAAGATACGTTTGGTCAACAACTTTTAAAAGCATCATTGTGTAAAACACCTGAGGAAAATTCTTGGGATGAAAGAGACGACTGGCAGATCAACGTGCAACTTCATTTCTCTCCAATGTGGCAGGAAATGAAATGTGGATTATGTTAACTGTGACAAGATGACTGGCAGCGCAGTTTAAAAGGTGACAGGATGCATGTAACACAACAGAGCAAGTCACGGTTAAGATGAAGTAGCATGTCCCAAAACGTTTTTTTTTTTTTTTCGCAAAAAGAGTGCATCGTTTAAGAGCATAGTTCAAGTCAGCAAACTGGGACACAGTCTTAATGAGTGAGCTGAGTGAGTCATTTGTTTCACAGATTCATAAAAATGACTGATTCATTCAGGAACAAAGCAAGTGACTGCCTTAATAAATGGGTCATGGAACTAAACTGATTCAATCAAAATGTGGATTCATTCTGTCACAAATCAAAAGTGTGCAAACTGTCAAACAAGATAGAACAACATCAAGTTGCACTAAATGACTATATATATATTTTTTTTTTTTTCAGATTTAAGACCTTATCTGAAAATTTCATTCCAGCGAGGGAAAAAAAAAGCATGTTTAAGGCATTTATTGGCCCTAAAATTAGCAATCAAATTTCAGACTTCAAAGTCTTTTTAATAACCCACAGAAACCCTACTGCATTTTCAACAATGATTCTGATGTTTTATTCCAGAGTAAAAATTATATTTTACAAATACTATGTCTATGAATTATTAATTGATTTCTGAATTAACACAAAAATTATTATTAAATCAGAAACATCTGTTTTGGGGAGTTGCACAACATGACATTACACAATAGGAACTAACCTTACTTAGTCATAAAAATGTTAAATTATCTGATATGTAAAAGGCTAAATTAACAAATTAACAGATCATAAAAACAGGACTGAAAAAGATAGCTGTGAATGTAGCCTTACAGATAACCTCCTATCTCTCATAGTCTTCTATCAAAGACCTTGAAAGTCCTTGCAGGATCATCCCGAAAAAAAAAAAAAAAAAACATCCTGTTATTTGAAGCAGCATAAGCCATGGGTGACGATCTGATTTGAAACACCTCATCTAAGTGATAGAGAAGAAATCCAGTAATCGGTACTGTGTTCTCTACAATTCCGCATGAAGGGAGAGTGCTCTTCCCTGCCTTTGCCAAACGCTACTTATTAGTCTTGTTGGTTCATAAAGGCTAAGAGGGGGGAAGAGCAGCCTTTGATTTACTCTGTGCGTGAAATGGGTGTGAAATTACCGGTGTGGTGTGTGTCTAAGAGGTAAACAAGCATATTTGAACATGACCTTGGAAGAGAAGCTGAAGGGTGATCACAGCTGTGTGTTTAGAGAGAAAAGAACATTGCTAACCTGTGTGAAAATTTGTATGGACGACAGACAGGTGCGCACATAACCAGCAGTAAATATAGAGCTGATATAGCAAACACAAATAAGAAAAGTGCTATGCATAACTGCAACCTGTAAACCTCTAGAAAATGACCAGCATAACAAAACTGAGCTGGGATTCGATAACCTTACTCAGAATCTGTTTAATTAAAAAAAAAAAATTTAATAACAGCAAACATTATGTGCGACCAGTGTAGCTTGGTTCACTAACTGATGACTCTTCTGAACTGATGAATTTTAAACTCATCAGCCTTCAACAGATCACTCAGCCGCTCACTGAATATTACAGAATGAACATCTGGCTCACTCGCTGAACAACAAAGTCATATTCAACAAAAAAAAAAACATTGCTTAACTATATTTCAAAGGTCTGAGATACTGAAATCAGTTTAAATGCTATAGCCAATGGCATGCGTTTGAAGCAAGACTAATGAACTATATATAATAATAAAGCAATTAGCATTCATCAAAAATTGCAGAAACTAGATGTATTACGTGGAATCAGAATTAAATTTAAGATTCTCATCATGACAGAAATTGCTGTAATTATTGTAGATCTCAGCAGTAAAGGTAGTAATAGGAGGTCCACGCAATTTTTCTTACAAACGCTGTGTTAGGGGATTTAGTTTCCTTTCATCTACTTTCTCATTAATCTCAAGCCCACTTGCTTGAGACTTTCTTGATATTTTCTTAGTGTATTCCAGCAGGAGCAAGATGTTTTCCCTGGCCATCTTAACTGCGCAACTGCAATAATGTACCGCCAAGCCCAGATCGATCGGTCCTGATTGATACAGCCATGGATTCCTTAGCAAGCAATTTCAGCAACGGCTTAGACAAGAGCTACTACACAAAGGCAAGGCAGAGAGGAGTTTACTGCAGTTTTTAAAAGGACACGCATTGATTAGCATGGTCATTAGGACAGATGAATGATCCTACGGAAAAAAACTCTACAGAGCACAGAGATCGAGAGCTGGAGGGACACAAAAGACACAAAACAATGCTCTATGTTTACTCATCTAGTTGAGTTATTCATTACATCATCTTAATTGATGAGAAACTAAATTCTACAATCAAAATATCAGCACAAATGTGCTGTAGTTGTTTCTTATCATGGTCATCGCCTCTCAAATGTCTTTCCAGGCTCAGTATCACCTCAGGAACCACTAAATGTTAAAAGGGCCATTTCCAAGAGAACATCCATTTTAATACAGCAGTCAATTGTTGACATGCTGCTGTAAAAACACATTAAGGTTTGACTGTCCATGTTTACATATCAACACCTAATCGTATTCAGACTTCTGGATCAAATGTGAAAAGGCTAGTTAATCATTTTCATATAGCAGTCTAAAAGGTATACAGAGGCAAACATTTTATTCAATAAATTTAGTGCGATAAAAAAAAAAAAAAAAAAAATCAGAACATGGTCGCTTAATCTCTGTTTGTGAAGTAGAGACGTTGTGTGTGTGTTCAGCAGTGTTTTGCAAAAGACCACCTACCTGCAATACTAGCAAAGATTTCGCTGACACCAATGAGGACGTACTGAGGCACTTGCCACCAGATGGGTAGATCGGCTGCATAGTACGTAACTCCACCAAGCGACTGCGGGATGGGACCTTTTGTATGGACAATGTCCAGCCTCTTTGTCTCTAAAATGCCTGAGAGGGGCAAGAAAGGGGTTACAGATTAAAATGAATAAATACCTTATAACAGTTCTGAATCGCACTGACAATATTTCAAATAAACAGAAGCATATCAAGATCTTTGTGCAATGATTAAAGACATCGGTGAAGAATTTCAGGTCATCTGTGTATTTTAATTTGCAATAGATTTTAGCCTATATATAAAACCAGGGAGATTAATTGCTCCATATTTGAGTATTTTTGTCTTCACTCTAAATTAACAGTGTTAGTTCTTCCTTGCTTTATTTCATAATCGACTGATAGATCAAAGGATGATATATATTTTGGTGTTTTCAAATACAGTATAAACAATTGTGCTCAACATGTGCTACACATAAATTATACTATATTACATTGATACTTTAAAAAACTAAAATTCTACTTTATAAATGTACAGATTTGTAAGTTCACTTAAAGAACAAAGACCAGTCAAGGTTTATGGTCAATATATATATATATATATATATATATATATATTTTTTTTTTTTTTTATTAATACTTTTGTTCAGAAATGCCACATTATGATTTTTGATCAATCATGTGACACTGAAGACTGGAGTAAAGGCTGCTGAAATTTTAGTTTTGCAAGAAATAAATTGTATATAAATATAAATTGTATTTTAAAATAAAACAAAGCAGTTATTTTAAGCAGTAATATTATTTTAAAATATTACTGTATTTTTATTGTTTTTACTGTATTTTTATCAAATAAATGCAGCCTTGGTCAGCATAAGAGATGTTTTTCAAAAACATAAAAAAAAAAAAAAAAAAAAACCCCAAGCTATTGAACAGTACATGTAAATAATTGCAGTATATACATCAGCAACTATTGAGCATGTGCTTTCTAATTATTGGCAGCAGCCATTGAAAAACTAGGTTTTGAACGTATGTGTGTGTGTGTGTGTGTGTGTGTGTGTGTGTGTGTGTGTGTGTGTGTGTGTGTGTGTGTGTTTCCAGTGTGTCAGAGTGTTAGATCGGTATCAAATACATGTGTGGATCTATGGAGAGAAAGTGCATGTAACAGTGAATGAAAAAACTATGAAGAGTCCATTAATGGATTAAGTGACAGGTCAAAACCAGCTTATCTCCCACACATAAAAACATGCTCGCACACACAAAATTATACCAGGCAGCTGGGTTTAGCAGGTAATCAGAGTGGAGCAGAGATTGTCAGCCTGGACTATCTAAAAGCTTGATCCAATAATAACCATGTTGCAGGTGCCATTCAGATAACTCCTTGTGGGATCCCTCCATCATACCGACATGCACATATTCCCATTTTGAAGGGGTATGACCTTGTATTTCATATGCTTAAAATAGCAGTGTGTGATGCAGAGAATCTACAGCACGTTGCTAACTCGAAGCGCTTCAGTTAACAAAACAGTAACTTTTTTTTTCCCTCTCATCTTTTATTCCCTCCTCCACCCCTCGCCTAAACACCAGAAGCGTTCCGCTCTGATCTGTGGCTGTGGTGTGTCAGATTTAGATCGGAATACAAATGATGCCTGGAATAAATCACTATTTGGCTAAAAGTGCGACCCGCTGCAGATTACAGATCTCACTTCTGCACTTCCAAGAGATTCTAAACCCAGATTGAAAAAAAAAACTTGACTTTTATTTCTGGGGAAAATTGAACAGAAGTAGAACTGCCCCGAGGCATCGTCTGGTATGTGGCGGGCGCGTGTGTTTGCAGCTTTGTTGTCGGAGCAGCTTGCCGTGCAAATGGCTGCTTCCTGAGTGCAGGACAACAAGTGCGACCAGGTGTGTGGGCATCATCTGTGCCTGCGGGTAGGGTTGGCTTCAGAGCTATGCCACTGCCAAGCACCCATCTGTTTGGAAAATGTTGTGTAAACGTTGTGAGGAGGTTCTGGCAGTGGCATTTTAAAACCCACCTAAACCCTGCTGGGTTCAGCTACTGGGTAGACTCAGATTAAAAGTGCTTCAATACACTCGAGTTAAGAGGCAGGAACCTTATGTGTAAACATATAAGCATACACGCATGCAAGTGTGCAAAACAGAAGAGAGAAATAATAGATCTTTGTCTATTATTATTTAACAATAATAATCCATTTTTGACAATCCAATCTGTCCCACTCTATAATATATATTTTTTTTTAGTGATCATCCTATTAGATTACACCCTAATATCCCATTAAATACATATCTGCTCATAATTTTACATGCACCTTGCAGTATAAGTGGTAGCATAAAATTGCATTTTGTTATTTTTTAAAGCCCTCAGAAAGTTATTAGACTTAACAGATATATTAGCATACTATAAACATAAACATAAACATATAAAGTGGGCTACATCTATAGGCTATAGATTATGGGCAAGGGTCAAAATTCATCACCAAAGCTGTCTGGATGTATAATCACACTCTGAGTGATATTTGCACTGAGTGCAATAGTGTTATATAGATAGATGCTATTTACTGTACACTAAATGAAAATAGCAGTATTTTCTTTGTACTACCTGTAAACAGTGTTATTGTAGATGCTGTTTATACATAATAGTGACATACTTGAAAACAGGTGATCGAATCTGGCAAAATTTTGAAAACAACGTGCCTCAGAAACACAATTTAAAACATTCAATTTTTTTGCAAAATCGTGGAGTGTAGATTTCACCATCTACAGTCCATATTATTATAAAAAATATTTACATTATCCAGAGAGAAAGGAATCCAGAAAAGAAGAAAAATTATTAATAATAAAAAAGGGAAAAGGCAAAAAAACAATGATGAATTCTCCAAGCCCTCCCATGGAAAACAGAAAAAAAAGCATTGGAAAATCTTAGAAAGGTGCTGCAATCTATGAGCATAATCGCATGTCACATTACAAACAAAATAAATAGCTTTGAAGAGATGCGTTCCTTTTTGTCGTTCCTGCTCCTGAGGTTTCATTCAGAGCGATGAATTACAAAATCTTTCAGAGATTCAGATAAAAGCTACAATTATTTATCATTATTTGTTGATATTTCGTTTCACACACATCCTTGACTCTTTGCATAAATGCCTGCAATTTACCTTTATGTTCTGTGTGCCACTGGTGACATTTGAGTGTGTGTGTGTATCTTGCTGTACTCTGAAAAGTGAAACCGAGCAGGGCTTAGAAAGAAAGAAAAAGAATGAGCGAAGGGGCACAGAAAGAAAGGAGCAGTGTGATTACTATACGTTGGGTATTAATGAGGGGCACTAGGACACTCATTTCCCAAGATATCTCATCTATATAATAAGCCCCATTAGTGGGACCCATTATGTAACACACACGCACACTCACCCCTCCATGCATCTTAATATACACACACCATGCCTAATATTTCTCCCTAACACACATACACACTTTTGCAGAATCCATTCACACATAGTAAGCATCCTTAGACCGTGCTTGTATCAGGTAGAGGTTTATTAATGAGTCAGTCTGTGTCATTGAGTGGGAGTACAAAGGATGGGACGTTCTCTTTCTCTCTCAAGAAGGAGAGCATGAGTCCCAAAGGTTCTCATTAGTTTGATCTCTACAATACACACAAAGAGTGTGATACGAAAGTGGTTTACACACACTGATTCCGCAAGAGTGTGCCAACAAGTTCCCCCCGCTCTTGGCTACATCAAAGCAATGGTTATTATTAGATAACATTTGTATTGTGCACTGCATACTAGACTTCCTGCATCTTCAGGCTTTGTCATGCAATACCAAGGTCATTTTCTTCAGCATCATTTTAAAACAGTGGTTCTCAACTAGTTTTGCATCAGGACACATTTTTTAAATCGGACATGGAGTGGTGACCCAATATTGTCCTTAAAATTACATTCTGAAATATACTAATTAGTTTATTACTAAATTCTGCTTGAATGTCAATGGTTTTATGCTCTCATTGACATTTTGGGCCAGTTTTACGAACAGCTTGCACCAGCGCAAACCGTCTTTTGGCGTTGAAATAGTACTGTCAGGTTTTACTAAAGACGCGCAGTGACGAATTAGCACTGAAAAGGCATGGACACGGTTACTTTTGCGCCTGACCTTATTGAATATGCATTTTTAGGAGTTTCCCTTTCAGACGCAAAAGTTATGGGAGGAGAGTGTTCAAATGAATCACGCAACGCGTTTTACTAATGTTTGCACTTGTCAAATTACTGGCATTTGCACCATTATTTAACGCCTAAAAAGCATGTCTTAAACTATCTTGCGCTTGAAATGGCTGCAATTATTGTTGCTGGAGGAGGCACCGCAGAGAACAGAAAGCACGTGGAAGAAGGGAGAGGATTTTTTCCACACGTATTCATTTATTTTGAATGCCAGAAGAACACATTGTCCGAACACATTGTTTGCCACGCCATGTTATTTTTAATTTGCTTATGGAAATAAAAGACGACTTGGAAAACCAGGTCTATCAAAACTTATAGCAAACCGTCATTTTGGCCTCCGGTTCTTTTCAACATACTGCGGCTTCATTCTTTATTCGCGACTATGCTAATTTGCGCTGTGCTTGGTATATTGCGTTGGTCAATATGTAAATGAGATGTTGCGTCTGTGTTCTTTAATTTGCACGTTGTCAGTAAATCACCCGCAGAAATTTCCACGCCCATCAGCGCTGTTTTGGAATTGCGCTCTCGTGCTAATTTGCCCTTTTGAGTAAAACTGACCCTTTATATTATCTTAAGTGATTAGTTCACTCAAAAATGAAAATTGTCTTTTGAAAATTCTGCAGTTTATTCACCCTCATGTCTTTTCAAATCCTTAAAACCTTTGTTCAACTTCAAAACACAAATTAAGATTTTTAATGAAGCCTGAGAGATTTCTGTACCTCCAATGAAAGTCCAAAACGCATGCTTCAAAAATAATAAAATGCAAGTAAACATAATGCATATGAATCAAGTGGAAAGATAATTTGCTCTTGTGTGTCAAGCAAGTACGTTTGAGCTTCTGTTTACCATATTTTATGTGGTCCATGTACAGTATGTGCGCTGAACAATGTTTATACGTGAATAAAAGCTGACATTAAATCAATTTATCATCTGCAGAGATATAATTGCTTTTTAAGACCTGGACTAAACGGCTCAATCCTGGATTATGTTTACTTACATTTTTTGAACTTCTTAAAGCATCAAAATTGGCTGAATGGACTCTCAATGGAGGAACAAAAATCTGTCATTTGTATTTAATTTATGTTTCAAAGATTGTACACAATTAAATGCTTAGTTGTCGTTTATCATTTGCATTAACATTTGTGTTGATGTTTTTACGACAATTGAAGTGGAAAGTTAACTTTTGAGCCAACCTTCAGTTCACATCACAACCTGAAAAAAGAAAAAAAAAAACATAAATGCTACTTTGCTACTTTCAATTGCATGTCAGACATAAATGGAATTAGCAGGTAATGACTGACTATTTTCTTGGACAAAAATGCATGCTTGCCCATGAAAACAAGATAAATGCATTATTATGTTTTAGTCTGTTTTCCAAGAAGAAAAAGATATACACGTGCTAAAATTGTACTTGCTTTTAGGAGTACTCTAGCCTTTAGATGACCTTAAAACTAAAAGACACGGAAGAAAAGCCACAAAACTCCAGTTTTTATTTCAGAGGGCTTTAAAACAACAATTACTTGACTTTTACGTCTTCAAGTTGCTGGTCTTTTATTAGTCTTCTGAATCAGACGGTCCTTGAACCATATGTTGGTATGCTGTCTGGTGCACACAAAATTGGCAAGCGCCTTCTCAGAACTGCAGCCTACAATCTGATTGATTGGCTTTACTCAATTTCCAGAAGTGCTTCAGGGTGCACAGGTTTTTATCAGTAAACCAGGAAATGCTGTGTTTACAAGATCTCAGACCGTTAGAATGAGTGCTTCTGAGAAAGACCTAGAAGGTAGATTTGGAAAAGTTTTTGAACACGTTTACATGCACAACCTCACACTGATTATGTTGTATAGGGTTGACAGTGTAAGTTTTAAACTGAAATAAAATATGTTTAACAGATCACTTAAATAATCTCTTTCTTTCTATCTGTGGTGTGGACAACACTTTATGCTCAAGAGCGTTTACACAAGACTAGACCATATCAGACATCAGTCATTTTAGTCAACAGGTACCAGTATATTAAAGTGGGAGCAAATCAAGTGAAGTTAACGCCTGAAAACTGCAATCATGCAGCAAAGCACTCGACGTCAATCTCTATTATTTGGACTGTTTTGAGTTTTTCTGAACTTTGTGGTGTTTACCACTTAAAGAATCCCTCATGATGACTACAAACCCACATTTATTCAGTTTGATGGCAGCTGAGACAGATGAGGAATTTAAAAATGTCTAAACTCTCTCTCTCCCTCACCGCGTAGAGTTTGACAGTGGTTTAAAAGAGTCGGAGAGAGTCAAAGACAGACAGGGTGGGAGAGAAAAATATTCATACTTTCCCCACACTCCAGAGCGCATCTCCCAAAACTCATCTCACTCAAAAAGCGCTTTAGTCTGAAATATGTCAATGTCCGGATGCAGCGCACACTGTCAGGCTGACTAAGCTCTGTTTAATCCACTGGGCAGAGCTGGAATTGGACTGGGTACTGACTGGAGTGCTGGGTGCAGTCAAACTGAACAATGAGATACTGCCGACCTGTCAATGGTGACTTCTTCTCCAACCTCCGAAAAGGCACTCCGTGACTCTCTCAATGTGTGACTCGAACTTTCATGTATGTGTGGACACAATCTTAAAAAGTGTTGTCTTAGTAGCGAAGCATCAACTGTGAACAGAACTTCAGACAGACATACAAGCAAGCCAAAAACACTTGGAAAGAAAGTGCTGAAGTTTTGGAGAGATTGCTGTGCCTAAAAACTTAGTGAGCCGCCTACTCAAAGAGCTTTATTTGCACTTCTGATATGAAGGTCATTGCGAAACTGTAGTTAGCAAGATTATGCGACCATCTAAAATCATTCCCTTGACTTTTTAAACGTTTAATTTCACTTTCTTCATACTACAAAATCATAAACTGGAAAACAATGGTATAGCATGGTTTGTTGGTAATTTATCACGCTTTAACTTATAACAGATTCTTGAAATTTAAATTCTTTATCCATTTAAACCAGATACAATTGCAACAACAATCCATCAGAGAAACAACGTATGCATAAGTTTCTAAAAAAAACACACTAAAATGGTAAACAAATAGGATGTAATTTAAGGCCAAATTTATTTTTGAGCCATGAAGATACCTAATGATGTAATTAATACAAAATCCTAAGCATATCTATCGTAAATGGCCAAAAATGCTATCAAGTTATATAGATTACTAGGTTTTGAGATAAATTTCTAGTTTTGGGGGACTTCGAAGAAACAACAAGTGAGAAAATCATCAAAGTTCCACTGCAAAAAAAAAAATGTTAAAAGGGAAGATGAGAATAGTGCAAAAGCGCTGATTCAGGTTGGTATTTTCCAGGACGGTGGGTTGTATGAATATTAACTGTCAGAACAAGCAGGAATATCGATCCACCTTCTGCAGGGTTCAATAGAGCCGGCTCAAGGTTGGACAGGAGTGACAGAATTCAGAGGAGAGATCATTGGTCTGTGTGAACGTGTCAAGAGCTTGTGGGTGTTTGTCGGTGAGTCATTCTACATCGAATCTCTGCCATTTTGGAGTCACTGTACCTTATCTGACGAATGGAGAAGTCGTAACCTCTCTGAGATGAACTCATTTCTCAGAATCAGGTGAAGAGTACTAAGAAAACACAATCTGACACAATTGTCTGTGTGGATGTACTGATATCTCACAAAACTCATAATATTGGCTCAGCATTTCGATTTCACAGTGTCTATCAGCTCGATGCGTGACGTGAGTTTTCTTGGTGTGTTACACCAGGGACTACGTGTTTGGACAATTTATTTTCAACATTGATTCTGTTTGGACTTGACACATGATGATAGATCCATACACCACTATGGACTATGTTGACTGATGCCTTACTGTCATGTTTTGCCTGTAGCATGTACAATGCTGTGATTAAAAATGCAGTGTTTGGTTCATGTCAAACAAATTGTAACTGGGCGCATGTCTAGTAAAAACTTCCACTTTTGATTTGTCTGTCCATAGCATGTCCTGGAGGGTCATCCAGATGCTTCTTAAGGGCAAAGACTTTTTCCACAACATTGAAATTCAACACCAAAAAAAAGAAGATGCACCAAACTTGTGTCTCCATTTTACCACCAGACTATCTAAATACTACCACAAATCACAATAAAATCTGATCCCATGAAATGTTAAAATTTTGCTCAAACTCAAATTCAAGCAGATGTTTTCACAGCACTGTTTCCTCGCAGGAAAAAAACACTTTAAAATATATTAAAACAATTACTAAATTGCAATAATATTTCAGAATATTGCTGGCTTTACTGTATTTTTAATCAAATAAATGCAGCCTGAGTGAGCATAAACATTACGAATATCTTAGAAAACCCAAATTTTTTTAATGCAGTTTTGTTCTAATTCTTATATGTAGATTTCTGTTCTTATTCTCTGTAAACTGAATTGAGCACTGGCTAAAAGTGTTATAAATATTAAACATAGTATTATTGACAACTGGAAACGTGGTTGAGTCCATAAGGGGATGAACAGCTCCTCAAAGAAGAGTTTGTAGAAATTAAAATCATGTAGATTATCAGTGTACATTATTTTAATCATTGTTGTGATCTAAATATCACATCAAAAATCAGTTCTGAATGTTGTTGTACATTCATAAATGAATATATACTATTATTAATAATAATAAACAAAATCAGTCATTCTTGGCTAACAAATACCGGAACCTTAAATCTTAAAATACAGTACTATGCAAAACAGAAGGGAACAGGGATTGACCCCACAAATTCACTCCCTCATGTTTCACAGTGTCTCCCTTAGACGTTTGCAACCGTTTCATTCAAAATTACCATATTTATGATGTTGCGATGTACTGAATCGTGAAGTGTATCATATCATGAAGTTGGCTATACCCAGCCCTAGAGTTAAGAATATATGATTGTGTAATTTAGGTCTCAATGTTTTGTAGCATGTGTGTGTTACAGTATGTCACATATAACAGAACACACAGCATATGAACCTTACGAAGTCTGAAATGAAAGTTCACTACCGTGACGGTCCAAAAATGAACACATATATTTCAAATGTGTATGCTAATGTCTGCTATCACACTCAAACACTCCCACATGAGTCTCAGTTTGTGAATATGTATAAAGAAGCGTGATACATCCACCCCACAAACCAGCACACACAGACAGTTTGTGTGGTAAGAGAGCAAGCTGAAGAACAAAAAGCACTGGTTCACAGACTCAGCCATAAATCTTTGTTGTGTGTGTTGATAACACACTAAATACGTGTCATTTAGTGTGTGTGTTGTTGACTCACCAGCTGCCACAGCCGAGCACATGACAAAGAACATGCCCACAGCGATTCTCTTCAGAGGGGAAGGCAGCAGGCCTTTGCGTTTGAGGATGGGGTCCACCACTTTATCCTTGAGGGGGATCAAAATGAGGATCAACACGGCGTCAAACATGGTCAGCCAAGCTGGCGGGAAGCGGAAGGTATTCTGGGAACAACAGGGGAACATAATGAGTCATGTTTACAAAACACTAGAGGATGAACAAACAGGAAGCAGGCTATGTACAGGTCACTCAAAATACTCAGGTGCTTCATTCTTCTCCATTTTTCCTCCATAGAGAAAGTAAGTACAAGTCTAAATGTGAATTCTGGGAGAGCATAAGAGAGCAGGAAACTGAATCATTCCAGCAACCTTAGCGCCCTCATGTGGCCAAAGCTGGTCAATGGCTGCAAATCTCATCCAGTAGGAGAGAGAGACAGGTCTCTTAATAGCCCATAAAATCATTAATCACTTGTTAAGTACTTTAATATCACATGGGGATTGAATAGCATGCGTCAGAGCACCTGTTTCATAATGAATGGCTGATTGTTCCACTCACGTGCCGCTGATGTGTGATGGAAAACTGAGCAGACAGGGAAAAAAAAAGCCCACCACCTATACTAGGACTATTTGGAAATAATGACAGAATTTGGGAATTTATGAAAAGAAAAGAAAAGAAAAGAAAAGAAAAGAAAAGAAAAGAAAAGAAAAGAAAAAAGCATTTGCATTATTAAGAAACTAGATTTTTTTTACATTTCTGAAAAAAAGAAAAAGAAAATAAGTAGGGTTTGTCAATGCAACATTTAAAGGTGCCATAGAATGAAAAACTGTCTTTACCCTGGCATATTTAAATAATAACAGTTCTGTACATGGAAATGACATACAGTGAGCCTCAAACACCATAGTTTCCTCCTTCATATGTAAATCTCGTGATTAAAAAAGACCACTGAAAAACAGGCGAATCAGAACATAACACCGACTGTGACGCAACAGTCGGGATCACTACGCCCCCAACATTTGCATAAACCCGCCCTTGTTCTAAGCCGGCCGAACCATCAGAAGCTCTGCAGGTATTGTAAATAAACAAGCGCGGACAACAGCGAAAATAACACAATAAATGTTATGTTCCAGGCCGTGCAGGGGGTGTGAAGTGCAGGGATGGGTTGGTGTCTGTATTCAGAAAGGCACAGAAAGCAAATAACGTGAGCCACTAAAGGGACATGGTTAGCTCCTTGCTAGCGGTAGCCTGTTACAGTACATAAGATTTCACTCTCAGTAAGGAGAGATGAGGATGATGGCGAATGACTTACAGATCCTGAGCACCACTGACAAGCATCTGATCTTGTGAAATGTGTGGTAAGTACTGTTGCTCCATAATGTAAACATAGTTTGTGTGATCGCGTCTCTTGAAAGTGAACTATAACGCGATCGATGGATCGTTCAAAAGCAGTTTCAATGCCTCGCATATTAATAACGGCTCCCTGATGCCCGCGTTTTATATACAGTATAATTACCCGACGATATAACTGCGAGAGAAAGTATTTAAATATATATTTTCCTCCCTGTGCTTCCTTCTTGCTGATGAGCAGCACTGTGAAACAGCCAATCAGAGCAGAGCTCAACATTGAGCAGCACTGTGAAACAGCCAATCAGAGCAGAGCTCATTATTATTCATGACCCTGCCAAATAAGCCAATAACAGACCGTTTCATTCTAGGGAGAAATCCTAGGGTTGTAAATGGACATGTAAAATCGTTTCTGGAGATTTTTTGCCCTTACCTAAGCCACATACCTTCTGTGTAGATATCAGAGAACAATTTAAAATACTGTATCAATGCATTCTATGGCACCTTTAAAGGGAAAGTTCACCCAAAAATTCTGTCATTAATTATTTACCCTCATGTTGCTGTCTATGCAGGGTCAGAAAGCGCTCAGATTTCATCAAACATATCTTCATTTTTGTTCCGAAGATAAACTAAGGTCTTACGGGTTTGGAACGCCATGAGAGTGAGTAATTAATGGCAGAATTTTCATTTTTGGGTGAACTATCCCTTTAAGACCATCCCTTTTTGGAATAGAGATCGATTTGGACATTTAAGTCAACCATTTTGACAAAGAAAAAAGCCTTTGCTTTCATAAGGAACTGCATTTTTTTCTGAGTAGGGTTTGCTTATTCAAAACTTGCTGACACTCGAGTTGTTGGCAGGAGGTTGCTAAGTGGTTGCTTATGTGTCCAGAGTCACTTTAAGCACATTGCTTTGTGGTTGCTAAAGGCTTTTTTAGTGTATCACTATAGGTGCGTTCCATTCAACCATAAGTGCCCTACAAAGTATTGTGCCATTTTATGCAAAATTCCAATCTGAAGGGAGAGGACATGTAATGAATAAATCATAAATAAATAAACAATAAATCACTTCATAGGAAATAGAAAGGGAAATTACCCACCAGTCATTGCACATCAACCCAGTATTTAAAGAAGTTTGAATAAAATAAAACTGGTGAAACAAGAGTTTAATTAGTCCCAGGTGTTGTTTGTATGTGTTATTTGCGGATATAAAGTGTTTGAAGCGGAACAGTTACAATGCAACATGCATCATGATTATGGTTAAATAAGAGAAATGACACATCTAATATAACTCAATTACGTTCATTTTCATATTAAACATCAGACGATTATCACTCAGTTTAGCTCTTTAAAATAAGACATTTATATCCCTAAATAAATAATACATTCATATTTATACTGATACACCTACATGCATTCTACACTTATATTAAATGAACCCAAGTACATTATGCCATCATAGCTAAAACTCCTCTAATATACATGACTCAAGTGTTGTCTATGTTTGATAACTTTGCAGGGTGTTCCAAATGAATACATTTTGTCACATAAAGTGAACTTCAACAGATATCCCGTGCTCAGGGTGCAATAAACACTGCGTATGGACCCTGTCAATCAGAACGCAGTGTATGTTGTTGTTGTGGTGTTCTGGGTGGATGTCAGGGGGTTGCTATGAAGCTTTCTGACCGTTCTTGCTTACAGCCCAAAAAAAGCCCACACCCACAAATCTCTATGATATTCTGGTCTATAGAAATGAGTCACTCTTAAAAATTTATTTTTCTTTCTTGTACATTAAGTCTAATTACTTACAAGCCATTCAATTTGAGGTATAATTCATATCCAGGGTGCATATACGGCACATAGCAGGTGCGGCACATATGTGTGGTCAAATGACACATTTTAATTCTGATTATCAGTATTTGCACTTTGGCCGCTGCAGCAAACCATCTGTCCTCATTTCCTGCACAGACAGGGGGTGATGATCTGAATGAGCAGATTTAGTTCGACTGCTGTATGCATGCAGCAAAAGTTAAAAACAGCCCAATCCATTCTTGTCGTGATCTGATTGGTTGTAATTAATTCAAACACCCTGTACAATACTTCGCCATCTGTACGTTTTAATTGACGTTAATCAAATAACGTCTGTGAAATGCAATGCCAGAGGACTAGATGAAGGTTTATTATGAATCCATGCCTGCAGGTGTGCATGGGCATATCACACACACATTTTCACCTCCAGTAGAGTATTAGTCAGTTAAGTGAAGAGCGTGCCTCAGTCAGCATGTCTGAATTTAATTCTACAACTTCAGTCAGTCCCAAATCTACTGGTGCTTTTAACACTTTTAATTCTCCAGCTTACTCCCTCATTACATTTACATTTCTTTGACTAAGCACTAGTAATTTATACATGTCCCTCCGAGCGCTCTGTCTCCCCTTCATCATCGCGCACTTTTAAATACTTTTTTCTCCATTTGAAATTGCCAGTTTGCATCATTCTGTCATCATATCATTTTTACCCACATTACCACTCGTGTCTGTTTCTCTCTATGGGTATCTCCTAATTAAGAGCTCACAGTTTGGCCTTGTTAAGACTTCACACTGGATTCCCTTTAGGCTGTGCGGTCCACCGAGACAAATCTACAGCAGCACATGTTCATTTAGAAGGGGAAGCCCTTGTGTGTGTGAGAACAAGCGACAGATGGGGATTTGCACACTTGAGCATGCACTCCAGAGAAACACCATTAAAGCCACGATAGAATGGCAAATGACTTAATTTCTATTGAAACAGGAAGCTGGGGAAGGACCTCTATTTCTGACTCATCAATATATATATTTTTTTTTTTCTCAGAATATTTTAGAGCAATATCAGGGCAGCAGGCAAATATCTGTGTGTGCTGCTTGTTTTCTGACCTTTAACTGATAAGAACACTGCACATTACCTTACATGATGTCATGTTATTAAGCATAATCTCTGTAATATTTTGCATGAAAATACACTTATTCATATGTTAAAGAAAGGTGTGTAATTGCATTTATATGGAGCCTGCCACATGACATGCAGGGGAAAAACAAAAAACATTTGTTTACACAAGTTATTAATATTTTCCCTGTCATGTTTTATTATGCTTCCAAGCAAATAGTTTCAAATTCACCTGGTGGACAATTAAACAAAAAATTCAATTCAATTTCATTTCATTTCATTTCATTTCAATTTAATTTAATTTCAAATCATTTCATTCGATTCGATTCGATTCAGTGCTTTACAAAAAATGTGTGAAATGTGCTTTACAACAGTCTCTTAAATATGACCCTGCAGTCACACTCCCAAGCGATGTGTTATTTAACACAGCCAATTATGTCTTTTTCACTTCCCCATTGTCGTTTCGCGCTTCCTCTGTCCTTATCATGTGACTCTGAATCTAATTCTAGAAAACTCCATTTCAGACAGCTGTGAAATGGCACGTACACACAAATGCAAGTTGCTCATCCAGTTACACTTGTGTCTATGCATTTTCATGGTCATAGAGCAACATGTGACTGCATTGTCATTGCTGATCAGACATTGGATTAGTCACCATGAAACCGTTATGAGGGGATTTAATTCAAGGCGAAGGTTCTGACACACTTACCTAGTAGAGCGTATACATGTACACCCACACGCACAAAAACAAATAAACAGCAAGTTCAGATGAGAAAGCGGACGCTGGGTGCTAATCTGCGATTAGAGAGGGTCATGGTTTTGAAGTTAATACCCTGGTTTTCAAAGGATTTCTCTAGCTCAGGCGTGCCAGAGTCTCCAGAGAGTATCCTAAACAGCCTCTACTCTACAGCCAGACAAACATCACAAGCACCTGGCATCACCAGGCATCCTGTTTGCTCTAAAATGAAACCGGAGAATACAAGTCATTTAAACGTACCGTATTTTACACTGTTGCATTTAGCGTTTACTTATGTTATTCAAAGTTTCTTGCACCAAAATATTCAAAATAAACCTGTTGTTAACCATTACAGTTAAAGGAGTCAAGACATGAGAAACAAAATTTCACTTAATTTCTAGTGATTATCATCAATTTGAGTTGCAGTCTATTTTTGCTGCACCGCTTATGCTGAATTAAAGTCATAGTGCATTGTTCTTGATCAAAATTGAACCGATTAACACAAAAAATAACAAATTTCACCATAAAATGTGTGAAGGGTCAGACATAAGACATTTTTCGTATACAACTTGAAAACTTGGCTCAAGTTTATGGTGTAAACTACCTATGTATAATATATGTTATTTACATATGTGTGTGGGACAGAGGGGAGGGGGACACGGTCGCATTAGAGAGTACTCTGGCCATATCATACATCAAAGCACATGGCACACAGTGTTCGGAGGAGTCATTTCTGAAAATATGACAGAAATGACTATACTCGTCTGTATTGCAGTACAAGCCGCGATTCAGCTGTGCGCGATAAGCTCTGCATACGCACCGCTTCTGCGCCGCTCACGCTTGCGGTGTGAAACGGGCATGACACTTGATTACACTGAATGTGAGTGTCGCGTCGTGTCAAAAGCAAATAGAAATTACAATCACTGCCGCTATCTTGTCTACACTGGATACAATATACAGATGCGCATTTCTGACAGAATCTACGCGCTTGAGTCTGTCGTCAATAGGACAAATGGAGTGAATGAACGTTCACTTCTATGTACAGATATTAGAAGGATCCCAGTGTAAGGAATAAGTGGATGGTTTAATCATGACAACTCTCTGAAGATTTTAGCATGGTAATGGATATGACAGTAGATCTGCTACGCTGCTGCTGAAATGCGGCTGCTTTTGGTTATTGCTGTAGTTGTAGATTATTGCTGCTGCTGCTGCAAGTACAGGAACTTGCTACTGCCAATGCTTATGGCGATACGTGCCATGAGTATTTAAGACATACTGCTGCTGCACAAATAGCATATAAAATAACCCATAGCAGATCTATACAGGTGGAGCTGGGGAAGGTGGAGGGTTTCAGAGAAACTTTGAAAGCGCACTGCAGGAATCTCAAATGAATGCTAGCCAGCCATATAAATGCAAGGCAGTAAGCTCATTGGCTGCATATGCAGCATGAACCAATCAGCTTATGCCAAGTTGTTTAACTTTTAAATATCATCAGTTATGTTAACAATCCGTCAGCCTGTGCCATCTAGAGTTTCATGACTGAACTATATATTTTATTTTTAATGGCATCCCAGATCGTGTCAAATGATTGTTTGTTGAAGGAGTATTTTGTTTCAAAAATGAGGTAAAGTGTCATGGAGAGTTCACAAAAGAAACATTTGTTGAAAGATGAAGCGGTACTAGATCTAACTGCAGCTGCCTCACAAACCGTAAGTAAATGATTCCATAATGCTTTGCCTGGAAATGGCCATTTTATTGTGATTGTTTTGTCAAAACACTAACATGCAATAGTGAGGGGGTAGGACATTGACACTGTTTCCTATGCAAGGACATTAGCTAATCATAACTGTGGCCAATTACTGACAAGCCTTAAAGGACACGCCCCTTAAAACACGTAGTTTTAGACAAAGGGGCAGAATGAGGGTTGAAAATAATTTTTTCACAAATGTGTTTTTTTATTAACATCATAAGTAAACCTCAAGGCACATACTAAAATAATTTTAAAAATCCATGTCATGACCCCTTTCATCAAACTATTTCTGGTTAAGAAAAATGATCAATGAAAATCCAGTTGACAAAGACATATTTCATTTATAGATACATGCATCATTAATGAAAACATCTGTAGCATTGAAACCGTTGCTTTTTAATAGCATGGTAGAATAAGAAATATGGGAAAACTGATGAGGAAAGTGACCAGAGCACAGGCAAAAAAGGAGGCCAACTGCTTTAATAATTGAACTCTTCATTAACAAAGCAATTATATTTTTCTTTCAGGCCAATTTGGAAGTGAGCTGACATTATTGGCACTGAAATAGCGGTTCTCTTACCGGGTGGGAGTCTGTAGAGTTGGGATCGGCTCCAGGAATTGTCAGATGGAGACTCTGGAGATAATATGTGGTCTGCATCTGCAATCGAAGACAACAGCACATATAAACATGCAGGCTGCACTCACATCTCATTCAGCTGTACTGACCAGCCTGCTATGATCCATTTACCCCTTGCAGAGAAACTGTTGCAGAATATTGCTATTGATTAAAACTTGAAATAGGGCAGAGGTAGAAAATAGCAAGTGGCAATATTTCAGCCAGTAAAAGCAGTTCGGTGCTTTGTGAGAACATTCTGCAATATATATTCATGCAGAAAGTCATTAGGCATTTATTTTATAAAAGTTAGAGACAATGTCCTTTACTCAAACCTTAATTTAAGGCCCCGAGGACTAACAATGTCGGATAACCTTCCTAACATTTGGCAAGCGTCTCAGCAGACAAAACATATGGGATGACAGGGCCTCAAAAGATGACCTTTCGCTGTAATTGGAGGAAGAGAATCTTGTTTTCACATGAGATGGACTACGAAACAATGATCCTTATCCCGACAGTCCCACAGCAATTTAACATTCACAGCAGGAAATTACTCAATGCACCTTTAGAGAGAAGAATTTTACAGCGTAAATATTATTATTATTTATTTATTTTTTATGTTACCACTGGTCAAGATCTGGAAAACAATTAGGGTGACCAGACATCCTGATAAAATTGGGACAGTGTTGATTTTATGAGCCATGTCCCACAACCCAGCATTACAGTCATTGGACCTGTTAATTAGTCTTAGGTATAGTTTAATTGCTGTGAATAAACTGTAGTTTAATTGCTGTGAATAAACCAGCAGCGTATGTAGTTTTTTGACACATTAAATACAACAGTAAGCAGTAAAAATAAATCTGTTGTTTTCTCCTTAGAATATTGAGCAGTAAATTAAAAACATTCACATAAGCATAATTGGGCAAATGGCGGAACAAGGAAATTACTTACCTTCAGCAAGTAATTTAAAACAACAGCTCATAAAACCAAACCTACTGTACTCAACTTTGGAAATCTAACAAACCATTTTCATTTCCAGTTATCTTTAATCAGCAGGAGATTCTTGCTAGCCTGTTCTTGGCATTCTTGGCAATACATGAGTTAAAGGTTAGGTTTGATTCCTGTAATGTGTCCAAATATTAGATCAATTATATAAACTTTCATACAAACTGTTTCTTTATTCTCTTAATAAACAGTTAAGAATTAAAACATTTATTTGAACAGTTTAATGTCAATTATATCAGACAAGCATCTTGCGATAATCTAAGTGTGTTCTGTGGGGTAAGTAAGAAAAGGAAAATGGCTGGAAATTTCACTAAGGTGGTTGTAAAATGCAGAAACGAAAGAGACAGGCCTTGAAAATATTTAAACATGGAAATGTTGGCAAACTGTATTTTAACTTTACGAGTGGTTTGACACACAACCTCTGTTTTTCTGTGGTAAGGTGACATAAATTCAGCGTTTACGGCCCCAAGCCGGCTCTTGAAGGAATGACTACTTTAGTAGTAGAGATGTCCCAGTCTTTATTGCTTGTCCTTTCTGCATTACCTTGAGCAAGGCACATATAAAGTTCTTCAAGGAAGCACCTGTCTGCTCAAGGGCTTTAAACCCACCCGTCTCATAAAGGCTCCAAATGGCACAAACCTTAATATGTCAGAGACAAAATCTCTGCTTATAAACATCCATTACTTGTATTTGACATGCCAACGACACCGTTCATCACCACCATGCCTCTCCTTCTGTATGAGACACCTTGAGACGTCAAGCTAATAAAATACTTATGCAATTTCCTATTCATCCTCTGTCACAACTACAGTAAATTAAGGTTAAAAATACAACATTGGTACATTTCCCTATTTTTTAAGGACCTATAACTGACACAACAGATCTGACAAACGTAGCACTTGAGACGCCCACTCATAAAAACCTTACCTGGAAATAGACAGTCCAGTACGGAATGAGTGCCAGGAAAACAGGAAGTATTTTAACCAGCGCTTTCACTTCCTCCACCTTCTCCTCTGAAAATCGCCCACCGTATGTCACCTTAGCTCCATCCAGAAGAGATGGCTTTGGCCTTGTGGGGGAAACAAGAATTAATTAAAATATCACTGAAATATCTAAGTATATCTGTGTTTGAGAAAGAAAGTAAAAAAGATAACGAAATAAAGGAGCAAGGATTTAGCCAACTTAAAAAATACTAATGTCACGTTTTTTTCATGAAGAGCCGGTGCTTTGATTTAGAGAGAAGGCAAGGCACTTGACAGTAACTTATGCCACAGAGACACGATGAATAGCACTGCCACATATGAGACAGACAAGAGAGGTGGATCAAAGAGTATGAGGGATAACATTACAGACTAATAGAGTCATCTGAATCTGAGGGGAGGTTCCCACGAAAGAACCGCATAAATTTACAATCTAACACACTAAATCCATTTTACACAGCAGAGACTGTGTAAAGACTAATAGGCACATTTAAGTTTAAGAATAAATATTTATAATCTTTAAATTTTTTATACTCTCTAAATATGCAACAACTGAAAAATCCATCTTAGTTCAACAAGAAATGGTGTTCATATGTAAATAAAACTTAATTTGCAACTAATATGCATCCTTTTATTAAAGCGCATCTTTTCATTATTAGGAAGTGAAAAAGAAAACAAATACTCCAACTGGGCCCCATTTGTCAATCTAACACAGAAATGAGCACAGATCCGAGCACACAAACTTACAACAGGCGTGTGATTCATGAACTATTCGTATTTCGCCAATCCCATCGTATGAATGATTGTATGTTGACAAATGTGGCAGCTGAAATCAATCGTCGTTTTTATAATATCAAGAAGCCTTGCCCCTACACTGTAAAAAAGTTGTTTCAACAAAATAATTTGTTACCCTGCTGACTTAAAAGTTTTAGTTTAGTCAACTTGAAATTTTAAGTTACTCAATGTTAATTTAAGGGAAAACTGGAATATTTTCATTGCCTAAATTAATATTTTTGTTGTCAAATTATTTTAAGTTGAAACAACTATTTTTTTTTTTTACATTGTACAGTTTACAACATGGATAAACATAACCCAGCGAAAAAAGGAAGTAATCTTATGAAAGGGAAATTGATCTTACTTCAAAAACACCCGTTAACATGGTAACTGCAAACAACTACATGAATTTATATGTGTATTAAATAGCAGTAAATATGAAAAAAACTTTTACAAACATTATTAACACTATAATTGTACGTCATAAATAACATAAATAATTTGTACGTCACTGGTGTTCCAATATTCACGTAAAACATCATCCTTCACATGTTGAAAAATGATTGTTTAGGTGCTGCACGCTGATTTTACAGCTGACCTTTTAAATTGAGCAGTGTAAATTTTATGTTTGGTTGACTGCATTTTATTTTGATGATGAATGGCTAAAATGTCAAGTTAGCAATGCTAGAACTGATATGTTTTGTGTGTCCATGAGGCCCCTGTGCGATCAGTTCAGGCTAATTCAAAAACTTGCATACATGACCTGACATGAGATTTGAATGTAGCCACCATTCACATCCATATTAATAAATTCCAAATGTCGCGTAGAAACGACCGTACACCCAATTTTCTGTCATACGTTTGTTTCGTAAATGAGGCCCAATAACATCAAGAGTGTGTATAAAGTAAGTAAACAAGGTCAAGGTTAATTTCATGTGGACTTCCTGATTCAGTAAAGTAAATGTGGCCCTCACCTGAGCAGACTTGGTTCTTTTGGCCTGCGTCCACAGAGGGCCGAGGCCAGGATCCCGAACATGCCGCTGAAGGCACTGCCGTCTGCAGGTTTGGTTATAAATACCGTTTTGCCCAGAACAAAGATGATGAGGGACACCCCCAGGCAGACAGCAGGAATGATGTAGCCAATAAAGAAGCTAACGTTCTGCTGAATATAGGCTACTCCACCCAGCGAGAAGATCGCTCCCAGATTAATGCACCAGTAGAACCAGTTAAAGAACCGACGTGTTGCCTCCGGACCTCGATCCTTCACCTGTAAGGACATACATCACAAATACAGGTGTGAAATTTATGATCATTGATTTATTTTTATTTACTTGTTTTATTAGTTTTAAGTGAACAGGAATAACTGACGGAAAATTTGCCATATTTTAATCAAAACACTTTTAAATCCATAACCAGTCCTATAAATGGCTCAGTATCAAACACAGGCAATAATAACATGAACATAATTTCCAGCTGGAAAAACATGTTATCTTTTTGACTTGAACTTGGTTACAAAGTACCATCAATAAGCACATCAACATTCAATATCTACATTCTTCATTTAATTCAAATACTGATTTGCAATTTACTAAACGCATTTACAAACTAGTGTTAAGTTTCTTCTCAAGTGCATGCACATGCTGTTCTAAAGAGATGTCTGCTCTCAAAAAGCATGTCTGCTCTTCATTGGCACACTTCCTCAATGTTTAAATGAGATCTATGCCCAACAATGATACCCAGATGGCACATCCTGCAGTTCATTTCTTTATTGAATCTAAAAAACACATGACGATCATATGACAAGGCAGCAAGTCAACAGACATCAACACTAGCCTAATCCAAGTCATCCACATTGCAAAATAAGCCTTGGGCTTTTATTTTCTTACAAAAAAAATTGTCAAATAAACCAGTAGACCAGGTAAAAGGGATTTTTTTTTTTTAATCTGTCAAGCAGATAGATAAACCAGCAAAGACAGATGTCAGTTTTACTTCCTAAGTTGTTAGTTTCATTTTGCGTGTTATGTGTATTTCAGATGGAGCATCATGCAGAAGAATTATCATCATATGGGGTTTCTAATTAGTCATTTAGCAAATGTTTTCCTTATACAGTAGTTCACTTTGAACAGGGATATTAGCCACTGTACTGGGCTACTGTACAGTTTCATTTCACTGAAGGGTCATGTAAATGGGTGAAAGTGGTAAATGAGTGCTAAAGAATGAATGGAAGGATTCTTTTATTGTACAAATATTTTTTACACATTGTAAAAAATGTTTGGTTGTGGTTGGTGTGAATCAGTCTACATTACATCATTTAATTCTCCTCAACAACACAACATATCAAGTTTACCGATATCAACGCTAGTTCTAAACCAATCTGAAAAACAGACCTTGGCAGTAACCACAGAAGTCACTTCATCAAAAAGCCTAAGAATTTCGATTTTGTTACACAAGTCATTTTGAAGCCCACATGGCTAAATCAGACTCAAAGTACCTCAGAAATGTCTGTTATGTGAGAAAGAAAAACAATACCAAATCCATAAAAACCAAAGAAAAACCAGTCACAATAAACTCTCTAAACTACAAAAGCAGCGACTCATTGTATCTATAGACAGCACCAGCCAGGGTTTACCTAAAGCATCCGAAAGAACAAACACCAGCAAGTCAAAGGTCTTAATTTCATTTAGAGTTTCATAACAGCCAGACATAGCAGAAAATATTGCTCTGAGAATCAATCCAAGGTTGTGCCCTTTGAGATTTGAACCTACTCAGAGTTTAGACAACTCTCCAGTTGTAGTGAATTCTGTTACCTCAAGGGTTTCAATCTTTTAGATGCCATGGACCTCCGAAATATGACAAATTTATATTTTAAAAAGCCGCTATATATTTAAATGTATAAGGCTCTGTGGAAAATAAAATAATTATAATTATATATATATATATATATATATATATATAAAATTGTAAAATATTTTTTGAAAAAAATACCAGAGTACTGTACTGTTAGTTGTATTATTTACATAATTTTTTTTAATTGGTTTTCATTTATTTATTTTATTCAAATTATATATGAAAGGTTCATTAGTTTTAGGCCTATTTATTTTTACACTGTTTTTACCTAAACTTTTCCAAGGAAACCTGAGCACCCCTTTCCTAGCACTTCCCCAGACCCCATTTTGAAAACCCCTGCATTACCTGATCTGCCCCGAATGGAGTGATGTTTGATTTCACAGCTCCCACTCCAACAGCCACCAGCACCAGACCACTGTAGATTGCAGCTCGACAGTAGGACGGCCGATTTAAGCAGGTCACATTGGCAGGCACGGTCCCGTTTTCAGGAAAACACTCTGCCGGCTGCACTGGGAACGCCATCTCTTCTCCACACAGAGAAGTCCTGGTGTTGTCATTGGCCACAAAGGGGAAAAGCAGCATCCCGATCAGGTACAGAACTAAACTCAAGGCTATGGTTGCGAACTTGCCAAGCCATGCATCCGCCAGCCAGCCACCAAAAGGCGATATCAAATAAGTGACACCCATGAAGATCAAGGGGGCCTGGCTGGCCGAAGTGCCCTCCCAATAGAAGGGGCTGCTGTTGAGAAAGAGCACCATGTTTGAGGTGATGCCATAGAAGGCCATCCTCTCTAAAGACTCTGCCAGCAGTATAGCAGCACAGGCCAGCCTCCTGCCATTGAACACGGGCTCTGGTCTGGCTGAAGCCACAGAGTTGTCCAAAAGAGGAGTGCTCTCGTTTACATCCCTGCCAGCCATGGCCTGATATGCTGTTTCTTAAGAGGTGGTCAGCTGACCAAAATCCAAACCTAGAACAACAACAAAACGACTGTCAATATTTTAAAAGCACGTGATACCACAAAACTATACATGACGCAATAATGGTAATTCAGGAAATAAATCACGACAGAGACAAAATACTGGCACATGTATTTCTTAGCATTGTTGATTTATTTATATATTTCAACCGACAATAAAACAACCTGAAAGGCCGCTGACATGCTGTCAGCAACTTCTATATTTTACTCAGTAAACAGGCTAACAACAAACATAAGTAAACATACTTGAACACTTAGCACTGCTCCACATTTAGCTGTTCAGCCCGCGACGTGTTTAGCAATGTCCTCGGGACACATGTTATTACAAATATTAGTTTAATATTCCTAAAAATCTGACAGTTCGGAGTTCAACGTTAGCTGTCGGCTCTGAAGGTAAACAGCAAGTCACAATACCTGCGCGTGACACCCGGTTCACTCAAAGCGACGCGACGCGCCCACAGCGCATTCATCAGATCTCAGTGTCATCTGGATCAGCTTATCCTGCGCCACAGAGGGGTATCAGGTTTATCGGTTTATATACAAAGTGTAAAGTTAAGCGTCAAGAAAGCCAAAGGCAACTACTGATTGGGTACAGGAGAAATAAAAGGTTTATTCTATTGGCCAGTTTTGCAGCCAATCATTTCTGCACAAAAACGTCCTGGTGGTGCCTTGCCTGTCATGTACATTTTAAACAGCTAGTTTATGATTATTCCACTGATCTATAATAGAGAATATATAAATCAGGGGGTTATTCACACCCTTTTTGCGATGTGTTTTAATTAATTTGTGCAAATACCACTGAGAAAAAAACCCTACATCTCTGGTATTTTTTATTTTTTTTAATTATTTTAAGAACTCATTTTTCAGGGCATTTTATCAATCTGCGTATTATTTCAGGATGTTTTAGGTCTATACATAATTGTATATATCCCCATGTTATGGGCATTGTCAACATTTATTATGTATAATTATGAATCTAATTTAAATCGATTATAATAGATTTATTTATTTATTAAGCATTTATTATCAGTGTCTTGGTTATAAATATAGATTGACACCCTTTTTGTGATTTGTGGCTATTTGTTAAAACCTTTATTAAATAGTTTGTGCATGCACCTCTTTGAAACATACGTTGAAATGTCTATTATTTTAGGAAGTAGGTATTCATAGATAGATAGATAGATAGATAGATAGATAGATAGATAGATAGATAGATAGATAGATAGATAGATAGATAGATAGATAGATAGATAGATAGATAGATAGATAGATAGATAGATAGATAGATAGATAGATATAATGTTGTATTACAGGTAATGTTGGACATCATGGATGTCCTGAGGATGAGTACATTAACAGCAAATATTAATTTATGGCTGAACATTTTCAAATTAGATTCACAATTCATTTATTTATTAACCATTTCTAATAAATGTTTGGTTTATATTCACACACTTTTGTATAATTTGTGTTTTTTTTTTTTTCTTAAAACCTTTTTTAAATATTTTGTGCATACACCTCATAGAAAAGCATCTTGACATCTCTAGTATTATTTTTTTCATAATTTCTGTATAATTTCTGCTTACATCTCTTAGAAAAAAAAGAATGTTGTATATACATAATTGCATGTATTTCAACATCACTTATTGTCATCAACATTAATTATTCTCATTAATAATTAACCTAAACCTTTGAACTCATAAATGAATTTGATCAAAAGTAAAAAGTGTCTTGAGTGTTAGTTATGTAGACTGACAGATCACACGGATCTGCTAGAGCTGCTTTCACAACTTCAGCCTTCTTTCCTTATTCAGACCCATTAAAATGTATGAAATTCATGAACTCAATTTCAAACGGTCTGTAGTATAAGGAAGTGCCGGTGGCAATTTGCTGTGGCATGATAACACTATGAAAGTCAGCACGTCCCTCATTCACAGCTCCTCTCTCTCTTGAGACTGACTATAAGACTTGGGTTATGTGTTTGTTGTTACTTACTGCTATAAGCAAGCTGCAATATATATCAATGACAAAGAATATGTCAGTCCTCTGTTGTGTGTGTATGTGACATTTACATGGCCCATCTATATTGTGAATACCCTGATTGCACACGTACATCACGGAGACATCTATTTGACGTCTGCATTTACATCTGCAAGACTTACTTTTTAGAGTGTTTGCTCATCTGCAATATACGTCTATAGGACAGATGTCAAATAGACATCTATTAGATGTCTTTAAGATGTTTATGATTTAGAATGTATGTAAAACTGATATCTTACAGGCGTCTGTCAGATGTTTGTACACCGCAGATGCTTTCCAGATCAAGCGATCTTTAACAGACATCTTGCAGATGTGCTATCTGGGTAGTAAATGGTATGGAACACATAGTACAATATTTTACAAATGAAAAACCAAATGAGAAAAAAAAGAAGCAATGAATTTACGGCCATTGTGTGAATAATTATAATTATTATATTAGAATCTGATTACATAATCCGGATTAAAGTAGTTACTATTAGTAGTTAGTATTACTGTTTTGATTTCATTTTTTAAATCAAATAAATGCAGCTTTGTTGAGCTTTATAAAAATAAATAAATAAAAATCCAAAATTTTCACTGATAGAAGGCCTATATACTTTATCAAAAGGAAGTTTTACAAAAAAGTAAAGCGATTTGTATCAAATGTTGATATTGTGGTAATTTGATAAATAGCATTGTAACTCTATTTATTTATTTGTTTGTTTGTTTTAGGGATATAACAGCATTTTAAGCTAAATATACATCTAATATTTCATGGCTTGCTACACAGTCCACACAGTTCGGGTACACTCTAATTTATTAATATACATACAGTAATATATCTAGATGTGGTGCCGTATCTTTTTTAATTTCGCATACTATAGTTCCGTGTTTCCGGAGGGTCTTATTTGAAACGGACTAGTGCTAAAATAAACTCGACGCGTGTGTGTCTCTGACAGGACAGCATGATATTAACAGAGTCAGGTCAGGAGAGTACAGGAGCTCACTGTCCGGCTGCTGGCAGGCGAGCTCTCAGTGTTTATTAGCGTCAGCATTTTATCGCCACACGCTGACATGCGCGTGCTCTTCCTTGCCCCAACCAGTCCCAAAACAGGGAACTGTACCACTGCCGAAAGAATAAGGTAACATTGCAGTTTGATTAGCGAAACCAGGAAGTACCACAGTCCTCCATTGATTCTCTCGTCAACAAAAGAGCTTAGTAGTATCAACCCTGTAATGCGATCATTGATCAGTGAAGCGATTTAGTATCTTAAATCAAACTACTAGGTTATATGTCACGTATTGCACCTCATACACAATGCACATATTTTCTTTTGGTGCTGTTCAAATAAGTACCATGATTTTGGACGTGTACCATGGTAAAATCATATTCTTGGAGATATGCATCGAAGTACCATGGTATTAAATCACTGTACTATGATACAGCCACAGATGTTTTGTAAGGGGTGTTATTAAAGAACAGCCCATGTTTTACAGAGATGCTGATTTATACAGTGTGTGTGTGTTTGGGTTGCAGGAATCATATCGTGGCTGCAGGACATACTTGTGTACTGTGTGATACAAGAGAGTTCAGCTCTGCTTCTGATGTATCGTCCCTGATGATGCAAGAGCCGCGGTTCGAAGCTGCGCTGGCCATTCATCTTTTCAAAGGAGGCAGGCTTCTTTTAGGTGACGCGTCCCCCGGCCTCTCAAATATACAGTGCTATGCATAAGTTTAGGCACCCATGCTAAAGTTGACTAAAAAGAGGAATAAAAAATAATCTTTTGGAAATTGAACTTAATGTGAATAATGTATCGTAAATAAATAAATGTTCTTCCTTAAAATACAGGGTGCATAAGTTTGGGCACCCCTATGTTAAATTCCCATAGAGGCAGGCAGATTTTTATTTTTAAAGGCCAGTTACTTCATGGATCCAGGATACTATGCATCCTGATAAAGTTCCCTTGGCTTTTGGAATTAAAATAGCCCCACATCATCACATAGCCTTCACCATACCTAGAGATTGGCATGGAGTACTTTCCATAAGATCATCTCTCAATGCAAATCAAACCAGCTATTAGGCTAACTGATATAAAACCATGCCAATCTCTAGGTATGGTGAAGGTCCACTATGGAGCTCTATCACACAATTTATGACTTTACTGGTGATAGATAAAGTGGAAGTAGCTACTTGCAAACTAAACAGTAAGTTTTATAATAGTATTTTGCTTAGGGATGCACATTGTATTGGTACAGTACAATATCAGTTATCAGCTGTTATTAGTGTTTTAATTTATTTTTGGTATTGACTGATATTGGATATTTAATTGTTCATGCTCATTTCTGCCTACTTCAATATTTAGATTACATTTGCGGTGATCTTACACACAATAAAGTAATATACTAATAATTCCTGGGTTATCGATATCAGTCATTTTAATATTCATGCACCCCTACAGTTTATTATTTTTAATAGTTAATTTTTATTTGCATATTTCTAGCCAATAAATATTTTTATGTCATGACTGAAATTGAAATGTACAAAAAAGTACTGGTATTACTATGTTTTTTTGCACCATGCACCATATGAAGATGGTAATCATTTTATTATCATAGTAGTATATACCAGGGTACCATGGTATTACCATCTGAGGCCATTATTGTACTATGGTACCCCCACAGTTTACTGTACTTTATTTGGTATTATATCATATGATATATTGTCAGCATCAGTTTATGGCATTTAGAAAATTGACTGTTGACTGATAAATTGTGCATCCTTACTCACAGAATGACTTATTCAGATTGAAGGCTATTTCTCTCTCAGCACCCTCAGATATGGCATTTTTTAGTCATTGCCCTGAATGTCCACTCTATGGATGACTACTTTCCCCTCTGGCAAGATAAACACACTGTTTCATGCCTCAAAGACTTTGCTCACTCGAAGGATTTAAAAGTTGAACTTCAGAGGAGGTGAATAAGTGAAATAAGGGATTTACATCTTTGCTGTGAATTTTCATTTCTCTGCAGATGCTGGAGTGCCGTTTGGGGTGGTGTTTGGAGGGACGGATGTCAACGAGGACGTAAACGATGAGCACAAGCGAGCTGTGATGGAGGAAGTTCTGCGCAAGGCCAGGTCAAATTTACTCTGTCTTTGATGAAAGCTAACACTCATCCTGCTCCTCTGCTCTAGTCAGATAGAATTAAAGCAATAGTTTGACCAGAAATTAAAATTAATTTATGTCCCATTCCAAACCTGTATGGCTTCCTTTAATTCTGTGGAACACTAAAGAAGAGAGAGAATTTAGTGGTTATTCTTTTCCATGAAATTGAAAATTGAATCTGTCTGTTTCTCACATAAAAACTCATATGGCTTCATAAAATTCATATGGAAGAGTTATGATTCTTTGAAGGTGCTTTTGCATCTTCTTTTAAGTTTGAAATCTTCAGTAATCATTCTTCAAAAAGTTTGTGCTCTATAGACATTTTGGAGTGAGGGGTGACTGAAGGATTTTTTATTGTACGTGAACAATATGAAAGAGGATTATATAAATTTACTAGCATATTGTTAATCTCTGCTCTGATTAGTCTTTAATTAATCTTCTAATCTGAGGATTGTGTGACACTGAACACTGGAGTAATGATGCTGGAAATTCAGATTTGTATCTCAGAAAAATCTATTCAAATACAAAACAGTTTCTTTAAATTGCAAAAATATTTCACAATATTACTGTTTTAGTGTATTTTTGATTAAATAAATGCAGCCTTGGTGAGAATTTCATTTCATTAAAAACATGTAAACTTCGTAAAGTTTCTGAACTTTTGACAGTACTGATTTATTTATATATTTTTTTAAATATCATACTGACTCCAAACTTGAACAGCAGTGTATAGTCTCTCTGTTTTTGCTTTCTCTTTTTATCCTCCAATTGGCCTTTGGCCTGAAAAAGATTGATAGGATCAAGTATTATGTGGCATTTCTTTTACTTTTTCATCTGAAAGAGTCTGAATCTGTACCCAAAGCCTGCCAGATTTGGTTTCAATTCATTAACCAGGTGTTAAAGATTCATGTGATCTGTTTTATTAGTACAGGCAGACTCACACCCTTTTGACAGTTTTAAGGGAATAATTGTCACTAGGGAGCATAAGAACGATAAGAGCCTTCCACTTCAAACGCATCTCCCAGAGAAGACCCCCTGCTGCTGCCGTTACTGACTAACCTTCACATCTCCTGAAAGAGAGACGAGGGACAGGGGATGATGAAGAGGAGATGTAAGGAAACCCTTGGGGTTTAGTTGCAATAATTTGGAAAAAATAACAACACTCTTGTCTGCTTTTTCTTTATTCAAAATCATTGTTAGCACCCCCCCCCCCCCCCCCCCCCAAGAAAAAAAATCAAAGAGGGTCTTATGTATGTGTGTGTACATGTGTTTATTTTGAGTTTAAATAAAGGGAGCTGTAGAATGAGGCTTGACAGGAAGACAGAGGCATAGTCCAAACTTTATGACTTTTTTTTCTTGATAAAATACAAATACAGGGAGCTTCAAAACCAGATTGAAAATCTGGGAAGTAAAATGTAATTTATAATGAGAACAAAAAAATTTAAGGTTTTGAGAAACATAAAACAAAGGAACATAAGAAACATATATTTCTTTAAAATAAAAGTATTTTCTGAAATATATATTTTTATTTAACTTTTACCTATTTTTATGCTAACAATATAATTTCTAATGGAATTTCTAAAATAAAAATAAAAAAATCCACTATAGTTTCATTTTTCTCCTCTTCACCATCCTGGCGTTCAGTGTTGCTCAGGGATTGCATTGCGGTGCTTTTATTTGCGTGGCTTGACTCGTTTGATTTACAGATTTCTGTCGGCCACTGACAGCTTTGATGTCTGGTAAAGTGTGGAATTGCAGTGAAATGAAAACGTTTGAACCCAGTCACTGGGGCCTCACTATCACAACCCAGTGCAGAAATCTGACTTCTCATGTTTCTTTACATGTTAAACATGTCAACTCACTTTCTTCGTCTCTGTCTCTCACACTCAGGTTTGCTGTGGCGTTCACTGAAAAACTGAAAGACTGCGCCGAGGAGCTCTTGGTAAGAAACATTAGAGTTTACAACTCTGGTTTCTTATAGCTTCTATTGTTGACACTTTCAGCAGCTGTCAAGAACCCTTTCCATACATATACTGTATATGAACTGCTGTTATGAATGTTATGAGTTATAATATGAAATCATAGTTGATAATTTTGACTTTTTGTTTTATGTTTATGTTATGTTGACTTTTTTGTATGTTGTAATAAAAAAGATGTACCTTAGTACATAGTAATTTGGGGTCACTACATCAATGGAATAAATTCTATTTTTAAAATATATTCAAATAGAATATAGTTATTTCAAATATTCATAATATTGAACAATATTACTGTTTTTATTGCTTTTTCAATTAAATAAATGCAGCTTTGGTGAACTTAAGAGACATCCAATCTTATCAACTCCAAACTTTGAACTGTAGTGTATGTAGTAGAAAATGTCCTAAATACACTTCAAGTATAGGTACATTGAAAGGATATTGAGTAAATGAGGTAATACAAATGCCAGTGTTTATTTCTAATGGGTTAGAGAAGAGAGAGATACTGCCCTAGCTGATGCTATAAATAATACAAAAGGATTTAACGGCTACCAATGCAATATCCTGCCTTCAATCCTGTAATAGCACAGCATTAAAATCACTATTTCCGTGCTTTATCCTCCAATGAAACCCCAGACACACATTACACACATGTGGCAGTCAAGGCAAACAGGATGTCTCTGTTTTTGTCTCGCACACCAGGGGTCTCCCTCTCCCAGGACTGATAACATCCAGCCAATTTCCCCTCCATCTGTGTGAAATTATCCACTTTATCTCTGCCAACCATTTACATATTATTCTTTTATTACCTTCCTGCTGCTGTATTGTTTTTTTTTTCCTCGACTGGTATTGATTCATGCAAATCATGGATTCGCTGTGCTTCAGAGATTTTTTTTTCCAGCAGATATTTTCTATTACATTAGCCAAGGGCATGTTTTGGGCATGAACTTTGAACATGGATAACTCTATTATCATAAAAAGAGAAATTCTAATGGTTGACATTGTTTTATTTTCACCTGCAGGGCTTCCAGGGTCACAAAACCTTATAAAATATCAGTGAATTAAAAATGTGAAAAAATCAAAATCATTCATAATGTAATATTAATATATAAAATGAGTAAAAATAAAGTAATAATTAATAATAATACAATTATTATTATTATTAACAGTTTTTTCCAGTACACATGAACTAGTGAGGCCATTAAAATGTATTTGTCAAAAGGTTGGAAACGCACATCATACAATACTACTAATGTCCATTAGGGGTTTAACATTTATTTCTTCACCATTTCTTCCAGGTATGTGAGAGCAAGAAGATCTATGTACAGCCTCAAGGTAGAGTTTATTAATGCTGCATGGCGTTTTGTTGAAGTTGTGGGCCAAAATGCATTTTTGAAAAACCTGTGAATATTTTTGAAATATATGTAATTATTGAAATGTCTACATATGTTTCCAGGGATTGAGACCAGAGTGGCATCAGATTTCATCTGGAGTGACTTTTTACACAGCACAGGTGCAACACCTTCACAAATACTGCTCTCCACTTAGTGGGCAACTCATTAAATATATGATAGACATTCAGGTAGAAGAAGATTAGATGGATTTTCAGACCACGTTTTATTAATAACTTGACATATGCATTCATCATCATCATCCCAACGAACACTCTGATAATTCTGATAAGCAGCAGACGCAGCCCCATTAAATATACATGTGGTCTTCAGTCCTCAACACACTTGAAGCAGGCTCAGGAGCACTCAACCTTGATTAGAGACGACCTGACCGCCTTCAGGAGTGAAGAGGTTGTGCATGTGAGTCTCTACATGTATAACATGCATATTTATTTTGAGATGGGGCAACAGAGTAAAAGAAAGAAAGAAAAATTTAGAAAGAACAAAGATGTATTTGAATTTACGATATTATGAATTGATGATTTAAACATTTAATCCATAATTTTCCTGTACTTGGAGGGTTTGTTTTTTGGTCAGAGTGTTTCACATTTACTTTCTTCACATTTCATATAGCTGATAGAAAGTTTGCTGGTTTCGTAGATATGTCTTCACAGTCAAACCACTGTTTTTCAGTTCATTCTCACAGATATACCATTCAAAACTTTGGGTTAGATGTTTTTAATGCTTTTGAAAGAAGTCTCATTGGCTCACCAAGGCTGCAGTTATTTGTTCAAAAATATATAAAAAACAGAAGTATTGTGAAATATTTTTACAAAGTAAAATAACTGTTTTCTATTTGAGCATATTTTAAAATGTAATTTATTCCTGTGTTGGTAACGCTTAAATTTTAGCAGCCATTGCTCCAGTCTTCAGTCACATATTCCTCTAAAAATAATTCTAATATTCTGATTTGCTGCTCAAGAAACATTTTTTATTATCAGTGCTAAAAGTAGATATGCTGCTTAATATTTTTGTGGAAACTGATCATTTTTTCCCCAGGATTCTGAATATGCATTTAAAAAGAACAGCATTTATTACAAATGGAATACTTTGTAACATTATAAATGTCTTTACAGTCACTTTTGAATAATTTAATTCATCCTGATGAAATGAAAGTATTAATTTCTTTCCAAAAAAAAAGTATTTCTGACCACAAATGGAAGTATACGTAAAGTTATGTAGCAAAATATCAAACCAAATGGCATTTTATTTATTTAGAAGACAGCACAACCAAATAAACATGCTTTAAGGAAAATATATCACAAAAGAAAGCGGTTGTCAAAAGTTAGTTCTGAGAAAAAAAAAAAAAAAAAATTATTTCAGATGCCACCTGATTAATATTTTGTATCTAATGCAGTGACATTCAGATTTATAAGGGTGACTTAAGTGTGACTTAAAGACTTCTGTGGCTGCTTTATATCGGTCCATCACTAATGAAAAGACCCACTTCCTAGGAACATGCTGCCTTACTCTATAAAAAGCTAAATGTGCGGAGACTGATTCAAGGCCCAGAATATCTAATTCATTCTCCTGAGCTCATGCGCTGGCGTGTCTGAGTAATCTGCTCCAGTGCGCCTGCTGCTCTGCGTTGAAGATTGATCTCTACGTAAGCCCATGCTTGTTTGTGGAGACCCCTGGGGCTGATGCCACCGCTTTGAGATCAGTCAACACAAGCCTCTGCAGCTCTATCAAAGCAGGTGCTGGGATAGCTGAGATGTCATCTCTGGATCACACCCAGGTTGGAGGTCTATAGTTGTGTCAAAGTTTTTTAGGTGGAGCGGGTCTTCACATGACAGAGAAGATCTGGGTGGTCCTCTGGGATTGTGCTGTATAGACCCCCTCATAGCACTGGGTGATGATGAGAGTCACGCCTGCAGGGGCTCATGGGAAATGAGGTCCTGATGCAGAGACGATTTAGTGTGCTCAGTTTTATTTATTTTATTCTTTTCTGAGGCTTTGAGCTGTCTGGAAGTGTAAGTGTAGCTCCAGGGGATGATGTTAGTGGAAAGACATAATTCAGAGAAACTTGTGAAGGGTGTTTTTTGACTAGGTCATTGAACTCTGTTTTCTGTTACACTAGACAGAAAAGCACATTTTTGCAGTGGTGATTAATATGAAATAGGTTATTGGTGTAATCTGATGAGGCAGTTTTGGATTAATATATAAAAGACTATTTCAAATTAGGGCTATGCTTAATTTGAATTGATTAATATGTCCTGAGTGTGAAAAGATGGATCTCAAAATCATACAGTCATTGTTGGAAAGGGTTCAAATACACAAAAATGCTGGTAAACCAAAGAATGTGTGGGACCTGAAGGATTTTTCTGGAAAAACATTAGGCAGTTTAACTGTTCAGGACAAACAAAGGACTCATGAGTAACTATCACTAAATAAAAAAAACACAGCTTTGGATCGTTCAGGTAACAACACAGTATTAAGAATCAAGTGTATGTAAACTTTTGAACATTTTTTATAAACTCAACTTATTTTCTCATAAAACATATTTTATGTGAAATATCTTATTCAGGTCAGTACTAAATAAACAATAACATGCATTTTGTATGATCCCTCTTACTTGGTAAAATAATAAACATTTAGCAGATTCTGCAAGGTGTATGTAAACTTTTGACTTCAACTGTAAATAAAGATCAAATGAAAATGTATTGTAGCTACTTAAAAGTTAAATAAAAACTAAATTATAAATGTTAAGTATGATAGATTTTCATTTAATCTTTAAGTACAGTTTTTTAACATTTAAGTACAGTACAGTTTTTATTTCACTTTTAGGTACAATATATTTTAATTTAATAATTACGTTTTTTATTTACCTGGAAGTAAGCACAGTGCAGTGTTTAATAATATTAAGTCTGTGAAACAGAAAGGTTCTTCAGATGTTGAAGGTTCTTTATCGAACCATTTAGACAAAAAGGTTCTTCTATGGCGTCACGGAGCACCTTTATTTTTAAGAGTGGTGTTTACGGTCTGAAACAATGCAGGGCATTGTTATGTATGTGCTTTATACAGTCACAGAAACTTTCATGTGTTTTATCGTCATCAGAGGAAAAAGTGGTAACTATTAACTAGTTGCTTATTAGCATGCCTATTACAAACATATTGGCTGTTTATTAGTACTTATAAAGCACATATTCTGCATGACCATATTCTACATCACTAATCCTACCCAGTACCTAAACTTAAAAACTACATTTTTTATTTATTTATTTAATGTTTTATTTGTTAGGGACAGATACAATAAACATGATGAAACTGAAATAACAGTCATCCCATGCATGTAATATAGTGCTTATAGCCAAAGCTAATTCGCAACACTTGTCCCTAGGAGGGCTTTTATAAATAGCAATTACAAGAACAATAAATAACAAGTAATACACAAATTTATAATACGAGTACACTAAACATGACTACAAGTTTGTTGATGTATCAACCAAGATTTCGTGGCTTTTTTAAATTATTATAATTTGCAATAGATTTTAAATAGTCAGGCAATGAATTAAAACATTTTACACCTTTCACTGAGAGAACAGTCTGAGCAAATAATGTTTTACAATGTATAATTCTACAGTTTCCTCTAGAAGCCGCTCTAGTGGATCTACTGCTTACCTGCAATCTCACAAAAAATGTACATAAGGGCATAGGAGCAAGTCCATTTAAACACAAGCTTTACATAATAAAAAGTCTTGTATTGACTGAGGATCTGACAATGATGATATCTTATTTGCTTAAGACTTTCAAAGCTCCAGTGTAAAGACATTCAACCTGATTAATTATGCATTGATTTGTCTGAGACCAAATAGATAATCCATATGCCATATGTGATAATATCATTGAATTTAAAAACAAAAAAAAATGATCATATGTTAAACAATTTCTTATTATTCTAAAGCTGGTAAGATTTACCTTGATTGTTTTACGCAACTTTTTAACATGACTTTTAAAATTTAACTGAGAATCTAAAATCATGGCAAGATATTTTCTTCTGATACTTGTTCTATAATCTCATCTTTAATTCTAATGTTTAATGATTCTGTTACCGGTCATTTTGTTATTGAAAAGCATATGGACTTTGTCTTTTTAGTATTTAAAATAAAAAAAGAGGCATCAAGCCAAGCTGACACTTTCTCTAAATTTATTGATAACTTTTCTTCGATTTCCACACAATTCCTACCAGATACATAGATGACTGTGTCATCAGCATACATTTGAAGACTTGCATCAGGACACACTTCTGGAAGATCATTAATATAAATACTAAAAAGAATCGGACCCAAAATTGTTCCCTGAGGAATTCCTATATCTATATTATGAGGAACTGACTTAATATTATTAATGAGAACACTTTGTTCATGACTTTTTAAATAGGTATCAAACCAGAACAGAGATCGTTTTGATATATTGTACTTTGTTATTTTTGACATTAAAATATTAAGATTTATGATATAAAATGCCTTTTTCAAATCCAGCAATACTGCAGCAACTTTGAATCCTTTATCAAGTGACCGCTTAATATTTTCTAATAATAAGCAAGTAGCTGTTTCTGTAGAATAGTTATGTCTAAAACCAAATTATAAAGGATGTAAAAGATTATTATTCTCTAAGTGATGCAAAAATTGTTCTGATACAACCTTATCCAGCACTGTAGAAAGAACTGAAAGAAGACTAATTGGTCTATAGTTAACCATATCATCTGAATTCCCAGATTTGAAAATAGGTTTTGCCCATGCTTTTTTTCCAACTATCAGGAAACTGCCCAGTTCTGATAGAAAGATTAATTAGATGAGTAAGGGGCTTAACTAAAGCACTTCCATTTTTTATTTAAAAAGACAGTTTCAAGATTATATATATCTTTAGAATATGTAGTATTTAATTCATTAATAATTCTCGTAATTACAGATTGATCCACTTCCTGAATATCAAATAATTTAACATTATCCTCTATATTCTCAAATTGATTAGCATCTTCGTCCACGTCTATGTACTGCCTATCAACTTCAACTTTTAAAAAATTAGATGTAAGATCTTTTACTGATTGAATAAAAAAATCATTAAATATATTTGCAATTCTTTTTGAGTCATGAACAATTTCATCTCCAACTTTAAGAATATATTTGCTTACTATATTTAGCTTTACTTTTTGGTTTTATTAAACTATTAATTTGTTTCCATATTATGTTACCATTTCCCTTAGCTTCAGATAATATGTGAATGTAGTAATTTGATTTTAAAGTACAGAATTCCTCAGTTACTTGATTTCTCAGTCCTTTAAAGTCTATTTCATGTCTAGTTTTAAGAAAAGTCTTTAAGGCATGATCTCTTTGTTTCATTAATTGACATATCGCATAATTTATCCAAGGAAGCTGTATTTTTCTCTGTGATTTCTTCCGACATTTAATACATTTATCTACAATACGACTAATATTAATCATAAATGTATCACCACATTTATTTACTTATGTCGTAAAACTTCATTCCAACTTATTGCCATTAATTCCTTCTCAAATTCAGCCTGATCTTTACGAGGAATCTCAAATTTTACTAATCCATCATGATTATGATACCTTACTAATCGTTTTTTTTTATTAAGTTTTCTAACGGTTAATACCATATTATGTTCAGACAAACCACAAACTAAATTATACATTTTTGTTATACTTTCAGGTTTATTCGAAAATACCAGCTCTATTAATGTTTGAGTTTTCCAACTAATACGAGTGGGTCCACTGATCATCTGTTGATAATCATATTTTGAAGTCAGATCATTAAGCTTTTTTCTGCAATGCTTGTCTAACCAATTTATATTAAAATCTCCAAAGACAAGTACTTCACAGTTACGTTTAAAACATTTAAATAATCATTCTATATTATCATAAAACATAACCGAACATCCTGAAGGGGGGTTATACAATACTACAATATTAAATTCCATATGTGGAGAAAGAGAAACATTTATACACAAAGATTCCATTGAAACGTTTTCAGGTAATGGAATCTCTGTAGATTTAAATGACTCCTTAATGTATATTAATACACCACCACCTCTACCTGTAACTCTATCTTTTCTAAAACACGTATATCCTGGAATGTCAACCATTAGTTAAAATATTATCATGTAACCATGTTTCGCTTAAACATAAAAAAATCAAGATTAGATCCAGTTAGCAAAGTTCTAATTTCAAAATAAGACTTCTAATATTTAAATGTCCTCCAAAGATTCCTCTAGGTTTCACTGTGGGATCCCAGATAACTTTTGCATGGTTGACTGTTTGAAAAAATAAGTTCTGATGTTGTTTCGAAGAATCATATGCTAGATGTATTTTACCATTGGCGACATTCTCGAGGTCGGAGCTGTTGTTAAAGCAGGTCTGAGGAGTAGCTGCCACGATGTTAGTTATTTTCACTCCAAGTCCTGCTCCGTACAACTGCAATCCGGATTTCCAGCCGACTCATCCGGCACTCCACGCTGCAGTGCAACCGAATCCACGCAGCAGGCCAAGCCATCCCGAGAACGTTCTACCGTATCGCCAGCAGACAACATGCCAGATCCAAAAGGAACACTATTGTTTCCACCCATCAGTCCCGTAGGATCTGGTCCAACCTGTCGGCATCGAAATCCCTCCACCAACGCTCCAGCTTTGGGGCCCAGAAAAATTGCATTTTTGTGGCAGAAATTCCGGATACCATTAATCCTGAGGCGGTTGGAATACATAGTAGTATCAAACAGCTGATGAGTAGTAGATACAATTGCCGGCAATAATTAATTGGCACGTGCGGTCTTTCATGGCATTGTCTCTCTCTACCGTGAACTGTTGAAAATGACTTCTTTGTCTTTTTCCACTTCTGTGGTCCTATCTTTAAAAAATTTCGTAAAAATCTTGCAGTAAAAAAAGAAAAACTAAACAGTTTTAAAAATAACACAACAAGAACGGAGCCCAACCAACCATGCAAGTGTGCAAGCGCCATCTTGTCTTTTTCATTACAGACTGCTGTATTAATAAGCAGGAAATTAGGAGTTTATTGAGTTATAGTTATAGTTAATGGTTTGTTAATGGTTAATGGTTTGTTAATAGAGAATTGGACCTTAAAATAATGTGTGACCGAATTGTTTATAATGTATTTTACAATTTAATTGCAATCAATTTTTAACTGGCTCTTATTTTTAGAGAAAGAAATACGTTAATGTCTTTTTTTGTATTATAAGTCACCATATTAAAACATTAACAACAACAACAATCATGTTAAAGTTGCTCTTTATGATCAAAGGCAGGCTAAAAAAAATGTAAACCCATGGAAAAACAGACTTTTCTTGAGTAAGGGGATGAGGAAGACAGGTAATAGGGAAAACATGGTGCGCATATCTTATAGTTTGTCCATATCAGTTTCTGTGGCACATGAAGATGAATATTCTCCTCCCTGTGGAGAGATGCACTGCTCTTACCTTTATTTGCCTTTTCCCCCCACCTTCAGTGACAGGCCTGTTTGTTTATATCCTCCTCTTTTTCTTTCATGTGAACTCTCAGATCTAACACTAGAAAAGACACTTGTCTACCACTGCACTCACACATATGGGCAAACCCACTAGGTTTTCTTTATTTTTTTAATCTTTTGAGGTGTAATTCATCCTGCAGTAATTATATTTTCCTGTCAGGTGCATCAGAGAAATTGTCAGAGCATTCTTAACTGATCGTACATAGAGACTGCAGAAAATTGTCAAGCTTGTCTACAGTTCAGCCACTGCTTGAAGGCAAAAGTATGATAAAAGAATAGATAGACAACCGTCCATATATAAATCCATCCATCACAATTCTAAAAACATTGGACAGGAGTGATATGGATGGCGGCTATTTACTGTGAAGTGGAGGACATATTCCCCATGCCATCGTGTTTGAGGAAGGCTGTAATCCGCCGTAAACCACTCTTGTGCTCAAATCCCCTAGCACTAGATTAGAGTACACAACCAAAGGCATCCGTGGACTTACTTCAAAGTTAAAGTTACCGTGGGAAAGAGTTGGTTGCCTTAATTTTTAGTTGGCTCAACTTTTTTTTTTTTACAGTGTAGTGCGAATATAGTGAATAAAATGGACAGATTTCATAAAAATTTTGCAGACCCATGTAGAGTCACTGTAGATGGGCACTTTGGACATTGTAAACTGCATCTAAAACTATTGAAAATAGTTATATATATATATACTATAAATTTTTTAAAGATCCATGGACATTTAATTTCCCAATTACCTTTATGTATAATTTAAGTAAGTCAGAAGAGATAAGTCTGACAGTTTATTTAGGTTAAGCAGTCGTATTACAAGTTAATTAAAATATGCCTTCTTTGCAAATGCAATCCCCATTAATATTTCATTTTCTTGTATGTTCAGTGTTTCTAGGATGGAGTAAAGCCTATTTTCCTTGCAGCCACATGGTGGAGTGCAGTATTCACAGTTTCTGGCAGTGAAGACTAATCTCTCTGCTGAACTACTTTTAGCGTGGTTGTTAGTCATGTCCGTTGCTTTCTTTAGGTAAAACATTTAGACTGCACCCCAGTGCTGCAGAGCCTTTGAAATCAGACGTCACACTGTATCTTGAGCTGTATCTGTTTGATCATCTGTTCACATTCAAATACTGGTGCAGTGACAGGCTGACAGATCCATAATAAAGCATGATGGTGCCTCTCGTGGATAAATGAATATACTTCAAAGCAGAAAACAAAAAAGGTTTCCAGTTTATCCTCCTCACTCATCTGTCCCTCATATGTCTCATCAGAATTACAGTAGTAGTGAGTTGTTCCATCTCAGATGACAGGAGATTATAGTATGTAATCCACCAACCTGAGAATAACTGTGGATTTACTTCAGATAAACTTCATTTATAATGTTGCAAAATTCTCCTGTAGATATTCTGGCTTGTTTTTATGTTTGTGTATTCTTTTTCATTTGTTTTGATGACCTTTTGATGAACCCTCATTTTTTTTTGAAGATGATTTATATCTGTTAGTTTAGTTTTGGATTTGGATGTTTTGAAAATGCTTTGCCTGTGATGCATATTAACTGACCCTAATCTTTAGTAGAGGTCCGCTGGCCATGATATACCCACCAGCAGGATGTAAATTTCATGTTTGAAAATCTTAAAATGACTTTAAATATGTTTTTGTTTTAAGGAACTGCTCCAAGTGTAAGATTAAACCCACAGCTAAGAGCTAAAAATTCAGGCATTGTGAAGTTTTATTTTTTTCTCACTGTCTGCTTGTGCAGGTCTTTATGAATAAAAGATGTGTAGTGAAACAGCTCTATAGTGGTATGTAGTGCTGCATTGCAGACAACAGCTCTCCAAAAATGGATGTTTGTTCTAAATTGTTAAAATCATTGCCTCCTATTCAAAATGAAAGACATGCACCAAATTTTATACCGAATTTTATAATCAGTTATAAAACACTGACAGTGAAAAATATAATATTTTGACTGAATTTCTATTTCAGTTTAATTCTACTTCCTGATGGTTAACCCTCCAGTCCTGCTTGTATGGCAGTCAAAAATGACCTTTTTCACAATTAAATAAATGTACTATATTTTAGTTCAATGATTTATATATATATATATATATATATATATATTGTGTTTTAGGGGCTTTGTTACTAAATCATATTTTTCTTTTATTGTGGCCAGCCTAAGGCACACCTGTGCAATAATCATGCTGTCTAATCAGCATCTTGACATGCCACACCTGTGAGGTGGATGGATTATCTCGGCAGGAGAAGTGCTCACTATCACAGATTTAGACAGATTTGTGAACAATTTTTGAGAGAAATAGGCCTTTTGTGTACATAGAAAAAGTCTTAGATCTTTGAGTTCAGCTCATGAAAAATGGGGGCAAAACAAAAGTGTTGCGTTTATAATTTTGTTCAGTGTATAATGGCATTTTTTTGTATTTTATTTTTAATATATTGTAGTCAGCAAAAACTTAACCCCTAGCAAAATCATGTTTACCAACCTGTAACTGTTTGCTGATTAACATGAAGAAGGTCAAATATCTAAAAGATTAACTGTTTTTTTTTTCTTCTCTCTCAAATAAAAAAAGAGAAACTAGAGAAACTATGGATGTGAATGTTGACTACCCTTTTTAGAAACAGCTTTATATACAGAAGGGCTATTGTGAGTCTGTCGGCTTATCCATCTATCTATGGGGTAGATGAGGTGAGACCATCCATGACTTTCACTTTCCAAGTAAAAATTCACTCAAAGCCCTTGTCTGAGAGTTAAACCATTGTAAGCATGTACCCCTAGATCAGTCGTCTAATCCTGGAGCTTTACCTCACGTCACATACCTCTGTGTCCTTCCCCCTCTATGTTTAAGAGTGACAGCTGTCCTCATACTGACCTATGACCAACCTTAGCCTTTCTGAAACTAACATCATCGATGAGAACTAAAGCAAAACTGATTCCAAATCAGGGAGCAATGTATGCTAAAAGCAACAATGCTCTACTTTAAGCAGCTTGTGTGTGGATTGTTCGTAGCCAAACAAGTATCTCTAATGTGCAGAGTTCACAGGTCATTTAATTTATCACTCTTGTCCTCAGGCATACGGCACTGCTCTCTGGCTCTACCTGCTGAAACAGACAAAATAAAGCACTGTGACTATCTTTATAGATAAAGTTTCCAAAATATAGGTAATGCTATAAACAAGGGGTTTTCAAACTGTTTACTCCCAGGAGCTAATGCATAAAAGCAGCTATACTTGATGTATGTATTTCATGTATACAAACCATATACAATCATGGCCAAAAATATCGGCACCCTTGGTAAATATGATCAAAGAAGGCTGTGAAAATTAATCTGCGTCGTTAATCCTTTTGATCTTTTATAAAAAAAATTCACAAAAATCTAACCTTTCATTGGATAATAAAAATTTAAAATGGGGGAAATATAATTATCAAATAAATGTTTTTCTCTAATACACATTGGCCACAATTAACGGCACCCTTTTATTCAATACTTTTTGAAACCTCCATTTGCCAGTTTAACAGCTCTAAATTTTCTCCTATAATGCCTGATGAGGTTAGAGAACACCTGACAAGAGATCAGAGACCATTCCTTCATCCAGAATCACTCCAGATCCTTCAGATTCCCAGCTCCATGACGGTGCTTCTTCTCTTCAGTTCACTCCACTCATTTTCTACAGGGTTCAGGTCAGAGGACTGGAATGGCCAGCAGAAGCTTGGTTTTGTGCTCAGTGACCCATTTTTGTGTTGTTTTTGAGGTTTGTGTTTGGATTATTGTACGGTTGGAAGATCCAAACATGGCCCATTATAAGATTTCAAACAGAGTCGGTCACTTATTGATTTTTTATCTGTTGGTATTTGATAGAATACATGATGCCATGTGTCTAAACAAGATGTCCAGGACCTCCAGCAGAAATATAGGCCCACAACATTAAAAATACAGCAGTATATTTCGTTGTACACATGGGGTACTTTTTATCCCTGTGTTCACCAAACCCATCTTGAGTGTTCGCTGCTAAAAAGATAATTTTTTAGTTTCATCTGACCATAGAAGCCAGTCCCATTTGAAGTTCCAGTCGTGTCTGATAACTGAATATGCTGGAGTTTGTTTTTGGATTAACTAGGACAATTTTTCTAAACACCCTCCCAAACAACGTGTGGTGATGTAGGTGATGTTTGACAATTTTTTTTAAGGTTTTCTGACCCCGAGACTCAACTATTTTCTGCAATTCTCCAGCTGTGGTCCTTGGAGAGTCTTTAGCCACTCAAACTCTCCTCCTCACCGTGCATTAGGACGATATAGACACGTGTCCTCTTCCAGGAAGTTTCGTAACATTTTCTGTTGATTGGAAATTCTTAATTATTGCCCTGATGGTGGAAATGGGAATTTTCATTGCTCTAGCTCTTTTCTTAAAGCCACTTCACTAATTTGTGAAGCTCAATTATCTTTTGCTGCACATCAGAAATATATTCTTTGGTTTTTCTCATTGTGATGGATGATTAAGGGAATTTGGGCTTTGTTTTCACTCCTATTTATATTTCTGTGAAACAGGAAGCCATGGCTGGATAATTTCATGTTCATAATCACCCTGGAGTGCACAAAATTGTGAATATGAATGGAAATATATTTCAGAGATATTTTACTCATAAGAATTTCTAGGGGTGCCAATAATTGTGTCCAACGTGTATTTGAGAAAAACGTTTATTTCATAATGATATTTTTCCCCATTTTAATTTCTTGTTATCATGAAAGTTTAGATTTTTGTGAATTTTTTTAAATAAAAGATCAAAAGGATTAACAATCATATTTACCAAGGGTGCCGATGTTTTTGGCCATGACTGTATGAAAAATAAAAATGTATCTTATAATTTGTCTTATATAGCAGCAGGTTTCAAAATAGCTTTTATATTGTCACTGTACTAAAGCCAAAACATATAATTAAAGGATTATCTGGAATATATGTATTTTAAAACATATCCTTTTCTACCAGGTATTAGAATAAATATTTAAATTAATAACTTTAGTTAAATATAATTCATAATTTTTATAGAATATACTTAATTATTCAATTCAATTCAAGTTTATTTGTATAGCGCTTTTCACGATGCAAATCGTTGCAAAGCAGCTTAACAGAAAATGTAGTAGTTTTGTATGTTGCCTGAGGGTTAGCATCACCTGAGGTCTTCTGGGGGTTGGCATCATCTCTTCTCAGGTGTTTTGTCATCTCAGGTCTTTGTAAAGGCTGGATCCAGACTGAAACGTGTGTAATTCCTAGTTGCCACGGGATGCCAATTTAAGTTAGAAATTTTGATGAATGAGAGATTAGAAATAAGCAAGAACACTTAATACAACACCAGAAAAAAATGGAACCCCAGTAATCCACAGAAAATTTGATAGATTACAAATTGTATTTTAAAAGATATCGGTTTGAAAACACTACCAGTGTCTTCCACATGATTTGTACATTGAACAACATCAGTGCATTGAACTTTAGTGCACTGACAATATCTGACGTGAGTGAAACTTGTCATTATTATTAAATTTTCATTTGGTGACACAAGTGGTGCAGAAATTACAATTTGGTTTTGCCAAGGTAGACAGTTTAAGATAAGATTTGATAATATTTTGGTCACCGCTGTTTAAGCCTGCACTGACTCACATTTGACACGCAGTTGACATGCATGTGTATGCATGCATACACTAGCGCTTATATTTTGTGGATAATCTGGAATAGGTGGGATTTAAATGAGGGATGATCTGGGGTAAAGCACAGATTTGGACTGAACATTCCCACAGATACCAGCTACTGACTAAACAGAGAGGACTGTGTCACATGGACTTGGTTACATCATCATGAACATCTTTGTGCCTATGGGTTATTTCAGGACTGTTAATCAGTTAAAAATTTGGATTATTGCATAATACACTAATTGACTAATTAATCAGATCATTCTTTTGCACTCAATCTGTGTGCCATTGAATTCAAGAATGTTTCTTATGAGTAGTACTTGGGCAAGGATTGTATTTTCCAATGATTGGAAAATCACATTTGTAATTTGTTAATATGCTAAATTGACTCCTCTTAGTTTTACCTAATTATCCACATTGATTATCTTGTCTCCAGTGGTCATTCTATGATCCAGATGTTTTGCATTAAACCAAATAATATACATGGTGGCTTATAAAAATGGTTGTTTTTTCTTGTGTATGCTGTGATATATAATGTATTTACATGCTATGACATACTTACTATTTATATATGCCATATTGATAAAGTACTCGTCACGCATGCTACTTTGAGCCTGCAATCTGTTTTGCACTCATTGCGTCTCTGTCATCTCTATGACCTTGTTTGATGGATTAGCCTCATTACGGATGGAGGTACAGCATATATGCATTGATTTATGTCACATTACATTTCATTGCTCTGAAACGCTTAAACATCTGATTCAAGATCAGCACATAGTCGGGTGTTTCTTCAACTATTGGCACTTTTGACCCTGTTGACAAGCATTCAATGGTGGAAATGACATTTAGACAGTTTTGGGATAAGTTGATGGACTCTTTTGTCTAGCAAAGGTTAATTTCATAGCTATCATTTCATGTATCCTAAATTCACACAATTAAATAGCATTTTTACACTTTTTGACCAAATACAGCTTGATTGGAAATCATTTTTTAAATATATATTTATATCATTAAGCATGCCAGTTTAATATTTTTTTTTTATTTCCCTCGTTGTTTAGAATATTGTAGTTTTAAAATATTTTTATGATCCATTTTTATAGATTGAAAGTCTGTGTAAAACATAGGCAAAACTGTAAAATCTGTAAAGGCATTTGAAATATAGCAAAAATAATTCTGTTTCCAAGACTGTCTCATTGTGACACTTTTGTCTTTTGTCTTAGGTGTCCATACCAAGCAAGTGGAAAATCTGCGTGTGTTTCTGCTGGTATGTGGACTCAGACGAGTTAAGGATCCTCTGTATCTTCTAGAAGCTTTTGCCGGTATTATTGTTTATTGTTATTGTTCTATAAGATCACAGTTCATCCTCAGTTATTGTGCAACTTGAAACTGCGACGGTTAGTCTTTAAATGTTAATATAAGTGTATAAACATAATAATTATGTGTGTTAAATTAAATTTGTTCCTTCTCTTACAGAATGGCACAGTCAGAACCCCCTAGTGGTCCTCATCATCATTGGTCCAAAGGTAAGGAAGAAATAGTGTCTAGTTTAGGACGACAATATTTAAAATTAAATGGTATGTGTATGTGTGTGTATATATATATATATATATATATATATATATATATATATATTAGTGCTGTCAAACGATTAATCGCATCCAAAATAGTTTGTGTTTTCATTTATATGTGTGTGTGTTCTGTGTATATTTATTATGTATATATAAAGACACACACATACAGTATTTATTTTGAAAATATTTAAATTCATATAAATTATATGATATATAAATATATAAATGATGCCGTCACCACAGGTAAAGCCGTGAAACCGTTCTTCATGTGTTGTATATCCTCTCATGTCTAATTAACATCCCCAAAAGCCCATAACACATCCTAACATCCTTTTCAAAGAAGCTGTATCAGTGTTGGCGCACGTGGGCAGCATGTTTCTGTAGATTTCAAGGTAGCACTAATTGGATGTAGCAAAGATAACAACATTAGCATGCATTAAGCTGGACTTATCAGAGGCATTTAGAGGCTCACTCAAGCTAGAGCAGTGGAATCATGCAGAGGATTGGGGCTGCGGGGGACTAGCATAAGCTGTGGACTGTTCGTAGACCTGCAGAGCTATATGATGCTAGGGGAGGCTTGTTAGCTGCTACAAGCTAATGGTTAGCCTGTGGCAGGCCATCTGTCACTCCAGATTATGTGCCAAGCCTAGGTGCTGCCATTCAGCCAACCCCATAGAGAGGTCACCCTCCCCCTCTGGGCAGAATCTAGTCACAGACATGGTCAAATATTTTTAGAAATAAAGAGATTTTAAAAGATTGAAAAGAGGAAGGAGGAAACAAATAAGCCCAAAGCAAAAAATTGTGTCCCCAAGTGTGTGTCTGGGGAAGAGGGGAAACAGGAACTGAGCGAGTCAACACAAGACCTCAAGCCCATATTACTTCCTTTCTCAAGCATGAAGGTTTTACTGTAGAAGTCTGACTGCACATGTTCTGCTTCATTTGCGATCATGTGCCAGTGGTGTTTTCGTTCCATCATATTTTTTATTCTTTTAGTCTGGGTCTAATGGTGTGTTTAAGTCCTCCTGGGAAGTTTGTATTTACAAGTTGGGAAGGTGTAATTATGATGGGTCAAATGGGTTCAAATCACTTTATTCGAAGCAAGATTGCGATTTTTAAAGTTGGCATGAAATGAAAATTCACCCTGTTTTCTAAATGCATGATGCAGATCTTATTGTGAACAATTCATCCGTGCATATTTTCCTTCTTTTTTTGAGCCCGTAATTTTTAATCAGAATGTCATTCCTGGACCTTCTGGCGAAAACGGACTTCTTTCAGGCTTCTCTATGACTTATGTTGGACTTTTCCAATCATTTAGGCCACTTAAACCCCTCCACTAATTTACATTTGACTGAAAGTTCACATTTGTTTTTAAGCTCAAAATCTAAATAACAATTAATGGATAGAGCCAAGTTTCTGCCATATGATACGTTTCACATGGGTGTACCTCACATTAGTAAGAAAAGATCTGTTGCTGCTCCCTGGTTCATTGTGACTTTATCTCTACTTCTGTCATGACGACAACTCTCAGAGGGATTGGCATGGTAATTTACATGACCGTGTTAATGTGTTTGGTCTTGACGGAATAGATCTGCTACGCTGCTGCTGCTAATGCGGCAGAGCAAGTACAGAGACTTGCTACTGCCAAGACATCCACAACATGCTGCTGTGAGCATGTAAGAAATACTGCTGCTGCGCACATAACATGAAATAACCCCCATATAGCACACATTAATACCCCATAGCAGACCTATACAGGTGGAGCTGGGGAAGGTGAGGGGTTTCTGAAGCACGCTGCAACTTCTACAGCAAGCACTAGCCAGGTATTTGAATGTTGAGCAGTGAGATCATTAGCTGTTGAAACAAAAAGAACCAGTCGGATGTGCCATGTGATAATGATGTCATCATGTCAGATTAAGTTTGACCTATTGGACTGCGCCATCTAGAATTTCATACCAGAATTTTGGATGAATGAATCAGTGCATCAGATGCGTTTCATCTTGATTTCATCTTTGATTTCATCTTGATTTTATTCAATTCATGAAGATGTTGTAAACTGAATTCTTATGTGTTCTATCATAATTGTAGAATAATACCATATTTTGTTCATTCAGTCTAGCTAATTGTATTATAAATGGGAGAAAATATCATTCATTTAAACAAACTAACTCTCAAAACAGACGCTGCATTCATTGCTTTTGCCATGCTTTTTCAGTAACAATGACCCAGAAACAGTCTATGAAAATCAAGAGTTTCCCAATCACAGTTATGACCTTCTGGTGGCTTTCATGTGCCTTCGGCTCTTAAATACAATTTATCTGACCATAGATAGTCCTGTGACCACCTTTGAGATCTGTTACTCAAACTCATCTGTTACCACAAACTGCTCAAATTTTTACTGTTTCTTTTTCTTTCTTTCTTTTTTTGTAATATTATATATATATATTTCTTTTTTTTCTTTTTTTTTTGATATCTTGTCTTATGCAAAGTAAAGTTATTAATTTGAATCTCTGCCCACCAGATTTGCTACCATCTTTGATTTCAACACAAATATTTTTTAACTAACTTTATGCAGTTGGCATAGTTGGGTCTAGTTGACCGTCATGCCAAGACACCAAAGTTATCAAATTCATTTTCAAGTCTCAACATTTTGGGAAGTAACAATGCAAAGATGATGATGCCAATGGAAAACAGAAAACGAGGCTAAATATCAGAAATACTTTAGTTTCTTGGAAACTAAACCTGTTAGGAATAAATGACATTTAAACTACAGACATTCATACTATACTGTATAGAATGTTGTTTTTAATGGTTGTGAAGTATGTTCCTCTACCTACTCAGGCAGTATGGAATTTTAGATGCCCCTCTTACAATTTTGTATAAAAACTCTCTGAAGTGTATTTTTTTCAGTTATTGAAGTGGTAATTATTATTTGTAGATGGGTGTCTACTATATTTTTCTATAACAAAAGTCTACTATATTTTTCCTCTAAATATTTTCTTCCATTGAGTGGAAACACAACATGTACAATTCTTGTCTAAAATTCTCCAAACAGCCAAACTTTTTTTAAATATGAGCACCAAAATATGAAACCAATTCCCCGCACTACTGGCTTCCATCATTTCTTTTTACATTTCCCACCCAATCTGACAACAGATCCTGTCGACTAACTCGTGGTGGCTTCACTGTTCCTTCATTTCCTCCTGAACTTCGGTACCTTGAGCATTTCAATGTGTCCTATTTCCGCAGCCACCTCTCCTCAAGCCCCAGTGATTTCACCACAACGACACAATGCTTCCTTCTGCCACAACCTGACTTTTGTTCTGTGATGTTTCTTTGAGATTCACACATCAGGTGGAGACACATTTGACTTTTTCTTGTCTATTTGTGTCTCCAGTGATGTTCAAAGGCTTTCTTGTTTGAGTGTGGTTGGCTCCAGGCAAACCGATGACACTGGCAGTTGCTTACATGTTCTTGTAAGCTGTGGTGTGTTTTTGTTTGATAAGAATATCTGGAGAGTGGTAAGACTCGTTGTTTCCTTGAGGAGGGGCGGGCTCATGTTGATGACATCAAATGATGTCTTGATTCTTTTCTGCCTCCTTTTGCTTTGATTTGAATATAATATTTAAAGCTGCATTCCTGAAATGTACTGAAACTTGTCTCTTTAATTACCTGTTTATAGGTATTTCTGATTAATGACAAGAAATACTTCAAATGTATCTTTATTGGTGATTAAATTCCAGTTAGTTTCTCATTTTCAGTGAGTTTATCATTTTAAATGTGTGATTCAAGTTGTTAACTTGTTGTAAACATGACAATAAAAGGATACAGGTATACTAACTTACTAATACAATAAGCTGCCAATATTGGTTATTTTCATATTTAAGTGTTATATAATTGATATTGACAGCATTTTTGTATTTCTAATTTATCACTTTTGCATTTTTTGTACAAGAACAACACTGAAAACAATATGCATTTTTAATATATTATTTATTATTATTGCCATGTCAAAGGTATGCATATCTATAAAAGCTATTAGTCAGTCATTAGTATTTTTTTAATGACTTTATTTCTCATATTTAAAAAAATGTTCTTTCCATCTCTTCTTCCCTCCGTCCACTGAGTGGAAACACAACACATATCATTCTTTTTCCTGAAATTCTCCAAATAGCCAAACTTTTTACGCAATATGAGCAATTTGTCATTTGTAATATCAAAAGCATTTTTAATTTTTAATTTGAATGCTATTTTTTATTTTTATTTTTATTTTTAAGTATCTTGACTTTTTACATTTGTGTTCTGTTAAAAATGATGAGGGGACAAAGGTTTGCTAACTTTTTTGTGCAAACATGTTCACATCATATATTTAAGTGTCTTGGATTTCATGGAATTGTTCTCTGTAATGTTTAACTGCACACATCTGTTGACCTATTTCAATCTTTTGTTGAAAATCTAATAAAAAGATAATTTAATGATTGTTTTGCTAAATTGCTCTTGCATATAGGCCTAGTTAGGTCTTGACCTTATATACCGTTCTCCTTTGGGGTAGATTGAACAGCATGTCCTGTGGGAAGGACTGATCACACGGTTTGTTCTTATCCAGCAGCTTTAGTTTAAGCAATAATCTCTAATTTTGCTATCACTATTGGATTCAAATATGCATCAAATATCACATTTCACTTAGGAAAAAAATGAATAGGCAGATAGTGGAATCAAAACAAACAGGATTTGTAGAGAGGCTCTGCTATGCTCACACACTCATGTCATCTTTGACCCAAATTGCATGTGCTGTGGTTGCTGCAGTCGCCCCGGCCAGCTAATACACGCAAAGCCCTCATCGTAATGAATCAGATTGAGCAACAACCCCGCCCTGACCCTAATCTCTGGAAATCTATGGGATTTTCAAATGCGTTTTTCCCTCTGGACAACTGGCCATGTAGGAAATTATGATCAGTATGAAATGTTGTCTTGTCCACAGGCCATGATTTGGTATTATTGACAGTATTTTACAGTCAGGGAAAAAACAGCAACATGGGATTTGTGCTCTTTATTGCTTATAAGCAAAGATAAGCCATAGGAACTTCTGCATAATAACGAAAAGACATCCATCTCATTTCTCATCACGGTGTGACCTTAAATTACTTTTCATATTTATTTTACAGCACATGGCCCCTGAGTCTCATATGAAACAAAATGTGAATCTAAACTTATATGCAGTGTTGCTGCAGTCTTGGGACAGAGTGTCTGTTGTTACTTAAGCAGGATTGGCTAGTTATACTCAATACTGCATTTATTATTTTCATAAATGAAGAAAAATATAAAAGCTGTTCAAAATTAGAGACTGCCCTTTTTTGTTTTTATGACCAAAAATATAATCTGCATGATGATGATAATAATAATAATAACTGTTGTTGTTGTTGTTATTATTAGCAATAATATTAATGAATAATAAAAATGTTGGTAAATATTGGTTTCCAAATAGTGGGTCTATTTCTTTTCAAAACCTAATATTTCATGAATATAAACATTTAATGCCAGATTTACTAACAGCTTGCCCCAGTGTAAACCATCTTTTGGCATTAAAATATTACTGTCAGGAATTACTAAAAATGCACAGTGAAGAATTAGCGCTGAAAAGGCTGAACAGTTATTTTTGTGCCTGATCTTATTGAATATGCACTTGTAGGAGTCAGACGCAAAATTTATGGGAGAAGTGTATTAAAATGAATCACGTAACGTTATTAATTAGTTAGTAATTTACTAACGTTTGCGCTCGTCATATTACTGGTATTTGTGCTATTATTTTACGGCCAAAACAAACATGTCTTAAAGCAGGCGGTAATTTGCGCTGTTCTTGGTTGATTGTGCTGGTCATTATGGAAATTATCGGGCTCGGTGTTCTTTAATGTGCACATTGTTAGTAAATCACACGCAAAAGTTTTTACGAATTTACTTTTGCATATTGATTTTATTTAAAGCTGAATCATATTGTTTAAAAAAATAGGTTTTCTGTAATTCTTATGAAATGAAGTCGTCTTAACATCTCTAACATTAACATTTCTAAACTAATTATTTCTAGTCTATTTCAATTAAAAACTCAGTATTTAATACATAAACTTTGTAAAATTTGTATTTTGTTTTGAATATTCATTTTGTTTAAAGTTGAGTGATATTTCTTTGTAGATTTTCTGTAAATCTTACCAAATAAAGTAGTCTTGCATTTGGGGTCTTAAAGGCAAATAATATTTTTCATTAAAAATACCATGTCTCATTTTAGATAGATCCAGTGTTTACCGCAGAGGTTGAGGAGAGTGTCAAGAGGTAAATATCATCTGATATCTTCATCTTCCTTCCTTGATCTGCTCTTCTTTACTTTCATCTCCCTCCTTCACTCTCTGGTACTTGATCTTCAAAGTCTCAGTTCCTTATTACTGCCACTAAAGACCCACACATACGCACCGCAACATTCAGGTGCTTTTTTAAATATGTCTGTCGGTAATCTTTCCAGTATTTTTAAATTCCCCTTTTAAGGAAATGCCCTGATTCTAAACTGTTCCTGGATATATTCTAATTTATGTATGAGGTCGTGTATGTGTGTGTAGAACTGTTGGAGTGTATCTGGCGGCTGATTTGAGTCAAGAGGAGCTGCATGCTGCCATGCAGAAATCTTTTGCCCTGGTCAACTCGTCTCTCTCAGAGGGAATGTCTGCTGCCATCTTAGAGGTTTGTTTAGAGAGCAATAATTGAATTGTCAACTGCTATGAGACAATTTATAACAATTTGAGTGAAATGTTAATATTTAACATTAATATTAATTTCAAAATGTCTTATAATTTGGTTTGTCTATCAGAAACTTGTCTGAAACAATTATTATTCTTTGATATTCAGTTTGTTCTCACCAGTAGTGCTGTGATGGCTTACATGAGCTTTGAATCTATGTTTGTTTTGCCTGTTATTAGATAGGATTTTATGAGGACAATATCATCATGGGGATCTACTTAATCTGTGTTCAAACTGACCAGATTAGTTTAACCCACAGTGTCATTAATGTGCTAAGTAGCTGTTATCATATTTTCCTCAATAGTTCCACATCATTTCATTATCCCACATATGTGAACAGCCTAGACTGAAATAGCCAGTTGGACAGAATTGAAGTTAAAAAGGTTGTTATAATTTACCAGAATTTAAAAAATGAAAAGGAAAAGCCTTAAGTGCAATCAGCTAGCCCATAAAGCTTGATTGCTAGCTTGCAGCGAACGTTCTTGTAGCTGAAATGACACTCACAATGTCAAAGTAATGAGTTCAATCTCAGGAAACGCATATACTGATAAAATACCTTGAATGCCCTTAAGTTGCTGCAGATAAAAGCACCTGGAAAATGAATAAATGTAAATGCATTGTGCACAAGGCCAAACAGAGTTAATGTATTGCAATCTGGTGTGTTTTAGGCAATGGATTTAGGTTTGCCTGTTTTAGCGAGGGATGTTCCTGGAAATGCTGCAATAGTCGAGCATGAGGTCACAGGACTGCTGTACTCAAGCCCTCAGGTAACATTTACAAAGGTTTGGATCAGTGAGAGCTTAATTTTAAAGCAGTGAAATCATATTTGTTTCCATGGAGACATTTGTATAAATTTAATATTTTGATGTCTTTAATACGTTTAGAAATAAATAAATCAAATCAAAGTCTCTATATAAAGAAGGTGATTGGAAAAGAGCATGGTAAAATCTGGTGTATTTGGGAATACTTCATGATATAATGAGCATTCTGACATCATTTGCTCAATCTCTTGTTGTTACAAATACTTTTTGCCATAGATTATGAAAGGAAATTTTTATCAGAATGTCCATGCTGTTCTTTTTCATAGAATGTAACTGAACTGTGATATGTAAATATAAATGTAATCTATATGACATATTCCAAGTCTTCTGAAGACTTGGGTTAAAACACACACACACGCGCTGAAAAACCACATTGAAATCTTTGCCTCTGCTGAAGATCTCTAACAACATCAGTGTAATTTTCTGATGCGCATATTCAAATGTGCTATGTTGTGATTGGTTATGATGAGATGCACAATAACCAATAGAGTGCATTAGTATTTTCAGAGGCACCGGTTCCAGAAGTATTTTTCCCATTCATAGGAATTAAAAAAAAAAAGTTAGTAAAAGTTAAAAAGTTATTCTGGTCTGTGAGCATATATGTGTTCAGGGGGCGTGGCTTTGGACGGAGATTGCAGGGAGGGTGGGACATTCGCTTTCAGTGCTATCAGCTTAAAGTTAGCACTTTCCAAGATCTCCTACTGCACCTTTAACATTAAACTTCTGGTTAAAGCAAAGAAGTATATTATTTTTACAGTACCATTAGTACCAATTCATATCTGTACCCGCTTGTAGTCAACCACTTTTAAATGCTCCTGTGTGTTTTTGCGTGCACGCTCTGGTTTGTGCACACCACAAGTTTATTTACATGTTTTTGCAGCGTTGAGTATTGTAGCCAATCACAGGCATCTCTGTTGAAACCAATGGCCAGTCAGAGGTGTTTTCTGTAGGTTAATTAAATAAATAGGTTTTTGTAAGTTTACAGAGTTCTAGACGCTTGCAGATTTACCTAATATAATCAGAGAGAGACAAAACGTACACACACTGTGTAAATAAGAGATCGACTGTGTAGTTTTCCCATAAGCTCTGTCAGTTGCGCTATAAGAGCTTTGCTCTGTTTCTCTAGAAGCTCTACATAATTCATGGACAATTTGAAGAAAGGTTTTGTTTGTCTAAGAGGACCGAACGTCCATGTATACTGTTTCAAGAGTGACAAACTTGAGTGTAAAAAAATTATGTGAGTGAATCCACTAAATTGTTCCGTCAGCCATTGCTATGATTGACAGTGATAACTGCCCTCGGTGGAACGATCTATCTGACAAACCCATGTCAAAAATAGACCTGTGCATTAAGTGATGCAGAGTAAATTCAGAGTAACAAAACTACAACAGCAACAAGTCTGTGTTGGCTGAATATATTTAGCAGCTTTTACAGTTAAAACACTCTTTTTGATCTGTCCTTTTAAGGCAATGTTTAAAAAATGTAGTTTTTAAAATAAATCTAAAAATATGTGTCTTTGTCACCTTTTTCACCCATGATGTGTTTCCATCCCTGGGGTTCAACAAAAGCATATGACAACCTCAGAGCTCAGAACTGCTCTGTCTTTAAAGGTTTATCAGTTATTGTTAAAAATCAATGTCCCAATGGAGAAAATGTCTTTACTTCTGGAAGCTGACTGTTCTGCTCTATGTTTGCCATCATTGATGTCAAATCTGAAATGACACATTTTCATGCACTGCGCTCACAAACGTGAATGAGATTTCAGCTGTGACTGAATTATAATTAAAAAATCAGTCTGTTGTCTCAAAAATATACAAGAGTGCAAAACACTTGATTATATAAGAAAGTAAGTCATACAGGTTTGGAATGATAAAGGGCGAGTAAATGTTTTGAATTACTAGACATTAATTATTTAAACTTTTTCTCAAAATACTTTTTGGCATTAAAATAGTGCTGTAAAATGAAGAGTAATGTTGACTTCCTCTTCTTGGCACCATCTCTATCTGCTGGTGACTAAGCTTTAACCTGTTTTGGGTCTTTAGGGGGAACAGACAGACTTAGCGTTCATTGTATCACCATGCTAAACGGCTGAGAGGAGCCCAAGGCGGCTTAAAAGGCCAAAGGGCAAAACTTCTATCCCTAAACCAATCTGCTCCTCTGAGTATCATGCTTATCTGAAATTTATTAAAAGCAATAGTGGATCTGAAAATCTGATGTCTCTAGAGATGTCACTGAAAATTGTATTGAAAGCATTGATGTTTTTGATGTTTGTTTGCAAAGCAGGTCGATTTTGACCATTTGTATCCGCCATGTGCCCCTCTATACACCTGTGACCTATGCTAAGCTTTGACCCTTAATTCAAAGAGCTGTTCCATGACAAAGAGCTTGTGCAAGCCTCTCGTTTCAGTCTTGATCAGTAGGTCAGTGTGCTACAGTTCCACCCACCTGCTATGCAGTTTGCAGTGTCATTTGGAGGATTTAATGCATTACTGTAGTGGTAAAATGCACTTACTGTTGTCCCATTACATGGCACAGTGATAGAATCCAGTGATTATTTCACACAAATCAAATACAGATGAAATGTCCACATACATTACTGTTCAAAAGTTTGAGGTTGGCAATTTTAGTTTTTTTTATGTTTTTAAAAGACATCTAAAAAAAACAGTAATATTATGAAATATTAACTGTTTTCTATTTTAATATATTTTAAAATATAATTTATTCCTAATGGTAAAGCTGAATGTTCAGCAGTCATTACTCCAGTGTTCAGTGTCACATGATCCTTCAGAAATCATACTAATATGCTGATTTGTGTTGCTTTACATTTTTGCAGAAACTATGCTATATTGTCAACCCCCAAAAATAATAAATAAAAACTGGTTTAAAATCCAGTTAAAATAAGGTTTTCATTAATAAGTCAGCCTGAAAGATCTGATTTCATGTGTGGGGGGGGTCATCTTTTGTTAGTTATTTTTTTTTTACAGCAAGAAACCTGTATTAAAACATTGTGTATGCCAGCTTTTCCTGTTGTTAGCATTGCTGTTGTTGTTTTTTCAGATTTGGATAGCGCCTTAATGAAAAACATCATGGTGAATCAATGCTACAGCCTCATGCACAGTGAACCTGTGCAAATGTATTGTTATTATGATAATCAGTGTGTATGCACTAGCAAAAACATCTGAACTCTGCACAGGAAAAAAATAATAATAATCACATATGGACACACATAACTTACAGTTTGAAAAGTTGTACTTGAGAGAAAAAAGGAAAATAAAGGTCACAAACAGCCAAAAACTCACACATTCTTCTGTCTCTTAATTAATATAGAAGCATTTTTCTTATGTGATTTCTTAGTGCCAAAGATTTGTTTAACCATGTCCAGCATATGTGCTGTGCTGAGCCTTGACCTCTGCCTTTTAATTAGCTAAAGGAGAGGTTTAAGACTGGACTGGATATTGTGGAACAAAGATCTCTGATGATTAGATATGTGCTTCACTACATAAAAAAAAAGTTGTCTAAAAATGTCTAGTTCTCTGCATGCATTAAATTGATCAAAAGTGACAGTAAATACATAGAATATAACGAAATATTTCAAATAAATGCTGCAACATATTAGAATAATTTCTAAACTAATGATGCTGAAAATTCAGCTTTGCATCACAGGAATAAATTAAATTAATATAACTATTATTTCAAAAACAATAAAAAATCTTATTTGATCAGCTGACTATATTATCCTGCACATTACACGGCTGTTTAGAAAATAACTTGACCCGATCTACTCCCAAGAGAGCCCAGGCACTTCCCACCAGGCCACATTTCTGTCAAACACGCTCATTTACACTCTGGTTTCATCATGGCATTTTGTCAAAGACAGGCCTCATGTTGTGGTCAAATCTTTCATATGACATAAAACATGTTTGCCTTTTCCTCATGGCTTCTGTTATCCTGCTGAGCTGAAAGAGAAGTTTATACCCTGCCTGTCACATCAGTGTGAAGCCAGCTTTACCAGGAGTCTCTGTGGATAAGAGTAGCCTCAATAGCAGGGGGTCACTGGAAGCTGAAGGTGTTTTAAGTCAGGTTGAAAGACAAAGTTGCACCTTGCAGCATGGGCTGCTTGCATGACGAGTAATGTCACTGTCCTCAATAAATAAGGCTTTTATATTTTCATTATTCAGACAGACAGTAGTTTTGTCTATAAATATAAAAAAAATATTTGTTTTAAACTAATATAAAAAATTTTTGTAAATGTTTTATGCTCACAAATGCAACATTTTGAATTTAGCAAATTATACATTAAAATCTGTGATACCAAATATTATTACAACTAAATCAGTCATTACTCCAGTCTTCAGTGTCAGATCAGACATCAGAAATCATTCTAATATGCTGATTTGCTGCTCAAGAATCATTTCTTCTTATCAAACATTACTTTTTATTGTCTTATTATCAATATTATTTTGTGGAAACTAACATACTTTTTTCAGGATTCTTTAATAAACAAAAAGTTCAAAAGGACAGCATCACTGTAAAACGTTTCGTTGTAAATTTACAGTATAATACTGGCAGCTGGGTTGCCAGCCACATACTGTATTTTTACAGTACTACTACTGTACACAACATTTACAGTTCTGTACTGTATTTACGAAATACAGTATTATACTGTTATATAACTTTTTTTACAGTATTACACTGTGCTCTTTACAGGGAATACTGTAAATCCTGCTTTTATTTCAGTACTCTTGGATTTACAAAATTAAAAATATACTTTTTCATAACAGTATTCACAAAAAAATAGAGAAAATAATATTTTCTGAGTTTTAAAACATTTTATTTATTTTGAAGAAAAGACCAGGCAATTGCCTTATATGAATTTACTGGCTGAAATGCCAGCTGTAGTTTTTTTTTTCCTTTTTCTTTTAAATATAAAACATGTAAAATGCAATTAACAATTAGCAAGTAATTCAAAATACAGTAATCTTATTTACTTTTAAAGAATGGAAAGGTTTTTCAGAAATATATTTTTTTAAAAAGTCTTTCAGAAGAGAGGAAACCTGTGGGTTTACAGTACTGTTCTTTTTTTACACAACATGTCCAGTCGTCTTGTAAGTCACTTTTCCTTTCTTGGTTTTTGATGCACATTCAGGGTTGATGTTGAGAAAGCATCTAAAAGACAGAAAAGAAAAAAAGTGAACATTATGTATGTGTCTAATATATATATATATATATATATATATATATATATATATATATATATATATATATATATATACACACACAGCATCTCACAGAAGTGAGTTCTGTGAGACAGCACAGAGAATTGCAACACTTACGATGTGATTACATGACTACATGATAATGTTAAATATGCAATATGTCATTCAGCTCTTTAATCAACTGTATAAAATATTTGTTAAAATATACTTAAGTACTTTACAAATACTGTCAAAACAAGTTAGTGACAATTCACTCTATCATATATATATCAATGGCAAATATGCTAACCTCAGTCGCAAGGGTGCATGCCACCTCTTCCTGATACTGGAGGTTGAAATCGTTCAATAATACAAACAGCACTGCAAGGCCAGAGACAAAGTTGGGCTGCTCAACATTTACCGCTGGTTGCTTAGAGATTGACCTGAAAATAAAAAAAGAAAGAAAATACTTCAAATAAACTATTGTGGGTTCCATTGCAGTTCTGTTTAGTTGTCTATACATAGTTCAACTCAACATAACTATTAAACTAAATCTGAAATATGTGCAGGGAAATCCCATTTACAGGGTTCACAACTATAGCTGTGAACTGCATAATAATAGTATCTCATGAATGCACAGTCGAGCACAAAAGACCAATGTCAGTGTCAGGATTTTCATTAAACAATATTGCATTCCCTCAGAACACTTGGAATACATGACATGTTGCATGTGAACATTCTGTGATACTATTGTATCTTGATGCTGGTCACTATCACTGCCATTATATGGACAAGCGTGAGCAGGCTTTTTTTTTTTTTAATTTGTATTATTCTCCTTTAGTGGTCCAAAAAACAAAGAAGGTCATAGGGCATTAGAACAACACCAGGGTGCATGGAAGCATATGGGTAGCAAAATTCAATTGAAATGCAATACGTAAAATGGTTTCTTATACATATGTGCAATATTTAGTGCACATATGTATTTTATTGTATATCACATAAATTTTATTTAAATTATAAAATTTACATTTGCCATTTCCTACACTAGTTTTAATACACAAATTAAAAACATATTTTAATGCTTTATAAGTTGCAAAATGGAAATTAAAATGTATTACCCAAATTGATTAGATGTTTAACATGTCCAAGCAAAAACTGTTTTTACATCATAATACCACATGATAATTGTAATTTCAGAGTGCATTCTGATCCAAAGGTGCAGTAAAAAGGTAGAAAAATTGTAATTTAAAATATCTTTTATTTTTCTTAAATGCATTGACACTTATATATAAGACGTTTCAATTGCATTTTCATTTAATACCTCATGATGAATATAAAGTCAATGTGGATTTGAAAATGCATTCGAAATGTATTTGAAAATGCAACACACCCCCGACCTGTCAATCTTTAGGCTACATCAAGGCTGGGCTTGGCAACAGGATGCACAATTGTAGAAAATATCATATGTAAATTATATAACTGAATTTCCATTTTCATTTTGCACTAACCTTTGCCCATATGTAGGGTAAAATGTCAATTAAAATACAGAAATGCATTGCCATTTTGCATATTACTAACTGAATTTGAAATTATTTCAAACTTAATTTTGCTACCCATATGCTTCCATAGCGTTAATGATGACTTAATGTTCATTTTAGGGTGTACTAAACCTTTACTGTTTACTTACCAAGAATTATAGGTTGTGTTCTCTGGCAAATGTAGACACTGCTGGACATCAGATTGAGTGGTGAATACCTGAAACAATTTTTAAGAAGACAGCACAACCATCACTAACAGAACCAAGACATAACAAATCACATTTATTTGCAACATGCTTTAAGTAATCTCTACTTACATCTGCTTGAAGGGTAAGACCATCTAATTTCTGCAAGTGTGGGAGCAGCTGTAGGACCATGGAAGACATGGAAGCAATCAGGAATACTACTTTTGAAATAAGCATTAGGAACATGACTATGGATTTTCATGTGCTGGCAAAATTATAACACATTAAAAAGCACGATCATAGAACTGACATTTTTTAACATGGACTACAAATGGGAAGCACTTACATTAGCACCGGATCTTCATCAGATTGTTCAGCCTGAAAAATAATAATAAAAAAATAATAATCAGAAGCAGGTCATGTGAATGTGTGTCTTATTTGCTATTTGAGTTGTTTTTGATTGTTGGATTAAAGGAAGGTGTGCATAAACATCTTAAATGGGATAGTTCACTTTGAAATTAAAATTTGGTATCTATCAGCTTACCCCAAGGGCATCCAAGATGTAGGTGTCTTTTTTTCTTCAGTAGATCCAATTTTGATATGTTTAGGTCAAATCGTTCTAGCTTGTCAGTCATATAATGGCAGGTATAGGTCACTGTCTCTATAAGAGGGAAAAAGAACATGCACAGAGAAATCCAAATTAAACAATTCCCCATCGTAACTACACATTGATGGCCTAAGACAAGAAACGAGCGGTTTGTGTGAGAAAATGAACAGTATTTATACAGTTTTTTACCTCTTGTACACAACCATGTCCAAGTGATCTGAGTGCGCGCACGCATCCGGTGTGTGACGTGTGTGTGCGCGCTCTGGCTTAGTCCGCAAAAATAACTTTATTGCACAAATAATTAGAAAGTTATTGAACGCGGAAATATGTGAATGTTGTGAATGTGCGAATATAAAACCAATTTTACCCAAGTGAATTGCTAACTCGGGACTTAAGTTAAGTTTAACGTTCCCAAAATCAAACCATGCGTGGAAACAATGTAGAAATGTGAATGAAAAAAAGACAAGCTTACCGTATCGATACTTAGTCGAACATTAATCCATCTTCTCATGCTCCAGTCGATTAGCATCATCTCAGGCACAGGTTAGATGATTCAGATGACAAATTATCTCCGCGTCTGCTCAGGCAGCGTCGTCCATTGTTTGCTGCGTCACAGGCACTAACGCTTGAAACGCGAAACGAAGCTCACAAAGCTTATCTACGCACAGATTCACAAACCACTGGCTTATCTTAATAACGCAAATAATTATTTTGTTCAATTAATTCCCGCTGACGAATCTAGTTTGCCTGTAATACACTGTTCACATTTCTTCTTCTTTGGAGATCACATCACATTTGAATTGAGCGCGAAATAAATATATCCCACAATGCAATGCGTTTACAGTATGGTACTGTATTACAAATTTAGCTGGCTGAAAACAGAAAACTTCTGTATATTTACAGACATTCTGTAAAATATACAGAATGCTACTGTTTTATAAAAATACAGTATAATACTGTTAGAAAATGCCTGTAAATTTACAGTAAAGTTTTACAGTGCATTTATTGGCAATATTTTTTAAGTCTTTACTGTCACATTTCTTAAAAAAGAAGAAGAAAAGGTTTAAAGGTGCCTTTGTGGCTAAAAATCAAATAAACATTTTGGAAATAAATTGCATGGATATTTCATAGATAACATACAAAGAAAACAAGACATGTGAAGCCTTAACATTAATTTCAATGTTCTTGTTTTTTTACAGGAATTTGTAAGCATGTTCAGAAAACTCCTGGATGACTGTGGGCTCCAGGAAGGACTGGTGAGAAACGGAAAGAATTACATTACAACTTGCCACAACCCGATGAAGGAGAGAATAACCTATCAGAAACGGGTGGAGACTCTTCACTGACAGTATAATGGGATTACCATTTGTCTCAGGTCTTTAAGAACTTTAAACAGGTGAGGGCTTTGTGCTCTTTCTAGAGCTTTTGAGACTGAATTGCATTTTTCAGTTGGATATGCAAGTCTCTCCCATGACTGCCAAGATAATGGTGGCCATTTTTTTCTAAAAATAGGATAAAAAGGAAAGATATATTCAAAGGACATTGACTTTTTTAGTTTCTCGAGGTATGAAAGGGACACACATTTTACTATATACATTTGCTCAATGCTTAAATTACAATTTATCAGGTCTTGGAACAAGGATGGGTGACAGATCCGGCAGTTTCTCTTTTTGAGGGGTAGTAATTTATCTATAAGCGTGTGCCTGGCATTCATTTGACATTGCACATGGCCGAGCTCTTGCTGTGTGCACAGACAGACAGCTTGCAAGTATTTGTGTTCTACATTTGTTGTGTTGTGGTGCTTGATTGACAATTGGGTATAGAAGTGCCAGTGTTACCACAGTGGTTGTGAGTTTTCTGAGTTAAGGAATGTGTTGGCATTACTTTGCTAGCTAGAAAGATTTCTGCTCTTAGGAGGATCTCATCTTGAACTGAACAGGCAGCTTGTGTTCACGTGTGCATATGTGATATGACGTGACAGGCACGATATATGATAAACTAAAAATGGCTGAAATGTACTATACTTTTTTTTAAAACAAATGTAAAGTGGGAGATCCTCTAAAATAGATGTCGGATTCAGTTTCAGAGGTGCTGTTTAGCTTATTTGGTACAATTTACACCCTGATTTTAATGTAGTAAAAATTAGAGCTTTAAAAATGTTAAACTGTGTCAAGGCCAAGATTTACAGGCTTAATAAACTCAGAAGACATCTCTCTGATTCAACTTCCAAACTGGGTTTTCCCTAAAGCCAAGATGAAGAACAGTGATGCTCTCTGTACAATAAATGAAACACAAGATTATTTTTAAGGACACATTTTACTATTCGGAGGATTTTTAATTTATTAAAAGATACTTTGTTCAGGGATTAAGGTTTGTGTTTAGAGGTTGTGCTATAAACATATAAAATATTTATTCTGTTTATATCTAAGACTGTATGTCTCAAATCTTAAACCATGACTTTCTATGAATGTATCTACATTTCTTTTAATTTCATGACACAATAAAATATACTGTAAGCACTTGTATGCAAACTTCTGTTGAATTTCAGTTCAAACAGAGCTAGTGGTGCTCTGAACTCATGGGAATTTTTGGCCTGTGTGTGGTCTCAGCCATATGTTTGTACCAGAATATCATTATATTGTGGGAAAATCGGCCAACTCCAACTCTGGATTGGCGTGGCGTTTTGTGGGCAACCACCACTCCTTTTCTTCAGAAAATGTCAAATATGTTTTTATCAGTACTATTTTTATTTACCTCCACACCTGGAGTTACCACAAATGTTTTTACCAATATGAAAACCTGGGACATGCCAACAGTGCTTTATATTTGAGTATTGAAAAACAACAGATTACAAAAGATAAAAAACATCATTCATTTGTAATGAAATGGTTTCTATTTCATATCATAGCACAATACACTGAGCGTGGCCTTATCGTGTGGCTTTTTAATGAAAAATGAAACAATTGACTACATACAAATTCAAGGTGGTAAAATATCTTCTGTACAATAATCACATGCGATTTTGTATTAAAAAAATGGAAGGATGCAGAGTAACAGTCAAACAGAAGATATCAGTGTAATGAAGTGTTATCTCAGAGTTTGGCTTTAGAGAAAGAATGACAATTTACTCTATTAAATCTTTAAATTGCCCAGTGAAAAGCTCATTGAGAAATACAAAAAAAATTAACTTGGCTAATTACCCCAATGTGTTAGTTTTTAGTTTTTTTTGGTTGGGGGGATACTTTTAATAATCCTCAAAAATAGCAATATTGTGTTTCCTCCCTTTTATCATGATTAGTAATCAAGGCAAAATCACAAAGAAAATTTCACACCTGTCCTTATGAAAGCCATGAAAATCTTGAGCATAATCCTGTGTATCACTGACCAACAGAACGACTTTTCCAAAGAAAAAAGGCATTCAGGTGACCACAGGTTGGAGCTAAACTCTGCAGGAAAGTGGACCAGAGTTGCCCATCGCTGGCATAGAGATATATATAGTGGGTGCATAAATCAGACTGCTTGTTAGCCAACAATCATAGCTGTTGCAAAAACTCAGCAACTGGCACCTCAGGTGTCATACAACTGTCCTCCTTTCCCACCCAGTTAATTCCATGTCCATTCTCTTGTGGTAAAGTTTTGGGAGGAGTTTGCCGATCCAAGGATGTGAAGGTGGTGAACTGGACCCTTTTCCTTTTACTAGTGGGTGAGTGTAGGGATTCACTTCGGATGGGTTTTGCTGTAGGGGATCCTACACATGAAACATTAGTATCATTTGATATAGAAGACACCTGGCAAGAGGTCCTTCGGGTGAGGGTACCACAAGGCTCTGTATTGGGTGCTATGTCGATCACAGATGTATTATGAGCGTCCTGCTGTAATGGGCTTCCAGTGACGTTCATAACCAGCTCAGCATCTGTTCCCAGCCATACCCAGTCATGCCGGTGACCAGTCTGCTCAGAAACTTGAGCAGGCGTCTGCTTGTGCCTAAATTTAACCAAGTATGATACACAATTTACCATAAATACTATGATAGCCAAGCAGAAGACTCCCAGTAATGCATACATCCCGATCTCCAGGTCCGTAAGTGGACGGTTTGACAGTGGTCCTTCAATATCGTCGTTGTCATCATCATCATAGTCATTTTTTGGCTCCTGATTTGGGATTTCTACTTGGGGAGGGTAGTTATTGTAGTTCACTAAGTTCCCAGAAGCCCTCCCAGTGCTTAACATCGAACCCTCAGGAACCTCATTACTACTCCAGGAAATTCCTGTGCGACCATCACTGCCAGCTTTTCCCGTACTAAAGAAAGGTCCACTGTTTAAAATATTCCCAAGTTTACTGACTCCAGCCGAGGCATCGTTAGCCCGTCCCATTCCCAAATCATCTGCAATGCTGCCAACAGTTGAGTCTCGTGCAGTCGACTTGGCTGTGGTGGTGATCTTCATCAAGGCACTTTCCTCTCGCTCAAACTCTGAATTTCTGCTTGAAACCTGTTCTGACTGCTGCAGCTTCTTTTCAGAGTCTGCCTCCTCTCCTTCATCACCACGCTTACTGCTGTTGTCTTTCCCAGTGACACCAACAAATAATCCTGTGCTGTTTCCCATGTCATTATTGTTGATGCTGCTGTTGTCAGGACGTTTGCTGTTTGTCTGGAACTTTACTGTTAAACTCCCAGTGCCTACAGCTAAAGTGCTTTTGCGCTTGGATTTCTGACAGACCTCACAAATGGTCATCTCGGCTCTCACCAGAGTTCCTTGGCCTTCACCTTCTGCCACTATAGTCATAGGTGAGTCCTGCACAGAGATTACACCCTCATCCAGTGATGTCACAGCAAGGCGGTAGTGAGTAGAATCATAAATGTCCAATGGGGTGAGGGAGCCATCACTAAATTGGAGCCAGAAGCTCAACACTGCTTCCTGCAATGAGAATAAAATGTAATGTAATGTGAAGCAAGGCCACTGTGAAACAAAATGTCACCTATATACATACACACACACACAGTTGTAGTCAGAAGTTTACATACACCTTGCAGAATCTGCAAAATGTTAATTATTTTACCAAAATAAGACGGATCATACAAAAATAATGTTTTTTTTCTTTTAGTACTGACCTGACGTGAATAAGATATTTCACATAAAAAGCATTTACATATAGTCCACAAGAGAAAATAATAGTTGAATTTATAAAAATTACCCCATTCAAAAGTTTACGTACACTTGATTATTAATATTGTGTTGTTACCTGAATGATCCACAACTGTGTATTGTTTTGTTTTTTTTGGTGATAGTTGTTCATGAGTCCCTTGTTTGTCCTGAACAGTTAAACTTCCCTCTGTTCTTCAGAAAAATGCTTCAGGTCCCACAAATTATGTGGTTTTTCAGCATTTTTGTGTATTTGAACCCTTTCCAACTGTGACTATGATTTTGAGATCCATCTTTCCACCCTGAGGACAACTGAAGGACTCGTATACAACCATTACAGAAGGTTCAAATGCTCATTGATGCTCCAGGAGGAAAATTAATGCATTAAGAGCCAGGGGTGTAAACTTTTGAACAGAATCAAGATGTGTACATTTTTTCTTATTTTGCTATCATATTTTTTTTTTTCATTTAGTACTGCCCTTCAGAAGCTACAGAAAATATTTACATGTTTCCCAGAAGACAAAATAACTGAAATTTACCCTGATCTTCAAATTCAAAAAGTTTTCACCCCCTCGACTTTTACTGCATTTTGTTTCCTTCTGGAGCATCAGTGAGCGTTTGAACCTTCTGTAATAGATGCATATGAGTCCCTCAGTTGTCCTCGGTGTGAAAAGATGAATCAGTCATTGCTGGAAAGTCATTGTTGGAAAGGGTTAAAATACACAAAAATGCTGAAAAACCACAGAATTTGTGGGACCTGAAGACATAAAGACATTTATAGATGCCCCAAATTTTGGTTAAGGTTAAAGAAAGTGCTGTGAAATGACCTGTTTAGGATTGCTGAGCACTTCCTCTGTGGTTGCCGTGGCGCTGATGACTCGGTTACTTCCTGTGCTGAGCTGCAGGTTGAGTGTGAGACCACTGACCAACTGCAGGCCCAGTTCAGTGATGGTCACTCGATCATCCACAACCCTCACCGTCTTCTCTGCCAGGATGGAGTCTGACAATGGGGAAAGGACCTGAAAAAAGGAGACACCTAGTTATTAAGGCCTGCATGAGCTCAATACTGATTTATGTGTGGCCTGCTCCATTAATCTTGTCGTATGTAGGCCGAACTCAACAGATCCAATTTTACCTTTATAGATGTGGTGCCCACATCTTGTCCTGACAGAATCCTGCCTGCCTGCAGACGGGCAATATTGGTGTCCTCCACCTTCATGAAGTACCGCACCAGCCTGGTCACATCCACCTGCCAATCAGAGCCCAGGAAGAAGGCCTGTGGCTCCCGAGGGTCTGATTGCTCTGCCACAAAGTGTGTGAGGACTCGCACCAGAGCATGCTGGAACTGCAGCATACATCCCCGGCCCTTACGCTCTTCCTCACTGCTCCAGCCTGGTTTGCTGTCAGGGACATAGAGATGTTACTGACAACCCACTTTTAGTCATGTAACTCCACCTGTCACCTTTCATGGTCTTCAAAAACATCTTAGATAAGGCCTCATTTGGAAATTAAACCACACACCCATATTTATATCGTTCAAATAATGTTTAAAATGCCTTCAGACAAGCCGTGAACATGCATGAAATACTGATTGGATCAAACTGTGAATTAATGAGAGGATGTTTCTGCCTCATGTAATCCATTATGCAACAGTATTTAAACTACTCATAACCTTACACAATCTTATTCACAATTTTTCCACAATTCATAATCTACTTAAACTGTCTGAAAGTGGATTTGAAATTTAAAAGCATTTACTGGCTATAATGTTCTAACGCTCACAATTGTATTGTGTTAATGCTATTTTTCTCTTTTCAGAGAGCTTTACAATCAATACAATTATTTTTATATTGCGTAACTATTGTCTTTTAAAAACTTCAGATTATTCCCTGTTATTTTAATCCATGCATATTATAGATAATGTGTGTAAAATAGGCTATTAAAGACATTCTAAGATTTAATTATAACAGTTTAAATGAGTATTATTACCAGAAATGTAGTTGATGTAGTAAATTAATTAACCCCGTTTCATTTTGTGATTCCAGAGTTAAAAAAATTAAAATCTAGCTATATCTATCTAATTTTCAGTTTACATATCAAGTTGTTTTTTATTTATTTCTTTAGGTTTTTTTTATTATTATTATTATTTGTGGCCTTTTTAGATGTTTAATGAGGCCCCCTGTTTGAGAACAACTGTTCCTAAGCCTTGCCACAGAGAAAAGAAAGTAAAAAGAAAGCAACAGGTAAGTAAATAAAAAAGTGCAAAGAGATTTGCAAATGAACAAAAAAAAATAAAACAATGTCCAGGCAGACAGAACACTTAAATGCATTCTAATCTGATTACATGTATACAGAAATATTCCTTTGTTAGTTTTTCAGAATAGATGCTGATCACAAAATAGGCATTAACTAGAAATTGTGTATTTCAATGCGGTCACTCTGTGTTTGTACCTTTTGGTGGATATGATGGGGATCCTCCAGCTCTTGATCTGACTCAGCTCTGTATCAGACACTTCTATATTCAGTGGAAGACGAGGGAACCACACCTTCATCTCCAGCTGAGCGCTCAGGTAACTGTAGGTGAAGTTCACCAGCATCCGCAGTCGACCCTGGGTTTCTTTTCCATTCACATAGACAAAGTCGCATCTGTCGGACACCTGAGGGCATCCAAAAATGTTGTTTGTGTTATAACTCTGAACGAACAGGCTGAACATACTGTAGTTTTCATGTTCTGCTGGATTTGAACGGACTTGTGTAAGACGATTTGATGGTGCTTAGTCCAAGTAAAAACATGACTTTTGAGACCAAACATAATTTAGGTTCAGATCAGCGTTTACATTTTTTTTCAACTGCTTGAGATCGAATTGCTTTGGTAGTTATTTCCTTTATGAATGAACTCAACTTAGAAATTTATACCAAAATGAAATAGTGGTTGATTCTTACTCAATGGCCCTTATGCTGCATAAATGTAACCTTTAGACATTTACTGTCACATTTGAAATTTAATGCGTGGCATTGGGAGTCTCAAAGTCATTTAACAGTTCAGCATGGGCTTACCAAATGCATGCCGCCACATGATTAAATCAATTGTATATTTTATGATGCAATTAAATTTTAAAAAGACTGAGGAAGGCATGCAGGGGTGACTTTGACCGTCATACTGGTGCTGAAAAGCAAGTTTGCCTAGCCTAAACACTTTAGAGAATATGTACTGTTTTTATAGGTTAATGTGTCACCATGGCTTGTGCTGATTGGCAGTTTTACAGACGCATAGCTATAAACACCAGGGTTATTTACATGGCAGTGAAGCCTTTGTTTATGCCTAATGCATTAACAGCACATGCACCTCTGAGGGCCTAAACATAATACAGTATGTGTTCCAAAATGACAGGGAGCAGCAGGAAACAGTAGCAGGGAGAGGAAGTAGTTTGCAGAATTTTACATCTAACCAGGTAAAAAAATTATTGTTTTTCTGGTACAGTAGTTGCAGAGAGAGATTTATAGATGCAAGGATGGCTAGATGATTGACAGATTAGAAGAGATTATGAAACTATTTGTAACCTTTTTTACACTCCTTTCTGGAATAGGTTTGGGTTCTGGAATTTTAGTTAAAAATGTCCTCTCTCGCAAGACTGTAATTTTTTAAAGTCCAAACAGTGGTGTTTTCTATCACTCTATAATTGGTGCATTTCCCAAAAGCATAGTTAGCCACCTATGGTCACAAGTTATCTTGTTACCAACATAGTTCAATGATTCAGTGTTTCCCACAACCATAGTTTCAACAAACAGCATAGCAAAGTTGGAACTACATCTTTCAACTTGTGGAACAATAAGCTTATGACATCTGACTTAAACAGATCATGCTCTTGAGCACAATAAGTATCCCAGAACAGATTTCTCTCATCAGTGAGGTAAAAAAAAAAACTTGGAGTGGATCAGGAGAGGAGTGATTATAGAAAACTTGTCATAAAATTCACTCTGCTGTTCCAGACTATAGCTTTTGGTCTGTATCCTGCTTGATAAAGTTGCAGAGCTTTATGTTTAGCTTTCTCTAGAATCACTTTGGATAAAAAATATATTAACTAACCAGTCTTGAAATGTATTATTTAAAGCAATATTAAATGTTGTTCCAAACCATATGCTATTATTTACATGAAAACTCTCAAAAGTAGAACTATTCTGTACTACAACACAACATTAAACAGTTTTTGAAGAATCTGCACACAGCTGTTGTCTACACAACAATGATTCATACTGTCAATGCTATATCAAGCTCCAAAAGGCTAAAAATAAAATAAAATAAAATGAAAATAGCCCATACAATCTGTGTGACAAAGTCTTCTGGAGCCATGTGAGTGCTTTCAGTTTGTGTTCTTCTGGAAAAAAAAAACAAAAATAGCAGCACATTGGTTTGGAAAAACAAGTTTATATATTATAGCAGAATTTTCATTTTGGGGGAAAATATTCCAAACATGAGTCTCATCGTGTTTCTTGCTCATGTATAATCTATTAATCTAAAGTTTGGATATATTTTTTTTTACTGAGAACATCAAAGTAATTTTCTGTGTAATTCTAAGAAATGAGGCCAGAAAGAGATGTTGTTTTTGAATGAGACAGGACTGAAGTTCTTCTAAGTCTCTGATCTTGGCTGTAGTCACAGTATGGTGCTGAGCTGTTTTCTCAGATTAACTCCTCAACAAAGAGGATACAAGCCTCCTGAGTGAGGTCAAAACGTGTTTTAATGACTTTCAGATGACTGTCCCAAGAACACAGGCTCAGTGGCAGACATTGCATATACAAGAGAAGCCTTTGAGAGGTCTCTTTTCAGACCTTACCTCTGTCTGACAATGGCATGCATAAACAAACACACAACCTTGTGCATCTATACATATTTTGTCATTGGGTTAATGACAAATAAGAAGAAAATGTGCTAAGTTCTTAGAAATGTAATCTTTGTGTTAGTTTCATATGGTTTTGAACAAACTATTCAAGAAACAGCATTCTAGAAATCAAATTTAATTTTGAAAATTATATGTGGTGTGTACAGATTGTAGTTTCTTTTTCAAAACATTTTTAAATATACTTTTCAATGTAAAAACTTCAACTATATCAATAATTAATACTATATCATGTTTTTTATTATTATTATTAATTCATGTTATTATTTGTCACACAACGTGATCTGAACTAATCTTCTCATCATAAAAAGTCAGATTTTCTGACTTTTATTCTATTTTAAGACCTTGACACACAAGCAGGCTTATATTTCATTTCCAACTTTGATTTAACAAAGGTTTTTCAAATATTAATTAGAAGTAGAGAAATGGTGTTAAAATAATTGATGAGTCTATAAAATAATAATAAAATGAATGCAAACTCTTTAATAATGTTTACTTTTTAATATAATTATTTTAATAAGGCCATTTTCTTCATTATGATATCAGAATGTTTTATTTTTTACATAATGTCCTTAAAATAAATTAAAATGAAAACATGCTCATTATGTGAGAGTTGCATATTGACCTATTATTCACAGGGATGAGAGATTGATATGATTTGATATGACAGCTACTGTATCCAAGCTGAGATACAAGAGTAAATACAGTATAATGACTGTACCTTAAGAACGTCTTCATCCGTGGAGCTGCAGTCAGCAAACTCTGAGACATCCGTTATAGAACCATCCTGTTCCACAGCAATAGTTCTTACTCCCACTGTAACCCTCTTACCGGTCAGCACTGCAGTGTTCAACAGCTCAGTGTCCTACACAGGGGACAGAGATCAAAATTAAATGTTGGATCTTAATACTGAGCTAAGCTTAAACCTTAGCACTCCTACAAATGGAGGTCAGAGATTCAACATGTTACGATAACACTATGCAATCTAGTGATGAAATTAAAGTCATAATATCAGTGCACCTTTTACACCATTTTCACAGGTAAAAATAGAATGTTCAGGGACATAAAGCGGATTTTAGGTTGGAATAGACTATTTTATAATAGACTGTAAATCTATTTAGATAATCGGCCAGAGACGCACTATACAGGCTGATACAATTTTATGTAATCAAAGTCATTTTAATGAGAGCAAGTGAAAAGCAAAACTGCATTATTTTATGGGACAAAACCCCATTTCCCAATATTGTCTTCTGTGAATGGGAAGCACCAGCTTAGTGGGGTAAACCTCTGAACTTTAAAGATCCTGACAGATGCAAAATGCAAGCTCACATAATTAAAACAGGTTTTCAGGAAACAAAGGTCACTTAATTTACCTTTATGTAATGGATTAAAAATAAGCATAAGCTATATCAATATTGTTTTACTAGAAATGAAAAAAGGAATTTTCCATTAGGCTGATCAAATAGCACTGTTTTGTCCATGAATAAAACTAGATTAATTTCTTATCCAATATAATGCTCTCTGAAATGAGAAAATCCCTTGCCCTGTAAAACCGCCTAAAAGGGACTAGCAATAGCAAGTTGTAAATCACAGATTTCCCACATTCTCGGCTGTCACTGGGGTAGTGCCCTGTAACACATTAGTTTAGGGACCAATTCTCACTATTAACTAGTTGCTTATTAGCATGCATATTACAAGCATATTGGCTCATTATTGGTACCTATAAAGCACATATCAATGCCTTATTCTGCATAACCATACTTTAGATCCCTTAATCCTACTGCATACCTACAGTAAACCTAACAACTACCTTACTATTAATAAGCAGCAGATTAGGAGTTTACTGAGGAAAAAATCTTAGTTAATAATTAGTAAATAGTGAGAACTGGTCCCCAAATAAAGTGTGACCAACATTTCTTATACTTAAGTTTAATTTTGTATAACTCTTACAAGTATAAAAAAGTAGACTGAAAGTATACTCTCCTAAAGAAGTACTGGCAAACACTAGGGGTTTTTGGCCATTTTCATTCCTGTGCTGTTTTCGGATTTCTGGGACAGTGTCCAGCTGTATATTAGAGCTGCTAAAGAAAATCTGATTGATTATGCCTAAATCTGCTCATGTTTGGACACAATCCAAAGGCCAGAATGATCGGTCTTGCAGATGAAGCTTGTCACATTTACAAGCTCTGTCACAGTGTTGAGCCCCTGGTACCGTGCTTGATCAAATCTGTCTTTCAAAATGCCAGTGAATAAGTAATGAAGATGCTTTACTGTCTCAGATAGAGACTTTTTCCTTTTTTTTTTACTATCTTTAATGAAGTACCATAACCTACCATAACTAGAGGAGCCAGGCCTACAAAGTCTCTCTGAGTGGCGTAGATCCTCATGGTGCCTTCAGACGCCCCCATCATTTTGACTTCATCAGGAAGTGTCAACTCCCACTTAATCACCTGAATCTCTGATTGACTGCTGACATCTTCCACTTCAAAATCCATCTGAAGAACTGCTTGGAGTTTACTTAACCTGAAATAGAATGTGCTATTAAACACCTCACATAATATACTGTAAAGCCTCTTAATCTTCTGTGATCAAATGAACACCTGCAATTGCAAGTTGCTGTTTGATTCTAAATAAGTGAGTGCAATTATAAGTCAATAATTGTATATTGATCATACCATTGTTGCCATTCCTAATAACCCATTTTACATCTTACTTAAGAAGAAATTGTAAAGAACATTGACTCCAGCTGGTTAAATGTTTATGCAAATATAGCATAGAAAAATTGAGTTAATTCTGAGAAAAGGTAGTTTCTTAACTTAAAAGGATAGTTCACCCAGACATGAAAATTGCATCATTTTCTCACCCTAAAATGTTTACAAACCTGCATGACTTTCTTCTGCAAAACATAAAACATATTTTGAGAAATGTTTCAAATCTGTTTAGTTACGAACATTCTTTAAAGTATCTAGCTGATATTTTTTAACAGTTGTATAGTAGCAACTGTATTGAGCTGTCTGAGTTCACTCCTTCACTTCCCAGTTGTTAAAAACTGTAAAGTTTGTTCAATTAAATTAAACCTTCCTTCTAGCCCACAGCGAACCCTGTTATAGGCGGCATAGAGCCTTGATTCATCTCTTTCTTTCTTCTTTATAATTTCTAGTGAAATCAAAAAATAAATGCAACCAAATACATGACAAACATATGCCATTTAAAGTGGTTTAAAAATGCTGTCAGTCAAACAAGATTGTTATTCATGATTTAGTGACTTTGCTCTCAAGGCAAGAAATGCCACATCATCTCATGCTCAAATCAAAGGCTGAAATCCTAGAATCGTTTCTGACATAAATAGTGAGGAGAATTCAGGTTAGGCTTTCACTAATAGGATTCTGAGACACACACACACACTGCTGTACAACCCTGACATTTGTGCTCACATCTAATGGATATTAAACCTGCACATACATACAGAGCTCAATGGCAAACATATATGTGCACATAGTGAAGTCAGTTCATTCTCTGGTGGTTTTGTGGTTAATTCACTTTAAAGTGAAAGCATAAATCCAAACAAAGTGCTTTTATTAAACTGATAAGGACTAATCAACAAATTACTGGAATAATTATAAGACCAATTTGCTTTAGAATGTAAAATTGCTGTTTCCATGAACAATATTTCCTTCCTGGTAATGTTTAATTAGTCGCCAATGAGAGTTGGTTAATCACTCACTGCCTAATCATCTGATTAAAAGTAATTTATTAAATTTTCCCTAACAGACACACTCACCTTTTCACATTTGTAGTTGACTTCCTCTGACAGATTACTCCAACACTCCCATCTGGGCCTGTGTCTAGGGTGATGACCCATAGTAATGTGTTGCTAGGTGTGGCTGTACGGAAGGACACACCCTTTTTTACCATGGCTCTGTTAGGAGTAAAAAAATAAAAATTTGAAGGAATATCTTGATTACATTTGGCCTAGTATCACTTTCAACAAATGCGTGAATTACAAACAAATTGCAATGTTTAATAGTAAAACAAACAAATAGGTTAGTTACTGGTTAAACTAATAACACAACACATCTTTCACGCTATCTCATAGAGTGTTATTACAAACAAATTTGAGTTGGAAAATCTAAAAATAAAAAATAATAAAATGTACTGGGTATAATTCGATAACGTGTTGTACCCCAAGGCTTGATTCTGGGCCCTTTGTTATTTATATATTTCCACTGGTGTAATTAATCAGTGTAACATCTTCTTCAGTAAAAGTATACTGTTATCAGTTCTTGCATTTTCTGGAAATCATATCCTTATCTTGGCATATCTAGCAACAGACTTTTTGAGCTGCAAGAACACCTGTCAGAAAGTTTGTAAGGTAAAACCATCTCGGAAAAGGTGGGTCTTCGCATTTATCTTCTTTAATAAAGCACCACAGATACCTAAAATCTTACACATTTAGATGGATATCATATTGTTGTTTTTGAAAGTGTAATTATGCACATTCCTAGTATGTATGTTTTAAAATGTGTTTCATTTATTACTGGTTCCATCCTCATTGAAAAGCAATGCTTGTGTTTCTATACATAGCAGATTTGCATGTGTGGGTGGATGGCACGGCTGTATGGCAGGGGAGATGAGGCCAAGGATGTTCTGTTCAAGGAGTGTAAAGCTGAGGCTTACTGTTTGGTTTCCAATACAGGGGCAAAGAAAACGATGTTAGTCTCTGTTCCCCAACAGAGGACAGGAAATCAAGGACATCTACATCAGACCCAGTTAGCCAAGCCAAGGTGTTCATGACAACCCAAACCTATAGACAGTCACTCAAATGAGCACAAAAACCCCACAATATTTTATTGTTTTGAAGCTCACTCAAAGAAACAAACAACTGAAATGAGACACTTTGGTCATATATTGTACAATCCAAATGTTCGTCTATTCAACCACAGCAGCTCTTAGAAGTTCATTTAAGGCCATCTGAGGCAAATGTCTAAATGTTCTTGTTCCTCCCAAACCTTGACAAACTGTCACACTGACCCCATATCACACTATAATCAGAATAATGTATCAATATAATTGATCATCCAACTGCAACATTATGTACCCATGGGTAAAAGGAAGTTTGTCAGCTCAATAGTGTCAACATCCTCTTTAGCTCAAGGGACCATTAGAGCTCTTGGAACAGAATCTAAAAGCTTCCCGAGAACCAATACAGCCACACAGAGTGACATAAAGGATATCAATATAAGCATAATGACAAAAGATTGTTAAAAATATGTCTGCTGCAAAATGCACCTTCCGGATTTCAGCACAATCTAAATCTTTTGTAATGTCAGAGCCATATTTGTGTTTTCATCTGTTGCTGAAGGGTCTTTTTTTCTCCATGAGTGTCTGTCATAGATATTGGGGTTATAAAAATCCATAGGCAAGCTATTAGTCTCACAGGGGCTGTATTATAAGACCCTAGCTGCCTGCCTGCTAGACAGCTTGGTAAGGGCATTTGAACATACGCATATAATCATGTTTGCAAACATATACAGTAAACACAGGGAAGCTTATGTTGTTGATTTTATTAATGAAAACAGTAAGATTTGTGTATTTTATGCATGTAATACAGGGTTACAGTTATGTTGGTTATGTTGCTTGTTTAGAAAATATTATATTTTTGTGTTCAAAATTGTGTGTATGTGAGTGTAAGACCATCTGTACTCTGTAAGATGTAATCACTGTCTCGAATGAAGGGCTCATGGGAGCACTAATCTTGGCATTGACAGAGAAGATTCTGAGACTCTTCAAACGTAAGACCAGATTTAACCCTCCCTTTCTTGAACGAAAATTTTTAATCTTTCACAATACCACTTTTTCTTTTGTCATCTTTTTGTTTGTGACTGCTTCTGACTGCATTTTCCCTCCTAGTACCAGATGCATCAAGTGAAGCACAAAGGTTTCAACTGCAATATATCATAATGCTTTAATATTATAAATTTGATTAAACATGTCTTTATTGAGAAAGTATATAAGATAACAGAAAAATCTTCAATGGAGACAATTTTTAACTATCATCCTACCCTCCCACCCTCAGCATCCACATGTTCCATTACACAGGGCTAAATAAAATAAAATTAAATTAAAAAGAATAAAACAAAAGGGAGAATAAGTTCTGCTACACATGGGCTAAGACAGACAAATATTACCACATCAAATAAAGCACATCACATTTGCATCAATCACTGGATTGAGAGGAATCTAGCATTCCTTGAATTAACATTTCGTTGTTTTCAAGGAATTGTATAAAAAGGGCCCATATTTTATAGTAATCTTTCAGTTTACCCTTAATACTGTATGTAAGTTTTTCCAAAACAATACAGTGTGATATATCTTTTAACCAATGACCAATTGATGGACCTTCTATTTTCTTCCAGTAAAATGCAATTGACCGTCTTGCGAGAACTAAACAGATATCTATCATTTTCATTTGATGTCTTGAAACTGATATACCAACAGGAATTAGACCTAGCACACACATTTCAGGAGTCATTGGAACTGGTTTTAAAATAATTGAAGATATTAATGTCATCACTTTTTGCCAGAATGTCTGAATATTATACATTTTGATTAGAATTGTCATTATAAACTAACTTCTCATTCCTGATTTGAAACACTAAATGATTGCATTATATTTATGTGTTTGTACAATAAAATTTCTGTGAAAACAGAAATATATATATTAGTGCTGTCAAACAATTAATCGTGATTAATCACATCCAAAACAAAAGTTTTTGATTACATAATATATGTGTGTGTACTGTGTATATATAAATACACAGACAAATACACAGACATGCCATATATATTTTGAAAATTATATTTACATTCATATAATTTACATTATAAATATATTTATTTAATAAATAAAAATGTCCTTTTTTTGAAATATATACATGCATGTGTGTGTTCATTTATAAAAAAAAATTATAAAGTATGTTCATTTATGCACTCAATATTTGTTTGGGGATCCTTCAGCACAAAAATGACAGCATCAGTGAGGTGTGGCATGGAAGCGATTAGCCTGTGGCACTGCTGAGGCACTATTGAGCCTTCAGCTCGTCTGTAATGTTGGATCGACTGCTTCTCATCTTTCTTTTGAAAATATCACATGCATATGGGATTCAAGTCAGGTATGTTGGCTGACCAATCAAGCACAGCAATATCATGGTCAGCAAACTGGACTTGGACTTGAAGCAGCTTGGATTCTGTGCCTCTCCACTCTTCCTCCAGACTCCAGACCTTGATTTCCAAATGAAATACAAAATTTACTTGTATCTGAAAAGAGGACTTTGAACCACTGAGCAGTGAGCAACAGTCCAGTTCTTTTTCTCCTTAGCCCAGGTAAGATGCTTCTGACGTTGTTTCTGTTTCAGAAGTGGCTTGGTGGCCCTTTTCCTGAAGACGTCTGAGCGTGGTGACTCTTGATGCACTGACTCCAGTTCATCTTTGGAACATAAATTAAGATATTTTTGATAAAATTCGAGAGCTTTCTGCAGTCATGCAACTTACACATTCAAGGTCCAGAGAAGATATCATTAAGTATATCATTAACTAATCCAATTTTATTAAGTGACGTGAGTGCTTAACAAGAAAAAATAAATAATAATTTATCACTTTATATTGGAAAATATTATCCAAACACAAATGTAGTGGTATAGCGAACACTCATTCATGTGCGTTGTGTTGATGCGAGTCATCTATGGCATGAACACAACACAAATACATTTTAATGTTGTCGTGAAAACACAATGTAGATATTTTCATAAATAAAAGTTGTAAATTATGTTTTATTGTGCAAAAGCACTCGCGTCACTTAATAAAATTGAGGTTAATCCACTGAAGTCACATGGAGTACTATAACGATGTCTTTCCTACCGTTCTGGGCTTTGAATGTATAAGTTGTGTTGCTGCCTATGGAGGGAAAGCTCTCAGATTTCTGCCGAGGGGGAAAAGATGGTGGTATGAGAGGTCGCAAAATTTTCTGCTCCGCGCATTTCCTATTATTTAATGGCTTATTTAGCACTTATTGGGTGACGTAGTTTGAGAATACTATTTGTGAACCTTAGTAAACAACATGCCAAATAATCCTAAAAAACAGTTGATATTACTGAGGATGCTGGCGATACGCAGAGTGTGGACGGCGCTGTCTTGGACCAGGGAGATTTCAGAGAACTCCTTGGCAGCATTAGATATGAGGTTGCCGCGCTCAGAGTGGAGATCCTTGTTGAGCTTAAATCATCTATCTCCGTGGTGAAAACTTCACTGTTTGAGCAAGAACAGAAACTGAAGGATGTGGAAGAATCCCTTACCGAAATAGATGGCCGTGGTACTGTCCTGGAGTCTACGTGCTCAGCGCTGTCGAAAGACAATGAAAAACTGAGGGCCAAACTTGATGATTTGGAAAAAAAAATCGGGTGTGATCGGCATCCCCGAAGGCACCGAGGTGTCACATCCTTCTACATTTATTGAAACATTATTACTCGAGGTATTCAGGGCCCAAGGCTCCCTAGCACCCCCCGCCGAAACCTAATCAAGCCCCCAGGCTGTTCATCGTGCGAATGATTCACTACCAGACGAGGGAACTGGTTCTCTGCCTGGCGAGGAAAAAAGGACAGGTGTTATAGGCTACAAAGGAACGCGTATACACTTCTACCCTGATGTCAGCACAGTGGCCGCAAAGCGGAGAGCGGCTTTTAATCAGGTTAAGGCTCAACTCAGAGGAGCGGGCATTGAATTTGGCTTGTTTTTCCCTGCACGTCTACGAATCAATCATGATGGAACAAGACATTTTTTTGACTGTCCATTTTTGAATTTGTGAAGGGAATCCTCCCCCCTTTAAGCGAATGTGTAAGATGCACATTACGGCAGAGAATGTGTCTGTATTCTTGCTTTATACAACTCTCCGCTGAGATTGGGTAACCTTGTGATTCGAGAGGATGGAGAGCTGAAGAGACTAATTTAAGTTTGTTCTGAACCACACTCTTTATTTTAAGTTCAAAATGTCACTTGTTTCTGTTATCAGTAGTATTTTAGTTCCAATGGAGTAGAAACACAAGCTGGTGAGTTATGGTTCTTAGTATACCAGCAGATGTTTTTTGTTCGAGGTCGTTTGTGACAAGGGTGGGGGGAGGTGGGTATAATTGCATGGCTCTGGGTTTTGTTTTGTTTTGTTTTTACTACAAACCCGATTCCAAAAAAGTTGGGACACTGTACAAATTACGAATAAAAAAGGAATGCAATAATTTACAAATCTCATAAACTTATGGCACTGCATCACATACAGGAAAATTACTGTAATGGAAATCACAACATGGGCTCAGGAATACTTCCAGAAAACATTGTCGGTGAACACAATCCACCGTGCCATTCGTCGTTGCCGGCTAAAACTCTATAGGTCAAAAAAGAAGCCATATCTAAACATGATCCAGAAGCGCAGGCGTTTTCTCTGGGCCAAGGCTTATTTAAAATGGACTGTGGCAAAGTGGAAAACTGTTCTGTGATCAGACGAATCAAAATTTGAAGTTCTTTTTGGAAAATTGGGACGCCATGTCATCCGGACTAAAGAGGACAAGGACAACCCAAGTTGTTATCAGCGCTCAGTTCAGAAGCCTGCATCTCTGATGGTATGGGGTTGCATGAGTGCGTGTGGCATGGGCAGCTTACACATCTGGAAAGGCACCATCAATGCTGAAAGGTATATCCAAGTTCTAGAACAACATATGCTCCCATCCTGACATTGTCTCTTTCAGGGAAGACCTTGCATTTTCCAACATGACAATGCCAGACCACATACTGCATCAATTACAACATCATGGCTGCGTAGGAGGAGGAGCCGGGTACTGAAATGGAACCACTGAAATGGGTACTGAAAATTATTTTTCTCCAAGAAACCCACATTCTTAACTCAGATATAATTAAACTTAGGCGGAGTTGGGGAGGACAAGTATTTCATTCAAGATTCAATGCAAAAAAAGAACAAAGACGCAATCTTTTATAAAGTGTACCAAAATAACAAATAGTCATTGCTGCTGCTATCCAAAAGCAATATATATATTATATGGACAATGGATATTAAGGTTGTATTTTATGTAATTTATAAGCTTGCTGTGTTATTGGAACCGATGACACTAGATCACTAGTGTTTAGTATCATACGCTTGGTGTGATTATTTAGAATGTAGGATGTTTTAATCGATGCCTTAACCATGTAGTATATAAAATTAAGGTATGTACTTCGTATATGCCAAATACCTGTTGTTTGATTTTGAATGAAAGCTCATTTCATTAGCAAAAAGTTGGTGTGGATGAAAGTTGACTTTTAGCATCATAAGTCATGATTATAACACATAGAAATCTGCCAGGATATGTCCTTCATGTGATAAACTGATTAACAGATAATGTATGCACTGATAAGAAGCCATGCAGGGTGGGGCTCCGCCCTACAGCAACGATCTGATTGGGACAGTCGCCCGTGGGTGGACCCCAAATCGGGCCATTTAAAAATGGACGCAAAAGCTTTGCTCATTGCTCTGCTTGCTTGCTCGCTGCTTGAAAACTTTGGCTTCGCTCACCAACTAACACCCGGCTGATCACCCAGACTCAAACCACTTCATCAAAACTTCTTACTGAAGAAGTTATCAGGACCAACCTAAGCCATAAGAACTCTAAAGAACTTCAAAGCGTCGCCACTCTTGCATCACCAGGAAACCAACTACTTACAGGAGGGTTTCCCCAGTGACATCACGCAATGACTACTTCAGCAGCCAATCAGCAGCCCGGAGGTTCCCTCAACCAGGAAAGGAGCGAAACAACTCAGAGCAAGTAACAAATCTTCATATCTCACTGAGCCGGTGCTCTTAATCTTTAAGAGTAAAAATAAAGTTATCTGTTCATGATCTGCCCCTGGTAGACCCTTTTGAAATAATATCATTTAACAGTGAAAACGAACATATTTTGTGTTGTTTTGGAGAGATTAAGGCGGAAGTGGGTTTTGCTAGTGGAACAAATTACCTACAGATCAAGCCAAATTTGACTCCAGGCCTTTCTAAACGTCTAATTTATACTTTATCAACGAGCGAGCATTAAAATCAGTATATCTTAACAATTCTGTTTATTTCGTGGCCACGATAATAATACAGAATTGGTTGGGTAAATTTATGAGCACAGGTAGCGGCTCTGGGCAAAGTTTTGGCATGAATATTACACAACAGAAGACATAAGCTTTCTTTATAAATGAATCAAAGTTTATTTGCTAATCTACGATAACATACTACACAAAACACACATACACACAGATACAGGAATGCGATTTGAAGAAAGTTAAAATATAGCACATTTGCTATTTCAAATTAATATCAATTAATTAATATCGAATCTCTACGATTCGATTCCCTAAAAGCTGAAATAATAGCTTGAATTAAAATAATAAGGCTTAAATGCATTACACAGTTTATAATGAGTCCTTCGATACTGGAACTCTTCCCTTAACACTCACGCAGGCCCTCCCAAAGGAAGGCAAGGATCCTACTTGTTGTGAATCATATAGGCCAATTTCGCTTCTGAATGTGAACTTTAAAATTGTATCTAAAATGATTGCATTACGCCTAGAACCCATTCTCCCTACCATAATTTCAGATGACCAAACAGGTTTTATTCGAGGTCGTAATCCTTTTAGCATTTGTTATTTGCTATATCAATTGAACCATTGGCTGCTGCGCTCCGTCAATCCTCTAACTTTAAAGGTATTATGCGGCATGGTACAGAGAATAAGATTTCATTATATGCAGATGATGTTTTATGTATCAAGACCACCCACATCAATACCTCAAATTATTTCATTATTAAAAGAGTTTGGCAAATTCTCTGGCTATAAGCTAAACATGAATAAAAGTGAATTTTTCCCAATCACTTCGACCTCCTATGGAGAATAGTAGTTCGTGAGGGCTTCAAATACTTAGGTGTACATGTCACCAAATCGTTTAATAATTTAAGGCCAATTTTTGTCCACTATTGGATCGATGTAAAAAAGACTTTGTGAAATGGTCCTCTCTACCCCTGTCTTTAGCAGGCCGTACTAACCTAATTAAGATGTCTGTTTTACCACGGTTTCTGTATTTATTTTCGAATATACCCATTTTTATTAGGAATAATTTTTTTACTAAGCCAGATAGTCTAATTACCTCTTCTTGTGGGGGAATAAGACCCCTCGCATTAGGAAGACTTTTTTACAGAGATTAAAATGTCAGGGAGGGATGGCACTATCTAATTTTTTATTTTATTACTGGGCAAGTAACATTCAGAAGATAATCTACTGGTTATCTAGTGTAGATCCACAAAATACCCCTTTGTGGGTGCAAGGGGAACAATCATGTACTAATTTCAAATTTAGTTTCCTAATTTGTTCTTCACTCCCTCTGGTGGGAAAGAATTATATATCCTCCCCTAATCCTGTATTGACTCACACCTTAAAAGTTTGGGCCCAATTTAGAAGACATTTTGGTCTACAATTAGCTTCCATTTTGGGTCCTATTGTCTCTAATAGTTTATTCCCACCATTTTACATGGATTCATCTTTTTGTGTATGGGAGGAGAGGGGGATTAGGCTTCTAAATGATTTATATTTAGATAATACTTTCTGCTCTTTTGAAGAGCTTGTATGTAATTTTGCTTTACCTAGATCCCAGTTATTAGATATTTGCAGATTAGGAGTCTCATTAAGAAGGTCTTTGTCTCCTTCCCAGAAATGCCCTCTACATCACCTATTGAGAATTTGCTCGAATTGAACCCACATGGCAGGGGACTAATCTCAAGCATATACTCTATTATAACGTCTATAGATCCACAAAACCTGGATTATATTTGTAAAGCCTGGCAAAATGATTTGGGCAAAGAATTTACAGATGTAGAATAGGAAGATGCTTTAAATCAGGTGCATTCCTCCTCGCCCTGTGCGAGGCACGGCTTAGTTCAATTTAAGGTTCTCCATAGGCTTCATTTCACAAACTCTAAACGAGCCAAGATTTAGCCAAATATTAGCCCTGTATGTAGTAGGTGCTCACCTGCTACTACTGCTCATATGTTCTGGTTGTGTCCCAAGCTAGAGGAGTTTTTGGAAGAAGATTTTCGAATCATATAAACAGATATATGGCATCCTGATTGACCCTAATCCCTTGATGGGCATTTTTGGTGAGGTGCCTGAGGGTATAGATCTCAGGAAAGACATCATTCTGTAATTGCCTTCACTACACTACTAGTAAGACGTTTAATATTATTTAAGTGGAAAAGGGTGGACCCCCCAACTCATGGTAGCTGGATAAAAGAAGTAATGTCTTCTATTCAGTTGAAAAAGCTTAAATACATGATTCGAGGTTCGAAACGTACGTTTCTAGACAAATGGTCTCCCTTTATTAAATACTTTGAAGAGCTCCCTGGCCTTTAGGATGGAGTAGCCGGCCTCAACCTCCCCCTCTTTTTTTATATCTTCTTTCCATATCTTGTTTTAGTTATTTATTTCCTTTTTCTTTTCTAAAGTTCACCTATTTATTTAATATATTTAGGTTTGTGTATATATGTATGTATGTATATCTGCCTCTGTTACCAGTAATTTTAGTTCCTTTACTATGTTATCTAGACAGGTATTCTGAAAGTGTGTACTTAAATTTATTTATTTTAAGCTAGAGTACTGTTTAAAATTGTAAATGTAAAAACTCAATAAATAAAATAATATATATAAAAAACCCATCTCCATTTCTGTTCGGAAGAGGAACAAAGGTCTTTTGGTGCTCAGTGCAAACTGGCTAAGTATGTATTAAAATACACTCAGATATTGCTCACTGAATGTTATTACAGGACAGAAGAAAAAGCTGCTCTAGAAATTTACTTGCTAGCTGACAAGTGACGCTAGCTTGCTAGGCAAAAGTTACCTACTCTTTTTTTTTTGTAGAAAAACTGAAAGTTTTAAAGTATTAAATTGAAATAAATATTATTTCCAGTGTCTAAACAGCATGTCTATAAGTAGACTAATTATTTAGTAAATTACTCAGGGTGGTTTTGCAGGGAAAATCAATCCAAGGGAAACTGTCATTATAGTGTAATTTTAATAAACCTCAATGTCGGTTAATCTCACTGGCCGTTGCTTGCTGTCATTACTAAGTGTGTGCAAGAGCATGAGCAGCTCACTTAACGGCCACCGGTGTCACTAATAACAAGGGTTTTTGTATTGTACATAGAGCTTTTTAACAGCTAAATATAAATATTTTCAGGAGTTAATATTTATTGTTGACAGTGAAATAGCTTGAGGCATTTTCTTAAGTATGATTAGGTGGTATGACAATAGTTTCGCAGGACTACTTCATTTTTGACATGCTTATAAAGAAATGATAAAGGAGAGATAATGAAACATAAAATTAATGTGTAGAAATGCTTGATGGTATTCAAGTAAACAGAAATTAGAAGAAATACTGATCAATATATTAGATATATTGTTTAGTGTTAGGGTTAAAGAATATGTTGTTTATAAGTTGTTCAAGAAGGGGAAAGCATTTATCTTTCTCTTATATGTGTATCTAAATGTAATGGCACTGTCTCTTGCACTTGATTGCTTGTAAATATTATTTGTATTTTCAAATGACAAATTACATGTATTTTAATGAAATACATTTCTCACACCAGTATTTTGTATTTTAAATTAAATACATTTGATGAGCAAGTATTTGTTTTTAACTAAATACTTTTTGATGTAATTTTGCCCATCTCTGTTGGATATCATTAAACGAATCATTATATAAATCTGATAGCATTTGTTTCAATCCATCTATTTTTTTCTACTACTGTTACTCCTCAAACAATTGATGGCGATGCCCCCTCACAGTATGTTAAGTCCACACTTATCCCTCTCTGTCAATCCCCAGAAACATCTGTTCAAGACCGACATTTAACATTTAAACCAAATCAATCCATTTGACCAACGGAGACCAAACAACTTGTGAAACATCCATTCCAAATCATCTGCGGTCACTGTTGAGAACTTCTCAGTATTTTAGTAGAGGGTATGTCAGAGCGAGCTCGACATCTGATATAACGAGTCCATTTACAAGTCTTTTTTAATTATCCATCAAACATCCCTGACATTTCACATAATGAATGTAGGCTTTGAAATGTCATGCACATCAAACACATACAGAAAATGCCAAAGAACCACAATGAGAATATTAAATGACCAAGTAGTGGAGAAAACACAGAAGATCCAGAATTAACACTCACCAAGTGACAAATGTAAGGAACAATGGGATAAACAAAATGCTATTGACTTATTCTGAGGAAATGGTGCAATTTGTTGTCTATTTAGCTATATTTGCATTTCTGACAAAATGGTAAATAATCTGTTAAACTCTTTTATTCTTGCCTGCCATCCCAATGCCTGCCACCCCCATGCTTTAGGTCTGGAATATTGATTACTGACTAGTACTCAAAGTGGGAATGATAGTTTGAATCAAAGGTCTATTAAAGAAAAGATCAGGGTTTATTGCTGTAAAACAATATTTTTTCTTAAACATCATGCACATGGTCCGAAGTTGTCAATTCCCAGGGATTCACATTTGATACTTTTTGATTAAACCTTTCTTCTGTATTTTCTATTAACAAACCCTTCCTGAATACCCCAAACGCCTTACCACAGCATTTAGCAAGACAGTAAGATGAGAAACCCAAATGAGACATTTCTAATTATTCTCACAGCATTTGAATTATGAAAAGACTTGCCTAAATTATGAAGATTCACTCATTTAATCAAAACAATCACTGAGCAGCAGTTTATCCTTCCTTCCTCGCAACCTCCTAATTTATGACCAGCTATAATGCAACGGTGACATGTGTCACTTCCTGAGTCATAAAATATGAGCATGACTACAGATTAAATTTATCATGGTGATTCCTAAAGGGCCTCCTGACAGATTTATATGTGATGAAATTCAGATGAGGAGGAGAAGCTATTTTTCACAAGGCTTGATTGGGTGAAGCGTTCACAATGATTGATCCCTGTGTGATTTAGAAACCAAAATACAGAGCTGAGAAGGCTGACTACTGATTTCAGGAACATATCAGATACATCATTCATGGAAATAATAAATTGATGCCTGTACACATCACTTTACATACCAATTTACTAATCTAATTTTAGCATACCCTTGTGAAAAATAATTTAGCTTAGTCCATAAATAATATACATAATTGTGAATTGAATATACCTGTAATGTTATAAATTGAATATACCTGTAATTCATTAAATTTATATAGTGCTTTTCTAGGCACTCAAAGCACTTCATATTGTGAGGGGGATCTCCTCGTCCACCACCAGTGTGCAGCATCCACCTGGATGAAGCGACGGCAGCCATAGTGTGCCAGAACGCACACACCAGCTTTGGTGGAGAGGAGACAGAATGATGAATCCAATCAATAGATATGGGATGGTTAGGAGGCCATGATGGTCAGAGGACAATGGGAAAATTTGGCCAGGATGCCGAGGTCACACCTCTACCCTTTTCAAATAATATCCCGAGATTTTTAATGACCACAGAGAGTCAGGACCTCAGTTTAACATCTCATCCGAAGGAAAGTGCTTCATTACAGTTAATATCTCAATGCTTGCAGGATTGCAACTGAGCAATTGTTCATAATTTGATAATAGTTCCAGTTAATTCAACGTATCTATTGACTATCTGGAAACTTTTTTAAATTGATTAATGGATAACAGACAAAAATGTAATCATGCTTATGTGTAAATTATTTGGGATTACAGAATAAATCAGTCAAGAGAAGAGAAGAGAAGAGAAGAGAAGAGAAGAGAAGAGAAGAGAAGAGAAGAGAAGAGAAGAGAAGTCTCTTGGGACAGTTGTCCGCAGTGGGTTGGCAGTGATTGATGTGAGCTGTACAGAGGAGTGCTGGTTGTGGACAGAATGAGATTCAAGGCGATAGTGATTAAAGGGATAGTTCACCCAAAAATGAAAATTTGATGTTTATCTGCTTACCCCAAGGACATCCAAGATGTAGGTGACTTTGTTTCTTCAGTTGAACACAAACAAAGATTTTTAACTCAAACCGTTGCAGTCTGTCAGTCATATAATGTCAGTCAACGGTTCTCACGGATTTCAGAGAGAGAAAAAACATACACAGACAAAACCAAATTAAACCCTGCAGCTAGTGACGATATATTGAGGTCTAAAGACACGAAACGATTGGTCTGTGTAAGAAACTGAACAGTATTTATATAGTTTTTTACCTCTGATCCGCCTCTGATCAGCTCGTTCACACAACAGCCGACACATGACATGTCTTTTTCTTCTTCTTGCTCTACGGCGGATCGCAGACTTTTAAGTGCATTACCGCCACCTATCTCTCAATTGGACCTTTAACACTCCTAATTGAGATTGTAGATAGAGTGTCAATGGTCCATTTGAGAGATAGGTGGAGGTAAAGTCTGCGATCCTCCGTAAAGTAAGAAGAAGACGCCTCACGCAGTCAACGGTTTGAGTTAAATATCTTTGTTTGTGTTCTACTGAAGAAACAAAGTCACCTACATCTTGGATGCCCTTGGGGTAAGCAGATAAACATCAAATTTTCATTTTGGGTGAACTATCCCATTAAGTGGCAACAGGGCTTAAAGAAAGAGAGATGGTATATCAGAAAAAAAAAAAGGCTCAAACACTCTCAGTCTCGGGCCGGCAGGAATTGTAGGTGAGGGGAGTGAATGTCAAGTGCTTTCTCCACTCTCAATACTACGACTGAGGTGCCCTTGAGCAAGGCACTGAACCCCCAAAGGCTCCCTGGGTGCTGCAGCATAAATGGCTGCCCACTGCTCCGGGTGTGTGTTCACTGCTGTGTGTGAGCACTTTGGATGGGTTAAATACAGAGCACAAATTCTGGGTATGGGTTACCATACTTGGCCATATGTCACTTCACTTAAAGGTATAGTTCACCCAAAAAATTTAATTCTGTCTTTAATTACTAACCTTCATGTCGTTCCAAACCTGTAAGACATTCGTTTATGTTTGGAACATAAATTATATTTTTGATTAATTCTGACAGCTCTCTGAAACTTCCATAGACAGCAATGTAATTACCATGATGAAGGTGTAGTAACGTAGCAAGGACATCGGTAAAATAATCCATGTGACATCAGGGGTTCAACCGTGATTTTACGAAGCTATGAGATTACTTTTTGTGCACAAAGAAAAAAATTAAAACAACTTTATTCAACTATTTGTCTCCTCCGTGTCACCGTGCCGCCGTTTTGGAGAGTATCCCATACGTAAACAATGTATGTACTGCTCTGTGTCAGCTGTGCCACGCGGATACGTTGTTTTCATTCAGATCAAAGTGTAAAATAAAGCGCAATGTAGAAAAACGTATTCACACGGGTCAGAGAGCTGTCAGAATTCATCAAAAATATTTTATATTAGATGATGAACGGAGGTCTTATGGGTTTGGAACGACATGAGGGTGAGTAATTAATGACAGAATTTTCATTTTTGGGTGAACAATCCCTTTAAGAATGAAGAGGATTAGGGGGAGGAGTAGTCAAGGACAGTAGGTCCAGCTGTCCTTTAAGGCCCTAATAACACAGATACAACCTGAAATGTGGTCCACACATGAGAAAAGTGAAAATATGATCATAAATAACAAGTACAGCAGCATTACAGAGAGACCATAGCTTTCGAAAAACACAATACAGAAAGTCTACAACTGGCATCTTAAATCTCCTCAGTCTTTATAAGGTCCTTTATTTAATTTTCTGAGATTTCCCACATTTCTCAATGCTGAAATCCACTGCATTACAAGATCTTTCACATCTCAAATGTATTTCCTCAGTTCATTTTTTTGTTGTTGACATTTTTAGACATCAAGTTCATTTTTAGACATCATAACAACATATTAATTTGACTGTTCTATGATGAATATACTGCATTTTTAATTTCTGAATTAAAATTAAAATTTAAGGTTGAAATGACAAAGTCAGAATATCAGCATGTTACAACCCCGCTTAGATCATCAACACCCACAATAGATTTAAATAAGTCTAAATGTTTTAATAATTTAGTAATATTTGAAAAATAATTGTCCAGGGTAAAAAAGCCAGAATATCAGATAATTTTACTAGATGGCAAATCAGGTTGTCAAACTGAGCAACCTCACTTCCACTCTGTTGTTCATGGTGAAAGAAACATGTTAATCTAAATAATTTTATTTCCACGCCCAGAGAACATTTGCAATCAAACACAATCTTCAGTTCTACAAAGGTAACTTGGATACAAACATGCTACCTGCAGATTCTGCTAGTACACTTAATTACAAACTCTGTTCCAAACCCGTTTTGCACACTTTTACAGAATGGCCGAATCTAAACTCAGATAGTTATAACCCAGATGCAAAGCATGATGGGTAATGGGTGGTGATCATTTTTATTTGATTCTTATACCTCTTCAAATTTCAGTGTTTATTTATCTTTAGTGTAATTAAGATGATTTTTTAAGTTATAAAAAATATAAAAATACTATAAAATAGGTCCTGGTTAAACAATTTCTGGTTCTAAATGATGCTCACTATCTCTAACTGAGCAGAGGCTCTCTATTTAGTCATGCTTTTTAAAGCACAGCGCAACAATGAATGTGCAGCCAAAGAATTCGGAGAGCGAGAGAGGCAAAGAAAATGTGTTTGTGACAGCATGCCTTTGCATATAATCTGAGGGATTAAACGTGCATGTCTTTTTCAGCCATATAGCTAGATGCTCAAATCTGCACAATGAGCTTTACAGAATATGTTCCCAGATTTGATGACCCCAGAGTTCTGCAGTCAGAATAACAGCTCAGAATATCATTGAATGTTATTATCATGACATGTATTTCTCCACTCCACACTGATAATCTGCACTGCTTCCAGAAAGGATGATAACATTACTGGTATTTTCAGGAAAAATGCATAATCCTTTAAATCTTGTTTCGAGTTTATTGGTATGTTTCTCATAAAGCATTAAAGAAGTGGTGAGGCATTCCTAGGTTCATAAGAGCAGAGCACCAAGCCAGCAATAGCAAGGTTGTGGGTTTGATTACCAGGAAATGCATGAACTGCTAAAATGTAAACCTTGATTGCAATATAAGTCGCTTTGCTTAAAAGTGTTTGCAAATACACGTCTTTTTTTTCTGCTTACCGTTAAAATATTCAGAAGTCAAAGTTCTCTGCATGAGACTTACCTGAGGGAGAAAGTATCCAGGTTGGCTGAGCTCCTCACATACACATAAAAGGAGGCAATATCAGTTTTCTTAAGTGGTTTTGAGGAGGTCTGGATGACCACAGCCTCTCTCAGTCTGAGCACTGACACTGGCATGGCCCCTTGTTTGACCTGCAGGAGCCGAACGCTCCCGATCCTCTGCATGGGGGCCACAGGCATGTACTCAGTTTGAGGCTGACCAGCATTTCCATCACCCATATCCCACCTCTTGCCCTCCTCCCCGCTTGTTGTGCATGAGCCGTAGGTGCTGGGTCGGGCCTGATAATACAGCTCCACAGGATTCCCCTGGCTCTGGCCTTGTCTTTCCCGACTGGAACTACCCTCAACTGGGCTGAACCAACCTGCTGGAAGGTCCACCTCTGCCATGCAGGTCCCATGCTCATTTCTGATGACACAGGATCCCCGAACCTCCTGGGTTTGCCAGAACGCATACACAGTCACGCAAGGCAGCTCATCTTTCGTTCCTTTCTTCTCTCCTCTGTCCCAGTCTCTCCCAGCCACGTAGAACAGGACTCGCACTTTGGGAGAAGACGAGTAGACCCATCGAGTCAGGACAAAGGACTGGACTTTCCAGTTGAGGGTGAAAACCGTTGGTGAGGGCTGGAATAACTGCACTGACTGCACTAAGTCCAGGGGAATCTCCCGTTTGGAAGAGAGTGGGCCATAGCTGGCATTGATAACTGGGAGACGTCCCGTTTGGAGCATGACAAACGGCTGCGTGTGGCTCTGCATGCTGGAATTTCGCATGATGTCCTGTCCAGCCTCTTTTAATAGAAAGTAGTCAGCATCCCATACCTGGTAAGTTACAGGAAGGAACAACGGATAAGGGGTGGAGAATTTGGTGGCATCAGAGATCTCCTGACTGTCCAGCTCTGCAGGAGAAATAAGAAACAAATGAAAAAATAGAGAAATAAGGTGTAATGTTATCTTTATGGCATACAATGGGTCTGTATAGTCCTGTGCACCACAAAAATGTTTCTTTGTTTTGGATGTTGCTTACATCCATACAACAATGGGAACCCCCAATCTCGGAGGCTAAGTAACTTTTGGCTTGGTAAATTCTTGGATGGGAAGCTGCCTTAAATAACAGGTGTTGAAAGTCCCTGCCTTGGCCTGAGATGCTGGGATAGGCTCCAAGCAGGTTGGAGAATGGATGGATGGATGTTTTGGGTGTTGGTGATGACTATGGTTTATCACATATGGGCCCGGTTTCACAGACAGGGCTTAGACTAAGCCAGGATTAGGCCATAGTTCAATTAGGACATTTAAGTAATTTTTATAAACATGCTTAGAAAAAAACATTACTGGGGCGCATCTTGAGACAAAAGAAAGTCACTGATATATTTTAAGATCAGTCAGTGCAAGTTTATTTCATTTGAAACAGCTAAGATTTACATTTTAGTCTAGGACTAGGCTTAAGCCTTGTCTGTGAAACCGGGGGTTGGTTATATTTATTAATGATGAAAACATTGATGTATAAAATTAATACTACTTTTAATTGTATCACTTTTGTCCCGTTATATCACATAAACTGCCCCCAAAAAATATTTGTACACTTTATGGCACTTAAAGCATACGTAGAAATGTGTATAATAGTAACATGTCTGGCATGAAAATATTTAGAATCTCTCAATTTAAATCTCCTAGCATGTCAAATTCACACAACATTGGCACTCTGCCTACACCATTGATTGTTTTGGGTGAAATTGAGCAATTTTCCAATCTTCTGAGTATTTGAAATATATTCATTTTTCAAATTTGTTTTTATTGTAATTTTATTTACACAGCTGAGCTCATTCAGTAAAATATAAACAATTTACTACAATTTATTTTTAATGTTTCCTTAATGTGACTTTATACAGTATACAAAATGGAATTAATTTAGTCATATAGCACTCAAAACATCATTAAAAAAACATCTTATCATATGTGCACAATAAAATAGTTGTTAGAGTGTTTCCACTGCGAGACTGGGCTGCACATAAACATAAAATGCACTGTGGTTTTCTTGATCTTTCATATTTATCTCAAAAAAGATATGGTTAAAAAATCTAATAAAATGTACTGTATGAAGACCAGATGGTATAATGAGGATTGTCAAAAGCAGTATTGTCTATAATGTTTCAATGACACAAAAATGGCAGAGAAGCACTGTCAAATGTTTGTTATTTCATAATGTGTATGTATGAAATAAAGATAGCATTAACAATGTCCTGGTCTCATACCACATATGGAAATATTACATTTTATTAGGATCAAAAACCCAAATGTAAATTTGATATATGGCATCAAATGCTGCCTATTTTAACCGACCCCATCTTCAACCACTTTCATCTTATGGTCACAATATAAATTCAAGCAGATTCATCAAAAACTCCAACAGACTGGTAAACTCAAAAGCTGAGGTCCAACATTAAGTGTATTGTGTGCCAGTAAAAAAATAAATAATAATAATAACAAGGATGAGCTCAAAAGAGCAGGAAGTAATCCTGGAAGTAATTTTACAATAAAGCAGATTGAGTGGTAGGGTCATATAGTCATTACAGTGAAAGGTCATGACTTAAACTAATCTCAAAGTGAACTCATGGCACATGACAACCCTAAACTCACATTTACAGAAAAAATGAATTTTACTGAATTTTACTCACATTTACTGAAATGGATAACATTCTGCCTGGTTGACATTGTGATTTAAATTATTCTCTTTCTGTGCTTTGCACAGTTGTGGGAAAAAAGTCAAAGTGAACCCTTTGAATCCCCTTGGGCTTCTTGCATGAATTGGTCAAAAATAGTATACTGAATTCAAGTTACAATATAAACAACTCATTTAAACATTCACAGTGCAGAAAAAGTATGTGACGTTCTTCTGTGAAACACAAAAAAGACATTTTGAAGAATGCTTTTGAGCATGGTGCCCAAAACAACACTGAAACTCGTATGGAACAATTGATTTTTTTTGTCCCACATAAGAAAGTCATACAGGGTTGAAATGACATTAGGGTGAGTAATTTTTCTCTTTGATGTTAAGCCCTTTAACTGAAAATCAGATCAATTTTCATAATCAGTCCTGTAAATCCCACAGCCCACAACATTTGAATTTCAGATCCACACCCGCTTCAACGGAAAAAAATAAATATCACCCACAATAATATTTGTGTAATCAAGGCTCCAGAAACACATACATACACAAACATTCTTTCATTGCCACAAACATTTTTTTTTTCATTTCTTTATCAATTTCACACTCATAAAGGAAATACTACTACTTGAGAAATAGCTGAGTAAAGTCTGTTTTGTGCATAAATGTTTAAATTCAGTATGCTTACTGTGCATGTTTTATATATATATATATATATATATATATATATATATATATATATATATATATATATATATATATGGGCAATTACATGAGAGCATTTTTTTTTTAAAACACAAAGTGATAAATAGCATGACTACACATAGGAAAAAATTATTGCTCAGCGGTTCCTAAGCTCAGGAGACTTAGATGAAACCCTCATATATCTCTCATTTTAGTATCAACAGCATTTCAGATGTTTCTCCTAAAATTCCTCTGGAGAAATAGAAGTAGACACAAATGAGACATGAGAAATTTGGGAGAAAAAAAAGAGTCAAAACTAAGAATGTGGTGGAAGAAACATAGAATATATCTTCATTGTCTTGCTGCAATCTCTATCAAGACTCCATTATAGGAAGATTTTATTGCTCGAACCCATGCTGTCTGAGGTGCAGTTGTGCCTTCACATCAATGTGCTGCCCACAAGGCTATGGCTCTGACAGAGGCTACTCTACGCTCAGGACACTAAGGGGTCATTCTCTTATCTCATTGAGATATCAGCTTTGTTTTAAGATGTCTTCAGTTTCATTTTAGGAGAAACGTTAAACTTTTACTAATATTGTAAATACTAATATCATTTAATCATTTAAATAGCATTAAAAATTTCAGATATCAAGGGCTACTAGTTTATTTTTTTTTTAATTATCTTCAGTGTCCAACAAACACACTAGAAAGGACTTACAAGTGCAAGATGTTTGAATAAGAGCAATAACTTTTTTTAAACAAATGTAAGACTAGTGTACCAGTGCTTTTTTTTTTTTTTTTTTCTTTGTTTAGCATTAAAATGTTGTCTTGAACAGCCCATTTTTGCATGTATGTAAATTTAGGTTATGGTTTCCTTTTTAAATCATTGTGCAATAAAACACCGTGCCTACATAAAACAACTTCAAATATGACAAGGCATGTATTGTCTTTGATTAAAATGGTGAGGATAAATGACATTGAAGCTAACCAGAGGGGAGAAAAATAAAATAAAGAAAGAGATCTCTTTAACATTTCAAATATTTCTCCTAGACAGAAATGAGGTTACTTTAAGATGGGATGGAAACGTTTGCTTGAGTCTCCTGCTTCTGAAACTCTAACACTCTCACACTGGTCTCTTTTAAAGCTTTACAAGAGATCTCAACAACATCACACACTGTGCTCAGATATTTCTCCTACAAAGACTCGAGAACTCTCACACTTGTCTCCTCTAAATTTCAGAAGTGATCTGAATAACAATGCCTAAATATGAGCCATTTATGTGCCTTTCAGCAAAGAAAGCTCCAGGGTTACATTTCTGTAAATCAGTTTTAATTAAGGCATTGGGTGCATTACTATTTCCAATTAAATCATGTGCCTATACATTGTTCTTTAAAAATCACATTATCCTTATTTCTGCATAATTTCTCTCTCAGTATAGCCTTTAACTCTTCAAATGTATGATCCCTTCCCCATTAATTTAGTGCCTTTAAAGTACTTGACTTGATACACACTTTGTAAAGTTGCTGAAATCTCTTCTAAAACTTTCCAGGAGACAAATATAAGACCCCCAGATTATTTACCTAAAGAGAAAAAAATGTAAGCACAGTGTGTGATGTTGTTGAGATCTCTTGTAAAGCTTTAAAAGAGACCAGTGTGAGAGTGTTAGAGTTTTTGTCTCAGGAGACAAGTTTGAGAAGCAGGAGACTCAAGCAAAAATCTCCATTCGGTCTTAAAGTAACCTCATTTCTGTCTAGGAGAAATATTTGAGATGTTAAAGAGATCTCACTTTTGATTTTTCTTTCCTGTCTAGGAGAAATATTTGAGATATTAAAGAGATCTCACTTTTTATTTTTCTTTCCTATGGGTACGGCAGGCCAAAAGGTTGTCACTGCCATATAGAGAGGTCAAGCAGAGATAAATAATACTATTTTGATTTAAAACATCAGAGACAAACCACTTAAAAATGTACATCCATGCATTATCTGTCAATCCACCATAAAGCATTCTGCTGACTGTATCCGTTCCGCAAAATGGTTCTAACAGCAAAAGTGGCCTTATTGATGTACTGTACTAAATCAGGGCTTCTAAGCTGTTTTTGCTTAAGGAGCCACAGTTTACATCTAAAATCAACTGGTGACTCAAGACAATACTAAAATTGCAGCAAAACTGTCTTTAAAATGTTCTTGACATATATGATTATATTTAAGTCAATAATTAAAAACAACAACTATACATGATTATGGTTAGTAGTATTTTATTATTTGCACTTAGTCTCACTGTAATAGATGTTTACTGGCGGTTTGGAACAACCTGAAAAAAAAAGAAACTCTTGAGTGGTTTTGAAAACACTGAAAAAAATCACAACGCTGTGAGAAGAATACAGTAAAAATATTCAGAGGACTACAAACAGTTTAGCTGACAGCACAGATGTGCGTCCTCTTGAGACACATCAACAGTTGCCTCTCTTCTTCCAAATACCTCAGATTTCTTTGAATAAAACTGGAAATGACACATTTTCTTGCTATGACACTTTAACACCCCCCATTCTCACCTTACGATAAAAAAAAAAAAATACGAAAAAACAATTCACATTTTTTTAATTAACAATTTGACACAATCAGTTACTTTATGGTAAATAAATACTATTTCAAATTTACATTTTGCAAGCCATTTAGAGATCATCTATGAGTTTCCAATACATATTTTTTTTATCTGTGTTTATCAAACATGGTAAAGCAGGCAAATTAAGCAAATGCAATCCATTGCAATGAGATTCAGTGCATCAGTTACAGTACGATTTATGCTTCAGGATGAACAAGCACAGATGGCAGAGTGGCCATTCTCACTGACCAACTGGGGACTTGATGCTGGATAAATTTCATATTGATGACATAAATAATATTATGACAGCTGTTAGTATATAGCAGATCCTTTCTGTGATTATACTACATTATTATATTGTCAACAAGCAAGCTTTCTCACTACCTTGTGAGTCTGAACTAACCTTTATAAATACATCCTTAATGTCAAATGGTGATTTAAGGGCATCCTACAGACAAAGACTTGAAATGGAGCTCCGATGTTGTCGAAGAAATCTCATAAAGATCGTTAACAGTATTTCAATAAACAATATTAAAATTAATTTAAAACATATGACTGCAAATGACCATATGGCACATATAAAATAATCTGATATCAGTCTAACCTGTTAAATCCTAAACAAATATGCCTTTAAATATGTTATTTTCATTGAGTTGTACTTGGGTATGAACATTTAGCGAGGCATCATACTAGGTCTATACTGAATGCAATCAAGGCTTTTGATATATTTTCCTCAATTCTCTCTTTTCCATCATCAGTATTCATCATGCACATTTTGACTGCTTGAACTTTTAAAACAAACACAATATTCTGCACTGAATGCATTTAAGTGAATATGTTGCATTGCACAACACTACTGATGAGCTGAACAAACAGTGCTCATGTAATAAGATGCGTTTGCTTTATATATAGTATATATAAAGTCTTGCTTTATAATTTACATATACAGTGCCCTCCATTAATATTGACACCCTTGGTAAATATGAGCAAAGGTGGCTGTGAAAATAAATCTGCATTGTTGATCTTTTTTTTATCTTTCATTCAAACAATTTACAAAAATGTTTACCTTTCATTGAAGTAAAACTATTGAAAATGGGGAGAAAATCTTATGGTGAAATAAATGTTTTTCTCCAATTCTTATGAGTAAAATATCTCTGAAGTATATTCCCATTCATATTTACATTTTCTAGCACACCAGGGTGACTAGGCGCATGAAATTGTCCAGCTATGACTGTTTCACAGGATTATAAATATAAGGAACACAAAGGCGAAATTCCCTTAATCATCCATCACAAGGAGTGAAACCAAAGAATATAGTTCTGATGTGCAGAAGAAGATTGTTGAGCTTCACAAAATAGAAAGTGGCTGTAAGAAAAAAGCTAGAGCAGTGAAAATTCCCATTTCCACCATCAGGGCAATAATTGAGATGTTCCAAACAACTAAAAATGTTACAAATCTGCCTGGAAGATGACATGTGTCTATATCGTCCTAATGCACCGTGAGGAGGACAGTTTCAGTGGCCAAAGACTCTTCAAGGATCACAGCTGGAGAATTGCAGAGATTAGTTGAGTCTTGGGGTCAGAAAGCCTAAAAAAAATCCAACAAGCCCCTACATCACCACATGTTGTTCAAGGGGGGTTTCAAGAAAAATTCTCCTCGCTCATCCAAAAACAAACTCCTGCATGTTCAGTTGTCAGACACGACTGGAACTTCAAATGGCACTGGCTTCTATGGTCAGATGAAACTAAAAAAATACCTTTTTGGTAGCAAATCCACCAGATGAGTTTAGTACAAACAGGGATAAAAAGTACCCCATGCCCACGATTAAATATACTGCTGGATCTTTAATGTTGTGGGTCTATTTTTCTGCTGGAGGTCCTGGATATCTTGTTCAGGTGCATGGCATCATGGATTCCATCCAATACCAACAGATAAAAAATTCTAAATCCCACTGCCTCTGTAAGAAATCTTATAATGGGCAGTGGTTGGATCTTCCAACCGCACAATAATCCAAAACAAACATCAAAATCAACACAAAAACGTGTCACTGAGCACAAAATGAAGCTTTTGCCATGGCCGTCCCAGTCCTCTGATCTGAACCCTGTAGAAAATGAGTGAGGTGAACTGAAGAGAAGAGAAGAAGCACCAACATGGAGCTGAGCATCTAAAGGGTCTGGAGTGATTCTGGATGAAGGAAGGTCTCTGATCTCTTGTCAGGTGTTCTCTAACATCATCAGGCATTATAGGAGAAAACTCAGAGCTGTTAAACTGGGAAAAGGACGTTGCAATAATTGGGTGCCAATAATTGTGGCCAACATGAGCTAGAGAAAGCCTTTATTTCACCACAGATTTTCCCACCACTTTCAATTGCTTTATTTCAATGATAGGTTAGAATTTTGTGAATTTTTTGAATGAAAGATCAAAAGGATAAACAATCCAGATTAATTTTCACAGCCGCACTGTATATCATTTTGTATGCAAAAACACTTAAACTTAAAATACCACTGAATATAGAGGACATACACAGCACAGATGTCTCAGCCCCTATGGATGAGTGAAGCTGTAGAAACACTGTTTCTGGGACAGGATGAGCACTAATCCTATCCAGACTGTGCCTTGAGAAACAAGCACTCTATGCAGAAAATACTCAGAAGACATTGAGACAAATGAGAGAAATGGGAAACTAAAGAATGAGAAGTGAGCTGAGCAAAGACCTTTGAAGAATGGTCTGGAATCATTTGTATCCAATAATGCCAATAAAACTTCCAATAGAACCTTCCAATAGAAAAATCAGTTTTATAGGGATTTAATCATCATCATACCTTTATCCAGGATGCTAAAGTCTTGAAAGCAAAGTAGTTTCTGCAGATAAATACCTTACAGATATAGATAGAATATAACTTCATGTTTATCAGAAAGATTGTGCCCATTCCTAAGAGTGCATATGCCAATGCTGCAATAGAAATCACACATTCCCATATATAAATTTGACCAGTTGCACCAATTGAGTTACTTTCCTCAGATGATTTGCTTTACTATCAGCATATCAATGCCAATGCATGAGAATGTAGTTCAGTTGAAGTTAAGTTCTATTGTTTTTTGCGTGCAAATTTATATTGGACATCTTAAATAAAAGTAATGCTTTTCCTTTGGATATGAAGTATCTTGCCCAGGGCACCAAGTAAGCCACAAATGACTCCTCCCAGAAATGGTGTATGATGAATTCTTCCCATAAATAAGTAAGGGAAAAAGTTTTTTATTACGATACATTTAATTATCAGTTCAACCAATTATGTAGGCTATAAATTATGACATTGTTCTACAATTTTAATAGCTGGATACTGTTTAGTGTACTAAGAGGGGTTTGACCTTTGAGGTTTTTAGGCCACAATTCAGACATCTGATGTGTTTAAAACATCACATTTTTATGGTAGTTTAGTTTGATGAAAGATTACAGTGTGTCAAACCAATAAAAATAAGCTTCAAAAAGGTGTACTGTGTCTCTAATACAAATAAATATATAAAGTATATTATAAAATCTGTGTTCTGTTTTCTAGTCATTAACATGATTAAGATAAATAGCCTGTCTAAAGACTGCATCTTAAGTCTAACATTTACTCTATTTCTTTCTGGACAGTCATTTTTCAGGTATTACAAACCTCTTGGTCCTAAATACACTATTATAGCCTACTATACACAATGCCAAAACCAAAAACCAAAATATTATGATTTAGATATCTTTTAGACTTTAAGAAATCCACATACCTTGTGTGACAGCCGTGATTATCGTTGCCAGGAATATCTGCAAAATCCGCCATAGGTAAGAATAGACGCTCATTTTGGCCACAGGGGTCGTCTATGATATGTCCCATTAACGTTTTTGAGGTTTCTGAAGCCTAAACAGCAGAGACTAAGCAGCGCGTTTGGTCCGTCAGCATCATGATGCTGTTTTACCTGTGGAGTCTTCACCTGTGCACGCGCTTCTCCTCTGTGTAGAGCTGCGCTTCTCAATTATTCATTTCAACTGGAACAGCGACAAATGAGCCAAAACTAGCCTACATGTTAAGAAAAGTATCGGCTCAACTGGATATCTTAGCGAGATTTAGAACCCATTTTGTTGATCTTCTCTAAATTAACGCACAGTTTTCCATTATAATCCAACCAAAGAAAGGTAACATAACAGTTTTCTCTTTTTGATAACTGTCACTGACTTCATATGCCCTGTAGTGTTCTCGTCCATGGCATGCAGCGCCAAACACCACAATCATCTGTCCACCCGTCACCCATCACGAGCTCTGGGTCCTCAGCAGCTCAGAGCACGAGCGACAGGATTTACAGTGAATTAAACACGAGACAGGCGGTGAGAGTCATGCGATTAACTGCTCAGCGCAGTGCGTATATTACCAAAAAGAGATTAAATACTCTTGTGTTATTCATATTATGTTGCATAACAAAATTGTAGTGTAACTGTGAAATCGCACACGTACAAAAAACATCAGAAAGTTTCACTTAAATCACTAAATCTGTCATCAAGTGAGTGATTCTTGGTTGTGGAGGGACAGGGACCTCTCGTGGTAATATTTTAAACTACATGTTTGCGCTGTTTTCTTTTATCAGTATTTTTACTCAAATTCAGTTTGAATTTCTTTTGTTTGTAGATAAGGACAGTGAGACATATGGAGAGAAGCAAGCATTTACATATCTCAATGAAACTGCTTGTTTCCAATTACTTTATCAACAGAAACTTGTTGAAACCGGTAAATTAATTAACCATAATTCATTATGTGATTCCAGAAGATTCAAAACTATATGCTCTTCATTAAAAATATTACTAAGGGAGAAAATGTGATTTTAGTCTATATCTTGATTGTAGCCCTTGGTAGTTTTTTTTAGATGTTCCACCTGTGTCCCTCCCAAAAGTCTACATATATGAAATCTACACCACTGGACTGTATTGCAGAAAGATAGCACTTTATTTAGAATGAGGAAGACTTGTTATTTCTGTGTGGTACTTTTGAAGTATAGTAGACCTATGTGGATTCCTGTCACAAAGTTCTGGAAACTTCGAAAGATTTGATTAACTTGTTTATTAACTATTATAAAGAAGATGAGAGACTCTTGCAACCAAATTTCAGTCTCTATCTAATTCAGCACAGTAAATCCAAACTAGCATTCTGTAGTATCCTGGAGTAACCACAAGGTGTCATTAATAATGAAGCAGGACTGTGTTATTTTATTTATTAATTTGTTGTGCAAATTGTCATTATAAACATTGGACATTTATACTGTAGGGTCAAAACAATTCAGAAAAAAAACATATCACTAGTCATAGAACTCTAATAAATTATAGTGTGGTGCAGTAGCACTCTTCTAGTGTCATTAAGTTGTTTTACTTGTATCAAACTTTTAAACAAACATGAATATAACAACATAGTTATACAGCATTTTTATTTACCTATTTATTTGATTTACAATCTCAGATAATCAAAACTGGTAATAAGGAACACATTAAGCAATGAAGTAGGTGAGATGAATGTAGAGTGGCAGTTTTACACCATGTGTGTGACAACCCATAAAGAATTTATTTTCAATAGCACAAAAAAACAGGATTTTGATAGCATTATGGAGTCAGTGCTTAGCACTAAATTGAAGATTATTCTTTATTTTGTACATGAATATACCATGTGTATTTGTGTATTTATACCAGGAGCCATGCACCCCTTGCACGTCTGAACTGCATTATTAATTTGCATGTTATTGCAAATAAGCTCTGCTCTTAAATCCAGTTGTATAATCTCATGACCAACCAACCTCACATAGAAATTTTAATGCAATGCTTTTTTTCCACCATGATACCAATCATTTTTAAGATGATTGAAAGCATGCACAGAACACTATTAAATGCCCAGGGTCATGTAACTGAATTCAGCTATACACATTTTCAACACTTCTTTTTAGGATTGTAATGCATTTGTGATAAACATAAAATGGCTGAATTAAAAGTCAAAACACAATAATGAAATCAGTCAACTAACAGAATATTGCATTATACATTGTTGATGTGACACCTACGTGACAAATAAAAATCACACCAAATGCTCTTTATGTGTTGACGACTGCATTGCTGTAGACCAGCAGTTCCCAAACTGGGGTGCACAGATGTATTCTGGGGCATGCATCTCTTCAAATATGGTCTTCATATATCTACATACCTTCATTTACATGTCAGAGAAACTTTTGTAAGTTCTGGGAAGTTTTTATCAAATTTGATCAAAATAGATTTTTGTTTTTTTATCAAAACTTCCCCATAGTTCCATCAAAACTTCCTCATTATTACAAGCTTTAGGGCTCCTGTAAAAGAACCTGTTTGTATGTTTACAACAAGCATGTTGAACCAGTTTTTAAACACAGAGGTCCATAAACATGTAACAGCAGAATTATAATCAGAAAGAGATCGGACTCATGCAGGGTATGTATGTGCATATAAGCCAAGGCAGATAGGAACCCGCATGCTGCTATGACATTATTTACTTCATTGTCTGTATGGCTCAAAGGTCACTCAGTTGCCTAAGCAGCCTCATAAAGTCTCCTTGAAATTCAGTGATTCAAATATTTATTGAATATGATTTGCATTGTGCAGTGGGTTGTGCAACACTAATAGTTTTATTAAATTTTATTAAATTTATTAGACAATTTTTGACTATTACTGACATGTATTCGATCTGGATGGCGTGTTATTTTTACAGAGATTATGTAGTCTATTTATCAGATGCAAAAAATTAGTTGTAAGTGTCCTTTGCTAAGCAAATTGTTTAGTACTTTTCTGATTCACTACAGTAAAGGTCTGTAAATGGCTCTTTGCAGCACTTGTTGCTTTGGGCCAATTTTAAAAAAAAAAGGCCCAGGGTTGGCTTGCTATGCTATTGTGCACCAGGTATGTAAGTTTGTAACACTTCCTCATACAAAAGCACCTGGGGTGAAAGGAAGATCCTTTAATCATTTGAAAGTTACTGCCATCTTGATGAGGATAAATATACCTTATGTTCAACTATTCATCACATTTTAGCCAACTATGGTCATAAATTTGACTGAACTCTATTGACAACAACGAAATTGTGACCATAGTTGTTTTGGGAAACATACCCCTGAAAGTACATATTTTATGTTATATTTCTTCCTTTATATTTCTTGTTTTATATATTTTAGAAATGAAGCAATATCTAAAGGATTGTTTATGATTGGAGGAGTCACGAAGGATGTCATAAAGATAAATTATTCAGTATTAGTACAATTTGCAGACAATGAAGACCTGAAATATGTATACTGATCAAGTGACTGAGTTTGACTAGTGAGTTAAAGTTTAAGGAGAACTCTATCATCATTAATGAGGTACTAGGATCCTCCCTGTCAAAGAAAAAAAAAGATTGTCAAGTTACATTCATGTACAGGATTGATATATACATTAATGTCCTTCTGAATTACTCTCATCTCCACTGACTTATTGATTTCTTCTTGCAGTAAATGAGTCCAGCAGCAGCAATGATGATTCCCAGTACCAGACCAGAGGCTCCGATAGCAATTTTATTCCTCTCAGACTCAGGGAGAGACGGATCTGTGGAGTATATTAAATATCATATAATATCATCGAATTATGCTTACCACAAACACAGTGATAATATGTCAGTAGGTGAGTGTCTGATCTTACCCCAGTCATAGAACATAGGTTTAGTGAAGCTGGCATGCTCAACCATACAGGATATTTTCTCTCCAGATTTGGGGCTGTACTCCAGCTCAGAGTGAATCTGGTAGTACCAGTCCCCATCAGCCATCTCCATAGTGGAGGCCACATCTGAGGTCACCTCTTTACCATCTCTCAGCCAGGACACTTTTATGTGTGGAGGATAAAATTCATATGCGCTGCACATCAGCACACCTGGATGTTTGCCACAAGCCCGCGTCACTGAACTGAGCTTAACCTTTGGTTTCACTGAATCAAGAACAACATCCTTTGAATTACATATTTTAATTACAAAATAAATGCCACTGTAATCTGTTACAGCCACTGAGAAAAAAAGGAGAAAGTAAATTACAGTTACTTCTGGAAATATTAACGAAAAGGGTTTTACATCTGAATAGTTCTTGTATTAATATTTACTATTTCTTCTTATTATTTTAAATCGGTATTTAACCTCAAAGTAAAAAGAGGTGCTAAAGTCTGATTTTGTGGTGGTTATGCTTTAAAATTAAATTATTATCATTTTAATTCAAGAGAGGAAGGATTTCCTCTTTTGTAAGTCACTTTGGATAAAAGCATCTGCTAAATGACTAAATGTAAATTTAGAAAAGTAATCAAAAATTAGTTCAGTGTAATCAGTTACATTAATGAAGTAAATGAAATAGTTACACTACTTATTACATTTTAAATATGGTAACTTGTCATCTGTAACCTACTACATTTCCAAAGCAACCTTCCCAACACTGACGATACAGTTGCTGTTGTGTTCACACTACAAACTGGTGACAGGGGGTCACACATAATACAATTTTTCAATAGGAAGAATCACCAACATTTCTGCCTTGTCTACAATCTACGTTTCACAACCAAACACACATGAGAATTGATAAGGAAATAGCATAAGATCATGTGAGAGACAGGCGTTCTCACACAAGAAGGGATTTATTCCTGTCAAAAACAGTAGGCAGGTTTAAGGTGAATATAATATTAGTCATATCAACATTAGTATTGGTAATTTTAATTGTTGTTGGTCATTTAAATGTATGTTTTTTTACATTACAAGTATCGGAATCGGTATCGGTATCGGTATCGGCGATACTAAAATTTGCAGTATCGCACACCCCTACCCTCAACATTTTGTTTTTTCTTTGTTTCAGCTGAAAAGGAAGACCAAAGGAAGGCCTGTCAAATTCTTGTCAAACCTTTCTTGTCTGTGGAGAGGGATGAATTTGGCCATCTTGTGCATTTACGGAGACCAAAAGCTGCAAAGGCATTTGCAAAGAAATCGGCAAAGCTGCAAACATTCCCAATGGTACGTCTGTGTTCAGTGGCGGAGCCAGAGGGGTGTCCAGGGTGGCACTGGACACCCCTGACATCAGATCGGCCACCCTGGGTGCCACCCCAAAAATTAATATACTACGATTTCATTTTCTTTGTTTAATCGTACTGAAATAAGCGTTTATTTTAGCCTCGAACTCAAGGATGTGACGCGTTTGGTGTCCCGCATCGCGCTTGGTCCATTTCCAGCCTCTCAAGCGCACGCTCTCGCGCCACAGTGAAAAACATTGCAGAGCAGAGAGGACATAGACCACGAGCTGACGGACACGACAGAACAGGTCACTATAATAACATGAAACAAAGTCTCAGCGTTCAAATTCTGTTCGTTTTATAAAAAATTTCAAACGATATTTTGGGGCTGTTCAGTGGCTGCATGGCGTGACGGATCATGCGCGCTCCCGCTTTTTAAGTTCAAGTGAAGCAGGAGCGCAGTTTATCAGCATAAAGTAAACATTGAATGAACATCCGATCCATGCTGAAAGATACACTACAACTTACTGAATGTATAGTGTCTCATGTAATCACTCAATGAGTGTTTCAACCGCGGAAAGACAGCAGCTAGAAAACATTCACATAAAAGAAAATCCACACAGTGTCCATAAACTTGAGAGAAAAATAGAGAGAATTTAGCAAAAATTACATTTAAATATTTACTCAATTGCTCTTTTTTTATTATAATTAATAAAAATGAATAGATATAACGTTATTATACAAATGGTCAAATATGAACTTGTATACAAACCAATTGTTACTTTAACCTTAACAATAGTTTAGTTTAGAAAAAATGAGAATAAAATTAAGTGTACATTACCAGTCAAAAGTTTTTGAACAATAAGATTTTTAATGTTTTTAAAGAATTCTCTTCTGCTCACCAAGCCTACATTTATTTGATCCAAAATGCAGCAAAAGCAGTAATATTGTGAAATATGTTTACTATGTAAAATAACTGCTTTATTTGAATTTTAAATCATCATTACTCCAGTCTTCAGTGTCACATGATCTTCAGAAATCATTCTAATTTACTGCTCAACAAACATTTTTTAAATCATTATTATTATAAATATTTAAAACAGTTGAGTAATTTTTTTCAGTATTATTTTAATGAATACAAAGATCAAAAGATTAGCATTTATCTGAAATAAGTTTTTTTTTTTTAGCTTGGAGTCAGTATAATTATTTTTTCATTTTTTTTTTTTTTTGGGGGGGGGGCATTATAGAAATTAATACTTTTATTTAGCAATGACGATAAAGACATTTATAATGTTACAAAAAAATTCTATTTCAGATTAATGCTGTTCTTCTGAACTTTCTATTCATCAAAGAAACCTGAAAAATTCTACTCGACTGTTTTCAATAATAATAATAACAATAATAATAAATGTTTTTTGAGCTAAAAATTCAGCTTTGAAATCACAGTAATAAATTGCATTTTAAAATATATTCAAATAGAAAGCAGTTATTTAAATAGTAAAAATATTTCACAATATTACTGCTTTTGCTGTATTTTGGATCAAATAAATGCAGGCTTGGTGAGCAGAAGATAATTAAAATACATAAATCTTACTGTTCTAAAACTTTTGAATGGTAGTGTTAATCACAGGCTTGTTAATTATTCATGATTAATTCTCACTCCAGGCTGCTCCAGCCACTGGTTAATGAGGTTATAGAATTAAGAGAAATAAGTTTCAATAGACTAACATTTGAAGTTACGGTAGGAATGTGTAGCTAATGCGTGGTAATGTGAAGTCAAATCAGATCACTTAAAGCTGTTCACACCAAAAACAATAACTGTAATGAGAACTTTTTGGCCAGGCAATCAGTGTATGTTCTAGACATTATGCTTCAGCAACTACTAAATGAATATCAAATAAAGATAAATAAAAATAAAAAAATAATTAGAGTTCAATCTTCACTCTAGTGTCATACTGTATGTAAGGAGAAATGTTTTCTTTCATTATCTAAATTCAGAAAACTTTCCAGCTTTTCCAAAAGAGCATTATTATTGTGTTGTCTGTATTAATCAGTACTGGCCAAGGTTTAGATTTTTCTCAGACATGCTTTTGTTTTGAAAAGGCATGCTTGTTTGTAACTTGAAATCAAATAAGCACAGTTTATGCAGCATACATGATCATTCTTACATTATTGTATATAAGTGCTTAATTACAGGTCCTTTTCAAAAAATTAGCATATTGTGATAAAGTTCATTATTTTCTGTAATGTACTGATAAACATTAGACTTTCATATATTTTAGATTCATTACAACACAACTGAAGTATTTCAAGCCTTTTATTGTTTTAATATTGATGATTTTGGCATACAGCTCATGAAAACCCAAAATTCCTATCTCAAAAAATTAGCATATCATGAAAAGGTTCTCTAAACGAGCTATTAACCTAATCACCTGAATCAACTAATTAACTCTAAACACCTGCAAAAGATTCCTGAGGCTTTTAAAAACTCCCAGCCTGGTTCATTACTCAAAACCGCAATCATGGGTAAGACTGCCGACCTGACTGCTGTCCAGAAGCCCATCATTGACACCCTCAAGCAAGAGGGTAAGACGCAGAAAGAAATTTCTGAACGAATAGGCTGTTCCCAGAGTGCTGTATCAAGGCACCTCAGTGGGAAGTCTGTGGGAAGGAAAAAGTGTGGCAGAAAACGCAGCACAACGAGAAGAGGTGACCGGACCCTGAGGAAGATTGTGGAGAAGGACCGATTCCAGACCTTGGGGGACCTGCGGAAGCAGTGGACTGAGTCTGGAGTAGAAACATCCAGAGCCACCGTGTACAGGCGTGTGCAGGAAATGGGCTACAGGTGCCGCATTCCCCAGGTCAAGCCACTTTTGAACAGAGAAGCAGCACTGGACTGTTGCTCAGTGGTCCAAAGTACTTTTTTCGGATGAAAGCAAATTTTGCATGTCATTCGGAAATCAAGGTGCCAGAGTCTGGAGGAAGACTGGGGAGAGGGAAATGCCAAAATGCCTGAAGTCCAGTGTCAAGTACCCACAGTCAGTGATGGTCTGGGGTGCCATGTCAGCTGCTGGTGTTGGTCCACTGTGTTTTATCAAGGGCAGGGTCAATGCAGCTAGCTATCAGGAGATTTTGGAGCACTTCATGCTTCCATCTGCTGAAAAGCTTTATGGAGATGAAGATTTCATTTTTCAGCACGACCTGGCACCTGCTCACAGTGCCAAAACCACTGGTAAATGGTTTACTGACCATGGTATTACTGTGCTCAATTGGCCTGCCAACTCTCCTGACCTGAACCCCATAGAGAACCTGTGGGATATTGTGAAGAGAAAGTTGAGAGACGCAAGACCCAACACTCTGGATGAGCTTAAGGCCACTATCGAAGCATCCTGGGCCTCCATAACACCTCAGCAGTGCCACAGGCTGATTGCCTCCATGCCACGCCGCATTGAAGCAGTCATTTCTGCAAAAGGATTCCCGACCAAGTATTGAGTGCATAACTGAACATAATTATTTGAAGGTTGACTTTTTTTGTATTAAAAACACTTTTCTTTTATTGGTCGGATGAAATATGCTAATTTTTTGAGATAGGAATTTTGGGTTTTTATGAGCTGTATGCCAAAATCATCAATATTAAAACAATAAAAGGCTTGAACTACTTCAGTTGTGTTGTAATGAATCTAAAATATATGAAAGTCTAATGTTTATCAGTACATTACAGAAAATAATGAACTTTATCACAATATGCTAATTTTTTGAAAAGGACCTGTATTTTAGTCTCGATCCTTTCATAGCTTTGTATGAGTTATGTATGAAATTCAGATGATTGTAACAGAAGAGCTTGTTATATTAAAGCCAGGTAGGCAGAGAAAACAGTGTTGGTCTTCACAGAGAGTGCTAGTTTATTTTGTCATTTCAGTGTTGTGTGTTACTGTGATGTTTTGCTTTCATTCTTACTGCATGTTATAAAAACATGTTAAATTAATTGTTAAATTAATATTGTTTTGTTTTCTTATTAATATTATTTTGTTACATGGTATCTGATATACTGTAGAACAGATACATAACATGGTATCTGAGCCAGGAGGCCTTTCTGTGAGGTGTTTGCATGTTCTCCCCTTGTCAGCTCCCCACAGACCAACATGCAGTAGGTGAGCAGTAGGTGAATTAGACGGACAAAATGGTAAGCATTTGTGAATGACAGTGTGAATGTGTCCTGTGTTGGACTGGCCGTCTGTAAAGAATGTTTCCAGTTTCTCATTTTCTCATTATGTATTTATGGCTATGTTCACTCTGTGAGTTCTCCATTCTCGTCCTTATATTTTGTTGGTTTGCATTCCAGTTTGTGTTGTCCTGTGCTTATGATTTTGTAAATAAAACCACTTGCACCTATCCTTGCCTCATCTCTCCTTGTTGTGAATCACACTGACAGTGTGTTACTTGTGTGATATGGCTCTCAAACAGATGGGCAAGTGCTTCACACTTAGCACAGGGGTTATCAATGGAAATCTGTTTCTGAGTCTATCACAGCTCAGATATTATGAAGAACACTGAATAACATCAGCCTCTATGGGCTGGATTGAAAAACCTTGCTTGTTCTTCAGCACAAAACTGCAAGATTAGACTTTGCTGAAGGACATGAAAAGAAGCCTGATGAATACTGAAAGCACTTTCTTTGATCAGATGAGACAAAGACAGACCAAGACCAAGATGTTTGGTGTGAATCTGGCCCAGACTACTACAGTGAATGTATAGTCCCAACAGTGAAGTACAGAGGTGGGAGTGTGACGATATGGTTCTGCATGAGAGCAAAAGGTGTTGGGGAGATGACATAGATGGCACCATGAATGCCTATTGATATACCAAATATGGCTGACAAGGTGACTCCCAGTTTCCAGAAGCTTGGTAGAAGAGAAATTTTCCAGTATGAAAACGATCCAAAAAATCTTGTTTAATTTCTAAACAAGAAAATAGTAAAACAATATGGCCTGGCCAAGTATGATTCTGGACTTGAACCCAACAGAACAACTTTAAGGTATTTTAAAGAGAATTAATATCAACACAACACCTCCAGCAAAGAGCAACTGAAAAATAACTCTCTGACTAATGGCAGAACATCCCTCCAGAAATTTGAACAACAATGATATCCTCCATGCCGAGGAGAATTGAGTCTGTCATCAAAACTAAAAGTGGACATATGAAGTATGGAAAAAAAAATAAAGCATTTGAATCTTCTGACTTTTGTTGTATTCTCAGTTTCACGATGCAGGAGATAAAAAGTGATTTACCACAACTTCTTGAACAAAGTAACTCTTCTTCAAGCAATAGAAGAGTCCTGCAGAGATACTGAAATAAACGTATGCTATGAATTAATGAAACATTTATATCATTCTTTCCTTAGATCAGATGCTTGGGAAACCATAACAGCTCAGAAAACATACTGTGATGAGGATGAATTTCTCTGGAAGAAAGAAACATATATCAGAGTATTGGGTATCACTTTATTTCGATAGTCCACTTTAGACATTCTACTAACAGTAAGTAACTTTGCAGCTAAAGTTACTTACCATATCACCCTGCAGTCCAAGACCGGTTGCCCACTGAAGCTAAGCAGGGTTGAGCCTGGTCAGTACCTGGATGGGAGACCTCTGGTGAAAAGTAGGTTGCTGTTGGAAGAGGTGTTAGTGTTAGAGGTGTTAGCCAGCTGGGGGTGCTCACCCTATGGTCTGTGTGGGTCCTAACGCCCCGGTATAGTGACGGGGACACTATACTGTCATAAAGCACCGTCTTTTGGATGAGACGTTAAACCGAGGTCCTGACTCTCTGTGGTCATTAAAAATCCCATGGCACTTCTCGTAAAGAGTAGGGGTGTAACCCCGGTGTCCTGGCCAAATTCCCTCTACTGGCCTTTGTCTATCATGCCTCCTAATAATCCCCATCCACTTGATTGGCTCAATGACTCCTCTCCTCTCCACCTGTAGCTGGTGTGTGGTGAGCGCACTGGCGCCGTTGTGCGGGGGCTGCCGTCGCATCATCCAAGTGGATGCTGCACACTGGTGGCGGTTGAGGAGAGAATATTGCTTTAAGCCCTTAACTGTCATCCCCATTTTTGAAAATTCACGAAAAAGTGCACTATGCAAACTTAAATTATTATAATTCATGAACGCTTTTGAATACAGACCTAAGGTTGGTTTCTTTTTAAAGAAGACAATTAGCAGATTATTACAGCGGTGAAATAATTTAATAAAATTAAAGTATTAAAAAGTTATAGAAGTTTATATTTACTGTAAAACAAATGTATTATATAGTTTTTATTGTATTTTATATAAAATAAATATTTTTTTAAATAGTAAAAAATCTAAAATTGCTATAAAATTAAAGCCATATGTGTACATAAGTTGTGTTCCAAATTTGAAGTTGATATAAAAAAAATGTAGGTTCAAATGCAATTTTGTTTAGGTGTTATACCAAAAACAGCCACCGGGTGCCATTCAAACACCATTGAAATGTTTGTTGATGCATTTCTGTCACAAATCTTAAAATTTCTCTCTCAATATTACATCTATAACAACGTGTCTCATTATTAGAATTAAATATGGGATGAACTTGTTGCGTACAATGATGCTTTGTGCATTATTTTTGATCTTTTAAATGTTACTTCCAAAGAAACATGAATGTGGAATATCAGTTCATTCTTAAGATGTTAAAATACAGTAATCTTTTTTGTATTGGTTTGTTTGGTGTAATGTTGGACAATTAAATTACATTGTGATAGGAGAAAATTCTGTTGACGTATTGCTCTTCTTCAATGCACAGCACACGTTCACAAAAAAAAAAAAAAAAAAAAAAAAACAGATCATAGTCACATTACAGAACTTAAGAATCCAAAAGCAAGTTCAAAAGGTTTGTTGTGTCTGCTCCAAAGAGCGTTTTCATAAAATCATGTGGTAAATTCAGCAATAAAAGTAATGGGATTTTATGCTTTAGTCTGTTTCACTGGTGCTTTTCTTTTGCGCGCTATATAAAAAGTCTCAGTTGCTTTGGATATCCAAAGGGCTTCAATTCTTTAAATGAAAAAAAAAAAGAAAAATCCTCACATTTTTCCCTCCACGATACAACACGATCTCGCATTTTAAAGCATATCCAACCTTCAGGATTAAAACGTTCCCAGTGAGAAAAAAGCCGAGCCTGGGAGAACACAATAAATATGTTGTTAACCTTGCTGTGAAAATATGTTTGATGAAAACAGCCAATTGTTGTATGAAATGTATTCAAGAATAAAATAATGCCCTTTGTTGGGCACAAACTTGAGCAATGTGGGGGTACAAAAGTCCCCTGTGGCATGAATTGCGCTTTGGCGTCGCCACTTGGCGCGTTACCCAGACCCCTCTATACGCGATTGTTTCTTTCTTTCTAATGACATTTACCGGATCAAAACATGCTGTTAATTCGATCAAAAAGCTTCACCCTTCACAACAATACCAGAATAATTTCTCACAAAGTTTGTTCAAATTGATTATTGATTTCCCAAAGGACCCAGGTTAGACTTTTGTAGGTGTTAGCTATAGAGCATTGCATAGCAGTTTGGAGAAGTTTCCCCTTAGAAGAATCACTTCCACAATCAACCAATGAAAGTAAGGAAACATTATTAGATCATCGGTTTCTAGAAAGATTAACATTTGTTAGTTTGAAATTGACAAAAGCCATATTTTTAAACAATTTAAAAAAAAAAAAAAAAGGATATGGGAAGAGCATATATATGGGAAAATGGTGATACTGACATTAAAAAATAAAACATCAGTGCTGCATTGACATTGATTTGCAAATTAGAAGAGATGTATATAGTATATTATTTTTAAGCAAATCACTGAAAACAATTGGTATATCTTCTCATTGTTCAAAGCTGGTTAACTTCTGAAAGTTGGTTGCTTAATCAGTGCCTTTAACAAGGCCAGAGGCAACCTTCTCTTGAATCTTTTAAGACCAGAGAAAAATCTTAATTTCACAATATTTAAAGTCCTTCATGATATTAATACAAGTTCTTTTCAGAGGTGATTTTTTTTTTTATCATTGTTTTTGAAACTGTCAGGACTAAGGTAAAAATTCCTTCAGCTGTGAAGTGTTGAGATTTGGCATTAAGCAATCATTACCAGAAACATAAACTGGTTGGACAAGTACTTCCTGAACCACTTGACCAAACCAGCTAATTACTAAATATAATTTTTATTACATGAATAATACAATAATTACATTATTATTCTCTGAGTAGAGTGAAATCTAGTATAATAATAATATTTTACTGATTACAAAGTTGCTCACAAATTGGCAATTTAAATGCTAATATCATTAAAATATAAACATCTTTAGTGTGCAATTAACTTACTTTAACCAGATGTTACCACATTAAATCATCAAATTTCATCCTCTCTGCATTTTAAAGGTTCTTGGGGATTTCATATATTCATTAATAATTATTATCTTCAAAACATTATTCAGTTTTATAATGAAGACAGTCCTGAATAAGAATAAAGGTTTACTTTTTCAAAGGAGACATTTGTTTAACATAATGTTTGGAATTAAATGAATCTCACTATATAAACTTTTGTGGCACAAATATATCTGGTGAAGACTCATTTGTTGCAACCTGCATTGATTATTATGTTGTTTTTTGTGAAAGCACCAAGAATGTGACAAATGATTCAAATACATGAACATTAAACTAAATGAAACTCATTCGCAGTCCATGAATTTATAAAGCTCTTTCTGTAATATCCGAGTTTACTTCAGTGTCTGTCTGTGTACGATCCTTCATGTGACCTCAACGAGCTCTATAAATAAAGTTTATTTTCTTTCACTTTGCAGCCATACAACTCATATAATCAGATATTATTTACAATAGGTATTGTCTCAATAATGTATTTGATTAAATATAAAAAAGATTTTGATTAAATATCGAATTTACAATGTTCAGATCCTTTAAGTGTGGAAGCACCATTGGCAGCGATAATAGCCTGAAGCCTTTTTTGATGACCGAAGATACACCTACAGTAGTTTTGAGGATCTTTTCTTCTTAGCAGTCTTTTATCCTAACAAGGTCAGTCAGGTTGAATGAGTAGCGTTGCTATACCACAATTTTCATGTCTGTCCAAAAATCTTTGATGGGGCTCAGGTTCTAAGAATATTAACGGAGTCTGAAGCCACTCCAGAGTTACCTAGCTGGATGCTTTTGGTCATTTTCATGTTGGAAGGTGAACTTTAGTGTAAACCATGACGTCTAGAGCACTCTTGAACACATTTTACTCAAGTATCTACCTGGCTGGTGCTGTGGCACAGAGGGTTGCTCCAGACACAGTCCTGTCCACTATTTCTATCCCTATACTTGTATCATTTTTTCACTGTCCTAAGCAATAAAGCCAAATATAAATTAACAAAAAATCTCCCTGTATTTTGACCCGCTCAAATTCCTCTCGATTCACATAAACCTCCCATCCGTAAAAAACATCTCCATGCTGCCATGTACTGATATGCTTTATCTTAGGTATGATATTATCGCTTTTACAGGTCCTTCTCAAAAAATTAGCATATTGTGATAAAGTTCATTATTTTCTGTAATGTACTGATAAACATTAGACTTTCATATATTTTAGATTCATTACACACAAGTAGTTCAAGCCTTTTATTGTTTTAATATTGATGATTTTGGCATACAGCTCATGAAAACCCAAAATTCCTATCTCAAAAAATTAGCATATCATGAAAAGGTTCTCTAAACGAGCTATTAACCTAATCATCTGAATCAACTAATTAACTCTAAACACCTGCAAAAGATTCCTGAGGCTTTTAAAAACTCCCAGCCTGGTTCATTACTCAAAACCGCAATCATGGGTAAGACTGCCGACCTGACTGCTGTCCAGAAGGCCATCATTGACACCCTCAAGCAAGAGGATAAGACACAGAAAGAAATTTCTGAACGAATAGGCTGTTCCCAGAGTGCTGTATCAAGGCACCTCAGTGGGAAGTCTGTGGGAAGGAAAAAGTGTGGCAGAAAACGCAGCACAACGAGAAGAGGTGACCGGACCCTGAGGAAGATTGTGGAGGAGGACCGATTCCAGACCTTGGGGGACCTGCGGAAGCAGTGGACTGAGTCTGGAGTAGAAACATCCAGAGCCACCGTGTACAGGCGTGTGCAGGAAATGGGCTACAGGTGCCGTATTCCCCAGGTCAAGCCACTTTTGAACCAGAAACAGCGGCAGAAGCGCCTGACCTGGGCTACAGAGAAGCAGCACTGGACTGTTGCTCAGTGGTCCAAAGTACTTTTTTCGGATGAAAGCAAATTTTGCATGTCATTCGGAAATCAAGGTGCCAGAGTCTGGAGGAAGACTGGGGAGAGGGAAATGCCAAAATGCCTGAAGTCCAGTGTCAAGTACCCACAGTCAGTGATGCTGGTGTTGGTCCACTGTGTTTTATCAAGGGCAGGGTCAATGCAGCTAGCTATCAGGAGATTTTGGAGCACTTCATGCTTCCATCTGCTGAAAAGCTTTATGGAGATGAAGATTTCATTTTTCAGCACGACCTGGCACCTGCTCACAGTGCCAAAACCACTGGTAAATGGTTTACTGACCATGGTATTACTGTGCTCAATTGGCCTGCCAACTCTCCTGACCTGAACCCCATAGAGAACCTGTGGGATATTGTGAAGAGAAAGTTGAGAGACGCAAGACCCAACACTCTGGATGAGCTTAAGGCCGCTATCGAAGCATCCTGGGCCTCCATAACACCTCAGCAGTGCCACAGGCTGATTGCCTCCATGCCACGCCGCATTGAAGCAGTCATTTCTGCAAAAGGATTCCCGACCAAGTATTGAGTGCATAACTGAACATAATTATTTGAAGGTTGACTTTTTTTGTATTAAAAACACTTTTCTTTTATTGGTCGTGTAAGGATTACAGAACCTCAGACACTTTAGTCTCCTGAGATGGACAACACACACACAGTGCATTAACATACAGACATCTGTCTCCGCACCCCACTGAGAGAAAACGCGGGAAAATGCCTCCCTCGCATATGCATAAACTCCTTTTCATCCCTTCCTTCCCATCACCCATCTCTCCCTTCACTCAGCTCACTCAGAATGGTCAATAGCAGAAATTTAATGTTCTGCATTAATGCAAGTGTTATTTACAGTCATGTTTGGTATCATTTGAATTGTCTCAGGGTGACTGGTACAATGGTCTCATTCTTATAAGAAGTAAACTAAAAGGTAATACAGATCCTAAGAGTTCAGAGATATTTTGCATACTGTAGAGGGCGGATCAACACCTAGTGGTTTTCATGCAAATTACCTTCTGTCCCAAAAGGTGCTAACTCGGCTTGATCAAAGCAAATTCAAATTATGAGTTCCTGCCTACATTTCAGGGGTGTTGGTCTTGGTTTGAGGTACTTAAGGAAATGTGGCAAAAGGATCAGGGCGATTTCTGTAGCCAGAAGCCCGTAGTGTGGTGTGTCAATACTCACACTATGTATTTCTATAAAATCAGGTTTGCATTCTTTACTCATAGATTTATCTTTGAGAATTCGATGTTTTGTATTGATCTGATTTGATCTTTTTGAATTGCTGTGGAATTGAGATAATACATACAGTATTTACCTGACTGAGAATAAATTGTTACATTTGACCTTATTCTGTTTTACTCTGTAATTATTGACTCTAGTAGATTACGTTGCATCCTTGTTAAAGACATGAGCAACCGAATGAACGAGTAAATATAAAGTCAAGAGTTAACTAGAGTAATCAAATATCAGAAGAATACAAATTAGAAATAGACAAGCAATCAATTTGTATTTCAAGCTAAATACGAGGTCATAATAAAATGGAGTCAGATTAAATAATAAAATTGTGTCAGATTAGAGTTTAACATAAATTGAAGAACTTTGCACACCGGAAAGACCGAACACGCAGGAAACCTTCATCCACCATCGGAAACCTTCTTTGGGCCAGATGGGTGGACCTTACAGTCGGATGAAATATGCTAATTTTTTGAGATAGGAATTTTGGGTTTTCATGAGCTGTATGCCAAAATCATCAATATTAAAACAATAAAAGGCTTGAACTACTTCAGTTGTGTTGTAATGAATCTAAAATATATGAAAGTCTAATGTTTATCAGTACATTACAGAAAATAATGAACTTTATCACAATATGCTAATTTTTTGAAAAGGACCTGTACTTCATAAGCTTAGTTGGCTAGGTCTTCAAACAATCTGAACATCTTCTTTTTAAGAATATTGGGACTCTACTTGCGCCGTCTACTTTTCTCTGGACAATGAACGATGCCCATTCGCGAATGATTCATTCTTTGAGTCGATTCTGTTTAAAGGCTCTATCAAACCAGTTGGCAAACCGGTGAATCGGTTCGCGAATCAGTTTGAATGATTCGTTCAGTTCCCTGCTGCACGCGCTGAGTCTCTGAAGCGGTTCTCACTCAGATAACAGAGAGTTTATGAACATCAAGAGCGCTGAAGACGTGGCTTTGGATCTACAGTCAGTTGAAAGCAAATATGCAAAGGCTTGTTTGCTAGAGCTATATCAAGATCTTTATTAGATGAACACTGCGTGTGCTGTCTACTGTTCCACAGGTATAATGTTAGGCCACGATACCACTATGACATTAACAGTTTGTTGTACATGTACCTTACATTAAATACAATGTATCATTTATACATTAAATAAGCTGTCACAGAGTATGAAATGAATACCCGCGAAACCCGCGTTACTGTGCGTTCACACCGCCGGCGGCGAGAGCGTCTAAGCGGCCGGAAGTCGGAGGAGCTTCTTCCCCCAGGCCATCAGGCCATCAAGCGGAGGAGCTTCTTCCCCCAGGCCATCAGGCTCCTAAACTGTCATAATATCACTTGACTCCATGTAATATCACCATATCAACAAGTTATTCATAATTTTTTCTCCATGTAAATATCATATATCAATAAGTTATTCATAATTTTTTCTCCATGTAAATATCATATATCAATAAGCTATTCATAATTTTTCTCTACCTCATATTGCTGCTATTCAAATACCCTGTACAACTTTTTGCACATTATTTTTTGCACATTCCTCTCATTACTATTTGTCAACAACATACTGACCTGCACATTTATATTTATATTTTTTATCCTATCTTATCTTATTTTATCTTATCTTTTATTTTATGTTTGTACTTCTTCTTAATATTTGTATACTTTATCATTTCACTGTCCTTGGAGCGGACCTGACCTACATTTCACTGCTGGTTATACTCTGTATAATTGTTTATGTGACAAATAAAACTCTTGAATCTTGAAGTCATTCATTTTCAATGCTCGGCGAGAGCGGCGCGGCGAGTCTTGGACGGTGAGAGCGTCGAGGAGAGTTGAAATCAGGTCAACTTTATGGTAATGAGCTATGACGCGGTTGGGCGGCAACCAATCGGAATGTAGAAGTCCTCCGCTTGAGAGAGTTCCAGAGAACGCAGTTCTGTAAACTTTGGTTCCGACCACATTAGTTCCCATGCAAAATGGAAGAGAGATTAGTTATTGCTGTGGCGGGTTTCCCGATAATATTTGACGTGTCCCTGTTTGTGTACAGGGAGATAAATAAATAAAAATTATAGGGTACATTTTCCCGCTACAACGTTTGTTTTTCAGCGGGAATGCAATTTATTTGCTCAAAACAACACCGATTTGACCAATTACATTAAGGCTACACTTCAATCTGGACAGTTTGGCTGCACACAAATTAATGTTAATTAAAGACCAAGGCTAGTAAATGTCTCCTATAATGTTGAAATTAGACTAGCACTTAACCATGAACACAAATCCACACCACACAAATGGCTTTTCATTGGCTCAACCTACTTGTTTCTTTTGCGGCTCCTTTAAATACAAGACGAGCATACGATCTACGTCAGAACGTCAGCGCGTCCACAAATCTTTTCTACAGCGTCTCAGTCAGGGCAGCCAGGGCGAATTTTGATGCTCTCGCCACCGGCGGTGTGAACGCACAGTTAGCTCTGCGCAGCGGCGCGCGGCCTGTTCTAGACACAATTAATATTCATATTTTTACAATATTTATGCTTGCAAAAATATAGGCTACATTTGTTTACATTTTGCAGAACAGAAGATCCGTCAATATGCATTTGTTTCGTTATGTTCAGAGCAGTCATGTGAGGCGTTTTCAGAGGTTTCAGTGTAAGAGGTTATAGAATAATACATCGTTAATTTACTTTAAAATATAATTTAATTCAGTGATGCAAATCAGAATTTTCATCAGCTGTTACTCCAGTTTTCGGAGTCATATGATCCTTGAGAAATCATTACAATATATCGATTTATTACCAGTGTTGGAAACAGTTTTGCTGTTTAATATTTTTTGGAACCTGTGACATTTTGTTCAGTATTCTTTCATGAATAGAAAGATAAAAAGAGCAGCACTGATAATAAATCAACATGATTTCTGAAGGATTATGTGACTCTGAAGACTGGGGTAAAGGCTGATGAAAATTCTGATTTGCATCACTGAAATAAATTACATTAAAATATATATATATATATATTTTGAACGGCAATGTGTGTGTGTGTCTGTGTGTATGTATACACATACACATTACATAAATGTAATCTATATATCTAAATAAAAATAGACTATATTCAGTACCTATATGATCCAAAGTAACTAGTAACTAACTACTTGAGTAGTTTTTTTATCCGATACTTTTTTACTCTTACTCAAGTAACTATTCAGACTATTACTTTTACTTGAGTAAATATTTCTAGAAGTACTTTTACTTTTACTTGAGTACAGTTTTTGGGTACTCTACCCACCTCTGATCATTATTACACATTCTATAAAAAAAATACACGTATTTTATCGCTGACATTAGACATGCTCAAATACAAGTCATGTATGTTTGATGCTGTTTGTTTTTCATTTTCATTACTACTTTAATTATTAAAGTGAAACAAGTGAAAATTTCAGTATAAGGAGACTGTATGTGAAAGTTGTGTCAAAGAGTCCATCAGTGATCCAAACAGGTCCTGTTCCAGTCAGCATCAGGTAACATTAGACTTACTGTAGTCAGTTTGGTACCAGGATCCTCCCTGACAAAGTAAAAATAACAATTTATTGACAAGTTGATGAATATACAGCCATGTATATGGATAAGCATCAGCCTGATACGCTCTCATCTAAACTGACCTGATGATTTCTTCTTGTAGTAAATGAGTCCAGCAGCTGCGATGATGATTCCCAGCACCAGACCAGACGCCCCGATGGCGATTTTATTCCTCTCAGACTCAGGGAGAGATGGGTCTGTGGGGTACGTAAATCAAGCTGTTAGTGAACGATTGTAAACATAAGCACATTATCAATATTTAAAATATTAGCCTGTGCAAGTAGTGTAATAAAATAGTTTCCATATGATCCCATTAATATGCCTTCATAAAGGTTAGTCTTACCCCAGTCTGTGATGATGGGTTTAGTTGAGCTGGCGTGCTCCACCACACAGGAGATCTTCTCTCCAGATTTGGGGGTGTACTCCAGCTCAGAGTGAATCTGGTAGTACCAGTCCCCATCAGCCATCTCCATAGTGGAGGTCACGTCTGAGGTATCCTCTTTACCATCTCTCAGCCAGGACACTTTGATTTTTTTAGGGTAGAAGTCATATGCACTGCACATCAATATGGCTGGATGGCTGCCACCAGCCTGCTTCACTGACTTGAGTGTAATCTTCGGTTGTACTAAACCAGGAAAAACATCAAGTCAATTACTCTCATATTAGCTTAAACTATTCTAATGCATGTAACACAAATATTGATAAATGCATGAGGAGACAAGTAGCTACAATGCTTGAATGAACTGAATTAACTATATGAACAAAATAATTATATGAGCATTAAATTAAGATTTATAGACTGATAAAGAGCAGACACATTTCCTCATATTCTCAAGATGGCTTTTTTTTTCTGAAAGTAAAAATTTTGTAAAATAACCCATGTGTAAAGTCAGCATTTATCAGTCATATATTTAACGACTTCACCGATTTTGTATTAAAAACAAGCATAGATCATACGGAGGATACCAACACATTATATTGTACAGACACACTACCAAAGCAGCAAACTCCAATAGAGAACGAGGAGTTATGTTTTCACTCCGTGTTGCATTTCAGGAAGGTGCCGCCATATCAGCAGGATACGCTATTCGTTGCCATGGTCCCATGTTTTGTTTTTGCCTTGAAGTTAAACATTCGTTCATTCTTCATTGTATCGTTTGCAGGGAAGAGAAGCTATTTGATCACACTGCATGATAATTTAATTTTTTCACTTAAGTTTTTTTAGAATTCGGTTTACAGATAAGACAAGATTCCTGTATCTCTTAACCCTCTGAGCCTCTTCGGTCATTTTTGATCGAAAAATGTTATATTTTGAAATTTAAAAAAAAATTTAATAATAAATCACAGCTTCATCAGAATGAGATGACACTTGGTGAATTAGCTATGTGAACACACACAAAAAAATCATGGACATGATTCAGATATGTTAAAAGGCCAAAAAAAGTCACACTTGGCACCTTTGCGGTCAAAAATGACCAACATAGGAAATGAATGGGAAATATGAAAATACGAAAATTATAGGGCTGCAACTAACGATTATTTTGATAATCGATTAGTTGGCCGATTATTCTTTCGATTAATCGATTAATCGGATTAAAAAAATATTGACCAAAAAAAACACTATTCCACATTCTGCCCAATGTTCTACAAACAAACGTGACAACTGAATGCTATGCAAACATACAGTGCTTAATTTATTAGACCACTTATCATAATAAAGAGAAAACATATTTTAGAAATTTGTCAAAAATTTGTTTAAATTTAAAAATGTTAGTGTCATTTATTGGACATAATAATAAAAAATGGCCTCATAACAGCTTGCATTCTTCCTGGTATTGTTTATGTACTTTTTGACTGCAATTGGGTATCGCGAAAAAAAAAAAATACTCAAATAAAAAATACAAGAAAAAATAAGTGCTCTGGTTTTCTTTCATAGATAACAGCAATAATGATATTATAGCATTAAAAATAGCCTACTACTGTTACTAAAGAGCTTACACATATTGGAGTACTAACCAGTACAGAAAGCCGAAAAATGATTTTGGTTATCACCAATACTGTTACTTTAGAGCAGCAGAGGCACAAACCTTACATAAACACATTGTTAAAAAACGTACATAAATTTGTTAAGCATTGTAAAAATTGAATATAGTTTAAACCTCTATTAAAAATTAAAATAATAAAGATAATAAAGACGAATAAAAACACAAACTCAGTGTTAACCAACAGGTAAGAGTAATGTTCTGCAGGAACTACTTTGATCACAGTCACCTCGTCATTTCTTTATCCTGTAAAAGGCCGTTATGGAGCGTCTCATGTTTATATTCAGACAGACAATTACACGCTGTTATCCCTTTAAAGTTCCTACTCTCATAAAATATTTTAATTTATTTTAAACCTTAAATTAACTTTCAACAACAGATAATTCAGCACAATGGATATGTTCGCGCTGAAAAGCCTATTAATGGTCTCCCTCTCTGTGTTCTGTCCGTCTGACGCGCGTGCGCGCGCCCACCGCGCCGGCGCTCATTCCGTAATTTAAACTTAACACAGACTGTCAGGACGGACCTTTATGCAAAAATGGAAATGCTCGCGTGAATTTGTGGCATTTATAGATAAGGATATGACCGTAAACTGAACATTTTTGCGCTGAGGACGCACACGCATCTGTCAAAGCGCCTGACAGGGCAAGCCATTACTCTTATGCATTAACTTAAAGCTTAAAATAAAGAATTATCATGTTTTGGGCAGCTTGGATCACGTGCTTCTCCGGCAGAATCTCATTCTGTTTCCTCCACTATTTTTAGATGCATTTTGTCCATAGAAATGCATCATTCAGTGCCGTAATTTGACTAACCAGCTGAAGTTGGACTACACTGTGGGCAGACCCGATTAATCGATAATGAGAATCGTTGTCGATGATTTTCATAATCGATAATAATCGATTTTATCGATTAGTTGTTGCAGCCCTAGAAAATTCAACTACAAATCAGCCACTGTGAAGAAAAAAAAAAGTGCACAGCAATTAAGGGGTGAATTACTATCAGTTGCATGTGCAGCAATGCGTAAAATAATTACAGTTTGTATGTAACTACTAGTTACAATTATATTTATTTATGGTTATTCAGACCCCCCCCCCCCCCCTTCTTCAAATTACTGTTTGATAATTATTGTCTTTGTTCTTATTTTCACCTAACAGGTGTTCCTGATATCTGAGTAACAAAAATGCTTCCCATGTTTTCCCTTTCTAACAAAATTTGTATATTTTATTGTGATCATAATGTAAAACCTGATATTTATCTAACCAAAAATATCTAAACCTTGACAAAAAGTAGTTTTTTAGAATATCTATACATATATATCTAAATGTAAAACCTAATAAGATGAAGAAATTATGTCTAAAAAACAACTGGAATCCAAAAGCCTCTGTATGTATCAGGAGGTTACACCACATTACACAAGTATTTATTTTTTTAATGCCACCAGATGGCACAATTCTCACTTCAAAAAAAAAATATTTTAAATGCTTTCATTCTGTTTTAATGTGAAATATTGCATTTGTTGAAAGTTAATAAATAATTAAATAAAAAAATAAAATTCATTTTAAATGGAAAAAAATAGCTTATTAAAGTTGCATAAATATTGCATATTATAATAAAATCCCCTCAAAATTCTAAATAATAAATTATTTAGAACAAAAAATATTATTGAACAAAAATGTATAGCATTGATTTTCCTGAAAAAAAAAAAAAAAGTTGCATTTCAAGGCAAAGGAGACAAGTGTGAGTCCTAAAGGAAGAGGCCCAGGGGGTTAAAGTGGAAGTGAAGCAGTCCGTCAAGTTTACATTATTTAGTAAACCGATTTCCACTTTAATAAAAAATAGAAAAAAATTTCAAACACGATTAATGCAACCGGTTTAAAGAAAAAGTGATGTTTTTGTTAAGGTTTTTGGAGCAAGAGCGCCGCCATCTTGCAGAACCACAGCGTGTGACGTCACGGGGTTGGTTTGCTTGGCCAGTGATTAAATATAAACATTTCTTTACTTTTTAAACACAAAAGTGTTTGGTTTTCACCAGAATTGTATGAATATCCAACACCAAACTGTCTAATTCGCGTCGGAGCCCTGATCTCCCTGCAGGCTGGATGTATATCCCTTACAGAATATATAGTGACTATGATTATATATTAAAAACAATCACATCTTACTGATTAAACCACACGTTATATTGCGCAGACCTCTGATCCAGCGTTTGTTGTGGACACACATGATAGAGATGATTATTGAGCAGCAGATGAGAGAAGAGTCCTGCAGCACTCACCTGATTTATCACGGACAGCTGAGTCCATGACCTGAGCATTAGGTCTGCAGAATCTGTCCACTGAAGCTTTCAGCCGCTGCATGACGGCCGGATTGTTGTTCCAGTACTCTGCAGATTTCACTCCTTGCTCAGTGTATCCCACACACTTCCCCGCGGTGCTGTTGTACTGTGCATCCACAGCTTTATTGAAGGAATATGACACAAGATACACCATATCACTGTAATCACTGGCGCTGTAGACGCATTCACTCATCATGTACTCGTAATATCCATCCGCTGAAACATAAAAACACAGAGTTAGAGCTGACACACTGAACCCGAGTCCGGCTGCCAGCGCGTGATCCGGTTCCGGTTCTGATGTGAAAGCGCTCGGAATAAATCACGGAACCGAACCGCGACTGATGACGTATGATCCGGTAAAACGGTATTTTTGTGTTTATTCTTAACAAGCGTGACTGACGCGCTGCAATCACAGAGAATGCGTATCTCAGTCCCGATCATCTTCAGCAGAAACTGACGCGGTCTTTTGAACCTTTGCATTACATCCGCGACAAACAGACGCACGCGCCGACGATCTGACGCCACGCGCCGCGGAGCAGGGAAGGACGAGTAGTCGATAAGTCGAGCAATCGAACCAAGTGTTGTTTTAATTTTTATTTTTGTATTAATGCTTGAACAAATACAGAACAAAAGCGCCAAGGGTATACACACAAATAAAATTAAATAAAAAGCACATATTAACTATACATGCATGTATAAAGTCAACAAATAAATTAAAATAAAATAAAATAATGAAAGGCCTTACTAAATCACAATAAATTAAATATACCAAATAGATACAGCTTTTTTGTTTGTACTCTCCTTAATGGTGCTTATATAGATATCTAATTCCTCAAGTACCACAGAAAAAAGAGGCTTCTGATTGCTGAATTTACAACGATGAATATGAAACTTAACAAGTATAATAAGGAGATTAATAATATAAGCCTCATTCAATCGAACCAAGTGTGAAAGCAGCCAGAGAAACAACACAACTATTAACTTATCTTAATAATATCGCTTTCTGGAATATTCATTTACATATTTTGTAAAAGCAAATCAACCCAATTAACAGCAATCAGCAATGACAATATCAGCAACACCAATATCAATAATAAACAATTCATTAAACTTATAAATAATCTTTTTTTTTTTTCTTTTTTTTTTTATAAAGGCATTAAATTCGCTCTGTTCTGTTGTACTTGAATTTATGGAGAGAGAATTGTGTCTTTATTACATGCGCGAAAATAAATGATCCGAGAGAAAAAAAAAGTTTGAGAGAAAAAGTTATCACACTGATAGCAAAAAAGCATTTCATGAGAGAAAAAAAAATATTTGAGAGAAAAGGTTTTCATACCAATAGCAAAAAATAATAATATTTGAGACTAAAAAAAGTTCTGAGAGAAAGTATTTTCTCATAGAACATAAAAAAATATACATTTGAATTTTTTTTCATTATTTATGAGAAATAAAATCTCTCTCAAAATACTTTGAAAAAAACTCTCAAATATATATTTTTTGCTATCAGTGTGAAATCATTTTCTCTAAAAAAAAAAAGTGTTTCTCAAAACGCTTTTCTTTGCACTCGATGCAATTTCTTGCTCTCGTGTCAGATTTTGCTTTCACTGTGAGAATTGTGTCATGGGCGGGGCCACGTTCCTATTGGCCAGTCGGGTGAGCATCGTCTAGTCTTGAGAGTCGAACTGAATCATTACACCATTGCTCGGTTCAGCTGCATGATACCGCCTCTGCCTTATGGCTAGTTTAGTTGAGCACGGACACTCCAATGTTTGGGTAAGATGATGCGCACCATTCAGTAGTGTCCTGCATTAGCCAAATCACGACAGTCCAGCATATGAGTAACGTAACTAATCCAATCGCATGTGAATATGCGCAAATATTCTCTAAAAACATCCAGTAAAGACAGTGATGCGGTCAGGAATGAGACGTAAACACACTCATGCAGTGTATGTTTCATTTATACTCGAAGCCGGATATCCCTGAAACGGCCTCATAGAAGTAACTTACGAGTCACGACGTGTAAGAATCCAGCTATCGCTGTGGCCAAAGCCATCTCTACTGTAGCTAAGCTGAATAAAAAGAAACGTGAAGACAGTAAACGCATGATTGCGACATTATGGTTTGTGTGTGTTTTTCCAAGTCATCTACAGGTAATCAAAAACGGAGTGTCCATTTACACTAAGTGCAAATAGCCCATCTTGTTGGCAAAGGCTATTTACACTAACTCCGCCCACTAATGTGTGATTGGGTTAGTCAAGATTAAAAAAAGAAGCTAATTCAACATAAGTTTCAGTGGCGTAGATGGTCAGGCGCATGCTTTTTGACGCGATCGACCCGAGTTCGCGCCCGCCTTTTGCCAAACATTTTTTTCTCCCTTTTCAAATCTCATATCGCATCAGAATGGCATTTCTTTTTAATAAAAATGAAGGAAATAATCAAAAACTTGAAAATAAAGTATCGGGTAGGGTTAGGGTAGGTGTAGGGAGGGCTTTATTGTCCCAATAAGGTGGCATCCATTTAATAAATTTGAATTAAGATTACATTTACACTCAGTACGTTATTATTGCGTACTGTTTTATAATGTACTACAATACTGAGGTGCAGATAATTGCCACTATTTGCAATAAGTAGTATAAATAGCAGAACATCTTGCTATTTTAACAGTGTAAATAGAATCTATCGCTATTTACACTAAGTGCAAATAGCCGCTGCCAATAAAAAAAGCATCTGATTCTGAATAATGCAGTGCTAATCGATAGCATTTATTACACTTGGCAATAGATACAGTACTAGGCAATAAAATATAACTTCTGCCTTATTTTGTGATAAAAAAAACAAAAATAAAAACAAAAAGTTATATATTAGGCTAAACAAATCATAAAACTCATTAGGAAAACTCTGGAAAAATATTAAATTATTGGTTATTGTCCAGCAGTGTATTTGATTTCTCAGCCAATTAAAAGCAAGTGGTAATAATAATCAATAATAAAACCTGTCAATTAGACAAAAAAAGTTATTATATTTCTAACTTCTTAAATGATTGAGAATCATGATTTTTTTTGTTTCAAATAGGGATCACAATTTTCCCACAATTCTGAACAGACAACTAAACAAAATATCATGTAATTTACTAGAGATTCTGACAAAATGTCAGTTGCTGCAGTCTATTTATACATTCATTTTAATTGCAAAATCTGCACCTCTTCTGTGGATAATATTATTTTCATAATGATCCTTACTCAAGCAGAAGTCGTTAAGTAACAGAGTGCAAATATTACTGGCCCATTTTGGAGTGAACTGAATATGCAAGACTATTTTACATGTCACTGTTTTTGACAGTTCATCCTTTGCAAAAACTGGGGGCATAAATTAAGAGTATACCCACTTCTCCAGGCACCACTACACCACTGACACAGCTGGCTTAGCGAGTTCAGCATCACTGAAGATTAAACATTAAAAAATAGCACTCATATTCAGGAATGAATGTGTATTATATTATTTGCTTGCTAATCGCTAGTAAAGCTAACCAGCCATCATGCTAGGTAAACTTGCAAACTCACCTGGTTTATATACTATTTTTAAATCAAATGCCAAATTAATGTTTTGATTTAGATAGTTTCACGCCTTATTTAGTGAGTAGTGAGCTAGTTTCTACCTTTGCACTTGCTAGCCTCAAAGCACCTGAAGAGTAACTGTTTGTTCATCATATACAACCTCCTGTACAACTATCAACTAACGTTAGTATGCATGGAAGGTGGCAACCCTATAGCTATCTAACTTTAGACAGTGACTGATATACCGTTTGAAAGTATCTCACCTAGTTTTGTTTAAAATAAGTTAGTCTTTGTATGGTTGTTGCACTACACGTTTAGCTACACTGCACATGTAGCTTGCAAACTCAGCTACACAGGGCTTCTTCTACATATTTTTAACCATCTAGCCGAGGTCTAGAGCTGACAAGGTAAATTGCAGGTCTAGGACTAACTCTTACATTAGCAACCCACGAATATGTTTGTGCCTGTACTGTCATGGTAATTAAATTTATGCTGCTATATTTATAGCATATATTTCACATATGCATAGCCTTCATGTCAACTTATCTGTATTTCCTCCATTTAAATTGCATAGTCTAAGGCAAAGATTTTAGAGTTATATTGCTCTATAGCCTACCGTGAGAGATACAGATGCTAAACACATTAATAATAATCATTTTAGGTTATAGTTCAGTTATAGGTTCAAACAGAAAATTTATCATATTGACCATAAAACAAAATAGTTTATTCTGAGTCCATGGAGTAAAACTGTACAGGAGGTTGTATATGATGAACTAGGGCTGGGCGATATATCGGATGACATTGTTATTTTCATCTCGTCAGTAAAGCCGGTTCCTTGATTAGTAGTAAATCGCCATCACCTGCTTTCAGATGGAGTGGCATTTACTACCATAAGGTCACTGACAAGCTGAGCCATATCGCATTAATTAAGGGGAAATTGCCCCGGTTGTCAGTGAACTAACGTTACGAAGCTAGTGAAAACTTCACTTACAGTGAAACTATCTAAATCAAAACATTCATTTGGCATTTGATTTAAAAATAGTATATAAACCAGGTGAGTTTGCAAGTTTACCTAGCATGATGGCTGGTTAGCTTTACTAGCAATTAGCAAGCAAATAATATAATACACATTCATTCCTGAATATGAGTGCTATTTTTTAATGTTTATTCTTGAGTGATGCAGAACTTGCTAAGCCAGCTGTGCGTCATCATCTTACCCAAACATTGGAGTGTCCGTGCTCAACTAAACTAGCCATAAGGCAGAGGCGGTATCATGCAGCTGAACCGAGCAATGGTGTAATGATTCAGTTCGACTCCCAAGACTAGACGATGCTCACCCGACTGGCCAATAGGAACGTGGCCCCGCCCATGACACAATTCTCACAGTGAAAGCAAAATCTGACACGAGAGCAAGAAATTGCATCGAGAGCAAAGAAAAGCGTTTTGAGAAACACTTTTTTTTTTTTTTGAGAAAATGATTTCACACTGATAGCAAAAAATATATATTTGAGAGTTTTTTTCAAAGTATTTTGAGAGAGATTTTATTTCTCATAAATAATGAAAAAAAATTAAAATGTATATTTTTTATGTTCTATGAGAAAATACTTTCTCTCAAAACTTTTTTTACTCTCAAATATTATTATTTTTTGCTATTGGTATGAAAACCTTTTTTCTCAAATATTTTTTTTTCTCTCATGAAATGCTTTTTTGCTATCAGTGTGATAACTTTTTCTCTCAAACTTTTTTTTCTCTCTCGGATCATTTATTTTCGCGCATGTAAGAAAGACACAATTCTCTCTCCATACCTGTTCCAGTGAATGCAGACAGCATCAGTATGGGATGAAAAATCAAGAGTTTTAGAAGTGACATATTTGCAGTCTATAGATATACCAAATGAAGAAGTTTCTCTCAGTGTCTTGTTCTTGTGGAAGACGTCTAAGGATTCAGGCCAATCAGCTTCTGCTCACATAAATGTAAAGTGTTGCTAGGTGGAAAACTGCTTTCATTTTCCGGTTTTCACTGAACAATTATTTGTGTGCATAAAACACATATAGCCATATTTATGCAGCTAAAAAATACAAAATATTTTATTTACGTTTTCATCAATGTACGGGGGGGGGGGGGGGGGGGGGGGGGCTACAATAGAGAGTAGAAAAAGTTTGAACTAGATAGGTCTTTGAAGATTTTGGAAAGGTACTGGGTGACATAGCAAAGGTTGTTTATTTTCCCAGTTAATGACATCAAATCTTTGAAAGACACTCAGACTTTTAGTACGGAGAGAAGACACTGACATTGTATAGTGGCATTTTTCCAGAATCAAAGCCCAGTGTGAAGCTATAATGGAAAGAGCAAGAGAAGCTATTGCAAGAAGATGTGATGAGAGAGGAACGGGCCAGCAGGGTGGAAGAGGAGGAGAGGAAGATAGGGGTAATGGGGTATAGGTTCAAATTAAATGGTCATTCTCTAAATGGCCATTTAATTAATCATCATCTTTCTATGAGAGCAGCTGGCCATCATCCAAACAGTTCAGAAGGAAAATCAGTAAGTCACTCCAGGCATTGAACTTCTTTATTTATGATCATATGCACATTTGTTTTCGTGGGACAGCCTTAGAATGGACATTAATTAAATGTAAGAGTCCATTAATTTTTCACTTTCAGTAAGTTCAGGTGGATAAACAAAGTTGATTTCGATTGAAGAAACACATGTTATTGTGGACGTTGCACTTCAGAAGAACACCAAAGCCATTCAACAAAAATAATAATACATATACATGAACTATTCTGTAATATTCACCAATGCAGTCTGGCCACATTAGATTATATTTTTAGGAGAAATGCCATCCGGATGAAGCAGGTCTATAAAGTACACTTTGAGGAACTCTCACAGGGTGAAAGAAAGTGTTAAGATCCCAGTTTGTTAGTATAAGCCACACAATTGCTTTATGATAAGCTACTGTTTTTTCTTGAATGTTTTGTTTCTATATACTTCTGGAGTTGGATGGCAATGTGAGACATTATGAATACATCTATATAAATGAAGCTGACTCCAGTCTGAACAAAAGAAAAAAAGGGAGAAGAGGTAGGAATGTGATTTGCCAGCTTGATACATCACACACAGTGCTGTCTTGGGGCCATAACACAGAAATGTTCATACATTTTTAAACTCTCTCATTGAAACCCTATTTCCACAGGAGGAAACTGAGTGAATCTGCATTAATGGTGTGAGCATAATCCACTTTCTGTGATCATTTTCCTTCTGCCGTATTCACCTTTCCTGTTTCCAGCTGAGGAGATATTGTCCTACTGGTGATGGAAAATATACGGATGAATATGAATTCAGTAGAGAACATGCCTATAGTTTTGTTATTAGTATTTACTTTTAATAAATTCATTTCACAGTTCACATTGCTTCATGTTGTTTAGCAAAATTAAAAGCCTGTTTCATCAGCTTTGTTAATTGTTTTGAGAGCATATAGACTATAGTTCGGACAAATGTATGAAAACATGATATTATAATGTATGTAAACATCTTCATAGAAAATCTTACAAAAACAGATCATACTTGTAGCACAGCACATCATTAATTCAAAACATGCCAAATATTTTTAATTATTTATTTATATTTCGTGTTAATGTTTCCTTTCACATAATCATTGCTTTAAAACCTAAAACAATTTTGACTTAATGAGAACGTTTGGTTAAATTACCAAAACAAATTAAAATTATTACCATTCAGTTTAATTATTTTAAAGATCTGGTTATTTATTATCAAACAATTATACAATGTGAGACATTTCATATCATTTGTAGAGATGCTGAAAGAAAGATGTAAAATGACAGTAATTTACAGTTATGTTATAAAATATATTCAACATTATCTAACCAAATTGACACAAAATCCAAAGGCAGTAAAAGTACCACAGCGATTTAAACGATTTTAGATTAAATGTACCAAATATGTCACAGCCTGTCAGAAGACAAAAACAAGCACAAAAAGTAATTGTAGAGTGTCAGAAGAATTTATTATTTGCCAAAGTATAAAATATAAAAAAAAAAAAAAAAAATGTAAAGTGTGTGTGCATATGTGTGTTTGTGTGTGTGTCTATACATGTGAGGGACAAGTGTCCTTACTAATATAGTTAAATATCAGAGCTACTGATTTGTGAGGATATTTTGTGTAATCACTAGTTAAACTGTTTTGTCTAATACAGGCAAAAATGTCAGAAAAAAAAAAAAATAATAAAACTAAATCTTTTAGCAATTACAAATAATTTTTCAAAAGAACTTTCAGTATATTTAAGACATATCAATGTTTAGTATGTGATATTATATGTTTTAAACAAAGAAATGTGGTATTAAATGAGCTGTAAAAGAATATTGTCCAGTGTATGAACTGTGTCTGTGAACAAATATCTGGAACCGCAAAACATTTCATTTTATTTCATGATTTCACTGACTTGATTACCTTGAAACATAGACTCCTACTTTATGATGAACCATAAACTGTCAGATAAGTTATAGCTTCATTTTTAGGTGAAAATGAGGATCAAATGTTTTAGTGAAGTTCTATAAAATGCATCTCAAAACGTTGCACGTTGTGTTTGCTGTAAATTTCAAAAGAAAAATTACATTTGGATCACTTATGAATATTCGAACAAATGAAAAAAATCATGCTGTGTCAGAGCAATAATTCGACTAGGACACCAGACAAATTTGAACTTTGTTTGTCATGAACAATGGTACAAAAAATATTGTTTTTAGGACCAAAAGGTTTAATTTACAGAATTTTGACTGGAGGAGAATGTTAATAAGAAGTAGAAAGAATCTGAATTAAAAAAATATATATATATATGTTGACTTTTAAACCAGAGCGGTCAGTTGCAGTTGTTTCCTTTAATGAGGAAGAATGTTCCAGCTGCGACTCCCAGCAGCCCCAGAGTCAGACCCACTCCACAAAACACAGCTGGACCAACACTGGGCACCGCAACATCCACCTCTGTAGGAAACATACAAACACAAGATGATGCATATGTCATAGAATGCAAATCCATACATTTAATTTTAACAGTAAAGTTACAGAATTATTGCTCAACAACAACATAATGATTAGAATATTTTGTTGCTTTTAACATTTTTTTTTATTTTTCCTAGATAAGGCAAATTAAGTCATTCATACACAGTATTTCTGATTAATGTCTAAATAGTGTGAAATGAGTCATGTCTGCCTATTGTTATGTTCACCCTAAATTGTTTCTGTGTTGTCTGTAGTAATAAATCAGGTGGCCTAAAGCAAAGAATTTGGGAACAGTTAGGATTTATAAAAACCTTCCATCCACTGAATATACATGAAGCAGTGCCTCACCCCATGTTTTAGTTTTAGAGCGGCTGTCTAGAGCTTTGTGGAACACAGTGCAGCTGTAAACGTCTCCCTCTGCAGCCGTGATCTTCAGAGAGGAGAAGATGTTGAAGGTGCCGTCATTTTTTCTGCGATACTGGCTTAGACTCATGCCCTCGGTCACAATCTGATTGTTTTTAGTCCAGGAGACATTGACAGGAGGAGGGAAGAGTCCAGTCACATGACAGATGAGAGTGTTCTCAGCACCCAGCACCACATCATCTTTTGAATAGATGGAAACATCTGGGGGGTCTGTGAACAAACACACAAACAGATGCTCTTTTGCACTTGGGACCTCTGTGTAGATTTTATCTTGCATCACAAGAAAACCAAAATCTTGATTATATTGGTTGTAAATTCTGCATCTGAATTCTTTGCATAATCTCCAAACAAGTAAACTTAAAATTATTATACATCTAATATATTCATCATGTGAAAACATAATAATTATACACAATATGTCTTACCCAGTTGCTCATCAGGGGACTTGAAGACTTTAATGTCCAGGGCTAAGTTGTGTTTGCAGACCTCTATAGCTTGAACACCACCCTCAGAAAATCCAGGAAAGCTGACAGGATCTGCAAAGTCAGGCGCCGTAACTACTCCTTCTTTTGTAATGAAGTCTGAATGGTACATTTCCTCTCCATCAAATCCATACAGAAACTCTTTCTCTGTATCAGAACACCCAACAAACTGAACATCCCTGTGCGCAACTGAAACAGATCAAATGTCGTGATATTAGTCCGAATAGATGAACAGTGTGAATGAATAACACGACATACAGTGATAGTATTTAGAAACTATTTAAACCACCATAGTAATTGTTTCAACCCTATAAAGTGCTGTTGATGTGTAAAATCGAAAATATTATTTATCTCAATTTAAAAAAAAAATCTACAAAAGTAATTTACTAGCGTGCCGCCACTCATGCACTGCGCATGCGTCGAGTAAGTCTTTTTTTTTTTTTTTTAGGAGTAAGTCATTATTATGAGAAAGTTTCTCATTATTTTGAGAAAATAAGTAATTATTACGAGAAAATAAGTCATTATTATGAGAAAGTTTCTCATTATTTCGAGAAAATAACTCATTATTACGAGAAAATAAGTAGGGCTGCAACAACTAATCGATAAAATCGATTATTATCGATTATGAAAATCATCGACAACGATTCTCATTATCGATTAATCGGGTCTGCCCACAGTGTAGTCCAACTTCAGCTGGTTAGTCAAATTACGGCACTGAATAATGCATTTCTATGGACAAAATGCATCTAAAAATAGTGGAGGAAACAGAATGAGATTCTGCCGGAGAAGCACGTGATCCAAGCTGCCCAAAACATGATAATTCTTTATTTTAAGCTTTAAGTTAATGCATTTAAGAGTAATGGCTTGCCCTGTCAGGCGCTTTGACAGATGCGTGTGCGTCCTCAGCGCAAAAATGTTCAGTTTACGGTCATATCCTTATCTATAAATGCCACAAATTCACGCGAGCATTTCCATTTTTGCATAAAGGTCCGTCCTGACAGTCTGTGTTAAGTTTAAAATACGGAATGAGCGCCGGCGCGGCGGGCGCGCGCACGCGCGTCAGACGGACAGAACACAGTAGAGAGGGAGACCATTAATAGGCTTTTCAGCGCAAACATATCCATTGTGCTGAATTATCTGTTGTTGAAAGTTAATTTAAGGTTTAAAATAAATTAAAATATTTTATGAGAGTAGGAACTTTAAAGGGATAACAGCGTGTAATTGTCTGTCTGAATATAAACATGAGACGCTCGGCCTTTTACAGGATAAAGAAATGACGAGGTGACTGTGATCAAAGTAGTTCCTGCAGAACATTACTCTTACCTGTTGGTTAACACTGAGTTTGTGTTTTTATTCGTCTTTATTATTTTAATTTTTAATAGAGGTTTAAACTATATTCAATTTTTACAATGCTTAACAAATTTATGTAAGTTTTTTAACAATGTGTTTATGTAAGGTTTGTGCCACTGCTGCTCTAAAGTAACAGTATTGGTGATAACCAAAATCATTTTTCGGCTTTCTGTACTGGTTAGTACTCCAATGTGTGTAAGCTCTTTAGTAACAGTAGTAGGCTATTTTTAATGCTATAATATCATTATTGCTGTTATCTATGAAAGAAAACCAGAGCACTTATTTTTTCTTGTATTTTTTATTTGAGTATTTTTTTTTCGCGATACCCAATTGCAGTCAAAAAGTACATAAACAATACCAGCAAGAATGCAAGCTGTTATGATGCCATTTTTTATTATTATGTCCAATAAATGACAATAACATTTTTAAATTTAAACAAATTTTTGACAAATTTCTAAAATATGTTTTCTCTTTATTATGATAAGTGGTCTAATAAATAGGCTATATGCACACCTCTCTTCCGCATTCCCAGTCAGCCAGCTATGTCATATCCGGCGCACGTAGCGTCAATAACAACTATGGCGTTTTTTACACGGTCGCTCCAAGATTTACCAAGGATTACGGTAAACGACGTAACTCGAATTATCCAAACGCTGTCCCATTCATCGAAAACCAAGAAGGAGAAGGGATTCAAGCTATACATTTCAAGCTATGTCCACAATTATGAAGGTAAGATCTGGACGTGTTGTGTCTTTACATGCCCTTACCATGAATGCTATGTCACCTAACGCTAGCGCAGCAGTGTAAGTTAACTTAGTTGTACTATGTGCATTTTCCTAACGTCATTGTCAATGTCAGTTTCAAACAAGGATTCAAGCACAGGAGAGGTAACCATTAGGGCTGAGTGTTACCGATCAATGAGGAAAAGCCAAAAGCCTCACAGCTTGAGCGTAAGGGAAAGTTAGTCCTGCAGGTTCAGTGCAGGCTTGTTCGTGAGACAGGTTCCGTTTGTCAGAGCGAGTTTCTGTGAATCATCGCATGTAAACTTGTTGAAGGCTATTTTATTACATATTTCGTTTCATATACTGTAAATAACATTGGTGTCTCTGGATATTTATCACTATTGAGATATGTAAGCTAAGCACTGGGATTCACAGAAACTGAGTTCTGTTTTTTTACTACTTATACACACGTTCTGTGTCCCGTTATCAGAGATGGGCACAAATACATCAGAATGTATTTAGATAAAATAGTATTTTGTATTTTAAATACCTGTATTTGAAATACTGCCCATCCCTGCCTGTTATGTTCTGTTGTCACTTCTTTTACACACGTTCTGTGCCCCCTGTTATTGAAATGAGTAAAGTGAGATAAATAAAGATAATGATAAATTATAAAAACAATTGGCTACAATTTTAGCTGTTACGTTCGTTCTATTATAACAGATTTTTGTATTTTTTACAGATTGTGTTTAAGGATGCCCATCCTGTGCAGCTAGAAAGCTGCCAGTGTACCTGTGTGGCAGGTACAGCTTTGTGTAACCATGTGGCAGCACTGTTGTACCAGACTGCACATTATTGCCAGCTTAGAATCACCTCTGTTTCCCCAACACACAGCTGCACAGAGACTGAACAGAAGTGGCATAAGCCAAGAACCATGGTAACTAATGTTACACTAACAGAGTACTTCGATTCTATTTATGGATACTTGTTTATTGATAACCTTTTTTTTTTTTTTAATGCAGGGTGTTAAACCTGGTCCAGTGAATGACATGGTCATTCTTTCAGCCAGACCCAAGGAATGAAAACTCGTAGAAGGGATCAGGTTAGTATTGTTGTTACTATCATTAAAGGTGCACTAAGCGATTTTTGAAAAACACTTTTGACCCCAGCGTCGGACCAAGTCCCAAAACACACTTGCTGCCAATCAGCAGTGAGGAGCGTGTCTAGTAATGATAGGGAGAAGAGAGCGTTTAGTGAATGCACAGGATGGATATTAGCAGATCGACTATAGATAGAGGGGGTGGTGATGGCGCAGTGGATAAGACACATGCCTTTGGTGTGAGAGACCTGGGTTCGAATCCACTGTGAGACACCAATGTGTCCCTGAGCAAGACACTTAACCCCTAGTTGCTCCAGAGGCGTGCGACCTCTGACATATATAGCAATTGTAAGTCGCTTTGGATAAAAGCATCAGCTAAATGAATACATGTAAATGTAAATGTAGATAGAGATGGCAGATAAGAAACAATTGTTAGTGAAAATTTTATGGCTCCTTTTCCTTTTCCATAGGAGCAACTTGTATAAGGGTGTAAGTTCACCTCTGCCTGAACTTTCCACACTCCGGGTGGATGAAGTCTACTGTGATCTTCCAAGTGAAGCAGCTCCACTGATAACCACTATGAGTATGGACATTGGTGCTCCTCTGGTTGACTCTGTATTTGGAAAAGTGCAAGAAGGAAGTGTGTTATCCTATCACATACCAGCAAAGAGAGTGCCGAAAACCTGTCCACACACAGATGCTCCTTCTCCTCCACAGCTGCCACTTCATGGTTACAGGCTGGGACCCTCTGCCTGCTCTTTTGTCTACACTGAACATCAGCAGTACCACATGATGTCCCTGGCAACAACATTAGAGACAGCACACAGAATTGCCAACAGTACAAAAGAGCAGAGTTCCTGCATTGAGTGGCACCAACTAAGGCGGCCCCGCATCACCTCCTCCAAATTCAGAGAGGTCTGTCACACCAGGGCTCAGAGCTCTGCCGAAAATCTTGCAAAAAGACTCCTGAGACCTAGCCATCAGACTGCAGACATGAGGAGGGGGCTTGACATGGAACCTGCAGCAATAGAGGAGTACTGCAGGGCAAGAGAGGTTAACCACTACCCCTGTGGCTTCCTTATCCACCCTGACGCACCGTGGATGGGGTCATCACCTGACGGCATCGTGTACGATCCAAAGGGGCAGCCAGTGTTTGGCCTTGTTGAAATTAAATGCCCCAATGTAGCAAGCTATGTTGACTGTCCATATATTAAGATCAGTGAGGGCACACATACATTAAGGAAGTCTCATCCATACTTTTGGCAAATCCAGGGCCAGATGTTGATTTCTGGTTTGGATTGGTGCGACTTTGTTGTCTACACACAGGAAGACATGTTTATTCAGAGGATTATCAGAGACAATGAAATCACCAAAACAATGAAAGAAAAAATTGATTATTTCTGTTTTTATTTTTACCTCAATGCTTATCTAGATAATTAAATCCTGATAACCTGTCTCACTTCTCTTACAGAATGCTAATATTTTTCTTACTGGCAGTTCAATCTATTTCAATACAATTGTACATATGTTTGGTTTAATTTTTATCATTCACTTTTAACTGAAACTGATACTTTGTGTTTTTCCTCACTCCTGGGTCCGAGTGTACGTCTTAACTTATACCTTATACAAGTAGGCTGCAGTCAGTTATTCTGAGACCACTATGTGCTATGACATGTACATATGTTATCTAATACTGATTTATTAAATTACATATTTTTCTGTGAATGCTATTTCTTGTTGTTTTTTGAGGTAACAATTCATTAGCACCTGAAATATAGTATTTTTTATATAATATACTTATGTTGTTTGTAATGAACAGATTGATAAAACAAGAAATATTTCCGACAATGACTGACAACAGGAAGAAGACATGTCAAATCATTTGAAATATTTATTATTAACAATAACAATTCTCTGGTCATTTGTATAGATTTCAAAAAATGAACAATTATAACAAAGTGGCTGAAGAAAGTATTGTAACATATTGGCTAATAAAATATTTGAACAATTAAATTAAATAAAAAAAACTGCTATTTACAGACAAAAATTGTTTCTCACAGAACCCAAACACTACTCTGGCTTCTTTGCCCATGCTTTTACAAGAGGACCGTTCTCATAGTTGGTCAGGAGACATGCAACAGTATACAGCTGATTAATGTTGCCAAAAAGCCGAAGTGGAATCTCGGTGTCAAAGAACTTGTGTTCCTTAACACGGCGTATGAGGCGCTCAACATGCACCCTAAGTCGTGCAATTGCTTGGGTCTCCCTAACCTCACAGGCAGACATCTGGTATCTTCCAGAGAGAAATGCTGGCCTATAGATCTTGCAAGGCACAAGGTCATCAACAAGGAAACCTCGGTCAACCATGATGGCCATCCCAGGTCTCAAAAGGGAGAGAATTCCAGACTCTCGCGTGATCTGTTTGTCACTGATGGAACCAGCATACAGTGGAGAGATAAATGTGACTGCCCCGTGAGGAGCCACTCCAAGCAGCCCTTTGAGAGTACAGTGGGACTTGTATGTTGAGAAAGTTTCACTTTGGAGAAGAGGTGATGAAGGGCTCTGGCACCTCAGCTCTGTGCAATCCAGGATAACTGTAGTGTCTGCATAGTCCTTAAACTCAGCTGGCAGATGTTCCCTTATTTTCTCCTCTGGTATCCAGATTCTCACAGACCCTAGGACAGTATACAGAAAGTTGCTCCATGTTGTGATGATCCGACTGACTGTGGACTGGTGGACTCCATACCGGTCAGCAAGGTCACGCTGTTTTGAACCCAGAGCAAGGTAGTTGAGAAACATGAACATCTCATCAATGGGCTGCAGGGAATGAGTCTGTTCAAAAGAAATAAAATTTGCATTATGTTTCTCTCAACTTCCATCTAATCTTTATTAAATTGTTTTGTATAGTCCATGAACTACTTACTACAGTGGAACTTGGTTCTGTAAAGGTGCCTCTCTGTGCTTGAGTCACACTGACCATATATAGCAGTGATGGCTCTATTAAGGCCCAGAATCTCATCAGCAGGTCATAGGATGCAAATCTAAATGAATACAATTAAGATATTAGCTTTTAAATCTTGTAACAGTGTATACTATAAAATTACTTGGAAGCATTTCAAATATATAACTTCAAATAAATTAGCCTTCATCTCACTTTCTCTCTCTCTCTCTCTCTCTCTCTCTCTCGCGCACACACACACACAAACACAGGGTGACCACCTGGCAAAAGATCTGTTGCGGGACAGTAGATCGTTTTGAGGGACACGTGTGAGACAGATACATTTACTACTATTATGCTATATAAATACAGATTTACATCCGTTGTCATATGCGCTTATATATTTCTGAACGCGCACATGTAAGCAAAAGAAAGCGCGTCCGTTTTGTGTGAGAGTGAAGAACACACACACACAATACCATAGGCTTATCTGTTGCTGCAAAGTACTACAGAACAATCACAATGTATGACAACAATAACACCAACAATAATTTAGACAAAAAGTAACGTACTATTCATTATACTGAGTTCCAGTTTCGTTATTTAATTAATTAACTGTAGTCCATCTACCCCTACCGTCTCCATACTTAGCTAATGGACATCTTACCTTGTGAAAAACCGTATGTCCTTGTCCGAGGAAGCAAACCGATGAATTCCAAAGCGCTGATTAATTGTCAGCTTCTCAACTTGTTCCCTCAGCCTGCGGATCTCCTCTCTGAGAGACATATTGTCATCTAGAGCTAAATCGACAGCTGCGGGATCTGGAGCCGAAGCGTAGTCATGGTCCATGCACACCTCATCATTGTCAACCGCTGTGTCATCCTCCAACACCTGTGGCGGCGGTCGCTCCCTCCTCTCCCACACTCCCGGTCTTGAAGTGGGTAAGGCAGGGCTCTCAAGTTTTGAAGACAGGCAAGAGTGACATCTCAGCCCCCCCCCCCCCCCCCCCCCCCCCCCGTAACCTGCCCTTTTTGGGGGGCTTTCCTCTCAGGGTGAATGAAAGGATGCTTAGTTGCATTTTATCCGAGATGCAATGATTAATGCATCCATGGCCAGGATATAATTATAAAATATGACATGATTTTAAAAGTTTATAACATCAACTATGCAATACACTTGAATTAATTTAGTGCTAATAAAATTATTAAGCCTATTGGAGAGAGATATATTTATAATGTGACAATATGTCAGTCATCGTGTGATAACGAAAATATGACTAGGCCTAGACTACTTGTTCTGAGCAGATGTTGTCAGTGAACAGGCTGTAAAACTGTTGGCTAAGTAACAGACACTCATGAAAAACTGATGTTAATTATCTGGGAAACATTCTCTAACAGCAGTCAAGTTGTCATAATATTGTTTGTGTCAAACAAGTTGTGAATTTGCTGTAACAGGAGATCATTACTTACTTTGTGCTCAAAGTGATGCTTTTTCATTGGTTGTTGCGTTAAATCTTACCCAGATACAATAGTGCTATTTTCTGATTGGCTATTGTGTAGCCTATTTCTTTTTTTTGATTGGCTGATAAGTGGCAGGCTCGACTAAGAACTCCAGAGGAGACGCGCTTGAATCCTGCCGGTTCCATAGCGAGAGCGGCGCGGCCAGAGAAATGTTGGGCGCTGCGGTATATTAAATATATTATAAATAGTTTTTTCTGCGTGAGAAATACAATGTGTGGCGGGAGTGCGTGACAATAGACCGAAATGAGTGACTGTCACGCTCAATGCGTGACACTTGAGAGCCCTGGTAAGGTGAAATCGTTCCACTCGAACAATGATGGAACAGCTCCCTTGACTAATAGCCGTCTCCCCGTCTCTGTCTGTGGCTCACGAACATCCTCTTTTTTGAAGTGCCGGCTACATACGCGGGTATGGGGAGTAACTTTGAAGTTGTCCCTCCGTATGGCGACAAGCCATTTTCGCCTAGTTTCCGCATCCGATGGAAAAGTATGAAAACTAAGTACACTGTTGTACTTACTGGAAGCCTGACACAGCGGTACACAACAATGTTCAGCTGTAGTGCTGCTGGTTCGCTGAAATTTATTTACTTATTTACAAATCTCCTCAGCGGTATGACAGCGGAACTGGCTCAGCTGGCTGAGATTTTAGCGGAAGCACGTCATCGCCTCCTTGTGCATATAGCCCATTAAGCACTGTATGTTTTCATAGCATTCAGTTGTCACGTTTGTTTGTAGAACATTGGGCAGAATGTGGAATAGTGTTTTTTTTGGTCAATATTTTTTTATCTGATTAATCGATTAATCGAAAGAATAATCGGCCAACTAATCGATTACCAAAATAATCGTTAGTTGCAGCCCTAAAAATAAGTCATTATTATGAGAAAATAAGTCATTATTATGAGAAAATAAGTCATTATTATGAGAAAATAAGTCATTATTACGAGAAAATAACTCATTATTATGAGAAACTAAGTCATTATTATGAGAAAATAACTCATTATTATGAGAAAATAACTAATTATTACGAGAAAATAACTCATTATTACGAGAAACTAAGTCATTATTATGAGAAAATAACTAATTATTACGAGAAAATAACTCATTATTTTGAGAAACTAAGTCATTATTATGAGAAAATAACTCATTATTACGAGAAAATAAGTCATTATTACGAGAAAATAAGTCATTATTACGAGAAATTTTCTCATTATTACGAGAAACTAAGTCATTATTACGAGAAATTTTCTCATTATTATGAGAAAGTATCTCATTATTACGAGAAAATAACTCATTATTACGAGAAACTTTCTCGAAATAATGACTTACTCCTAAAGAAAAAAAAAAAAAAAAGCCTTACTCGACGCATGCGCAGTGCATGAGTGGCGGCACGCTATCGACATCTGCTGGTCAAAGCCATGCAGGAACACCGCAACCATCGCTTGTTCTGTAATCTAAAACTGTATAATATATCATTAAATAACGATTTCAGATATATTTTCTGCCTCCCCCCCCCCATCAAATGTTTATTCATTTTTTAATGTAGTTCCGTATTTACTTTTCCTCAGCTCAACATGCTAATGAGAGGGTATCTATCAAGCATCAGAGAAGGCGGTCTTTATGCCACCATTGGTTGATTGTTATAAAAGTTCTGCGTTCGATTGTTTGTCTGCGCATTGCCCGTTAACGTAAAGGCAACTGACAAGCATCGATTCAGCATTGTGTTTTAGAGAGATGGTTGAAGTCATCATGCTAACAGTTGCCAGAGACTTGCGAAGGCTAGCTGACACTGTTGAAATTAGTAGTACGCTATCTGCTGATTATATTCTCTTCAGAGTAGATTCATCTATACACTCTTTAGGTCAGTTAGCAGCTACATTTGATGTGGCTGTAGATCCTTTTGTCCTCGAAAAGCTGGAACAGGTTACTATCATTTTAAGACATACGGGTGTCAACAGAAATGTAACTGGACGTCCTTTACTTCCTATTCCAGCAAGTGCAATTGAGTCTAAAGAGTCAACCATCTCTCTAAAACACAATGCTGAATCGATGCTTGTCAGTTGCCTTTACGTTAACGGGCAATGCGCAGGCAAACAATCGAACGCAGAACTTTTATAACAATCAACCAATGGTGGCATAAAGACCGCCTTCTCTGATGCTTGATAGATACCCTCTCATTAGCATGTTGAGCTGAGGAAAAGTAAATACGGAACTACATTCAAAAATGAATAAACATTTGATAGGGAAAATAAAAAAAATAAAAAAACTTTCAGTTTAGCATTTCCTTTAGCATTTTTTTTATTCCCCCCAACATTCGTTTAATTTATTTAATTATTTATTTTCTCGCACATTTAATTATTTATATATTTATTTATACAGGAATATGTGGATTTATTTATGTATTTATTTATTTATTTGCGTATTTATTGTTTTTGCAGAGGGGTATTCCAGAAAGCTTGGTTAACTTACCATTTGGTAAATCATAACCTCTGGGTTGATTTACCCCAAACCCGCATACCATGAGTATGTCGGTTCCAAAACACCTGAGAAGAGTTAGTTTATGTCTGTTAAGTGCTAAGAACTGGTATGTGATAAGCTGTCGACTGAGATCCTAGGTATCTCCTTAGTTTTCACTGTTTCACTAAGTTTCGCTATGCACCCTTTTTTTAAGTTAGTTGGTGCAGCTCCTTTCAGTAAGGTTAAAAAATCTAATTTCATCCAAACTTTACTTATTACATTGTTCTATCCGTTGTTGTTAATACGTCTTTATCTATCATTACTCTCAATGCCAGGGGGTTAAGGAATATTGTTAAGCGCAAGGCGTTATTTTTGTTTGTCAAGCAGCACAAATCTGATTTTTGTTTCATTCAAGAGTCACACTCCGTTCCGGACGATGGTAGATTATGGAGATCCCAATGGGGGAATGATCTGTGGCAGGCTCATGGGTCTGAACATTCTGCTGGTGTTGCGACTCTAAAATATAATTTTCCAGGGACTATTCTTTTATCTGTCAGTGATACATCAGGTCATTTTATTTTTCAAGTATTAACCATTGAAAATTTTACTTTGATAGTTGTTAATATATATGGCTATAATTCTAACCATGAGAACGACATAATGCTTGAAACATTAGAGAAGCATATACAAAATACCCTTAATAACTTTCCAAATTCAGGTATAGTAATAGGGGGGGATTTTAACATGATTCTGGATCACAATATTGACTGTTGGCCTCCACGTGTTTCCACTGCAGTAAATGATAACTTAACTTTATTTATGCAAAAATTTAACTTGATAGATGTATGGAGATTTAACAATCCTAACATAAATGCCTTTACTTGGAGTAACAGAAGTGCCACCAGACGTTCACGATTGGACTATTGGTTAGTCTCTGATCATTTGAATATTGATAAAATATCAATTAATATAATCACAACCCCATTAACAGATCATAATGCAGTCTCCATCTTTATCCCCTTGCACTCTGCCCCCTCCACTAGATGTAGGAATGCTTACTGGAAACTAAACAGCTCGCTTCTTCAACACGATGTGGTTAAATCAGAAATAAAAAATCTAATATTAAAATTTTGGAATAAAGCAAAGTCCGAGGATGCTTTTGGTAGCAATTGGGAACTTCTGAAATTTAAAGCTGGCCAATACCTGAGGAATTATGGTAGTATCTTAACCAAAAATCATAAATTAGAGGAAGAAAGAGTGGTCTCTAAAATAATTTCCTTGTACCAGAAGGACCCTGCTGATTTATTAGAAGAGGAACGACTAACTTTAATTTCGGAACAACTTAAACTAAATGAGATTTACTCCAACAAAGCAAAAGGTGGATTGAAGAAGGGGAGCAGAACTCTGCCTATTTTTTCGGCTTAGAAAGATATCATGGGAAATTTAATTTAATCCAGCAACTTAATATTAACGATACTGTAACTGATGATTCAAAGAGCATAGCTGTTTTCTGTGCGGACTTCTATAGAAATTTATACAAGTCCAAATATTGCCATCAATCAACCACTACATTCTTGAACTCTCTTATCGTCACTCCAATCTCTCAAGATGATAGGAAACTCTGCGATGACCATATAACCTTGCAGGAAATTACATTTGCAATTGAACATTGTAAAACGAATAAATCTCCGGGTGTTGATGGCCTTTCTGCAGAGTTTTATCAGGTTTTTACACAAGATTTAGCTCCCTTTCTACTTGAAGTAATATTAGAAAGTATTGGAAAAGGTTCTCTACCTCCTTCGCTAACCCAAGGCTTAATTACGTTAATCCCCAAACCCAAAAAGGATCCTCTGTTTATAGATAATTGGCGACCTATTTCATTGCTGAACACTGACTACAAAATTTTTGCCTCAATTATTGCTAAACACTTAAAAAATGTTTTAGATCCTATTATTGATGAAGTTCAATCAGGATTCATGAGAAAAAGACACATCTCAAACAATATTCGTCTTGTATTAGATATAATTGATTATTCATTTTTAAGCCCTGATGATAGTTTTATCTTTTTCTTGGACTTCTACAAAGCCTTTGACACAGTAGAGCATAATTTTATTTTTCAAACTATTGAGAAATTTGGTTTTGGTGATTTTTTTTTTTTTTTGTAAAGCTGTTAAAACATTGTACTGCAAAGGCAATAGCTCTATCAAATTAAAAAATTGGACATCCCCAAGATTTGAGTTGCAAAGAGGCATCCGACAGGGCTGCCCTGCCTCCCCCTACCTATTCATTTTATGTACTCAACTTCTTTCCACCCATATTAAAAATAGTGCTGTAATAGGAATTTCAATTGCAGAAAGAGAAGTTATCCTCACTCAACTAGCAGATGATACTACATTATTTTTAAAAAAATGCCAGCCAAGTGCCAATCGCTATTAAAACAATAGAATTATTTTCCGCAGCTTCTGGGCTTTGCTTAAATCTGAAGAAGTGTGAACTTTTTTCCCTTAAAGAAAGCAACACCTCCCAGATCTGTAGCATACCAATCAAAGATAAGGTCACTTATCTTGGGATTACTATAATGAAAAATGAGGAGGAGAGATGCTCTGTAAACTTTAATTTGATTAGTGATAAGACAAAGAAAAAGCTAAATCAATGGCTGCAGAGGGATTTATCCTTGAAAGGACGAATATTGCTGGCAAAGGCAGAAGGTTTATCCCGTCTTACATATGCAGCTATCCCCTTGTTTGTCAACAAAAAGCTCTAATTCCATTGACAATTCACTTTTAAATTTTATTTGGAAAAACAAGACGCATTATGTGAAGAAATCTGTTATTATGAACAATGTTGAACGTGGTGGTCTAAACTTTCTTGATTTTACAACCCTTAATTATACTTTTAAAATAAATTGGATAAAGCATTTTCTGAAAAATCCCACATCTACATGGAATTGTATACCTAATTATATTTTCTCGAAGATTGGTGGTCTAGAATTTTTACTTTTGTGTGATTATAAAATAGAAAGAATCCCCTTAATTTTATCTAAATTCCATAAACAAATGCTCTTAGCATGGTCATTAATCTACAAACATAATTTCTCCCCACATAGGTGCTTCATCTGGAATAATCAGTTTATTAAATTTAAAGAATAAATCCTTATTTTATAAAACTTGGTTCAATAATAACATAATTCTAGTATCCCAACTATTAAATGATAATGGATTATTGCTGAATTATTCTGAATTCCTTCACACGTTTGGCATTCCAATCACCCCAAGAGAGTTTGCAATTGTTATGGATGCCATTCCATCTGGTATTTTAACTCTCTTAAAAGGGGCTGGAAAACCAGATTTGAACCCTAAGCTGACCTCAGTTGGTAATATTTGTTTCGCAACCACAATGAGGAATAATAATCGTAATATTCGCTCTTTATTCCAGAGAGATGTCACCAGCGCCCCTAATGTTGTTTCCTATTGGTCTAACTTTGTTGACAAGCTGAACTGGGGTAATATATGGATCCTTCCTTACAAATACCTCCTTACGAATAAAGTTAGAGAAATCTCTTTCAAACTCATACATAGGTATTCTCCTGCTAAGCATTATCTCCTTAGGTTTAAGCTTGACATATGTGTTAAATGTTCTTTATGTGGAATATGTCCAGAAACAATGGTACACCTGTTCTGGCAATGTCCCTACACCGTCACTTTCTGGAAAGATCTGTCCCGATACATTACTGTTAAACTTGTTGCTGATTTTTCTTTGTTGTGGAAAGATGTACTGTTTGGTTTCCATGATAATAAAGGTAAAAAACAGAAAGAAATATACCTAATTAATCTGTTGATAATTTTAGGGAAATTTCATATTCACAAAGCCAAATTTAGTAATTCTAAACCTTCTTTTATTGCTTTTGGTAAGGAGACAGAACAGTACATCAAATCCATCCATGATTCAAAAAATAAGAAGGCTGCTAAAACCATTCAGTTGTGCTCTATCTTTAATGTATTTATTTGAAACTCCCCCTGGCTCTGCTCTTGTTTATATTTTTTTCTCTGTATTAATGACTCTATTTGTGTATTCTTATTTCTTGTTTAAATAAAAAAAAATAAAAAAAGCTAAAATGACATGATGTTACACACTCTTGTACAGTAGGTGGCAGTATGCACCTAAAAGTTGTTTTCAATCCGCCATTAACCAAGAGAAGAAGAAGAATTCGCAGAGGAAGAAAACACAACAGCGATCGCCTCAGTTGTTAAATTCAACGCATTCTCAAGCATCTATCAAAGTTAAGATACTTTATGTGACATCAGTTTATGTTTTGCTACCGTTAATGCTGAAATCATTCATCAAATTATCCACCATTAGCAGCTAATACAGCTCTGCATAATCTGAGCATCCGAGCTATCAGTTTATTCAAACATTGACTTAATATATTAAGATGGTATATAATATATTAATCTTTTAAAAACCTGGACCAAGTTTAAACCAGTAACCAGGCATCGCAGGTGGCAAAGGGGCAGGGGCAATTATTTGCACCAAATAATTATAAGGATTTATGCTGATATCGTCCAAAACCGCAGTTTGACACTGCGGTCAGGCCAGCCGCCAAGTGGAAAAGCTCGGTCAATCTAGCCGCCACGTTATTTCTACGGTCGCGCATAAACTGCTTATTACGGTAAACCCGTCAGAGAACTGATGTGAATGCAAGCGCTCTTCTGGCGAACGCGATTTTTTCCCAACACACAGTCCGTGACTGTCTGATGATGTTGAATACCAAAATAAAAGCCCTCTAATACTCATATTACAAAATAAGAGCAAGAATATACGGTTTCTGCATCTCTACATTCAAAAAGCTATAAAAAGAAAAGTTCTAGATTGCACAGACCAGTTCCACCTCAGATTGAGAGTACACCTTCCCACAGTGTCAGATGCATCGTTTCAGGACCGTCTGATGTGTAATTACAAAATAAGAGCCTCCCAAATCTCATATACATGTTTTGTGTCTACTTTCAAAAAGCTATAAAAAAAAAAGTTCTAGATTGCACAGACCAGTTCCACCTCAGACTGAGAGGACACCTTCCCACAGTGTCAGATGCATCGTTTCAGGACCGTCTGATGTGTAATTACAAAATAAGAGCCTCCCAAATCTCATATACATGTTTTGTGTCTACTTTCAAAAAGCTATAAAAAGAAAAGTTCTAGATTGCACAGACCAGTTCCACCTCAGATTGAGAGGACACCTTCCCACAGTGTCAGATGCATTGTTTCAGGACTGTCTGATGTGTAATTACAAAATAAGAGCCCCCACAACTTTCAAATACGTATTGTTTTGTGTCTACTTTCAAAAAGCTATAAAAAGAAAAGTTCTAGATTGCACAGACCAGTTCCACCTCAGACTGAGAGTACACCTTCCCACAGTGTCAGATGCATCGTTTCAGGACCGTCTGATGTGGAATTACAAAATAAGAGCCTCCCAAATCTCATATACATGTTTTGTGTCTACTTTCAAAAAGCTATAAAAAAAAAAGTTCTAGATTGCACAGACCAGTTCCACCTCAGACTGAGAGTACAGCTTCCCACAGTGTCAGATGCATCGTTTCAAGACTGTCTGATGTGTAATTACAAAATAAGAGCCCCCACAACTTTCAAATAAGTGTTGTTTTGTGTCTACTTTCAAAAAGCAATAAAAAGAAAAGTTCTAGATTGCACAGACCAGTTCCACCTCAGCTTGAGAGTACATTTTGTCAAAATGTCACACATTCCATGTCACAAAAATCCCATGTTTCATTACAAAACAAACATTCTTTGAAGACCTCAGTCCTTGTTTTCTTTTAATAAAAGTACTTACCCATTTTTCTGTTTCAGACACAATAATGCCTAAGGCAGAAGAGATGACTGAAGTTGCACAATAATGCAAACATCTTTCTTGATCTGAAGTTGTACAGTTAGTTGCACTCAGATGTGAACAATGGCCAGAAGAGACTTCCATTTCTATTCCCTTTGTGCGTATGACTATCCATCGAGCATTTTTTGGACACAGAAATATTTTCGGTGGACATTAATTTGTGCAATACAAATGTCATTGAGATATGTAACTTCTAGATGTAAATACAGTTATATCTTTTGCATCACATAATGTAATACTGCTGTTATTGCTGATGGTCAAGTGTGTGTCTGTCAATGCTTATCAATGTTTCTTCACGTTCAGTTCATGTGCCTATTGGAAGCTTTCTTTTCTCTTCTCTCTGACTTGTACTCACAAAACATCAAATATGTTAAACATATATTTGCAACCTTGACCATGCCTCATAACTGTGAAGCCACAAATATGTGCTGTGTACAAATCTCTGGTGCTGTCCATAGTGCTTAAGTAACCAGGGGTTTTGTGAGCTCACCTTTGTGATTCTATTTTCTGTGTTTGTGGCTGTCGTTTTTGTGTAGGGCAATAAAGTAGGCCTGTAAATTACATAACGTAGAGCCTAAGCGTATTGAGAATACAGAATACATTTTTTTTATACCATTACCCAACAAAAGTCAACAAATACTCTAACATTCTGATGATTTAAAATTAAATAATAATAACAATAATAAATAAAAACATAACATTTTTTGTTTTCTGAACCAGTTTCTGAACCATTTTTTGGTATTAACATCGGTTTCATGTATGACCTCCTACCTTGTAATTCCAATATATACATACATACATACATAAAATATTATATGTTTATAATTATATGTATATAATATACGTATATACAGTGGGTACGGAAAGTATTCAGACCCCCTTAAATTTTTCACTCTTTGTTATATTGCAGCCATTTGCAAAAATCATTTAAGTTCGTTTTTTTCCTCATTAATGTACACACAGCACCCCATATTGACAGAAAAACACAGAATTGTTGACATTTTTGCAAATTTATTCAAAAAGAAAAACGGAAATATCACATGGTCCTAAGTATTCAGACCCTTTGCTGTGACACTCATATATTTAACTCAGGTGCTGTCCATTTCTTCGGATCATCCTTGAGATGGTTCTACACCTTCATTTGAGTCCAGCTGTGTTTGATTATACTGACTGGACTTGATTAGGAAAGCCACACACCTGTCTATATAAGACCTTACAGCTCACAGTGCATGTCAGAGCAAATGAGAATCATGAGGTCAAAGGAACTGCCTGAAGAGCTCAGAGACAGAATTGGGGCAAGGCACAGATCTCGCCAAGGTTACAAAAAAAAAATTCTGCTGCACTTAAGGTTCCCAAGAGCACAGTGGCCTCCATAATCCTTAAATGGAAGAAGTTTGGGACGACCAGAACCCTTCCTAGAGCTGGCCATCCGGAGTTGTCGGGGGAGAAGAGGTAAAGAAGAGAGAGGTAAAGAAGAACCCAAAGATCACTGTGGCTGAGCTCCAGAGATGCAGTCGAGAGATGGGAGAAAGTTGTAGAAAGTGTACAAACTGTTCTTGAAAGCCCTGACTTAAACCCAATTGAGCATCTCTGGAGAGACCTAAAAATGGCTGTCCACCAACGTTTACCATCCAACCTGACAGAACTGGAGAGGATCTGCAAGGAGGAATGGCAGAGGATCCCCAAATCCAGGTGTGAAAAACTTGTTGCATCTTTCCCAAAAAGACTCATGGCTGTATTAGATCAAAAGGGTGCTTCTACTAAATACTGAGCAAAGGGTCTGAATACTTAGGACCATGTGATATTTCAGTTTTTCTTTTTTAATAAATCTGCAAAAATGTCAACAATTCTGTGTCAATATGTCAATATGGGGTGCTGTGTGTACATTAATGAGGAAAAAAAAATACTTAAATGATTTTAGCAAATGGCTGCAATATAACAAAGAGTGAAAAATTGAAGGGGGTCTGAATACTTTCCGTACCCACTGTATGTATATTCATAAATAAATAAATATTTATAAACATGAAATATTTGGTTGCTTACAACCAAAAACTACTGGTGGAGAGTTAAATACATGTGCCCATGGTGCATTATTTTCTTGCACCGTAGGGTGGCAGTGGAACCGGTTCTTGTGGCCGTCATCGCTATACAGCTGGGAGACCGGGAGTGAAAGTAACACTTTTTGTTTGAGCATCAGTAAACATCAGTGGTTGTTTGTGCTAGATCTCTCAAACTTTAATATATGGTAGCCACATTTGTCTACTACAAGTGAAACTCATTTGGACGTGTACTGCATAATCACAGATTGTGTGATTTAATGTCAAATAGAAAGAGTTCCGTTGTTAGAACCTTCCCCACTACTGGGGTGAGTTATAACACAGGCTGGGGTAGATTTAACAGTGTGAAGTTATTTGCTGAAATAAGATTTACACTTCCAATTTATGCAAAAACGTGATTGAGGAACAAAGAATAATCAGTTTTGAATAAAGTGAATCATTTAAAGTGACAAAAACATTATACTGTATTCCTTTTAGGAATTTAAATTTAGCACAAAAACAAACTGGGTGTGTTTGTGTGTGTGTGTGTGTGTGTGTGTGTGTGTGTGTGTGTACTGTATTCAGTCACTAGCTGTGTTGCCATCTACTTACTTTTATGTGAATTTTGGAATATCACAAAAAAAAATGCTGGATGGAAATGTCAAGATGTGCATAAATTCTAAATGTGCACAACCCCCCCCCCCCAGTTGTTCTTTTAAATTATTGTTGATAGTTGTAAATTGTAAATAATTTGATTAAACTGAGTATAAACACTGTTTTGTGAAAAATGTGAAAGAAAAGTCTAAATGATGATAATATTAAACATTTTATATATGTGAAATTCAACATCGGAACATCTTGTCATTGTGTCAAGGTGTCCTCTCAATCTGTGGTGAAAGTGGTCTGTGTAATGTAAGAGTTTTGTTTTTATAGCTTTTTGAAAGTAGAGATGCAGCAGCGTATTTATGAGATTTGGAAGGCTCTTATTTTGTAATTCCACATCAAACAGTCCTGAAACGATGCATCTGACACTGTGGGAAGGTGTACTCTCAGTCTGAGGTGGAACTGGTCTGTGCAATCTAGAACTTTTTTTTTATAGCTTTTTGAAAGTAGACACAAAACAACACGTATTTGAAAGTTGTGGGGGCTCTTATTTTGTAATTACACATCAGACAGTACTGAAACGATGCATCTGACACTGTGGGAAGGTGTCCTCTCAATCTGAGGTGGAACTGGTCTGTGCAATCTAGAACTTTTCTTTTTATAGCTTTTTGAATGTAGAGATGCAGAAACCGTATATTCTTGCTCTTATTTTGTAATATGAGTATTAGAGGGCTTTTATTTTGGTATTCAACATCATCAGACAGTCACGGACTGTGTGTTGGGAAAAAATCGCGTTCGCCAGAAGAGCGCTTGCATTCACATCAGTTCTCTGACGGGTTTACCGTAATAAGCAGTTTATGCGCGACCGTAGAAATAACGTGGCGGCTAGATTGACCGAGCTTTTCCACTTGGCGGCTGGCCTGAGGTGTTTCCAAATTTTTGGAGGGCAGTGTGTGTGTGTGTGTGTATATATATATATATATATATATATATATATATATATATACACACACACACACAGGTACATCTCAGAAAATTAGAATATGGTGAAAGTTCTTTTTTTTTTTTCTTGTAACTTGTTTCAAAAAGTGAAACTTTCATATATTTTAGGTTCATTACATGTAAAGTAAAACACTTCAAACGTTTTTTTTGTTTTAATTTTGATGATTAGAGCTTACAGCTCATGAAAGTCTAAAATCAGTATCTCAAAATATTAGAATATTTCTTAAGATCAATAAAAAAAAAAGGATTTGCAAAACAGAAGAGTTCAAGTTATGTAAAGTATGTTCATTTATGCACTCAATACTTTGTCGGGGCTCCTTTAGCACAAACTCCAGCATCAGTGAGGAATGGCATGGAAGCGATCAGCCTGTGGCTCTGCTGAGGCACTATTGAGCCTTCAGCTCATCTGTATTGTTGGATTGACTGTTTCTCATCTTTCTCTTGAAAATATCCCTTAGATTCCATATGGGGTTCAGGTCAGGCATGTTGGCTGGCCAATCAAGCACCGTAATATCATGGTCAGCAAACCACTTAGAAGTGGTTTTGGGACAGTGTGCAGGTACTAAAGTCCTGCTGAAAAAGGAACTCAGCATCTCCATAAAGCTTGTCAGCAAATGGAAGCATAAAGGGCTCTAAAATCTAAAAAAACACCAGCAGATGTTACAGCGTCCCAAATCATCACTGATGTAGCATCTACTTATGATCCTTGATGGTCATTGGGACTTTATGTCTTAAGAGACCCCTTTTAGCCTTTTGACATTTGCATATAATTCACAGACCTGGCCCCACATTCGGCCTTTATGTGGGTGCTAAATTGCCAATGGCAATATTCAGGTGTATGAATGTATCTCTGGTTTAATATCTTTTAGATGTCTCTTTCTTGATATCAAAATGATCTGCTCTTTATTTCTCAAACAATGATGTACACTATGTGATCGTGAAATGAATCATACTATTCTTACAGTACTGTGGAAAGAATTACACCGATTTAGCAGAACAGTCATAAAACATGCAGATGAGGTGTCAAGTGAGACAAAGAAACACTTTCCCGCTGAAACTTGGTGCCTTGTTATTGGTCAAACTGACCAAAATGGGTGTTACAGGGAAACCAGATAAAACTTCTCCCACACCCAAAAGGTGCGCTTCTTCTCTTTACTTTCGGTGCCCTGGAGACACACATACCACCTTGGACATCTCGCGGCTCCCCTTTCAGGGGAAGTCCGAGCTTCTGGCAGTTTTGAGTTCAGTAACTTTGGCGATTTAACTTTGGACCAATCAACCCATGGCTGGAATGACGAAGCTTTCACTCCTAAAGGAATTCATCAAGAATCTACGCATTATACATGCACCAGGACACTTTACTCAGCATCAACAAAACCAATATGCAAGTAACCGCTTGTTAACTATTTAGATGCGCTTCTAGGCTTCGACTCCTTTTAATTAAGGTGATGTGCTTATCTGATAGTTCTAACAGGTGTTTAGCTGATGTGGAAATTCTGAAAACCCCCAGAATTCCCCCCCCCCAATGCCTTCCTTGCGTTGGCATCTATGTTTAATGTGTGTATGTTTATGTTTAGTTCGATGTTGCATGTACCCCTGTAGTGTAGTTTAATAAACATCCATATGTCTTCACGCTTGGTTGTCTGTGTCTACAGCTCACAGAAGGTCACTTTAACATTCCGGTTTTGTTACATGCTCTATGAGCGATGTACTAGTGAGGAAATTATGTTATCAAACAAATCATTTTATTGTACTATTAATGATACAGTTAATTCCTGAAGATGAATATATAATTGATAACAATCCGTTATGATTAATTATGTTCATCTCACTTTGAGCTAATTAATTTGCTACACTGACTTCGGAAACTTCACACTGGACTTCAAGCAGCTTGGATTCTCCAGTCTTCCTCCAGACTCCAGACCTTGATTTCCAAATGAAAAGCAAAATTTACTTTTATCTCAAAAGAGCACTGAGCAACAGTCTAGTTATTTTTCTCCTTAGCCCAGGTAAGATGCTTCTGACGATTTTTCTATTTCAGAGGTGGCTTGGTAGCTCTTTTCCTGAAGACGTCTGAGCGTGGTAACTCTTGATGCACTGACTCCAGCTTCAGTCCACTCCTTGTGAAGCTCTCACAAGTGTTTGAATCGGCTTTGCTTGACAGTATTCTCATGCTTGTGGTCATCCCTTTTGCTTGTGCACATTTTCCTACCCAAATTCTTCTTTCCAGTCAACTTTGCATTTAATATGCTTTGATACAGCACTCCTTGATCAGCCACCCCTTATAGTGACCCTCTTTGTGGAGGGCGTCAATGTTCGTCTTCTGGATCTTTGCCAAGTCAGAAGTCTTCTCCATTATTGTGGTTTCAAAGAACAAGAGATGTTATACTGTAGAGATTCTCTTTAATTGAAACTCAAATGTAAATATTCTAATATTTTAAGATACTGATTTTTTACTTTCATGAGCTGTAAGCTCTAATCATCAAAATTAAAACAAAAAAAACTTTTGAAGTGTTTTACTTTACATGTAACGAATCTAAAATATATGAAAGTTTCACTTTTTGAAATAAATGACAAAAAAAAAAACTTTTTCACCATATTGTAATTTTCTGAGATGTACTTAATGATGTTTTATTAACAAAGTTCGGGAGGAGCACGTTCAGATAATTAACACAAGTGGAGAGCAATCAATGGTAAGAGGTATATATACACTCAGCAGTCTTACCTCATTCCATTGACAGTTCGCAGCATCCCTCCACCACCCCTTCTCCACGCTTCTAGTCCTAAGCACTTACATGGGGGGGGGGAGTACTCTGGGTTCGGGCCGAACTCCGAGCTCGGAGCCCTCCCCCCGGACAGCACGCCAAATACGCATTAAACTTACCCCTTCAAATTATATGTAAGTGTGAACTCGTGACATTAAGGGCTTGACATTAAGCATTCTCATGTGGTTGTCCTTTGGACAAGTAAATTTGTCATTTACTTGTCCAAGCATAAACGTTACTTGCCCGGAGAGAGAATTATAAGTTATAAATATAATTATTTAACACATTTAGTTTGTTAGATTTTTTATTTTAAATAAAATAATGAAAAAAAAAATAAGAATATATAATATAATAATAATGTGTGATAATACTGGTGTATTTAAAAAAAAAAGGGAGTATTAATTACAAATGCAATTATTTTATTTTAAACTTAAAAATAAGATGCTAATATTTACTACTTTATGAATTTTCAAACTTAATTTTTTTTTTAAATTGGAGTTCAGTTTAATCAGACAATTAGTATAATAAGACATTTGGGCGGTTACCAAACAAATGAAATCAGTATCAACGAAAATGTAGAGGAATGTACATGTTGTAATGTAGAGGAAACTGCATCTGAAGTGGAATAGATATATTTACCCACTGTTAATGCAGCTCTGAGGGACATGGAATACTTTAATCTGCAGTGGGGTTCCGGCCAAGATGGCGTACTAGATAGCAGCATTGTGTAACGGCTAATCGAGTCTCAAAAGTTTTCTTTGTGCTTTTATACTTTTCCCTAATAGTTTGTTAACGTTTTAGTTTTTCATCCTTTTAAGATGGCGGGTAGAGGAAGAAAAGTGGAAGATAAGGTCGCGATCAGTATCAGAAATGATCATGATTATGTTGACGCGATGGAAGTGTGTGTTGAAGCTAATAAGCGTCTCTTGGAGGAATGTAGTGCTGAGAATCTTCCTGTTACTCCCAGTAAAGTGCACATTACGAAGAAAGTACGTCCTGATGATAAGGAAGACATTTCTAATGCGGATATCCTCGAGGCTATTTACTCCCTCAGTAAAAGATTTGACAAGCAGAAAGAGAAGTTGGAGGTGTTGGCAAAAAAAATGGAAGAGAACTGTAGCGTGATTTCTGAAATGAAGGGAGAGATGAAAGCTCACAAACAAAAGGCAGCTGAATTGGAACTGGAGCTTTCTGATCTCAAAAAAGAAAATAAAGAGCTGAGATCTAGGGTAGGCGAATTGGATCGCTACAAAAGACGGTGGAATTTACGCATCAAAGGTCTTCCAGAGAAACAGAACGAGAACACTAGAGAGGAGGTGATCACCTTGCTTTCCAAGATTGCTCCTGGTGTGTTTTCAAAGAGAATCTACAGAGAGCAAATCTGGGCACTGTCCAAGGGATCGTCTGTGTGCTAGGAGGCAGGCTGTCATTTTGCTGAGGATTTAAATAAAGAGGACAGAGAGGCAAGGCAAGTGCTGTGGCCACGCATTAAACAAGCGAGAGCAGAAGGGAAAGCGGCGTATTTTCGGGGTCCTTTTGCTTTCATTGAAGGAAAGCAAATTTTTCAATGATGATAAATATTTTGAAAAAGGGAAATATTGATGGTTGAGAGACTCTTTTTGTCTTGTAAATTCTTTCTTCAGATCTCTTTTCTGACTGTTCAGTGACATTTTCTGTTTGTTCACTGTGAGTTCCAGTGGAGTATGTTTACACTAAAATCTCATCTATCTTTTTGTTCATCGAATGCAAGGGGGCTAAAGGACAAAGTAAAACGCAAAGGTATATTTTTGTTTTGTAAGGGGCAGAAGACTCATTTTATTTTTCTACAAGAGACTCATTCCACAGAAGAAGATGCAGCTTTTTGGAAAATGCAGTGGGGAGACACAGTTTTGTTCAGTCATGGCTCCAGTCGATCAGCAGGTGTCGCCATATGCCTTAACAACTGCCCTGGGAAGGTTGTGACTTCTCAGTCTGATGCTCATGGACATTGGCTTACGGCTGTGGTTAACTGTGAAGGTATTTTTGTTATTTTAGTTAATGTTTATGGTTATAACAGTAGTGGGCAAAACAGGATTTTGTTGTCTAATATTACAGAGGCGGTTACACATCTTAAATCGAAATTTCAGACAAATTTGGTACTAATTGGAGGTGATTTTAATTTGGCTCCTGATGAGTGGCTGGACAGATCTCCTTCTAGTTTTACAAGCCACCATTTCAATAACATTATTCAGGATTTTTGCCATTTAAATTCCCTTACAGATATATGGAGGGTCAAGCATCCTAATGTTAGTCAGTTCTCTTGGGTCAAACCTAATGGATCCTCTAAATCACGGATAGATTTTTGGCTCATTGCTGAGGAATATTCTGAGCTTGCTGCTAATGTTTCAATTTCTGCGGCACCCTTGACAGATCATTGTCTGATTTCATTAACTCTGACACCAGCAATCAAACATACCGTTAAGAAGGACTATTGGAAGTTTAATGCAGAACTTTTAAAGGATAAAGCTTTTTGTTGTCAAATAAGAAATTTGGTTAGTGAGATTAAAAATGATTTATCTTTACGTTCTAGTGGGATTAAATGGGAGTATTTTAAATTTAAAACAAGGGAAATTTCAATTCGGGCTGCTAAACAAAAAAGCAGAGATTTGAAGCAAAGGGAGCTGGAGTTAATTCAAGAAATTAATTCCTGTTGTAATACACAAGAAATGTCTCAAGATGTTGAAAAGTTACTCTCTCTTCAAGCTAAATTAGACACTATGTATCTAATGAAAGCACAAGGAGCTTTTGTAAGGTCTCGTGTAAAATGGATGGAAGAAGGAGAGAAGAATACGGCTTATTTTTGTCAATTAGAAAAGAGGAGACCGCAAAGTAATGCAATTCATAGTTTAATCATTAATGATGTGGTAGTTACAGATCCAAAATTATTATCTGAGGAAATATACTCATTTTATAGTAATATTTATTCTTCATCATACTCTGAAAATAATGGTAAGGAATTTCTTGAAAGGGTAAAAGATTTAATTCCACAAATTGATACTGAATTTAGAGAAATTTGTGATGGAGACCTGAGATTAGAGGAACTTGATTATGCTATTACAAAAATGCAGTTGGGTAAATCTCCTGGTCAGGATGGTTTGACCACTAATTTTTACAAATTCTTCTGGGATGATATTAAAGATTTGTTATTTGAAGCTTTAAAGGACTGTTTTGAATCTAATTCTTTACTTCCAACTATGAAACAGGGGTTAATTATTCTTATTCCAAAATCAAACAAAGACAAAAGAATGATTGACAATCTGAGACCGATTACCCTACTTAATGTTGATTATAAAATTCTTACATCTGCAATTGCTAATAGGTTAAAATTTAGGTTGAGTCAAATTATAAGTGAAACTCAATCCGGTTTCATTAAAGGAAGGTTAATACACAACAACATTAGACTTGTCTTAGATTTAATTGATTATGAACATTTAATTAAGGATGATGGGTTTGTTTTGTTTCTTGATTTCTATAAGGCATTCGATACTGTAGAACATAAATTCATTTTACATGCATTAAAGTATTTTGGTTTTGGTCATAAATTTGTTAAATTAATAGAGATGTTGTACATAGACATAAATAGTTCAGTATCGTTACCTTTTGGGACTTCCAAGAGGTTTAACATTAATAGAGGTATTAGACAAGGGGATCCGACAAGTCCGTATTTATTTATTTTAATAGCTGAACTGTTAGCAATTTATGTGAAAAATAGTAAAGATATCAGGCCTTTGAATGTTTTAGGGACTCCGTTATTGATAAGTCAATTAGCAGACGATACCACCCTGTTTCTCAGCGATGCAGAGCAGATTCCAGTTGCCATTAATCTGGTGTCTCATTTTTCAAAAGCTTCTGGTCTGCAATTGAATCTAAAAAAGTGTGAGCTGATGGCACTTCATAATCATGCTGAATCTCATTTGTTCAATATTCCTTTAAAAAATGAGATAAAATATTTAGGAATTGTGATTACTAAAGACCCAAAACTGAGAGAAAAACGTAATCTGATGGATAATATTAAAAAATATTTTAAATATGTGGGTTCAAAGGGATATCTCTATTTGGAAGAATTCAGAAGCACTTTCCAGGTTGATTTACCCTGCATTTTCTTTGAGTATATCTGATAGTTGGATAAAAGACATTAATAAAATTCAGTATAAATTTATCTGGAAAAATAAACACCATTATATAAGAAAATCAGATATAGTGAAGCCGATTAGTGAGGGAGGGTTGAACGTAATTGATTTCGATGTAATGAATGGTAGGGCTGCGCGATTTGGCCTAAAATCAAAATCTCGATTAATTGAACATTTTAACTCGATTACGATTAATGAACGATTATTTTATTTATTTATTTATTTTTTGCCCTCATAGTTCATTGACAAGTTTTGTACAGTAAATATGCTCACATATTACAAGTGAGAGATTTTTGAATGAAGGGTGCATTACTTGATTTTACAATAATTGAAGGAAACACACACTATCTACTATCTATGATTATTTATTGAACATCAATGTTAAACTGCTGAAATTAAAGCAAACATTGCCTAAAACGAACAGTCACTTTGTTCTTATAAAAAAAAAAAATTGCTTGCACTTTTGGAAACAAAAATTATTTTCAATATTTTTCTTATTAAAAGTAGAAAATAAGCAGTATCTCTTCTAAATAAAATAACTCTTGTTCATATTCAGTAACGTGATTGTGCTCCAAGTGTTGAAACAAATTGGTGGTGTTACCTTTGGACGTCGAAACTGTTTTTCTACAGTGTCTACATCTGACTTCATTTTGTTCGATGTCATCCTTACTGAAGCCAAAATGTGTCCAAATGACAGAGACTGCGTTTTTCTTTGGTACAAGCTGCTCTTGTTGCTCAGTTGTCTCAGTGATGTCGGTGGAATAACGTAATGTAAGGGAGCGGGGTCACGTGACTCCACACGCGGTAGTGTTTTAAAGGGAAAGTAATCGAAATAATCGACCTGGAAAAATTTGATCGATTATAGGTTCTGAATGTCGATTTCGATTACTTTTCGATTAATCGCCCAGCCCTAATGGTACCCTTAAGTTGAGGTGGCTTCAAGCCTTCCTTAGAAATAAACATTCATTTTGGTTTAGCTTTTCCTCTAGGATTTTTGATTCTTTTGGGGGCATTGATTTCCTTTTAAGGTGTGATTTTGAGCCATTGAAATTAAAGTGTAAATTATCATCTTTCCATAGTCAGGTATTATTATATTGGAAATTAATATACAAACACAACTTTTCACCGCATAGTTGCTCTTTGTGGAATAATAAGTGTATCCTTGTAAAGAGGAAATCTGTGTTTTTTCAGGACTGGATGGACAAAGGTGTCTGGTCCATTGTTCACATTATGGATGGGAATGGAAATTTCCTTGGTTATGATGATTTTTGTGAAAAATACAATATTATTTGTACTCAGGAATTATATGTGTCTTTGTTGAAAGCTGTTCCTGCTGGTTTGGTTCAGTTGATTAAAGGCGCATTGTGTTATTCATCTGTGATACCAAGATTAGGTAATCTATTCATTTCTGGTTTTAATTTTACTGATCAGAGATGTAATAATAAGGTTTTAAGAACATTAGTAAATACACAGATTTTCCCTTCAAAAGTAAAGAAGAGACCTCTTGTTTTTGATTATCCTGAAGATAAAGTAATTCGAATTAGAACAAGATTTCTCTCTTTTCCACTTCTACCAAAGGCAAAAGAAGTTCAGTTTAAAATTATTAACGATATCTATCCCTGTAATGAGTTCCTCAGACACAGATTTAATTTGGATTGTAATGAATGCACTTTTTGTGAAGCAGACATAGAGTCATTGGTACATTTGTTTTATTTATGCAAATTTTCAAAAAAATTATGGGACGATCTCTATGCTTGGTTAAGCTTGAAGTATGTAATACCTGACTTTGATTTTAAAACTGTGAAATATTTGTCCTTTTGTCGAAATTGTGATGTTGAATTTTTGGTTAATAATATTTTGATTTTGGCCAATTATTTCATTCATAAATGCAGATTCTTTAATAACCCTCCCACTTTATTACTTTTCCAGCAAGATTTAATGATCTTCTTCAAATCCTTGAAGATCATGCGTTCTGAAAAAGCCCTTAAACTATGTGGCCTTTTGAAGGTGTTTTTTGATGATTAAGCCCCTTGCATTGTATTACTGTATTATTTATTTTTCTGTATTTATTTATTTATTGTTTTTCCTGTTATGTTTATTTTGTTTATCTGTATTTTTTGTTACGCTGCTATTTGGACTTTTTTTGAATTGTATTAAGAATTTTCTGACTGTTGTTAATTGGTGTTTTTGTATGTTTAAGCAATAAAAAAAAAAAAAAACCTTGCTAAAAGCGGCATCCACCTCCAACTTCCGGTTATTAGCGGCAGCTGACGTCTTTTTTTTTTTTTTTTTTTTATACTTTTTTTTTTTATTTTTTTTTTTTTTTTTATTAGAATTCAATTAACAGATATACAAACATCACAGTTCGTAAACAAAAAGAACAAACACAATACAAACACAAAGCAGAGCCATCAAATACAAATTAATATTAAATAATAATAATATTTTCATATTTTCAATTGAAAAGTTTGGAATATATATCAGTTGCTGACATAGCTTTCTTATTTTTTACCAATTTAAGAGACTCAAAATATCTTTCAGTTTCAGTTCGGAAGAATTTAAAGCATGGTCTTGATTTAGAAAATTTAGCTTTATGAATATGAAACTTACCTAATAAAATAAAAATATTTACAATATTGCATAAACTTCTATCTCTACAATCAAAATATGTAATAATCTGTTTCCCTTCAATTGTTATTGAGTGTTTTGTTTTAAAAGCCAGATAACTTTCAACACTTTTCCAAAATGTCATGCAAAATGAACAACTATAAAAAAGATGAGTTAACGATTCTTGTTCTGTCTTGCAGAAACTACAAAGATTATCAACCGGTCTAAATTTTGAAATAAACATATTTGTGGGATATATATTGTGTAATATTTTCAAATGTAATTCCTTAACTTTATTTGTGATACAAAATCTAAAAGGAACAAGCCACGCCTCATGCCAATTAATTTCAGAAAAATGAGAATTCCAGAAAAATTTCCCACGAGGTGTTATTTTCTTTAAATTTAAAAAACATTTTCTGATATGCCTATTAGTACAATTTCTACTCATAATATCCATACCGTTTATATAAAGAGTAAAATTAAAACCGAGAATTTCGTTTTGTTTTTTATAACCTTTCATTAGTTCTAATATGCCATTAGGTATAGACTTGAAAACAGAGTTATATTCTTTGAACGTTATTGGGAATGCCTTCTCTTTGAGAAAAGATTCATAATTAAGTAATTGATTATTATCATCAAAAAGGTCTTTTAAAAAGATAATATTTCTATCGATCCATTTCTGCAAATAGAGTGACTTGTTCCCTTTAGTGATGCATTCATTATTCCAAATGATGGACTTGTGTGGAGAGAAGTTGTGCGAATGACAAAGTTTCCAGGCCAGAAGAGCTTGTTGGTAAAATTGGGACAACTTCAGCGGCAATCTTGTAATACTGTAGTTACATTTCAATAAAAATTTTAGGCCTCCTACACTATTATAAATGTTGTTGGGGATAAAGTACCATATGGACTCAGGTGCTTTCAAACATTCCTTCAACCATTTCACCTTAAAGGTATAATTTAAGTCACAAAAGTCCAAAAGTTCAAATCCACCTTCATCCTTAGAACCAGAAAGCACTGCTTTTTTAACATGATGGTGTCTGTTTTTCCATACAAAATTTGTAAATATGGTATTTATATCTTTACATATTGAATCATTAACATCGAGAGAGAGAGCAGGATAAACAAATCTTGAAATCCCTTCTGCTTTAATTAAAAGAATCCTTCCTAAAATAGAAATATCTCTTTGAAGCCATAAATTTAGAATTGTTTTAGTTTTCTTCAATTTAGGTAAAAAATTTAGTTGTTGACGTTCCTTGTGATCCTTGCAAACATGAATACCTAAATATTTTACACATTTCTTAACAGGTAAATTAAAAAAAATTCCTCATCAGTCTGATACAGGCATAAGATTTCACATTTAGATTTATTAAGCGTTAAACCCGAAGCAGCGGAGAATTGGTCAATTATGGCTATAGCATTATCAATCTGATGTTTGTCACTCAAAAAGAGAGCTGTATCATCCGCTAATTGAGTTACTCTGATTTCTTTACCAAAAATAGACAATCCCTTAATAATAGGACAATGTTTAATATGTAATGACAGTAATTCAACCACCAGCAGGAACAAAAACGGTGAAATAGGGCAACCCTGGCGAACTGATCTCAGTACAGGAAATCTTTTTGTGGTATTTGGATATAATATCACAGAGCTATCAATATTTTTTATAAAGCATTTCCACTATAGATATAAAATTTTGTCCGAAATCAAAAATCTGAAGTGCTTTAAGTAAAAAATAATGTTCTACCGTATCAAATGCCTTATAAAAGTCTAGAAATATTATCAGTGCCTCAGTATTAATGTTATCAGAATAATCCAGCAAGTCGAGAACAAGTCTTATGTTAGAGCTAATGTGACGGTTAGACATAAATCCTGTTTGTGTTTCACTTATTATCTCATGAAGACCCCTTTTTAACCGTTTAGCAAAAATTAACGATAAAATTTTGTAGTCAATATTTAAGAGTGTAATAGGTCTCCAATTTTCTATAATTAAATGATCTTTATCAGGCTTAGGGAGAAGACATATTAAACCTTGCTTCATACTCGAAGACATTTCCTTTTTCAAGATACATTCTTTAAATAAATCAAATATAGGATTTTCAATAATTTCCCAAAAATGCAAATAAAATTCAACTGAAAGCCCATCATTACCCGGCGATTTACCTTTTTTCATTGAACTAACAGCCTCTGAGATTTCCACTTTAGTAATGGGACGTTCGCAATCCAACTTAAACTGTTCAGATATAGTTGGTGTAAATGCTTTAACTAATTCAATAAATGTATCACAATCATCGAATTGAATATTAGACTTATATATATTGCTATAAAATGTACCAACATATTTAGAAATGTCTACAGAATTAGAAGTGATGTTATTATCAATTTTAAGAGTAGTTAAATTATTTCTCTTGCGATTTCGTTTCTCTAAAGCAAAGAAATAACTCGAATTTTTTTCCCCATGCTCCAGCCATTTTGCTCGCGACCTTACAAATGCCCCTTTAGCCATTTCACTATACATATTATCAATTTCCTCTTTTAATTTTTTCATTATAGTTTCTTCTTCCTCTGAAAGATTATTCTTAGTCATTAAAATATTTAGATTATTCATAATACTTATTTCTTTTGCTATATTATTTTTTTTAATTACTTTACTTCGTTTAATTGCTGTTTCTCTAATTTTAAACTTGAAAAATTCCCATTTTTGTATGTGATTCTCTCCATTATTATCAAATATGCTTTTTGCTATTTTTTTTACTAAATCACAAAACTCCTTATCTTTTAATAAATTATTATTGAATTTCCAATAACCACGTATATTACCATTTTGTTGTTTTGTTCCTGCTAAATGAATTGAAATTACTTTATGATCAGAAAATGGAGCATAGCTATGTGATGATTCTGCTACAAATTGCAGACAAGAGGGAGATACAAGCCATAGATCAATTCTAGACTGAGAGGATCTACTAACATTGCTCCAGGTAAATTCGTTAATATCAGGGTTTAGAAAACGCCAAACATCTATAACTGCCAGTTGTTCACATATGTATGCAGTACTTTTGAATCTCGAATGTGGAGTTAATCTTACAGGTACTCTATCTACAAGATCATCTGGAGCATCATTATAGTCACCTCCAATAATCAAATGTGCCTCCTTATATTTGTTTTTAAAGGCTTCAAGTTTCAAACAAAGTTGTAAAAACATTATTTTTGCTTGAGCTGTATTGTTATAGTTATATAAATTACAAACTATAAAGAAGGAATTATCTAATTTGAAAACCAAGATTATCCATCTACCCTCATTTGAGGTCGCTGATTCAATGACATCTCCTTTAAATTTATTAAGCAGAATGGCGACACCTGCTGATTGTTGAGAGGCATGACAAAAATAACATATATCACCCCACTGTGCTCTCCAAAACTTCACATCATCTTCCACCGAATGAGTCTCTTGTAAAAAAATTAAATCAGCATTCTTCCGTCTACTAAATAAAAACATTGACTTCCTCTTGGTGTTATCGCGAATACCTCTAACATTCAAAGATATTATTTTTAAGGAACCTAAACAAAAGTCTGTCATAATACAAACAAAGAAAATTAAAGAACTGGGGCTCGTTCTTCGTACGTCGCTAACTCAGTTAGCTGGATTTGATTGTTGACGATTTGGCATGATCTTGGATCGTTTGGTTCTTCGACGCTCATCCTGGACTTGCTGTCATAGCAACAGGTGCGCAAACTTAAGCCTGCTCGGGAGCAGGCTTATTTCATGTAAACAGGATTAGATCGCGGCTTTATAAGCGGAGGAGATAGGGAAGTCTGTCGCAGCCATGTCTTGCCCGTTTTTACGAGAGCAACCTGTTGCGGAAGGTGCGAGGATAATTCGCAGAGCTTTTAGAATTAATCGCGTTTTGCGACACAGACATTAGCACAGCGCGATAGTGTACTTTTTGAAAGATATCGTTTTTCACGTGAGGGTGTCATTTACATAATAAACTTGTTAGAACCTCATATTAAAAGTTCTACTCGTCGGAGTCGGGCTTTAACCACAGCACAAACTGTGTGCATCGCGTTGAGATTCTTTGCGAGTGGCACTTTCCTGTACACTATTGGGGATGCGGAGAACTTGGCCAAAAGTGCTGTCTGTCGTGCCATTCGTAAAGTTTACCTGGCGCTAAAGCAGTTTTTAGGTGTTTTTGTAGTCTTTCCAAGCCACTTAAGACCCCAAGTTGTAAAACAGAGCTATTTCGCAATTGCAGGTACATTCTACTTGTTAATGAAGATCGTATGAATATGACCACACTAGTAAATATAAATCGATTGTCCCCCAGGCTTCCCTAATGTGATTGGTGCCATAGACTGCACACACATTCATATCAAGGCCCCACCAGGCCCCAAATGAAGGGGATTTTGTGAACCGAAAGGGGGTTCACAGTATAAATGTGCAGGTGAGTTAAGTATCACTATTCTTAATATTTTATATTGGTAATATATACAATGTATTCCATAAGTATGCAGTTGATTGACTACAATGTCTTAGACTCTATGTGTCATATCACAAATGTGGAAGCCAAATGGCCAGGATCTGTGCATGACTCAAGAATTTTCAGAGAGTCACAGTTATGCACATTATTTGAACGTGGTAAGGATATTAATGTCATGCTCACTGTATTACACACACACACATTGTGGGCCTAACAGAACTGCATTTTACCATTGTACAGGTGATTACGATGGGATCCTGGTTGGAGACAGGGGCTATGCCTGTAGGCAGTATTTTATGACTCCATTCCCTGACCCCAACCCTGGACCACAAACCAGTTACAATGCAGCTCTAGCCAGGACAAGGGCACGCATTGAAATGACCTTTGGGCAACTAAAGGGAAGATTTCAGTGTCTGAAAAGTCTGAGGGTTGCACCTGACAGGGCATGCGACATTGTCGCATGTGCTGTATTACACAACATTGCCACCATTAGAAAGGAGAGGACCCCTGTGGTGGAAGTGCAGCCTGATGATGACCTCCAGCCAGTGCACTTGGATCAACCTAGTGGCAGAGCTGCACGGGACAGGATTGTGGAACACCATTTTTGAGAATAATTTAATAAAAATTAAGACAAATAAAAAAAACAAGACAAATATGGATTCAATGATTTTTATTAGTTGTTCTTTGAGAAAAAACAAAAAAACAAATTAGGGTCATCTTTTGCCTGCAAAGAGATATTGTTATGCAAGGTCAACAGTAGTGCTCTGAAATGTTTTAGTACTTACTCTGAAGTTCCTTTTGCAGCAACTCTATTTCTAGAGCAATTTTCTTCTTCATTAGCTCTTGGAGCTCCATTTCTCACCTCAGTTTTTGTTTTTTTAAATGCAAATATTCAACCTTTTGCTGTAGGCTACGTTTATAGAGGGAACGGATGTCACCCTGTGCCATTTGCAGAGAAAATAAATTAGACTCAACGCAAAAAAAAAAAAAAAAAAAAAAAAAAAAAAAACTGAAAGTAAAAAAACAATGCAACACTGTCCACCTCTGTGCAGACTCCTGCAACTCATATAGCGGTCAAAAATATAAAGGACATTAGTTGATAAGTTTATAGGGTATATTATATAGTGCATTTTTATGTGTAGTTATGCACTTACAGGTATTTCCTCCAAAGGACACTCATCCGAGAGGGTCTCTTCACTGTCCTGTGCAATGAAAATAAATGGTATGACAAAGTGATACGGTGTCTCCACTATTGATATTGATTTCACTATTGAGAAAAACAAAAAAAGGACAAGTCCACTTACTGCACATGCTTCAGCCACCACTTGCATGGGAACAGGTAAAAGTGTGGGTGTGTTATGTAAAACTGCACAGAAATAGAGAAAGAAATAAAAATTCATTACAATGAGGTACACAGGAAAAGAAACATAGAAACTTTTAACTGCCTTCCTTTCATGTCAATGCAATTCAGCACTACTCAAGATTTACCAGTTGAAGAGTGTAGCTGACATTTGGATTACACCAAATGCAAGGTAGCTACCAATTATTTTACAGTAGCCTATACAAAGTGAATTAAAAACCTCTTTACCAGTAATGAAGGTGCTGCTGCTACTGCTTCCTGGCTGTGGGTCTAAGGAAGAGCTGCTCCCAGGGATGTCCTGAACATTGGGTCGGTTCACATTTAACTCAGGGTGCAGGACCACCGCCTGTTTTTTTTGCTCTGCCTTTTTCCTAGTTGCTGATATAAACAAGCACATCATTTCACAGTCGTTTAAAACAAAAACAAAAAAAGACTAAGAACAACATATGTAGTTAATTATTACCATTTTGTAGAATATTCTTGTATTTCACCTTTACTTGTTCCCAAATTCTAGTGGGTCCTGTGGAGGCTCTAATATGAAAGATTAAAGTATGAAAATGTTTAATGTACAAATACTGTAATAACTGATTGAAAACCTCTAACACAATCACTACTTACGCATTTAATTTGTCTGCAACTTTTTGCCAGCCCTCTCTCCTGGCTTCTGCAGCCTTTGAGGTGTTCCCTGTCGTTTTTATTAAATTTTGGAACTCCCCATAGCCCTCCATCAAGAGTTCTTGTTCTGCCGCAGAGAAAAAGTGGGCGCGCTCTTTTTTGTGGGCAACCAATAACAGCGTTGCTGATCAGTGTTTCTACTATCGATACATATCCCCTTTTAAACCAGCGCATGAACGCGCAGTTATCTCAGATAACTCAATCCAGCGATACTAATCATCAACAACAGGTGTGTTCGAAGAACCCAATTAGCCGGATCATGATTAGCACGATGAAATCATCTCGGATGTCTCATTTGATCTCGGATGTTTTAAGCAACGTACGAAGAACGAGCCCCTGGATGTTTGAAAAGTTATGAGAACTAGTTAAGGAAAAAAAACAGGAAAAAAAAAACAACAACCTGAGATAAAAGTATAAAGATTAGCTTACCTCAAGTAGAAAACTCTGAACACAAGTACCTTAATAAACTCCTAAATATTTTAACGATTGGAGTAAACATATTGCTCTTTTAACTGCCTACAAGAAGAGCAAATTAACCTATGATCGTGTGACACCATTTGCTTAAATTGAACCTCACATTAAGGGAAGTTTAACAAGTTATGCGGTGTGTCTCACACCGTTAATGACGACATCAGGACCCTGCCATTTCGTTTTCTTTCCGTCAGCACGCGCTTGCTTCACAAGAGGCCACAGTTTATTTCTGCATTGTCTCTCCAGTTGGGTTAAATCTTCCGTCATCCGAAGGTTCTTTTTCTTCATGACATCAGAGTTGAAAGAAGCTCTCCAAAGTTTGAATCTGAAATTGCGCATGGTGAACTGAATGATGATTGGACGTGTGCTTTTATCCTCTCTCGGGCGTCCGACCCTGTGCACAGTGTCCACCATGAAACCAAGCTTGCTCTTTTCCTCTGGAATGATTTCCGCAATAATCTCCATCACCTCCTTCCTCACATCCTCGTTGCTACTCTCCGGAAGATTCAGAAGACGAAGATTCCACCTCCTACTGTACCGCTCCGAATCTTCTTGTCTCTCCCTCACGATAGTCATCTGATCCCTCATCGTTTTTACTGCATCCTCAGTACCTTTCCATTGGATTTCTAGCCCTTTCACATTTTCTTGCACTTTAGCAATTTCAGCTGTGTTTTTCATGACCATTTCTTCAAACTTCAAAAAACGGTCGTTTAAGCCATTAATGGCTTTTAGGATGTCAGCATTTGAAACTGCTTCCTCTTCTTTGGTAACCTTACAAACTTTCTTAGGATTTGGGCTTTTTGTGGGAGTATCAGGAAGAGGTGTACATAAACCGGAGAACGAACTTACAGCTTCTATATCCATTATCAAGCCTTCCTTCCTCACCTTCTTGGCATCTCTCTTTGACATCGTAGCACACTTGCGCACGTGTTCTGGTTTAGCACTTTGGTTAACAACAAGCAAAAGGTCTTTTATTCAAGCGAAATAACTTCCTAGATGCAAGAGCAATGATCCACTCCTTCATTTATCAATAATAAAGTCTCAAAAATACAGTTTAAATCATTGGTGCTCGGTCAGAGTCCCGGAGCTCAGAATACACCATCTACACCGGTCGCCATCTTGGACCAACCTGCCTAGCGGCAGCTGACGTCAGCTACTTCCTGCTGCCAGTGGTGACGTCAGCTGCCAGTGGCAGCTACTTCCTGCTGCCAGTGGCAGCTACTTCCTGCTGCCAGCTGCCGATTTCTCGCTGAACCCCTACTGAAGCAGTATTGTGTTTAAGAACACTTCCTTTAGGTATTACATGGAGCTAAGATGAAAACAAAATGCCATCGAATCGTTTCTGAAGACAGTCAGATCCTTCAGAGGTACATTCATATAATTAATTCACTGATATATTCATGTGTATAATTCCCTCAGCACTCTTTTAAAACCTCCCAGCTTGTCCGCCCTGTTTTCACTCAGAATGAAACTCTGCTGCTGTGCGCTCGTGAGACTGTTACACTCTGCTTTATGCTGGACAGTATTTATTTATCGCGAGTTGTTCAAATCGTGGTAATCGAATACGGTTTTAATGATAATTAAAATATGAAACGGTAATACTAACCGTGGGGAATTTTATCATGATTTATCGTCAACCCAGTAATCGTTACATCCCTAGTCCACTCATATAGTTCACTTGAAGGAGTGAATGAAAACGAGTGAGTGAATTCGGACACTAAGTGCACCGGAAGGACTGCCGCTTTTGCATAGTTTGCTTCCTGTTAAATAATAATTTGATACGGGCAGCTCCAATAGTAAGATTGAAGGATTTATCTAGAACTCAGTCACGGAAATTATGTATAAACCCTTATAGTCAATTTACAATTAATTTGTACCTGTGTTGTATTACGCCGTGGACGAGCGCTTCTAAAATGAATGGATGGATGATTCAGCTGTGGGCGCCATCTTCTGGTGAGACGCGGGAATTCACTCAGCGCGCGACTCTCTCAGTGCATTCTGGGGATTCTCTTGCCGTTGAGTGTACATCGCTTGTACACTCGTTTTGCGGTGCATTGTGGGATTGAATGAGTGCACTCGAGAACATCCACTATGGTTTCGAACACCACTTAAAATGGCTGTCCCTTCAAATAGTGCACTATTTGAGGGTATAGGGGGCGATTTCGGATACAGCCCGGTGTTTTGGGAAGTGTTCCCGGTTCAGGTTGACCTAATTAATGCAGCCTAACAATTCTTTAACAGATTTGAATTATAGAAATGCGATAGTGTATTATGTGTAAACCAGGTTAAAGAGATGAGTCTTTAATCTAGATTTAAACAGAGTGTGTCTGCTTCCCGAACAGTATTAGGTAGATTGTTCCCGAGTTTGGGTGCTAAATAGGAAAAAGGATCTCCCGCCTGCAGTTGATTTTGATATTCTAGGTATTATCAAATGGCCAGAGTTTTGAGATCGCAGAGGACATGCAGGACTATAGTGTGATAAGAGCTCGCTCAAGTACTGAGGTGCCAAACCATTCAGGGCCTTATAGACCATTTCAACGGATATTCAGCAGTATAAGGAAGTGACTTTTTTGTTCCTTGGACGTTTCCGGTTAGCATTCCAGCACATTCAAAACAATGGTGGCAGGCGCTTGATGCACAGTGGGATTGCGATTTAATTTATTTAATCCTGCTGTTTAAAATGTCGAAATTAAAATTAAGATCCTTGCTGCTCGGTGGTTGGGTGCTCCCTCTGGCCTGGAACTAACATAAATTTATAAACAATCGAAAATTAAAGGGTTTATATTTCCGAGAAACGCGCCTGGAATGCAGCAGTGAAGCAAGAAGCAGTATAGCCACTAGCAACTCCAGGATATAATTTACAGCGCACATTTCAATTCAGGTAAGGAAAAGTTCTTGTTTTTTCCATTTGATTCTTTTTATTTATTTATGTTAATTCTTCATGTATGATGCAGCATTGTGTTTTCGTCATTGCTGACATATGCACCTAGCATTTTGATTCTTGTTTCATGAAAAAGGCCAAGCTTTTATTTCCGTTTTATTGCAAGCGTTATGTGGGCTATAATTAAATGAGTTCTCATTAGTTGTCTGTCTATCTTGTCAGCAGATAAATGCACCCGCTTCGGATGTTATCACTCTATTGAATAGGTGTTATCAGTAGTTATTAGGTCATAGATATGGATCAGAAGGGATCTGCTGAGCCTGCTGGTAGCTGAGAAGGCTGTTATCATCTATCCACAAGGTTAATCACCGCACACATGTATGAAGGTGAAGTTAGCACTGGAGTACCAGCAGAGGCGATCATTTCCCCAACAACTGCACACGGACCAAAGACCAGCGAAATAGCGCATTAAACATGGATTTAGATGACTTCAGGACACATATACAGGTACTGTCTCGTAAAATACTCCATTGTTCCGTGTTTATGAATGAAGTTATTAATTTAAAATTTGCCTATGGTGGGAAAGGGATCGTCCACACATTTACCATATTTTTACCGATCCCTCTGCCAGATCCCGTTGCGAACCCCACGAACGCCGTCTCCGCTCCGCCTCTGCGGAAGCGGGTCCAGCGCCGCGGGGGACGCTAATGAAAGAGCCCTCTCCATAGAAGAGAGCTTTTCGGGAGCGAAGCACACGCAGAAGAAAACCCTCGCAGTGCGGACAGTCAGCCCCCTCGAGGGCTGCCTCCGCATGCCTCGCTCCCAGGCAAAGCACACACAGACTGTGTGTATCCTCCGCACACAAATAGCGTTTGCACGAAGGAACACCCAGCCTGTATTGCGCCTCACTCCTTTTCCCACTTCGTTTTGACATGGTACAAAACAGACAGACAACGGTAAATAAGACTCACAAGACACAGAGCTATTAGCTGAATGACAGAAAGCTGATGCCGGTTTCAGCGCACGTGCTTTTATACCAGCTGGTCATTACGTCACCTCGCCCGTGACGTCCCTCCCATTTTCTGGACAGATTGGGGAGGTGGCCAAGATGGCGCTCTGACTGTACGTGCTTTGAAGAGCTCCGCAAATTCAAACTATTAATTTGATTTGTAGTGCGGTAAGAAAAACTGCTTATTTTTCTTTTGGTGCATACGAGACTTTTACTACGATTATATAGTGACTCAAAATGGGAAAATCTGAAAAAAGAAAGAACAAGAATGTAGGTCAAGCCAAAGCTAATCCTGCTAAAGCTACATCGACAGAACAGCAAGTTTCAAACAAACTTTTGAGTGACAATTTACATGATTACCTCGAGTCAGAAATGGATTGTGCAGATATTATGCCTGCTGAAGTAGTTCTCCCTCCTCTGCCTGAAACACCTTGCAAGTCTCCTGTCATAAAACAGCGGAAAATAGAAAGCACTGATACCGCTAGTGTCCTCTCACAACTCAAAGAACTCTCGATTCTAATTAACAATCGTTCTGATGCCCTGGAACGAATGGTGGCGGAGAATGCACGAGCGATCGCGAGCAACCGTTAACGAAAACACCAAACAGATAGCCGATGTGAAGACCGCTGTTGAGTTTGTGTGTGCCGAAGTTAATGACGTTAAAGGTAAGCTCGGTGTAACGGAGACACAAGTGAAGAAGATTGAGGCGATATCATCTGAGCATGAACAGCGTTTATCTCATCTCGAAGGATATACACGTCGTTGGAATCTGAGAATCTACGGGATCCCTGAAAAGGAGAGGGAGGATGTTCGGGAGAGGGTTATCCAGGTCTGTCAGCAGCTTTTACCTGAAGCAAAGGACAAACTTCCATACACTGTCGATACCGTACATCGACTTGGGCGTAAACAAGCGAGCAACGACAAGCCTAGAGGAATCATCTTTCAGTTTACCTCGCGCTTCTACCGTGATGCCATTTGGCGGGCAGCGAAGGACTCTCCTTTTCTCAGGAATAACAACTTAAAATTGTCTGAGGATCTGTCCCCGACAGATAGAGAAAAGAGGAACAAACTATGGCCTCTTGTGGACAAAGCGCGGCGGGACAACAAGCGGGCATACTTTGTAGGAGGAAGAGCTTTTGTGGATGGCACCGAAATTTTTCCACCAACCTGAGTTTCCTTCTACGATTGTTTATTTATCTGCTTCACTATGCAGTAAAACTGCACTTTTGCCGATTCAGGATTTTTATAACGAACTAGAGTTCATATCCACGCGAAGCAACTACGTCCTCAAGTCAGGCATTTTATTATTTTGGGGTTTAACCCTGTTTTTGACATTTAACGTTGCACTGTATTGAAATGTCACTGGGTTTAACTTAATAACCCACATAACTTGCCGAACAAAACGAGGTGTTCTAGGGATTTTTGTTTGTTTGCCTCATGCTACGGGTTCTTCTGTTTTGAAGTTAATATTTTGTGGTTACGTCTACTTTTTGTACTGCACTACATCAATATACTGTTTTTTTATTGTAGTTTGCTGTGCTCATATTTAGGCACATATTTCTTTAGTCCGATCTCAACGCGTTATTTATATTAGCTTAAATTTAAAATTTTCTTTTTCTTTTCCTTTTTTCCTTGATGGTTCTTTCTATTCATTCACTTAATGTCAGAGGGCTAAGAAACCTTACTAAACGAAAAGCTATATTTTTGTACCTTAAACAGTTTAACTCGGATTTTTATTTTTTACAAGAATGTCATTCAATCAAAGAAGACTTTCGTTTTTGGAGATCACAATGGGGCTTGGACATGTGGATGTCACATGGAACGTCAAGTTCAGCTGGAGTTTGCATTTTACTTCATCGCTTTAAGGGGAAAATTCTGTTTTCTGAATGTGATCCGAGTGGTCGGTATATTTGCCTGCTACTTGAAATCTCAGATATGATGTTTATTGTCACAAATCTTTATGGTCCTAATCAACAAAAAGAAAATGAAGATTTCCTTCATCGAATGGAAGAACGTATACTTTTATTGTTAAATAACAACCCCAACTCTTATCTGGTTTTCGGAGGAGATTTCAATGTGGTTATGGACAATAATTTTGATAGATGGCCCCCAAAATCTAATAATTCTAATTCCTACTTAAAGATGTTCATGCAAAGATTTTCTTTGGTTGATAACTGGAGAGAATCTCATCCATCTTTAAAGGTATTTACATGGAATAACAAATCTTTTTCCTACCAATCTCGCATTGACCTATTTCTTGCCTCTAAAGAGCTGCATAATATCTCAACTGATATTATACCTTCACCTTTGTCTGATCATAAATGTATTTCTATTTGCATCCCTCTTTCAACTACTGTTAACTCATCTAGTACTCCCTCCTATTGGAAACTTAATAACTCAATTCTTGTCTATGATGAAGTTAAAAACAAAATTGATGAAATTATAACAAATTATTGGAACAAGGCTAAGGAAGATGATAACTACTGCAGCAATTGGGAGTTAGCTAAATATGAAGTCTGTAAATATTTTCGAAAATTCAGTAGTGAATTAGCTAAAAAGAGGAAGTCTTATGAAAGTAATGTTATTTGTAAAATTGCTAGTCTTCTAGGTAAAAATATGGAAAATATTACTGATCTTGAAAAAGCTGAACTTGCTGAACAGCAAAACCAATTAGATAAAATATATAAATATAAAGCCGAAGGAGCTTACGTCCGATCACGCAGAAAGTGGCTTGAGGAAGGTGAACAAAGCTCTGCTTATTTTTTTCGTTTATAAAGACAACAAGCTAAAACTAGTAATATAAATAAACTCATGATTGATGGAGTATTAAATGAAGATCAAAAAGTAATTGGAAAATTCTGCTCTAAATTTTACACAGATTTATATACATCTAAATTTTGCCAACAAGATGCGACTAATCTCTTCGAGTCTCTTCAGAATGTACAGCAATTGAATATGGCAGATAAAGAATTATGTGATGCTCCTATTACCATGAATGAGATTGTAGATGCAATTAATTCATTAAAAAATGGAAAATCTCCTGGCACTGATGGGCTCACCTCAGAGTTTTATAAATTATTTAGCAAAAAAAAGCACCATTTCTATTAGAGGTTTTTAGACAAAGTGTAGAGAGAACATTTCTTCCTCCAACCCTATGTCAAGGAATAATAACCCTAATTCCAAAGCCAAATAAAGATCCCCTTTTCATTGATAATTGGCGCCCAATCACTCTACTAAATAATGACTACAAAATAATTGCTTTAGCTTTGGCCAAGAGATTAAAATGTGTCCTAAATTCCATTATTGATGAAACACAGTCAGGATTTCTTCCAAACAGACATATATCAAACAACATACGCTTAATTTTAGATCTATTGGACTACTCATATTTACTCTCAAAAGAAAGTTTTATTTTATTTTTAGACTACTATAAAGCATTTGACACATTAGAACATGAGTTTTTATTTCAAGCACTAAATAGAATTGGTTTTGGTGACTCCTTCTGTAATATGGTCAAAATGCTGTATATGAACAGTAGTAGCTCCATTAAATTGAGTAACGGTACCTCTCCCAGATTCTTCTTAAACCGTGGTGTTAGACAGGGATGTCCAGTATCTCCCTATCTTTTCTTAATTGCGACACAATTTCTTAGTTTACACATCAAAGCAAGCCATCTAAAAGGCATCAATATTGGCAATAGAGAGATAATTATTAATCAGTTAGCGGATGATACTGCTCTGTTCTTAGAAGACTCTCTGCAAATACCAGCAGCCTTACGTACTCTTCATCTCTTTTCTAAAGCCTCTGGCCTTCATCTAAATCTTAATAAATGTGAACTACTTCCGATAAAAAACAGTATGTTCTCTTCAATTTGTGGCATTGCTGTTAAAAACTGTGTTACATATTTGGGTATACAAATAACAAAAGATAACTCTAGATGCTCTGCTAATCTGGACCCAATTATTATAAAAACAATGAAACGCCTGAACTGCTGGCTGCAGAGAGACCTTTCTTTGAAAGGCAGAGGTTTGCTTGTTAAAGCAGAAGGTTTGTCTCGCCTTACTTATGCTGCTCAGTCACTGTACATTGATAAGCACACGTGTAAAATTATTGATGGAATCTTAGTTAAATTTTTATGGAAAAACAAACCCCATTTTTTGAAAAAGTCAGTGTTACTGAATTCTCAAAAAAACGGTGGCTTAAACTTCATTGATTTTAGTTTACTAAATAACACAATTAAAATAAATTGGCTTAATCGATTCCTTAAAAATCCCTCTTCTATTTGGAATATTTTCCCACAGCTTGTCTTCTCGAAAATTGGTGGTGCAGAGTTTGCTATAATGTGTAATTATGATATTTATAAACTCCCTGTCAAGCTATCTAACTTTCATCAACAAGTTCTTTTGGCATGGACTCTCATATACAAACACAATTTTTCTCCTCATCGGTGTTACATATGGAACAATAGGAGTATTTTATTTAAAAATAAATCTTTGTTTTATAATCATTGGTTTAGTAATGGCATATTTCATGTTAGACAGCTTTTTAATAACGAAGGTCTACTTTTTAGGTATGCAGAATTTCTTTCAGAATATAATATACCTGTAACTCCCAAAGAGTTTGCCACAGTTATGGATGCTATTCCATCTGGCATACTCATGCTTTTCAAAAATAACACCCTTTCGTTGGGTTCATTATCTTTCCTTGAACCTGTCAACACTCCTATTGGTGAGACATGTTTCACTGAAAAAAAAGGAAGAAATTATAAAGTGAGAGTTCTATTCCTTGAGAACATTATTCATATCATATTGGAATGGTATTTTTGATAATTTAGATTGGAAAAATATAATGTCCGTGCAACAAAGATTTCTCCTCACAAACAAAGTAAAAGAAATATCCTTTAAATTAATTCATAATATTTACCCAGTCAAAAATTTCTTAAAAAAAAAATAAAATTTTGATTTTGACACTAATTGCTCTTTCTGTCAGAATGACACTGAAACTATTCTTCATTTGTTTTGGTCGTGCAGTTACACTTTGCAACTTTGGAGAGATATTAGTTGGTTTATCTCAAGCAATATTTTGCAAAATTTCTCTATGAATCCCAAAACTGTTATTTTTGGCTTTTTTGAAGCGGATTCAAATGCCTGCTTTATAATAAATTTAATTATTTTCCTATGTAGATTTTATATTCACAAATGTAAGTTTTCAAAGTGTAAACCAATTTTTTTGGTATTCTTACCAGAGATAAAACATTATTTGATTACAATTTCTTCCTCTCTTAACCCAAAAGCACTCAGAACATGTATGATTTGCAAGACATACAAACTTTTTTCCTTACTAAATGTTTAGATATCTTTTCTTTTAAGTAATGCCCTCTGTCTTTCTCTTTTGTCTTATTTTTGTTTCTTTTTTTATTTACATCACTATCTAACTGATTTTTGTTTTGTGCGTTGATATTGTTGAAGTGTGTTCTTTCATTATTGTAATATTTTTATTTGTAATAATTATTGTTGTGTTCTTAGTTTATTATTTTACATTGTAAACTGAATGTTCAAATAAAGCATTTAAAAAAAAAAAAAAAAAAAAAAAACATTTCTGGACAGATTTGATTGGTATTCAGAGCTGGCTGTAGGCGTTCCCCAAAGCGTCGTCGACGCAGCTCGAGTTCCTGAAGAGGAACGTTTGTTTGTTTATTCAATACAAACAGGTGTTTACTATTCTACATCTTAAAATTCCAAGCGTCATTATTGAAACCCCCCATTTTAGCGTTTACCACGTTACTGCAGACTAGTGGGGAAAGTGATTGTGCCTAAGCAACCATCAGCTGCGCTCTCCGTTACAACAAGGACATTTCAGCAATGGATTTCCAATTCAACACCGAAAAACACTTGCTGTAACTCTGTTACAAGATTTATTTACTAAGAAAAGTAAAAAACGCCGCAGTGTTTGGGTGCACCCCATACTTCAAAAACGCTGCTGAGGTTTCAAAGTAACGGAAAAGGTGAGGAAGCTGATTGGTTGGTTCTTGTCACATGACCTGCTGTGCGCTTGCGGAATTCTGAAAAGTTGAGATGTTTTTATCTCGATGCGTCTCCATCTGAAATAACGAACTTGAGCGCGCAAAAGACGCGATATGTGAGCGGCCCCTTAATCGACATTAATAGCCTACATTAATTTGGATTTTCAATGCACCCAGATTGCTCCCGCACCGCAGATGTTATACTATGATCAGTCTGCGCTGTTGGGGGGGCACAAGGGGGGCCAATAATTTTTTTGAGGGGGGCCGGTGCCACTCCCCCCACCCGCCTCTAGGTGACAGTATTATATCAACAATAAACACAGTAATGTTCTGAAATATTAATAACCACAGGATGGCAGTCTAAACCCTCTGATGGCCATCCATCTGGGGGATGTTCCTGTCTTCTGCCTGAAAGGTTGGAATAGGCTCCTCTGTGACCTCTTATAGGACAAGTGGTTAGGAAAATTAATCAATAGAATATGGCATAGATGGTATTTGATTTAAAGGTTTTCTATGTGAAGTATCTGCATTACAACATTGTAGAATCTCATAATAAACCATTCTGTTCTATGGTGCAACTTTTCATCAAAACACCAAAAAGAGTGCATTAATCATGCGAAAGTTAGTAATTTTTATCAAAGTACATCTCATTTTGCTATTCATAATTGTTAAAGCCAAGTATTTTATAATTTAACAGTCAGAAATTGCACTGAAAACATTCCAATGTTTGATGGTCTTAATGCAAACAAGCAAATATATCAGTTTTAATTCCATTTTATCTTATATATATATATATATATATATATATATATATATATATATATATATATATATATACACTGTATATCCATCTTGGGTCATGTGTTTCAGGTTTGGCTCACTCATCCGAAAGTAAACACACTGACATTTCCAACAGAAAGCTGAAAGTAAACTCACTCTATGGTTCCGTATCAGTGGCTTGGCATTTCACAAACAAAACCACAACCATTGATTAGTTATGTTTTTCCTGAACCAACTTCCACAACCATCCAATTGCAAGAGAGACATTTTGAAAGTTTAAATAGTAAGGAAAATATTTTATGTTTAAAATAAAGTAAGGAGGGAAAGATTTACATGTCACCTTTTGGTACCATTAGTCACATGAAAAGTACTAAGGTTCTGTAAAATAACTAACAAAATTAATATGACTCTTTCAGTTTCATTGGTAGCATTAGTCACATGAAACTTCAGCCACAAATAATTTTTATAATAAATTGCCACTGATCTACCAATGAGAGGAGGACAGATTTACATGTCACCAGTTTCTAGGTTGACTGAAGTTGGTAAAGACTGGAAGCCCCTTATAAAGACTTTCTTTATAAGGGGTGGCTGTTTAGGGGAATGAGTCAAGAAAGTATATTAATATAATTGATATTATTGTAAACAGACCTCAAAATCAAAAATGCATTCAATGCTTCAAGAAAATTCCTCAGTTCATTAAACCATCAGCAGCAGCTACACATATTACAAAAACACAAACTGGTTTGGAGAACTACATCAAGTAACCAATGAGTAAGACATTTTGGCATGTCTAAAATGAAGTTGGTCCTTCAGAACAACTGAACTAAAAAAAAAAAAATATTGAATAAGTATTTTATTTAATATGTATAAGTATTTTTTCAAGCAAACTACAAATGGTTTAAGTTAAAGCTTTAACAACATTAAAAGAACAGGCATGGAGTGCTACATTTGAACTGAACACATGTTATGGGCTGTGGTTGTAGAGGAGGGGGGGTGGGCGCCCTGGAGGCTGGAGCAGGGCCAGGACAGGGAGGAGACAAGGGAAGCCTCCAGGGCGGATCAGGAGGCTCGGGAGGCCATGGCGGATCAGGGAACTCTGTGGCCTTGGCCCTAGGCCTGGCCACACAGGCCGTGGCTATATGGCCCCCCCAAAAAAAAAAATTCTTGGGGAAGTTCCCCTCTGGGAGCCATTGATGAGGAGCTCTGTGGGGCGTTCTGGAGGAGCGGGTTTACTACAAAACCCCAACAGTCTTTTTAAAGACTAAACCCACAAACATTCTTGTTAAAGTTTAGATCAAATCTCAGCCCTAGCCAGTAATTTTTTTTAACTGCTAGGCAGTAGCTACACTTCGCTAAAACTACCCACGCGACTAAGACACACACACACACACACACTACAATCGTTAAGTATTAAAATAAAATCTGAATTGTCTGCAAAATAATTATTTTGTTGGTTTAATTAAAGATCATGCCTAAGTCCCTACTGATTAGCCCCCTATGTCTCTCAACATAGCCACACACACGGTTACATATTGCCTAAACTTTATTGAAAACACATAACAAAAAATGGAGAAATTTCTTGTGAGGACCAACAAGCCAACCGACGCACCACCAGCTGCAAAAATGCTTCGAAGGTACGATGAAGCATACCTGCAGTTTGGGTTTACAGTCACAGCTGCTGGCAAACGACAGTATGAAGCCCTGCAAATTAAAAAGGCACCTCGAAACAAAGCATGCTGGCATTAAAAATAAACCGGCTGAATATTTTAAAAGAAAGCTTGATGGCCTCCATCAGCAACAGGCAACCATTTCAGTGCACAGCACTGTGTCTAAACAGTGTTTGGAGGCATCGTATGTAGTGGCCAAAAGAATCGGTAAACTGGGTAAACCGCATACAATCGCAGAGACTCTCATTTTGCCGGCAGCGCAAGACATGTGCAGAATAATGATAGGCGATAGTGCAGCAGCCAAACTTGGTGCAGTACCGCTGTCCAATGACACAGTCGCTAGGAGAATTATAGACATGTCCAATGATATCAGAGAGCAACTGATAGAGTTCGTAAAAAAGAGTCCTTACTATGCGCTGCAGCTGGACGAATCCACTGATATTGCTGGGCAGGCACAGCTCCTCACCTATGTCAGGTATCTGCGTGACAAGGCGATTGAGGAGGATGTCCTGTTTTGCCGGCCTCTTCAGTCGCACACTACAGGAGAAGCCATTTTCAATGTCCTTGATATTTTTATCTGTGAAAATGGTTTGGCTTGGGACCGATGCGTTGGCCTATGCACGGATGGTGCGCAGGCAATGACGGGGCGTGAGCGTGGCCTAGCTGCTGGCGTTCAGCAAGTAGCTCCACTTGTGAAATGGACACATTGCATGGTTCATCGTGAAGCACTAGCTGGTAAAAAAATGCCGGTTCTTTTTGACTCCGTGCTGAACCAATCCGTGAAAATGATAAATCTCATCAAATCACGGCCGCTAAACACTTGCTTGTTTGGGGTCCTCTGCCAGGAGATGGGGTCAGGGCATGAACAGCTGCTTCTGCACACTGAAGTTCGCTGGCTCTCCAGGGGGCGGGTGTTACAGCGGTTGTATGAGCTGCGAGAGGAGGTGAAGTGGTTTTTGACAGAAATCAAATCAGATCTGGCGAAGCATCTGGATGACACTATGTGGCTTGCGTCTCTGTCCTATTTGGTCGATATATTTGACCGCTTGAATGGCCTCAACCTGTCTTTGCAAGGCCGCGAAACTCATATTTTGCTCCTTGCAGACAAAGGGCACGCCTTCACACAAAAACTAGACCTCTGGCATGGCCGCATCAGTCGAGGGAACTGCGACATGTTCCCCAGCCTTGCAGACTTTATCACTGATGCAGGCACGTCACACGATTTCTCCTCCCTATTTCAATCAGCGTCTGAGCACCTGTCAGCAATGAGAAAACAATTTGCGACATACTTTAAAGAGGATTATCGCTCTTTTGCATGGGTTCGAGATCCGTTTGTGTGCACAGCAAACGAGCTATCAATTGATATGCAGGAACAGCTTATTGAGCTGAAGAGGGACAGTAGACTGAAGGAACTCTTTAGCTCCTGCCCTCTTTCGTCATTCTGGGCAGCATTGATGCAGGAATATCCTGAACTCTGTGACGTCGCCTTTAAGATTCTCCTTCCTTTCGCGTCGACATATTTGTGTGAGGCAGGATTCTCAAAAATGACTGCACTCAAACCGAAATACCGCAATCGTGCACAAATCGAGGATGATTTGAGGCTATGTTTATCAAACATTGAGCCAAGAATTGAGGATCTTTGCAAGGCAAAGCAGGCTCAGGTCTCACATTAACATCACCTACCTGCAAGCTTCTGTAAATGCCTAGTAATAATAACAATAATAAAGCATAAATTAATATCAGAGGTCTGGTGCCAATTCCCAATTATAGCAATAGCCTAGTAATGATAATAGGCCTATACTGATGATAATAATAATAATAACAACAACAACAACAATAAAGCATGTAACCTCATATAATTATATAGCAATAGCCTAGTAATGATGATAGGCCTGCTACTACTCATAATAATAATAATAATGTCTGCAAGCTCACATTAGAAGTCTGGTGCTACTGCCAATTATAACAATAGCCTAGTAATGATAATAGGCCTACCTACCGCTACTGATGATGATAATAATAATAATGTGGGCCTAAAAATAGCCTAGGGCTGGCTATCTATCTATCTATCTATCTATCTATCTATCTATCTATCTATCTATCTATCTATCTATCTATCTATCTATCTATCTATCTATCTATCTATCTATCTATCTATCTATCTATCTATCTATCTATCTATCTATCTATCTATCTATCTATCTATCTATCTATCTATCTATCTATCTATCTATCTATCTATCTATCTATCTATCTATCTATCTATCAAGTGGGGGGGGGGCACTGGGGCCCCAACTGCAATGAACCAGCTTTGGGGGGGCCCAGCTTGCAAAAGGTTGACAACCCCTGTTGTAGGAGATGAAGATGTATGTGATCTGAAGAACCTGCAAGACAAAAAAAATATTGAATTACAATTACATTACAAAAAAGTATTAAAGGCATGGCAAGTGATGTGGTTAACTACAAATATATGGGGCCTGCTCAAATCACAATCAAACTGTCACTATTGCAGCTTGACCAAGTATGGAAAATGAGCTAAAGGCAACTTTATCTTCAAATTAAAAATAATAAAAAAAAATTATGAATTATAAAATTATAATAGCCTATTTGAAAAAAAAAAACATTGTTAGCTGATGCTAACTGGCTAGCTAAGTAGCTAACTGATGCTAACTTGAGGTAATTTTTTAATTAAAAATGTTTGAAAAAAAATTGTTATTCTGAAAATATAATTATAATTATATTTTTATTTAAATAACACATACTCCCTATCTACAGACCTTATTGTTCTCATATCATATATAACTGTGATGTTCTACAAAACAACAGGCTTTCAAACACTTTTTTTCTTACTGATGAATATTAGATCATTTACAGTGAAATCTGTTTTCTGTTTATCACCAGTGTAAGCTAAATTATTCCCTAAATTAGCCCCCCGACCGGCAACAGAAGATATGCTACAGAAACCTTTGCCTAAATGTATTGTAGGTATCTTTTATATGCTTGCTATTTGCGTTTTAAACTCTCCCAGCTATTCAAAGTGTTTTATTACAAAAAAAAAAAATTCCACCCGTCTCGTAAAATAGTGATCGTCTTGTATTTATGAATGAAATTATGTCTTGTTTAAAATCGATACTGGACTGTTTTTCCCATTATTACAACCTTTTTGACATTCAGATCATTCAAGCGAACCCCGCCAGCATTATTGGTTTTCATTAGTTCATTAGATTTAATGTGGTAAGAAATGTTTTTGAGCACCAAATCAGCATATTAGAATGATTTCTGAAGATTTCATGTGACACTGAAGACTGGAGTAATGATGCTGAAAATTCAGCTTTGATCACAGGAATAAATTACAATAATATTAAAATAAACAAGTTATTTTAATGTGTAATGATATTTTAAAATATTAATATTTTCTCTGTATTCTTGATAAAATAAATGCAGACTTGGTGAGCAAAAGAGATATTTTTTCCAAAAACACTGTAATGTTTCCAAAAATTTGACAGGTACAGTATAATAATTGTTACTATATTGCTTAAATACCATTAATTGGATGGATTTGTGGCCCAAGATGCTGGGATAGGCTTCAGCCCCCGCAATCCTAGAGAGGATAAGTGGTTTGGAGAGTGAGTAGATCGATGCATGAACTTCCAAAATAATTTGACTTGCTTTGATTTTGTTTCTATTCTGACTGCTGTTCAGCATAAAAATACCTTAAAAATACCTTTCCATTATAGTTGTTTGTCATTTTGCCTCATCCTACCTGTGCTAAACCTATTCAAATTAAGAAACTAAAGAAAGTGTTTCTTTTTTTTTTACAGGATCCTATGTACCCAGCCTCAACCATTCATCAGAAGGACTGTGAAAGCGGGAACTCTTTGAATCACCAGTGGCAGTGTCCACGGGATGAAAAAGGGTATAGTAGTGGATGATGGGGTACTGACATTAACCTGCCAAAAAAGGTTCCTCTATGGCATCGCCGTGAAACCCCCTTTTTGATTCTGTCTGGCACCTTTTTTTTAAGAGTGTAGATGAGTGTGCAGTAACAACTGAGTATTCCAGCAAGCTGTTTATTAATTTTGTATGTATATATATATATATATATATATATATATTTCTTCTCGTTTTTAGGTCCTGAGACCATATGGGGTGAAGATCAAGACAACCAAACCAAAGGTGGACTATAACCTACTGGACTATATGATAGACTTCATACTGATAACTACTGCCATGTATGCAGCATCAAAAGTTTTTGAAAAGAGGGGCATTTCCTCCACCAAGTAAAAGTGTGGAGGATTCATCTGGCCTTCATCGGCCCCCATGAGGTGACTCGATGTAGAATAAATCAGCTTGATTTAAGATTGAAATGACTGAAATCTTCATCTCATGTGAGTTGATATCATTTTAAACATTCTTAAAAGTACTTATCATTTCTTGTGAATGTATTTTGTAGTATGTGTAAATCTTTTCCAATGAAAGAACGTTTTTTACCTTTATTGATATTGTAATCAAGGTTGTTAATGTGACCTTGATGCACCCTATGGTCTGCACACATCTGCCTGTGTTGGGCTTGTGTAAAACTAGGCCTGCAACAGCTAATCGTTAATGAAAATAATCGTCAACGAATTTGAATAGTGCATCAAAACAAACAGACCGCTCATAATTCTGACTAAAATACACATTTTGCTAAAATATTTTTTGTTAGAAATGAAGTGTAGGTTTAAAGTCCTACATGTAACACAAGTAATCATATGAGCAGTAATAGTAAAGGCACTATTGTTGGAATTGTTCATTAATATAATATAATTACTCTGTTCAAACGAATGATTATGTTGATTATGATTATCATTGGTGATTTCAAATAGATGACCGCCGAGTGACATAACTTGTCTTAAAGAGACTTTGCTCGTACCTCTTACAAGTTATCATTTTGTGTTTTTTAAATTGTTTTAAATTCTGTTTTAAAATAACAAGCGATCTGTTGATTATCAAAAAAATTGTTAGTTGCAGGTGCCCTACATAAGATATTGTAAAAGAGGTAGGCGGTATAATGCTGTGTATGTGCACTAAGTCATGTTTATTTGTACAACATATAATTAAATTCTATAGAGAGAATGCATTATTACAGTGAAACAATTTGCTATTTTTATTTTGTAAATTAGCAGAAACCCGTCTCTACCACTGCAGTGCTTTATCACCATTTTTTGAATAAAGTTATAGTTCATAGTTCTGAATCATTTTGTTATGTGATTGCAACAGTTCATATTTTCTTTCAGATTATGTAACTGCTGTAATAAAGCCTGTATCATAGAATAGTAACTTGTTATTCTGTTTTTATTTTGTAGATGTTTATTGAACAACTAAGCTTAAATGTAATTTGAAGTACTTTAGTAAAACCATGGTTAAACTATAGTATTTACAACCCTTGTTAATTTGTGGTACTTGAACCATTAATATTCGTAAGGGATCAGCTGTTGGGCCTTTTATTAAGACGTGTGCCTTTACAAATCATACCCATTCAATTGAATTTGCCTCAGGTTAACTTCACTCGAAGTCTAGTAACATCTACAAGCAAAATGAATGCTCCTGAGCTAAAATTCAACTGTCCCAGATAAGGGTATGAATACTTATGCATTGGAATCATTTCAGGTTTTTTTATTTTATGCGTTTCGGCGAAATATCTTTCTTTGGAGTGGACTTTGAGATTTGTAACTTTGTAGATCGTTTTATGCCCAAACATACACACTACACACTAAAATTAAAAAAGTGAAAAAGCATAATAGGACCCCTTTGATTAATGTGTTTGAGACAGAATACTGTAATCTGTATTTACAACCTCTAGGTGACAGTATTACATCAACAGTAAATATCACAGTAATTCAAAATAAACAGGAAGTAATCTATAGTTTCTGAAATATTAATAACCACAGGATGGCAGAATAATCCCTGTGATGGCCATCCAACCAGGGGATTTTCCTGCCTTTGGTCTGAAATGTGTGAATAGGCTTCAGCATCTCTGTGACCTTTTAGAGGACAAATGGTTAGGAAAATGAATCAATGGAAGATGGCAATCTTGTAGTTTGTCTCAAAGTAATTGTTTTGGAGATAGATGGTATTTGATTTAAAGGATTTCTATGTGAAATATTTACATTGTAACATTGTATCTCAGAATAAAACATTCTGTTCTATGGCACAACTGTTCATTAAAACACTGAAATTATCAGTTAGGTTTGTGATACTTCCTCATCAAATAGTCACATGATTACAAGAAAGTGTATTAATCGTGAAACTTACTGTCATTTTTATCAAGATAAATCCCGTTTTGCTATTCATAATTGTTAAAGCCCAGTATTTTATAATTTGACAGTCAACAATCGCATTGAACACCTACATTTACCATTTTTGACTGTCTTAATGCAAACAAACAAATCAAATTTTAATTTCATTTGATGTTTTTTATTAGTATTATTCTAACTTATATATAGGCTATATATATATCCATTTTGAGTCTTATGTGTCTGGTTTGGCTCACTCATCAGAAAGTAAACACACAGACATTTCCCACAGAATGCTGACAATAAACTCTTACATGGTTCAGTTTCAGAGGCTTGGCATTTCACAAACAAAACCACAGCCTAGACTAGTTCTGACATGCCTTTCCTGCACCACTTTCCAAAAGCATCCAATTGCAAGAGAGACATCTTGTTACATATCGAGTCTCTGGGGAAACTGAAATCTAAACAGTATTCAGTTGCATCTAAATATTGTCATTTTAAAAACAGAAGCACTTTTCCCCTGATTACTCATCGGAAATGTGAAGTTTAAATAGTAAAGAAAATATTTTTTGTTTGAAATAAGGTAAATTTACTTTTGAGATAATACTTGGATCAACCCTATGAACTTCAGCCTTAAAGGTCTGCAAATATTTGTGAGCAACTACCATCAATGTTATGTTTCACATTTTTCCTGAAATTCGGACATTTGGATCTTGTATCATATTACTATATATGTACAAGAAGAGTAGCTTTTGGCTCTGGATAATGAGGAAGGACACATGTTGGGGCACCACCAGCGCAGGTATGCTGACAGAGATGTCCATGTCACTGCCCAGCCACCAGAAGGCATTTTAAAGGGGCGAAACATCAATGAGCGGTGCTACCCGGCAGATGACGTTAATGAGTCCATCGGCCTCTTAGACCACTTTTAATTATATCTCCCTGCAATCTTTAAAGGAAGTAATCACAAAACTAAAACCCTCCCCAAGCCCCCATGATATTATACACCCTCGCTACTTGAAGCAAATAATTGATACTGTAGGATCAGGGCTTGTATCTCTACTCAATAAATGTCTGCAATCAGGGTTCATCCCTGATCGTTTAAAAATGGCCACAGTCACCCCTGTGCTAAAGAAACCCTCACTGGATGCTTCTATTTTAGCAAATTTTCAGCCTGTTTCTGTTCTACCTTTCATCTCTAAGGTGATGGAAAAAATTGTCTCTTTACAACTCCAGTCGTTTTTAACTAATAATCATATCTATGAGACTTTTCAATCAGGCTTTAAATCACTGCATAGTACTGAAACTGCCCTTATAAGAGTTCTTAATGATATTCTAATGGCTACTGATTCTGGTGATTCTGTCATTTTAGTTATGCTGGACCTGTCTTCAGCCTTCGACACTGTTGATCATGCAATTCTCATCTCTCGCTTGGAGTCTTATGTGGGTCTGGGAGGGATGGTTTTAAATTGGTTCAAATCTTTCCTAACAAATAGAACTTTCTCAATTAAAATAGGAAATTTCTCTTCCTCTTTACGCAAGCTAACCTGTGGTGTACCCCAGGGGTCTGTTTTTGCACCTACTCTCTTTTCTCTCTATCTACTTCCCTTGGGGTCCATCTTTAGGAAACACGGCGTTTCTTTTCATTGTTATGCTGATGATATGCAAATCTATCTGTCTTTGACCACGGAAAAAAGCATGTTCTTAATAGTTTATCAGCGTGTCTGGATGACGTAAAATCATGGCTCTCAAAAAATTTCCTTTTTCTAAATTCAGATAAATCGGAAGTTATTGTTTTTGGCCCCTCTGAAACTAGAACACAAAATATACCTAATCTTGAGTTCTTAAATTTTGCTATTTCATCCCGAGTGCGAAATCTGGGAGTGGAAATCGACAACAGCTTGAAATTTGACAGACAAATCAGCTCTGTAGTAGGTTCTAGTTTCTTTTATCTTCGATCTCTCTCTAAAATTAAAACCTTTCTTTCTAACGCCTCTTTAGAGGTTGCTATCCATGCCTTTATTACATCTCGGCTGGATTACTGCAACTCTCTATATTATGGTGTTTCAAAGACTCAAATTTCCCATTTACAAGTCGTTCAAAATGCAGCAGCTAGATTCCTGAAGGGATGTAAAAAATTTGATCATGTTACACCCCTTCTGAGATCTCTACATTGGTTACCTGTTCAGTATAGAATTGAATATAAAATTATATTACTTGTCTACAAATCTTTAAATAATCTTGCACCATCTTATCTGACGGACTTACTCCACCCATACACTCCTAAGCGAGGACTTAGATCGGGAAACAAATTCCTCCTTTAGATTCCCAGAACCCGCTTGAAAAAAAAGGGAAATAGAGCCTTTGAAGTGGCTGGCCCCACTCTCTGGAATAATCTCCCGACCCAAATTAAAATGGCTTCCACTTTATCTGAGTTTAAATCTGCTCTCAAAACTCATCTGTTTGTCTCGGCTTTTAACATGTAATTCATCCTGTTTTTATTGTTTTTAAGTGATTATTGATTGTGTTTCTTTCTTGTGTATCTATACTGTAATTATTGTACAGCACTTTGGTCGGCTGGCGGCCGTTAGTAAATGTGCTTTAGAAATAAACGGAACTTGAACTTGAACTTGATGACCCTACAGCCTGCCAATTCATAGCCACCGGAGGAGGTGTGTCAGGCAGCAAGCAAACAAAATCAATATGCATCTTTCAGTTTCACTTTCATTGGTAGCATAAGTCATATGAAACTTCAGCCACAAACCAGTTTGGGAAAGTTTCCTCTGCCACTGATCTACCAATGAGAGGAGGGAAAGATTTACATGTCACCAGTTTCTAGGTTGATTGAAATTGTCTTTGACTCCTTTCTTTCAAAGGGCCTTATTAAAAGATGAAGTGTAATTGCGTCTAGTGTGGGTTACACAAACATATCTAATGATATTTATAATTTATTCACATGTTTCTAAGAAACTGTATTAATCATGTGTCATTAATCAGCAGTTTTAAGAGTACTGTAAAAACAACGTACTGCATTATACTGTTATTTTTTATTATTATTTATTTTTTAATTTTTTTATAGCTATATTCAATAACACAAGTTAGTGCTTCACACCAACAGCTTTATTCAGGCTTAATCTTTTACATTTCATAGATGAACTTCAATCAAATTCACATAATTACCAGCATATTAACCATATTTCATCAATGAACAAAATACGATTATAGTCTACTATACTATCTACTATCTACTACTGGCCACAGCCATATCACCCTGCAGCCTAAGACCGGTTGCCCACTGAAGCTAAGCAGGGTTGAGCCTGGTCAGTACCTGGATGGGAGACCTCCTGGGAAAACTAGGTTGCTGTTGGAAGAGGTGTTAGTGAGGCCAGCAGGGGGTGCTCACCCTGCGGTCTGTGTGGGTCCTATTGCCCCAGTGTAGTGACGGGGACACTATACTGTCAAAAAGCACCGTCTTTCGGATGAGACGTTAAACCGAGGTCCTGACTCTCTGTGGTCCTTAAAAATCCCAGGATGTCTTTCGAAAAGAGTAGAGGTGTGACCTCGGCATCCTGGCCAAATTTCCCCATTGGTCTCTGACCATCATGGCCTCCTAATCATCCCCTTACACTGATTGGCTTCATCACCCTGTCTCCTCTCCACCAGTAAGCTGGTGTGTGGTGGGCGTTCTGGCGCACTATGGCTGCCGTCGCATCATCCAGGTGGATGCTGCACACTGGTGGTGGACGAGGAGACACCGCCCCTCACAATGTAGAGCGCTTTGAGTGCTTAGAAAAGCGCTATATAAATGTAATGAATTATTATTACTAGTACAATCACAATAACACATTGTGCAAGTGAAAAATAAATGGTGGAAGTATAAAAATTAAGTTTGAAGTGTTAAAGTTCAAAAAATCGGGAAAAGCCGATTTGTCACCAGAAGAGACGGACTACAGCTGCGTAAGTGTTTTTGAATAACTTGGTTGCAGTTCTGTTGTTTAAATAGTTTACTTGCTACTAGGAAGGAATAGTTCGTTTCCTACCTATTTCTACTCTGCCTTTTCGCTGTTTTTTTCTGTTAATTGCACTTACTGGAAATTAGAATAATTTGCGCCTCAGGTGAGAACGAGCCTTTGTGTTTGTGCAAAGTGTTAGTTTCGTCTTGAGCTATTTAGCAGTCCTTTAACCTCATTGGCTGGGCTGATCAGAAGCCGGCAACAGCTGTTTTCACTCTAGTTTCTTAGACTGTATTTAGTTGATGTCAGAGCCGCGTCAGCGGAAGCGTTCAGCCTCCTCGTGTGAAGACCAACGAGTGTAAAGACAGACGACTTTTCCTGCGCGACTTTGACCGAGCAACGACACCGAGCACACACTTAAGTATCCTTTATATCTTCCCTCACGCTTTCCTATCCTCTATCATGTGTTTCCAAACCATTCCGGTTCTCTCTCTACCTCGCTCAAAAAATACATGCAGAAGGTCACGTAACCCTGCTAACCTGCGCACCATCTCTACATCTTCCACTGCACCTCTCTCTTTCTCTGTAGGTCTTTGGAATTGCCAGTCAGCTGTCAACAAAGCCGACTTCATTTCGGCATTTTCCTTACATTCCACACTCAGCATCCTGGGCTTGACTGAGACCTGGATCCGTCCAGAAGACACAGCAACCCCAGCTGCTCTCTCTCACAATTTCTCTTTCTCTCACACTCCTAGGCAAGTTGGCCGGGGTGGGGGCACTGGCTTGCTCATTTCTAACAATTGGAAATACTCTACCCACTCTCCCCTAGGCAATCTCAACTCATTTGAATCGCATGCTGTTACTGTGACAGCTCCTATAAGACTCCAGATTGTGGTAATCTATCGTCCGCCGGGCCAAATACCACCAACCTTCCTAGATGAGCTGGACGGACTGCTGTCCTCTTTCATGGAGGATGGCACTCCACTCTTAGTCTTCGGCGATTTCAACATTCACCTAGACAGGCCTTATGCTACAGACTTCCAGTCACTCCTAGCTTCATTTGATCTCAAACGCCTCACCACTACTAGCACGCACAAATCTGGTAACCAACTCGACTTAATTTATACACGCAATTGTTCTACAGATAACATTCTGGTACAACCACTCCATATATCTGACCATTTCTTCATTACATTTACGTTACATTTTGCAACTCAGGTGCCACCATCTCCCTTACCGGTTACTTTCAGACGCAACCTACGCTCCCTTTCCCCCTCCCTTCTTTCCTCTGTAGTATCCTCCTCTCTTCCCTCGCCTACCCATTTCTCTTCTCTGGATGTAAATGCAGCCACTGACACTTTATGCTCTACCTTAACCTCTTGTCTAGACGACATCTGTCCTCTCTCCTCTAGGCCAGCACGGGCTGCTCCTTCTAACCCCTGGTTATCCGATGTTCTTCGTGAGAATCGGACCAAACTCAGAGCGGCAGAGAGAAAATGGCGCAAATCAAACAATCCGTCGGACCTGAGTAGGTATCAGTCTTTGCTTTCATATTTCTCTACTGAAGTCCACACTGCCAAATCCTCACATTTCCACAACAAGATCACCAGCGCTCCAGACATGCGTAATCTCTTCAGAACATTTAATTCTCTCCTCTGTCCCCCTCCTCCACCTCCCACCACTTTGATAACCGCTGATGACTTTGCCTCTTTTTTCACAGCAAGACACTTAACCCCTAGTTGCTCCAGAGGCGTGTGACCTCTGACATATATAGCAATTGTAAGTCGCTTTGGATAAAAGCGTCAGCTAAATGAATAAATGTAAATGTATAGGATATCGTCTCAAAACGATTAAAAAGGTCTTCTTTATCGCAACGACTCTTCCCACCTGTCTCCGCTCTGGCAGCGCCACTGCCCTGACATTTTCTCCCACCCATCAGATTGTCCTACCAGTGCTTACATGCACTGTAAAAAAAAAAAAAAAAGTTGAAATTTATGAACATTTTCTCAACTTGTTGTTTTAAGTTTATACAACAAAAAGTTGAGAATCTCCTACACAAATAAGTTGAGAGAACTCAAAAATCTGCTGAAGCTGGTTGCCTTAAAATTTTAAGTTGGCTCAACTTTTTTTTTTTTTACAGTGTGCGCACATCAATATTGCATCCTTTTTCTCATGCTGAATAACAATAATTACTGTAGTTGCATTACTGTAAGGGGTAGGTTTAGGGTTAGGGTAGGTGTAGATGTTAGTAAAGCACAATGTAAAAGGTATACATTTTTATTTATTCTTGGTTTCCGGCTATAGCTGTATCCCTTTTAGCCACAACTGTGAAAAACACATAATTACTGTATTTGCGTTACTGTAAGGGTAGGTTTAGTGTTGGGGTAGGTGAAGAAGAATTTTACAAGTAGCATTTTTCATTGTCCAATTGCACTACCTACTGTTTTAATGGGAGGTGGCAAAATCTGGCAGGGTAGCACAAATCGAAAGAACACCGCTATGGGAGAGAGGGAAATGAGCACCCGCGCCGATGTTCTTACAGACATTTATTAACTCAAACGTATTTATACCTTGCAAATGGCATTGGTATAAAACAAATAAAGCGAATGCATATGTTTTAAAGATGACCTACCAATTTAAAATACTCGTACAGCTTTTCGTCTTCACGTGTTTCTGCCGGTCTGCCACCACCACTGCGGGAGGAAAATACTAGCACAGCTTTACTGGGAAAGTGAACGAGTTACATTAAAATATTATGTACAAGATGACGGAGAAAAGTGTACATGTGTTTTAACGTATACCTACCAATTTAACGTACTCTTCACAGCGAGTCTCCATGCCAGTCTGCCAGCGGCGCTGCAGGAGTAAAAGGACAGTAACACAGCTTGACTCGGAAACTGAGCACTCGCTCAGATATTCTCTCAGATACTCTTTAGCTTGCAAGTAACATCAGAATAAAATGTATAAAGTGATTAAAAAGTCAAAAATTAAAGTTAACCTACCATAGCCTACTCTCTTGTTGGTTTTCATCTGTCACAGAGCTGTTGTGTGAGGTGTGTGGTTATTTTTTTGCGGTCATTTGGTAGGCTACTACTGTATTTAGATTTACAGTAAGCTAATATTTTTCCAGAATTGATTGATAGTCTACAGTAACATACTGTATACAGCGTATGCAGTAGGAAACTGCTGAGAACAGTAATATACTGTGAAAACATAATTCACAGTAATAGCCTATACTTGTATAGGGAACTGTTGAGAAAAGTGATTTACTGTGAAAACAACTACAATTATTTACAGTGTACATACATACATACATATGTTACATACATACATACATACAGTACATACATAAATCTTTTTAATCCAGATTACAATTTTTTTTTAAACATTAACTTATATATAGGTTATATATTTGATACTCCAGCTATCATATGGTCTTGTGTTTCTGGTTTGGCTCACTCAGCAGAAAGTAAGCACACTGACATTTCCCACAGAATGCTGACAATAAACTCACTCTATTATTCAGTTTCAGAGGCTTGGCATTTCACAAACAAAACCACAGCCATTAGGCTTGTTCGAGATACATTTGTGCTGAGCAGACTGATGGGCATGTGATATTAAACTACCGCGAGACCAACTGGAGAGCAGACAACTCTTTATGCTTTTGAATTGCTCTCGTGGTACTTTGATGTCATATACCCATCGGTCTGTTCAGCGCCGATGCATCTCGATCTCAAACAAGCCTAGTTGACTAGTTATGACATGTCTTTTTTGAGCCACCTTCGAAAACCATCCAATTGCAAGAGAGACATCTTGTTACATATCGAGTCTCTCTAGGGAAACTGAAATCTAAACTATTCATTTACATCTAAATATTGTCATTTTAAAAACAGAAGCACTTTTTCCCTGATCACAGTAAAGTTACTCATCGCAAACGTAAAGTTTAAAAGGTAAAGATAATATTATATGTTTAAAATAAGGTAAGGAGTTAAAGATTTGCATGTAATCCGTTGGTACTATTAGTCACATGAAAAGTGTAAGGTACTGTAAAATAAAATGTCTTTGAATCTTTCAATTTCAGTTTTGATTGGTAGCATTAGTCACATGAAACTTCAGCAACAAACCAGTTTGGTTACGTTTCCTCTGCCACTGATCTACCAATGAGAGGAGGGAAAGATTTACGTCACCTGTTTATAGGTTGATTGAAAATGTCTTTGCTTTCTTTCAAAGGTCCTTATTAAAAGATGAAGTGTAATTGTGCCTAGGGTGGGTTACACAAAAATATCGAATGATATCTGTAAATAGTTCAGAATTTTATAAAATAGTCACATGGTTAGAGCCAGTCAGGGGGGGCCCATGGGAAAAGTCATGTGCCCTCAACACAAGTGGGATGACATAAAAAGGGCACTGCACAAGTGCCTGGACAACGCATCTCTCTTTTTATAAATAAAAACCACTGAACAGACAATACTTGTTCTCAACTTCTTTCATTGTCCAAACAGACTGTGTGTGTGTGTGTGTGTGTGTGTGTGTGTGTGTGTGTGAGCGTGTGTCTAGTGAACTTTTTGTAAAAATTGCTCATGTTCTGTTGCTGCAGAGATGGCTGCTGGTGTAGTCCTCACTGGCCCTCTCTGGCTGGCTCTGACCTGTGCTGCCAGGTTCAGGGCTGCTAATTTGCTGGCCTACTTGCCCCTGCCTGGTGAATTAGCTCTGACATGCACTGTACTGCATCTACCTGTCTTTGACATGGTTTCTTCTTGAAGAAACCTTGAATGTATTGCTGCTGTGCCTACTTTGTCCCCTTTTCATTTTATTTTTTATTTATTTTTTTTTACACAAAATTCTGTCTAAAAAAACAAAACTCTAACTTAATCATCAATATTACACAAATAGTATATTTAATAGCCATATAATCATCTGATTAAAGACAAAAACATGTAATGTGAAGCTGTTCTTGGACATTGCAAACGAAAATAAAAAATTTAAATAAAAAAAAATTTAAAAACGTTTGTTTATTCAATACAAACAGGTGTTTACTATTCTACATCTTAAAATTCCAAGCGTCAGAACGCTAACATTATTGAAACCCCCCATTGTAGCGTTTACCACGTTACTGCAGACTAGTGGGGAAAGTGATTGTGCCTGTAATCTTTGAAACAACAGAAAGAAACGTAACGATCATGGCATCGTATTCGGGAACTGATTGGCAGCGAAGCAGACAGAGAGCAGCTGTGTTCTACACAGAGGTTCTGCTTCAAGAAGCGCTACTGCCGCTGATGTCATACATTAATCGACATTAATAGCCTACATTAATTTGGATTTTCAATGCACTCAGACTGCTCCCGCACCGCAGATGTTATTATGATGAGTCTGCGCTGTTGGGGGGGCACAAGGGGGGGCCAATAATTTTTTGAGAGGGGCTGGTGCACCCCCCCCCCCCCCCCCCCCCCCCCCAACAGTATATCAACAGTAAACACAGTGATTTTCTGAAATATTAATAACCACAGGATGGCAGTCTAAACCCTCTGATGGCCATCCATCTGTTCCTGTCTTCTGCCTGAAAGGTTGGAATAGGCTCTTATAGGACAAGTGGTTAGGAAAATGAATCAATAGAATATGGCATAGATGGTATTTGATTTAAAGGTTTTCTATGTTAAGTATCTGCATTATAACATTGTAGAATCTCATAATAAACCATTCTGTTCTATGGTGCAACTGTTCATCAAAACACTGAAATTACAGTATTATGGATTTATAGGGGTTTTTTGATCAGATTGGCAAATAATTTGGCCCATTGTCTAAATGATGCTTGAGGGTTTCTGCAAAAGAACTTGTTTCAGTATGCTGTCTCTACAATCACGTTGACTAGTTTTGGAAAGTCCCCAGAGCTCCATGACTGTCATAAACACAGCCAAACCGGCACCAAGTATTTAGGTTTGTGATACTTCCTAATATACAATCGTCACATGATTATAAGAAAGTGCATTAATCATGCGAAAGTTACTGTCATTTTTATCAAAGTATATCTCATTTTGCTGTTCATAATTGTTAAAGCCAAGTATTTTATCATTTAACAGTCAGAAATTGCACTGAAAACATTCCAATGTTTGATGGTCTTAATGCAAACAAGCAAATATATCAGTTTTAATTCCATTTTATTTTATCTTATATATATATATATACTGTATATCCATCTTGGGTCATGTGTTTCAGGTTTGGCTCACTCATCCGAAAGTAAACACACTGACATTTCCAACAGAAAGCTGAAAGTAAACTCACTCTATGGTTCCGTATCAGTGGCTTGGCATTTCACAAACAAAACCACAACCATTGATTAGTTATGTTTTTCCTGAACCAACTTCCACAACCATCCAATTGCAAGAGAGACATCCTGTTACATATCGAGTCTCTTGGGAAATTGAAATCTAAACATTATTTTGTTACATGTAAATATTATCATATTAAAACAGAACCACTTTTTCCCTGATTGTAAATAGTCAAATCACTCATTGCAAATGTAAAGTTTAAATAGTAAGGAAAATATTTTATGTTTAAAATAAAGTAAGGAGGGAAAGATTTACATGTCACCTTTTGGTACCATTAGTCACATGAAAAGTACTAAGGTTCTGTAAAATAACTAACAAAATTAATATGAATCTTTCAGTTTCATTGGTAGCATTAGTCACATGAAACTTCAGCCACAAATAATTTTGGAGAAGTTTCCTCTGCCACTGATCTACCAATGAGAGGAGGACAGATTTACATGTCACCAGTTTCTAGGTTGACTGAAGTTGGTAAAGACTGGAAGCCCCTTATAAAGACTGCTTTCTTTCAAAGGGCCTTCATGAAAGATGAGGTATCATTGTATCTAATAATGGCTACACAAAAATATCAATGATATCTATAAATAGTGCAGATATGTGCCAATTCAAATAAGTTAGAAAACAACCCTATACATTACATGAGTAAATCATTGGCTAATAAATTGTTAAATTTCACTTCCCTGTAATTGAGTAATAGTTTAAGAATACATTTTGCACAGACATATTTAAAATATATGCAATTTATTTTAAAGAGTCAAGAGTTATTGTAAACAGACCTCAAAATCGAAAACCAAAAACGCATTCAATGAAAAAAATTCCTCAGTTCATTAAACCATCAGCATGTCAGTCCTGTGTCTTGTTTTCCCCTCCTCTCGTGTCCATATTTGGCCTTCCTCGTTCCTGTCATTATTAGTCCCTAGCCCTGTTTGATTAGTCCACACCTGTTTCCGTTCTTCCTAGTTGATTTCCCCATGTTCTTAAGCCCTGTGTTTCCCAGCCCCTGTGCCTTGTCTGTCTGTGGCTAAATAAAGAATTATTGGAATCTCCTTGTCTCCGCGCTCCTATGTCCCGAGAGGGAACTGACACCGCAGCAGCTATACGTATTACAAAAACACAAACTGGTTTGGAGAACTACATCAAGTAACCACTGAGTAAGAAATTTTAGCATGTCCAAGTAAAAAGAAGTTGGTCATTCAGGACTACTGAACTGAACAAAAATATTGAATACGTATTTTAAGTTTATGTATTTAATATGTACAGTATAAGTATTTTTTCAAGCAAACTACAAACTGTTTAAGTTAAAGCTTTAATGACATTAAAAGAACAGGCATGGAGTGCTACATTTGAATTGAACACACCACTTAATTCTGCATTTCTGCATAGGATCATGGTTGATTCATGGACTGGTAGGCAATATATCTGGTACTGATTCATTGTATTTACTGTGAATGTGCTATGGGGCTGCTCAAATCACAATCAAGCTGTCGCTATTGCAGCTTAACCAAGTATGGAAAATGAGCTAAAGGTAACTTTAGCCTAAAATTAAAAAGAATATAAACAATTATAAAATTATAATAGCCTATTTGAAAAAAGACATTGTTAGCTGATGCTAACTGGCTAGCTAAGTAGCTACCTGATGCTAATTTGAGGTAATTTAATTAAAAATGTTTGAAAAAAAAAAATTCTGTCATTCTGAAAATATAATTATATTTTTCTTAAATAACACATACTCCCTATCTACAGGCCTTACTGTTCTCATATCATATATAACTGTGATGTTCTACAAAACAACCAGCTTTAAAACACATTTTTCTTACTGATGAATATTAGATCATTTACAGTGAAATCTGTTTTCTCTCCAGTATCACCAGTGTAAGATAAATTATTCCCTAAATTAGCCCCCCTACCGTCAACAGTAGACATGCTAACCTTGCCTAAATGCATTGTAGGTTTCTTTTATATGCTTGCTATTTGCGTTTTAAACTCTCCCAGCTATTCAAAGTGTTTTATTACTAAACAAATTATGAATTTTAGATACATGTTCAATTTCATTTACATGTTCAGGTAGGGTTTCCACCCGTCTCGTAAAATAGTGATCGTCTCGTATTTATGAATGAAATTATGTCTTGTTTAAAATCGATACTGGACACTGTTTGGCCCATTATTACAACCTTTTTGACATTCAGATCATTCAAGCGAACCCCGCCAGCATCATTAGTTTTCATTAGTTCATTAGATTTAATGTGGTATTTGTAGTTAACCACATCACTTGCCATGCCTTTAATACTTTTTTGTAATGTAATTGTAATTCAATATTTGTTTTGTCTTGCAGGTTCTTCAGATCACATACATCTTCATCTCCTACAACAACCGCTAGTGTCCAACAGCTCTTTATAAATCCATTTCTCACAAAAGCCCACTTTGTCTTTCTCTCTCTCTCAGCTTTTCCTTGCCTATTTTTCTGAAGTGTAATTCATAATTAATTTACAGTATTAACAGAGAACTTGAACTCAAAGCTCCTAATGCTGAACTTGAAGAAGTTGCCAGGGAGGCTGAAGTCCTTCAAAGGTTCACCCCTTCACAGGTAATGTAGGAGACATTTAGTTATAACTGATTTGCTTTAATTAATTTATCCTTATTTTATGTTAATAACCTTCCTTAGTCCTTCCTCTCAAATATTTTGGTCACAGTCTCAACATTTAAAACAACACCATCTTGTTTTTTCTTTGTTTCAGCAGAAAAGGAAGACCAAAGGAAGGCCATTCAAATTCTTGTCAAACCTTTCTTGTCTGTGAAGAGGGATGAATTTGGCCATCTTGTGCATTTATGGAGACCAAAAGCTGCAAAGGCATTTAAAAACAATCTGCAAATCTGCAAACATTTCCAATGGTACGTCTGTGTTGGTCTTGACCCCTTGACTGAACTTAAATTTCCCCCCGCATTTGATGTTTCTTAAACTTTGGTTTACACATCCCACGCCCCCATCAGTAAGAACCATCGACAAAGTGTTATGTTGAAGTAGTAATAATACATAGAATTTCAGCAAATTCATATGATAATGTACAAGCATACTCAAGTTCTAGGACTTTTACTTTTACTGCTGTCATTGGCCATTGCCTCACCTCTTGTGCAGATTGTGCCCGTTGAAGTGTTTGTATTATAAAGTTTATATTATATCTTTATTAACTTTTACAAATTGGCACAGTCTCTTCCCGTTCCAACAGGACATGATATCTGCCCATCAGAGTCTGACTTTCTTTGCATGTTGATTTTTATTGAACACATTTGTCTAAAAAGTAAGAGTCTGGAATTGTTAGTTTAACATTTCATGTGACACATCAGATCTTCAATTAATTTGTCCAAATCGTATCACTTAAAGCTGTTCACAGCAAGAACAATAACTATAATGAGAACTGTTTTGGCCAGGCAATCAGTGTATGTTCTATACATTATGCTTCAGCAACTACTACGTAAATGAATATCAAATAAAGATAAATAAAATAAAAACAATAATTAAAGTTCAATCTTCACTCAGTCTTCACTCTAGTTTCATACTGTACATAAGGACAAATGTTTTCTTTCATTATCTAAATTTAGAAAACGTTCCAGCTTTTCCAAAAGAGCATTATTATTGTGTTGTCTGTATTAATCAGTACTGGCCAAGGTTTAGATTTTTCTCAGACAAGCTTTTGTTTTGAAAAGGCATGCTTGTTTGTAACTTGACATCAAATAAACACAGTTTTTGCAGCAAACATGATAATTCTTACATTATTCTATGTAAGTGCTTAATTATTTTAGTCTCGATCCTTTTATAGCTTTGTGTGTAATTCAGATGATTGTAACAGAAGAGCTTGTTATATTAAAGCCAGGTAGGTAGAAAAAACAGTGTTGGTCTTCACAGAGAGTGCTAGTTTATTTTGTAATTTCAGTGTTGTGTGTGTGTTACTGTGATGTTTTGGCTTTCATTCATGCGTTATAAATTAATTGTTAAATTAATATTTTTTTGTTTTTTTTTATTAATATTATTTTGTTACATGGAATCTGATATACTGTATAACAGATACATAACATGGTATCTGAGCCAGGAGGCCTTTCTGTGAGGTGTTTGCATGTTCTCCCCTTGTCAGCTCCCAAAAATCCAACATGCAGTAGGTGAGCAGTAGGTGAATTAGACAGACAAAATGGTAAGCATTTGTGAATGACAGTGTGAATGTGTCCTGTGTTGGATTGGCCGTCTGTAAAGAATGTGCTCTATAGTTTCCAGTTTCTCATTATCTCATTATGTATTTATGGCCATGTTCTCTCTGTGAGTTCTCCATTCTCGTCCTTATATTTTGTTGGTTTGCATTCCAGCTTTTGTTGTCCTGTGCTTATGATTTGAGTAGGGTGAAGCTGCAGGCCCAGAGGCCCAACTGCACACTCAGACCTCCACGCTCAGAGCAGCACTTCCAGAACTACAGTTTTTTTCAGACAGTGCTGTTTGGATGAACATTTGTTTTGTAGCGTGTGTACAGTAATACTTTCCAACATTATAAAACTGCTAGCAAGTAGCAACATCGGACACGTGAGTAAGGTTATTAATTTTATTAAAGCGATTCCTGAAAATTACCAGGTTTTATGGCATAAATCAATGTGACATCTTATTACACCAACAAACGAATAGACTATTTTAGTATTTAATGATAGTTTAGATAGATAGTTCGACAAAATAAGCTGTGAATTTTGTTCTCCCCAGTTATTTTCAAACACATGGTGTGTAACCTATTATTGCTAGCTTAGTCAGTATTTGATTTGATCAAAATTAGTGTCGAAAGATAGCATTATTTTATAATATTTACAGCTTGCTCTTATTTTCTGTGTTATTGTACCATTCTGGGATACTTAATATGTTTTCTAACAAAATAAAAAACGTTAAAGTAAAAATGTTAAAATAAAATGTTCAATATATAATAAAATTATTATTTGTAACATATTTTAGTACTATGTAGGTCTACTGTACGTATTACTGTATTAACTACTATTATTTCATACTATTAGTAGTAGTAATATGTGTAAGAAAAATAATATTGCACATTCTTTTTATTGTGCTTTACAAATCTTAAGTGCTACCACAGACAATAACAGTAACACAATAACAGTGTAACAATGAAAATAAACTCAATGCGGCCTTGAGTTTATTTTCATCAAAATATCAAGTAATCTGCATAGAACTGACAATATGAGCTCTGTTGGGTTGTCTAAATAATTTGCATGTGACTTGTGTATTTTTTCCCTGATGGTTTATTTGTACGGGCCATCATTCATGGCCTTTGCTAGCTGCAGGGCTTGTCTTGGCAAGAGGCTGAAGAGGTGTTCCTCCAGGGCCCCATTTATTACTCAAGGTATGTTTTAAATTTTTGTTTGTACAAAAACTGTTGGATTTTTGTGTTACACAACATTTCTGACAACAGCATTTATCTTTTCTTTTAGTGAAGTTGAGGAATTTGACAGAAGAATTGCTCGAGAAATTAAAAATCTCCCCAACAAGAATGTAAACCATTTATTTTATTTGATGTTATTTAATATGTAATATATACATTATTAACCCAATTATTTTTTTCACCATTTTTCTCTGCATTGTTTACAGCTTCCTTGCCTCATCTCTCCTTGTTGTGAACCATACTGACAGTGTGTTACTTGTGCAATATGGATCTCAAACAGATGGGCAAGTGCTTCACACTTAGCACAGAGGTTATCAATGGAAATCTGTTTCTGAGTCTATGACAGCTCAGATATTATGAAGAACACTGAATAACATCAGCCTCTATGGGCTGGATTGAAAAACCTTGCTTGTTCTTCAGCACAAAACTGGAAGATTAGACTTTGCTGAAGGACATGAAAAGAAGCCTGATGAATACTGGAAGCACATTCTTTGATCAGATGAGACAAAAATAGACCAAGACCAAGATGTTTGGCGTGAATCTGGCCCGGACTACTACAGTGAATGCATAGTCCCAAGTAGTGAAGTACAGAAGTGGGAGTGTGACGATATGGTTCTGCATGAGAGCAAAAGGTGTTGGGGAGATGACATAGATGGCACCATGAATGCCTTTTGATATACCAAAATACTGGCTGACAAGGTGACTCCCAGTTTCCAGAAGCTTGGTAGAAGAGGAATTTTCCAGTATGAAAACGACCCAAAAAATCTTGTTTAATTTCTAAACAAGAAAATAGTAAAACAATATGGCCTGGCCAAGTATGATTCTGGATTTGAACCCAACAGAACACCTTTAAGGTATTTTAAAGAGAACGAATATCAACACAACACCTCCAGCAAAGAGCAACTGAAAAATAACTCTCTGACTAATGGCAGAACATCCCTCCAGAAATTTGAACAACAATGGTATCCTCCATGCCAAGGAGAATTGAGTCTGTCATCAAAACTAAAAGTGGACATATCAAGTATTGAACAAAAATTTGAATCTTCTGACTTTTGTTGTATTCTCAATTTCACAATGCAGGAGATAAAAAGTGATTTACCACAACTTCTTGAACAAAGTAACTCTTCTTCAAGCAAAAGAAGAGGCCTGCAGAGATACTGAGATAAACGTATGCTAGGAATTAATTCAACATTTATATCATTCTTTCCTTAGATCAGATGCTTGGGAAACCATAACAGCTCAGAAAGCATACTGTGATGAGGATGAATTTCTCTGGGAGGAAGAAACATATTTCAGAGTATTTGGTAACACTTTATTTCGATAGTCCACTTTAGACATTCTACTAACAGTAAGTAACTTTGCAACTACATGTCAACTAGCAGTCATTAGAGTATTAGTAGACTGACTGCTTAATATCTTCTAACACCTTATTTTGATGGGTCCACAACATACAACATACTGACTATCAGAAACTTTGCAAGTACATGTCAACTTATTCTACTAACCCTGAACCTACCCTAACAGTCTATTCTGAAAGTTAGTAGACATGTAGTTGCAAATTAATGAGAGTTAGTTGACATGTAGTTACAAAGTTACTTAGAGCTGATAAAAATGTAAAAACTGTAACTTGAATGCAATGTAAGTCGCTTTGGATAAAAGCGTCTGCTAAATGCGTAAATGTAAATGTATAGTTAATAGAATGTCTAAAGTGGACTATCAAAATAAAGTGTAACAGAGTATTGCTTTAAAATTGATTATTGATTTTCCAAAGGACCCAGATTAGACTTTTCTAGGTTTAGGGCCTTCAGTTTTGAGAGCATCGTATAGCAGTTTGGAGAAGTTTCCCCTTAAGAATCACTTCCACAATCAGCCAATGAGAGTAAAGAAACATTATTAGATCATCAGTTTCTAGAAAGATTAACATTTGTTAGTTTGAAATTTACAAAAGCCATATTTTTAAACAAGAAATATATTTGTTTAAAGGATATGGGAAGAGCATATATGGGAAAATGGTGATACTGACGTTAAAAAAAACACAAAAAACATCAGTGCTGCATTGACATTGATTTGCAAATTAGAAGAGATGTATATAGTATATTATTTTTAAGCAATTCACTGAAAACAATTGTTATACCTTCTCATTGTTCAAAGTTGGTTAACTTCGGAAAGTTGGTTGCTTAATCAGTGCCTTTAACAAGGCCAGAGGCAACCCTCTCTTGAATCTTTTAAGACTAGAGAAAAATCTTAATTTCACAATATTTAAAGTCCTTCATGATATTAATACAAGTTCTTTTCAGAGGTGATTTTTTTTTAAAATCATTGTTTTTGAAAATGTCAGGACTAAGGTAAATCTTCCTTCAGCTGTGAACTGTTGAGATTGGGTATTAAGCAAACAATACCAGAAACATAAACTGGTTGGACAAGTACTTCCTGCTCATGAACCACTTGGCCAAACTAGCTAATTACTGTAGTAACTTACTCTCCTTGACAATGAATGAGAGAGACAGAGACAAGAGTTAGTGGTTGCCCAAGCGGTCCTCTTTGTTGTCTTTAATAAACATTAACACACATAAATACTCAAATCAAATCACAGTAAACAAATAAATATATAATCATATATACAGAAATGTTGTAGATCTTCCACACATCTGGATTTACTCAAATATCTCAGATCAACTACTCTTAAGTAAGTATTTCAGGTAGCTAGTACACAAACGACCCAGATAAACTTCTCACAGGTATTAAAATGACACAATTACACAAATTATCAATTTAAACAAATTATTAACACATTAAAGCATGTAAACTGTAGTTTGGCATTGACTTTTGATAAATGTAACTAACCTTGACAATGAATGAGAGAGACAGAGACAAGAGTTAGTGGTTGCCCAAGCGGACCTCTTTGTTGTCTGAGGATGCTCTGCAGTTGTCACGGTAACTCTACTCTCTCTCAACTGCCACCAGAATTCGGAAAATGCAGCTGGACTGCCCAGTGCAAACTCATTATAACACATTAAATTAATTTAAATTAAACTTATATACACATGTAAATAGACATAGACATATATAAATACATAACAAAATATATACAAATAATTTAATATTTTTATGACTCAAAACTCTACGCAGCAGGGTGGTCACATTACTAAATATAATTTTTATTACATGATTAATAAAATAATTGCATTATTATTATCTGAGTAGAGTGAAACCTAAGTATTATAATAATATTTTACTGATTACAAAGTTACTCATAAATTGGTTACACATAAATTTAAATGCTAATATCATTAAAATATAAACATCTTTAGTGTGTAATTAACTTACTTTAACCAGACGTTACCACATTAAATCATCAAATTTCATCCTCTCTGCATTTGAAAGGTTCTTGGGGATTTAATATATTCATTATATCTTCAAAACATTATTCAGTTTTATAATGAAGACAGTCCTGAATAAGAATAAAGGTTTATTTTGTCAAAGGAGACATTTGTTTAACATAATGTTTGGAATGAAATGTCAAGAATGTGACAAATGATTAAAATACATGAACATTAAACTAAATGAAACTCATTTGCAGTCCATGAATTTATAAAGATCTTTCTGTAATATCCGAGTTTACTTCAGTTTCTGTCTGTGTACGATCCTTCATGTGACCTCAAGGAACTCTATAAAGTTTATTTTCTTTCACTTTGCAGCCATACAACTCATATAATCAGATATTATTTACAATAGGTATTGTCTCGATAATGTATTTGATTAAATATAAAAAAGATTTTGATTAAATATCGAATTTACATTGTTCAGATCCATTATTAAGTGTGGAAGCACCGCTGGCAGCGATAACAGCCTGAAGCCTTTTTTGATGACCGAAGATACACCTACAGTAGTTCTCTTTGCAACCAGCAATTCAAGATACCACCGGCTTTATGTATTTTATTCTCAAAATTTTCTTTCATACTAATCTTAAAATCTCTGGAAATAGAAATGCCTAGATATTTTACTGTCTCTTTAACTGGAATATTATACAAGGATAACTCTTGAATGGGGTGTAGGCAGTGGTGGAAATGGCCGATATTTACTGGGGGGACTCTAACTTGGAGGGGGAGGGGGGGGGGGGGGTTAACAATGGTAATTTTAGATTACCTTTCGGATGTATTTTATAATAAAAACATTTATAATCTATGAAAACATTTATTAAGAACTTATGTCATATTTTCTCTAAACCTTCTTGTACATTAAGACAGGCACCTGCAATTCTGCCCAAATTAAAGATGCGTTGTGTTTGAATTTGTGCATTTTATAATATAATTATTATTAATGACCTCTTGTGTTTAATAAAAAACAAACAAAAAAATATTGATTAGTGAAATGAACTAACGATTTCATAAAATATTAGAATGATTGTCTCTCATTGGCCTGATTAGCTAAGCCCTCAAAACACGTCTTATTTAGCGGTACAGTATTGCATGATTTGTAGATTATATTTAATAGTTTACACTTTGCAAAAACCTTTTCAATTAGTTTTAAAAGGTAACATTACATTCTTAAGGACTCTACACTTACGTTTCTTTTCAGGAGCACTAGTGCTTCTACTTAAAAAAATAAAGAAAGAAATTAGGAACACCTGATCAATGACAGAAATTAAACTTACTATTATAAGATGATGTTTGACTCCTTAAAGTATTTTTTTAACCTTTGTAATGCCATTTTTATCTTTATTAAATGTATGTCATATGTTGTGCCAAAATTAGATTTATTAACTTTTTGTAAAAAATAAATAAATACATTATTAAACAATAAATTCATTTAAAATAATAAGATCAGGAAGACCTGAAATCAGCATCAACAATTAATCTTTGCACGGAGCAGAAGAGCACAAATGTGGAATATTTACAGACTTTTTAACAAGACTCAGAGGTGGCATTAATACATTTAATAAAAACAATGTTATGAGATTGAATACAGAAACATTAAACAATTAAAATTGATACTTTAAAAATGAAACTCCCAGTAGGTGGCAGCAAGTCACTGTCTGTCACTGAATCATTCATCTAATCGATTCGTTCAAACTGCTGATTCATTAAGGAATGAAGCAAGTGACTCTCTTTATGAATGGATCATAGAATCATCGACTCACTAGATTTGTTCAAAAACAAAGATTCATTCATAATTGAAACAGCGCTGTTTGCTTGGAGATGCGCAGCGGCTCAGCTGTGACTTTATTTCATCAACAAAATAGTTCTCAACAGATCAGACAAGTGTTCCTAAAATGTAAGTCGCTTTATTTTAACTTTTGAATAAAATCAATAATGTAGCCTATAAATCTGTTGTATTAATTAAATTTCACATTTTCAAACTCTTTATAATCATTAAGTTCATCGCGATCTCACAAACTTCTATTTTAGTGAATGAAGCTCTCTACACTGCAAACTGAATCTATTATTTCTACACTTTGTTATAATGAATGACAAACTGCAGTCTGCTTTCACGATCTGTGCTGTGAGGAGCAGCATGTGCAGCAATAGAGAAGCATTTCCATTGGCTGCAGTCTGCTCTTGATGGCCAATCAAAGACGGCATTGCCCAGCAAACCATAGACACAAATATCCCGCTACATTTAGTTTAGTCTGCACTGCACTACGGTTTATGCAGAACTGGGATCGCTTTTGTAGTCTTTTGAATGGATATAATATAGAAATCATTTTAATTTTCAAATAAATCTAACCAGTTGGAAATGAAACGCCGTCCCCCCTCGAAATTCACTCCCCGGACTCCGTCCCCCCGCGTCCCCCCCCATTTCCACCACTGGGTGTAGGGCCAAAAGTTATAAGCCCTGCGGTTACCTGCCTCTGTGTTCGGTCTGAACGTCATCAATGTTCGTCTCTCCCGAAGCTCCTCGTTTGTCTGTGGATTAAAATAAAGAACTCAATTTGGAATGCCCTTGTCTCCGCGCACCCTGTGTCCCGAGAGGGTTCTGACAGACAGAGTTTATGAGGATAAAAGACTGCTGAGAAGAAAAGATCCTTCTCCAGAGCGCAGATGGCGTGACTGCAGTCAAAGAGACGTGTCAATTTTTGGGAGGATTCTTCTAACTAAAGTTGAATACTTATCCAGACTGATTTATCCAGCTTTTGCTTTAGCTCCCTCTTCAGTTATTATTAAAAGAAGCAATCAAAAAATGTATGACTTTATTTGGAGGCACAAAACTCATTATATTAGAAAATCTGATATTATTAAAATGTATGAAGAAGGTGGTCTGAATGTAATTGAATTTGAGAGTATGAATATTTTGTTAAAACTTAAGTGGCTTCAAATGTTTTTAAGTAATACTGAGAGCTTCTGGTATGCTGTACCTTCAGCTTTGTTTCGTAAATTGGGTGGTATCCGCTTTCTTCTCAAATGTGACTTTGATTTACCCAAACTTCCAGTGAAACTATCAGCATTCCACCAACAAGTCTTACTATGTTGGAAATTGGCGCATACACACAATTTTACACCTCATAATACTCCTATATGGAATAACAAATATATTCTACATAGAAACAAATCTTTATTTTATGAGGACTGGGTAAATAAAAATATTTGGTCAGTTTTGGATCTAATGGATGAGAGTGGTAATATGTTAGACTACAATTCATTCACTTTAAAACACGGATTTGCCTGTCATCCAAAGCAATTCTTCACTGTTATTAATGCAATACCTTCGGGTATAAAAATGTTAATGAGATGTTCCCTTTCCTACTCCAAAATTACTGCTGTCCTTCCTTTATTATATATTGGTGATATTGAAATAGAGAATAAACTCTGTACTAACAAATATATAAGACAATGTATCATCCAGTCACACTACCCTTATCAAATATTAAGAAATAAGTTAGATCACACATTTGACAAAAACATTGTTAATTATATCAGAACATCCTATCTAAAATTTCCTATTCTTCCCAAGGTAAAAGAAATACAGTTTAAAATATTAAATGATATATATCCTTCCAATAAATTTCTGCACTCAAAATTTAATTTTGAAAATGAGCCCTGTTATCTATGCAAAAATGTATTTGAAGATACAGAACATATATATTTTACATGTAGTTTGTCTCAGTCTTTTTGGAAAGCATTGCAGGACTGGATGGTAGAGAGGCGTGTGGTTGCTGATAGTTTCACTCTAACCTTACAAGATGTAATGTACGGAATAACTAAAGAGTGCTCTGTTTGCATGACTTGATTAATAATATTATATTATTAGCAAAATTCTTTATACATAAATGTCGATATTTTAAATCTCCTCCCTTGTTTATTGTGTTTAAAAATGATTTAAAATGCTTTTTAGATGCCCTTAGTAAAATAAAAAATCCAAAGGCAGTAAAACTGTTTAATTTGTTTGTATTATATAATTTGTTGTAATTATATTTTCTTTTTATTATTAGAATTTTTGTTGTTGTTATTATGGTTCCTGTTTCTTTTCTTTTTATCTTATGTTTTTTGGAATATTTTGTAATATGTTTTGTCTGGAATTAATATGGTATTATTGTGTTAAGCCTTCCATACCAGATTCTTTTTTGTATACTAATTAAGGCCATTTTGTTGTACTTCGATTTTGTACTCAATAAAAAAAAAAAAAAAAAAAAAAAAAAACGCAGGGCTTATAAACATAAGGAAATCAACAAGGAACAGGTGAGGACTAATCAAATGGGGCTCGGGACTAATTAACTAATGATCACAGAAACGAGGAAGGTCAAATAGAGACACGAGAGGAGGGGAAAACAAGACACAGGACTGACACTATCAGGTTGAATGAGTAGTTTTGCTATACCACAATTTTCATGTCTGTCCAAAAATCTTTGATGGGGCTCAGGTCCTAAGAACATTAACAGAGTCATACTGAAGCCACTCCAGAGTTACCTAGCTGGATGCTTTTGGTCATTGTCATGTTGGAAGGTTAAGCGTCATGGTTTGCACTATTTTACTCAAGTATCTACCTGGTTGGAGTTGTGGCACAGATGGTTGCTCCAGACAGTCCTGTCCACAATTTCTATCCCTATACTTGTCATTTCTCCACTGTCCTAAGCAATAATGCCAAATATAAATTAACTAAAAAATCTCCCTGTATTTTGACCCGCTCAAATTCCTCTCAATTCACATAAACCTCTCATCCGTAAAGAACATCTCCTTGCTGCCATATACTGATATGCTTTATCTGGTATAGTACTATCGCTTTTACTTCATAATCTTAGTTTGGCAGGATGGCTAGGTCTTCAAACAATCTCAGTGGGTCTGAACATCTTCCTTTTAAGAATATTGGGACTCTCAAAGCACACAAATTGTTTTTGTATCCTTCCCCAGATCTGTGCTTTGTCAATCTTTTCTTACAGGTTTACAGTAAGTTTCTGTGACCTCATTGCTGCTTTAGCTCTGATGTTATGTACAGTCTGTCACCTGTGAGACCTTTCATGGACAGATGTGGGTTGTTCCTCATGTCTAAACTACTCAGTTTACCACTGGTTAAGTTCAATTGTAGAAAACACTGTGAAAACATATTCATTATGGAACATCATGGATAAATTGATGAGGAAAAAAGTAAACAAATGTATTGTAAATCAAAAATGTAACGTGAAGGGAAATGTGAGGTTAAATGAGTTAAAAAAAAAAGTTTAACAATAATTAGTTTTTTAAAGAAATATTTATTAAGGGCTAAAATGTACAGGTTCAAGAATTTTCACATATGATAATGGATCAAAGTAACATCAAAGTAGTATTAGTAGGATAATTTAAAGGAAGAATCACATCTGAAATTAAATGCACAATTAACAAGCACAAAAAAAAAAAAAAAAAAAAAAAAAAAAAAAAAAAACAGTAGGTGAGCGCTGAAGTTCCATGAATAAATGTTTACACGTTATAGGCATTTATCTATGCAAAAGAAACTTGAATCATTCAACATTTAATACAACTAGAGCATAAGCATATTTTTTTCATATGTATTTACTTAAAAAGAAAGGAAATGTCAATCTGTTTTGCAAATGCAGCCTCTCTGACTCAGAAGCTTCGGTTGGTTTCATAAAAGTAACTGCTATGGAAACATGGATTTAAAAGCTTTATAACATCACCATTCACTTTGCTTGATCAGCTCTAGAGAGATGCAAGATAAATCATTACTACACATTCTATAAAAAAATACACATGTATAATTTTAATCGCTGACATTAGAGATGCTCAAATACAAGTCATGTATGTTTGATACTACTTTAATTATTAAAGTGAAACACAAGTGAAAATTTCAGTATAAGGAGACTGTATGTGAAAGTTGTGTCAAAGAGTCCATCAGTGATCCAAACAGGTCCTGTTCCAGTCAGCATCAGGTAACATTAGACTTACTGTAGTCAGTTTGGTACCAGGATCCTCCCTGACAAAGTAAAAATAACAATTTATTGACAAGTTGATGAATATACAGCCATGTATATGGATAAGCACCAGCCTGATACGCTCTCATCTAAACTGACCTGATGATTTCTTCTTGTAGTAAATGAGTCCAGCAGCTGCTATGATGATTCCCAGCACCAGACCAGACGCCCCGATGGCGATTTTATTCCTCTCAGATTCAGGGAGAGATGGATCTGTGGGGTACGTAAATCAAGCTGTTAGTGAATGATTGTAAACATAAGCACATTATCAAGATTTACAATATTAGCCTGTGCAAGTGTAATAAAATAGTTTCCATATTTTCCATTTGATCCCATAAATATGCCTTCATAAAAGGTGAGACTTTAAGGTAAATGTTTCGTCTTACCCCAGTCTGTGATGATGGGTTTGGTTGAGCTGGCGTGCTCCACCACACAGGAGATCTTCTCTCCAGATTTGGGGGTGTACTCCAGCTCAGAGTGAATCTGGTAGTACCAGTCCCCATCAGCCATCTCCATAGTGGAGGTCACATCTGAGGTCACCTCTTTACCATCTCTTAGCCAGGACACTTTGATTTTTTTAGGGTAGAAGTCATATGCACTGCACATCAATATGGATGTCTGGCTGCCACCAGCCTGCTTCACTGACTTGAGTGTAATCTTCGGTTGTACTAAACCAGGAAAAACATCAAATCAATTACTTTCATATTAGCTCTAATGCATGGAACACAAATATTGATAAATGCATGAGGAGACAAGTAGCTATAATGCTTGAATGAACTGAATTAACTATATGAACAAAATAATTATATGAGCATTAAATTAAGATTTATAGACTGATAAAGAGCAGACATGTTTCCTTATACTCTTTAAGTTAGCATTTTTTTTCTGAAAGTTAAAATTGTCAAATAACTCCTGTGTAAAGTCAGCATTTATTCAGTTGTAATATATTTAACGACTTCACAGATTTTGTATTAAAAACAAGCACAGATCATGCCAAGGATACCCACACATTATATTGTACAGACACACTTCCAAAGCAGCAAACTTCAATAGAGAAGGAGTTACGTCACAATGTTTTCACTCAGTGTTGCATTTCAGGAAGTCGTTGCCATATTAGCAGGATACACTATCCGTTGCCATGGTCTTTTGTTTTGTTTTTGCCTTCAAGTTAAACAGTCATTCTTCATTGTATCGTTTGCAGGGAAGAGAAGCTATTTGATCACACCGCATGATAATTCGATTTTTTTTGTTTGTTTTTTTTAGAATTTGGTTTACCGATGAGACAGGATTCCTGTATCCCTTAATCCTCTGGGCCTCTTTGGTCAATTGTGACCGAAAAATTTGTATTTTGAAATTTTAAAAAAATCAGAGCGTCATGAGAATGAGATGACACTTGGTGAATTGTGTTGAATTAGCTATGTGAACACACACACACAAAAATCATGGACATGATTCAGATATTTTAAAATGTCAAAAAAAAAACAAAAAAAAAAAACAGGAAATTAATGGGAAATATGAAAAAGTATGAAAATTCAGAGAATCTTTTGGTGGTACAAATTATAAATCAGCCAGTGCGAAAAGAAAAAAAAAAGTGCATAGCAACATAGGTGACACTAAAATATCAAGAGTGCAAAATAGACACCCACTCACACACAAATGAACTAGCAAGACTGTAACAGTTTTAAGAACATGAAATAAAATAAATAAATGAATGAAAAAAAAATCTTAAGTCTCTCTCTCACACAAAACGTGCAAACTTCCAGTACACAAGACACTCTGAATTACTATCGGTTGCATGTGCAGCCACGTGTACAATAATTACAGTTTGTATGTAACTAGTTACAACAATTATATTTATTTATGGTTATTCACAAAAAGTAATCTTTTAGAATATCTATTAGGGATGCAACAATACAGTTAGCCTACGGTTCAATACATACCTCGGTTTTTTAACACGGTTTTCGGTTCGGTTCGGTTCTGATGGCTTGACACATAAGTGTTTTTTTTTTGTTATTCTATGCTTAGGCAATAGGAACAGTAAGAGGTTAAGGAGAAAAAAATAAAAACGATTTATTGCAATGCTCCTTTATTTTACTTAAAAGCCAAGAACAGTAGCCTACACTAGTTCCTAGTGTATTGTATAATAAATAAAAAATTAACACTGAAATCTTAGAGCTGCTGGTAGCCCATGTACAAACTGGGGAACACATACATTTGTTGTTTCTTTTGCTCAAATAGCGTTATAAAAAGCTTATTTCTCAGGCTAGATCAGCCAGTGCGCATGCGCAGTCCTGAGCGCGAGTCTCAGAGCGCTGACTGTTTCTATAGCAACCGGGACTTCTAACGGCAGCTGCAGTGACGCGCTGACTTTACTGATTAACGATTGGTTCTTTCATTCAGAAGGCGGGGCTTCCTGCGATTGAGCGGCCAGCGTTGCATTTTTCCCCATTTAAAACAATACGAGTGACATGTCTTAGGTATTCTATAGTCTTTGATTATACTCAACGGCAAAACCGAAATGTCTCCACATCGCGGATTTGAAAGACGCCGGCGCTTCCTCGTACTGTTACCTCACTTCACCGCCGCTCGCCATGTTAAAGTGTGGAATGATGGTTAAGCGCCCCCTAACTTTAGAGCGTAGTGATTGAATATTCACTCGCGGGAAGGAGTTTCCTCATCTCAGCTCGTAACGTTAGACTTACAGGCACACACAAACAGTCAATTCGGAGAGAAATAAAACGCACATAAATTATTTAAACGTAAAACCGAAAAAACCGCAATTCACAAGCGCGTATTGAACCGTGGATGTCGTACCGAACGGTTCAATATTATATTGAGAATTGTGGCATCCCTAATATATATACATATGTATCTAAATGTAAAACCTAATAAGATGAAGAAATTGTGTCTAAAAAAAACAAGTGGAATCCAAAAGCCACTGTATATATGTATATAGGGAGCTATATGGGAGCTTACACCACATTACACAAGCCTTTTTTTTATGCCACTAGATGGCACAATACTCACATCAAAAAATGTATTTTAAATGCTTTCATTCAGTTTTAATGTGAAATACTGCATTTATTTAAAGTTAATAAATAAATAAAAAAATACATTAATTCTAATGGGAAAAAATAGCTTATTAAAATTGTATAAATATTGCATATTATCATAAAATCCCCTCAAAATTCTAAATAATCAGAAAATATTAATTATACAAAAATGTAAAGCATTCATTTTCCTGAAAAAAAGTTGCAAATTTCAAGGCAAAGGAGCCAAGTGTGAGTCCTAAAGGAAGAGGCCCAGGGGGTTAAAGTGGAAGTGAAGCAGTCCGTCAAGTTTATATTTAGTAAACCGTTTTCCACTTCAATTTTAAAAAATGAAACATGATTAATGTAACCGTTTTAAAGAAAAAAGGATATTTTTGTTACAGCTTTTGGAGCAAGAGCGCCGCCATCTTGCAGAACCACAGCGTGTGACGTCACGGGGTTGGTTTGCTTGACCAGTGATTAAATATAAACATTTCTTTACTTTTTAAACACAAATGTGTTTGGTTTTCACCAGAATTGTATGAATATCCAACACCAAACTGTCTAATTCGTGTCGGAGCCCTGATCTCCCTGCAGGCTGCATGTATATCCCTTACAGAATATATATAGCGACTTTACTGATTATTATATTAAAAACAATCACATCTTACTGATTAAACCACACGTTATATTGCACAGATCTCTGATCCAGCGTTTGTTGTGGACACACATGATAGAGATGATTATTGAGCAGCAGATGAGAGAAGAGTCCTGCAGCACTCACCTGATTTATCACGGACAGCTGAGTCAGAGTTCTGAGCATTAGGTCTGCAGACTGTGTCCACTCGAGCTTTCAGCTGCTGCATGAAGGCCTGATTTTTGTTGAAGTTCTCTGCATATTTCACTCCTTGATCAGTGTATCCCACACACTTCCCCACGGTGCTGTTGCACTGTACATGCACAACTTTATTGAAAGAATATGACTCAAGATACACCATATCACTGTAATCACTGGCGCTGTAGACGCATTCATACATCCATTCCTCGTAATATCCATCCGCTGAAACATAAAAACACAGAGTTAGAGCTTCACACTGAACCCGAGTCCGGCTGAAGCGCGTGATCTGGTCTGGTTCCGGTTCTACTCTGATGTGAACGCGCTCGGAATACATCACGGAACCGAACCGCGCTGATGACGTATGATCCGGTAAAACGGTATTTTTTGTTTATTCTTGACAAGCGTGACTGACGAGCTGCAAACACAGAGAATGTGTATCTCAGTCCCGATCATCTTCAGCAGAAACTGACGCGTTCTTTTGAACCTTTGCATCACATCCGCGACAAATAGACGCACGCGCCGACGATCTGTGATGACGACACGCGCCGCGGAGCAGGGAAGGACGAGCAGTCGATCAGTAGAGCAATCGAACCAAGCGTGAAAGCACGCAGCCAGAGAAACACCACAACTATTAACTTATCTTAATCATACCGCTTTCTGGAATATTCATCTACATATTTTGTAAAAGCAAATCAATCCAATTAACAGCAATCAGCAATGACAATATCAGCAACACCAATATCAATAATAAACAATTCATTAAACTTATAAATGACCATTTATTTATTTATTTTTTAATAAAGCATTAAGTTCACTCTGTTCCATTGTACTTGCCTGTTCCAGTGAATGCAGACAGCATCAGTATGGGATGAAAAATCAAGAGTTTTAGAAGTGACATATTTGCAGTCTATAGATATACCAAATGAAGAAGTATCTCTCAGTGTCTTGTTCTTGTGGAAGATGTCTAAATATTCAGGCCAATCAGCTTCTGCTCACATAAATGTAAAGTGTTGCTAGGTGGAAAACTGCTTTCATTTTCCGGTTTTCACTGGACAATTAGTTGTGTGCATAAAACACATATAGCCATATTTATGCACTTAAAAAATACAAAATATTTTTATTTATGTTTTCATCAATGTACAAAGGGGGGGGGGGGGGGGGGGGGGTTATTTTACCTTTATTTTTCAATTCTGATGGGTAGGCCTACAATAGAGAGTTGCAAAAGTTTGAACTAGATAGGTCTTTGAAGATTTTGGAAAGGTACTGGGTGACGGAGCAAAGGTTGTTTATTTTCCCAGTTAGTGACATCAAATCTCTGAAAGACACTCAGACTTTTAGGAGAGAAGACACTGACATTGTATAGTGGCATTTTTCCAGAATCAAAGCCCAGTGTGAAGCTATAATGGAAAGAGCAAGAGAAGCTATTGCAAGAAGATGTGATCAGAGAGGAAGGGGCCTGCAGGGTGGAAGAGGGGAGAGGAAGGTATAGGTAGGGTCAAAATGAAATGAGAGCCGCTCTAAATGACCATTTAATTAATCATCATCTTTCTATGAGAGCAGCTGGCCATCATCCAAACATTTCAGAAGGAAAATCAGTAAGTCACTCCAGGCATTGAACTTCTTTATTTATGGTCATATGCACATTTGTTTTCATGGGACAGCCTTAGAGTGGGTATTAATTAAATGTAATTGTTTATTAATTTTTCCCTTTCAGAACGTTCAGGTTGATGAACAAAGTTGTTTTTCATTGAAGAAACGCATTTTATTGTGGACGTTATACTTCAGAAGAACACCAAAGACATTCAACAAAAATAATAATACATATACATGAACTATTCTGTTATATTCACCAATGCAGTCTGGCCACATTTTTAGGAGAAATGCCATCCGGATGAAGCAGGTCTATAAAGTACACTTTGAGGAACTCTCACAGGGTGAAAGAAAGTGTTAAGATCCCAGTTTGTTAAGAGTAAGTATAAGCCACACAATTGCTTTATGATAAGCTAATGTTTTTTCTTGAATGTTTTGTTTCTATATACTTCTGGAGTGGGATGGCAGTGCGAGACATTATGAATACATCTATATAAATCAAGCTGACAAAGTCCAGTCTGAACAAAAGAAAAAAAGGAAGAGGTAAGAATGTGATTTGCCAGCTTGCTACATCTATGTCCCCATTTGTGCTGCAGTTTCCTCTATTGAGGTTGTGGCACACAGTGCTGTCTTGGGGCCATAACACAGAAATGTTCATACATTTTTAAACTCTCTCATTGAAACCCTATTTCCACAGGAGGAGACTGAGTGAATCTGCATCAATGGTGTGAGCATAATCCACTTTCTGTGATCATTTTCCTTCTGCCATATTCGCCTTTCCTGTGTCCAGCTGAGGAGATATTGTCCTACTGGTGATGGAAACTATACGGATGAATATGAACATGCCTATAGTTTTGTTATTAGTATTTATTTTTAATAAATTCATTAGCTGAAACAAATTGTATTTGATTAGGCAGTTTCACAGTTCACATTGCTTCATGTTGTTCAGCAAAATTAAATTTTCATCAGCTTTGTTAATTGTTTTGAGAGCAAATGTATGAAATCATTATATTACAATGTCTGTAAACATTATCTTCATAGAAAATCTTACAAAAACAGATCATATTTGTAACACAGCAAATCATTAATTCAAAACTTGCCAAATATTTTTTATTATTTATTTATATTCGTGTTAATGTTTCCTTTCACATAATCATTGCTTTAAAACCTAAGACAATTATGACTTAATGAGAACATTTGGTTAAATTACCAAAACAAATTAAAATTATTATTTCAGTTTAGTTATTTTAAAGATCTGGTTATTTATTATCAAACAATTATACAATGTGAGACATTTCATATCATTTTTAGAGATGCTGAAAGAAAGATGTAAAATTACAGTAATTTACAGTTATGTTATAAAATATATTCACATTACCTAACCAAATTGACACAAAATCCAAAGGCTGTAAAAACAGTGCCACAGCGATTTAAAAGATTTTAGATTAAATGTACCATACATGTCACAGCCTGTCAAAAGACAAAAACAAACACAAAAAGTAACTGTAGGGTGTCAGGATTTATTATTTGCCAAAGTATAAAATATTAAAAAAAAAAAATAATTAAAGTGTGTATGTTTGTGTACAGGTGTGTCTATACATGTGAGGGACAAGTGTCCTTACTAATATAGTTAAATATCAGAGCAACTGATTTGTGAGGATATGTTATGTCGTCACTAGTTAAAGTGTTTTGTCTAATACATGCAAAAATATCAGAAAAAATATATAATGAATAAAAACAAAAACACTAATCTTTTAGCAATTACAAATAATTTTCAAAAGAACTTTCAGTATATTTAAGACATATCAATGTTTAGCATGTGAGATTATGTTTTAAACAAAGAAATGTGGTAGATAAATGAGCAGTAAAAGAATATTGTCCAGTGTTTGAACTGTGTCGGTGAACAAATATCTGGAACTGTAAAACATTTTATTTTATTTTGTGATTTCACTGACTTGATGATGAACCATAAACTGTCAGATAAGTTATAGCTTCATTTTTAGGTGAAAATGAGGATGAAATGTTTTAGTGAAGTTCTATAAAATGCATCTCAAAACGTTGCACGGTGTGTTTGCTGTAAATTTCAACAGAAAAATTTAATTTGGATCACTTATGAATATTTGAACAAATGAAGAAAATCATGCTGTGTCAGAGAAATAATTCGACTAGGACACCAGACACATTTGAACATTGTTTGTCATGAACAATGGTACAAAAAATATTGTTTTTAGGACCAAAAGGATTAATTTACAGAATGTTTTGACTGGAGGAGAATGTTAATAAAAAGTACAAAGAATCTGAATTCCAAAACAAGAATATGTTGACTTAAACCAGAGCGGTCAGTTGCAGTTGTTTCCTTTAATGAGGAAGAACGTTCCAGCTGCGACTCCCAGCAGCCCCAGAGTCAGACCCACTCCACAAAACACAGCTGGACCAACACTGGGCACCGCAACATCCACCTCTGTAGGAAACATACAAACACATGATGATACAAATGTCATAGAATGCAAATCCATACATTTAATTTTAATAGTAAAGTGACAGAATTATTGTTCAACAACAACATAATGATTAGAATATTTAGTTTTATTAAATATCCTTGGGATATCTCTGTCTAAGTTTTGCTTTTAACATTTCTTTTGTATTTTTCCTAGATAAGGCAAATTAAGTCATTCATACACAGTATTTCTGATTAATGTCTAAATAGTGTTAAATGAGTCATGTCTGCCTATTGTTATGTTCACCCTAAATTGTTTCTGTGTTGTCTGTAATAATAAATCAGGTGGTCTAAAGCAAATAATTTGGGAACAGTTGGGATTTATAAAAACCTTCCATCCACTGAATATATATGAAGCAGTGCCTCACCCCATGTTTTAGTTTTAGAGCGGCTGTCTAGAGCTTTGTGGAACACAGTGCAGCTGTAAACGTCTCCCTCTGCAGCCGTGATCTTCAGAGAGGAGAAGATGTTGAAGGTGCCGTCATTTTTTCTGCGATACTGGCTTAGACTCATGCCCTCGGTCACAATCTGATTGTTTTTAGTCCAGGAGACATTGACAGGTGGAGGGAAGAGTCCAGTCACATGACAGATGAGAGTGTTCTCAGCACCCAGCACCACATCACCTTTTGAATAGATGGAAACATCTGGGGGGGCTGTGAACAAACACACAAACAGAAGCTCTCTTGCAATTGGGTAGATTTTATCTTGCATCACAAGAAAACCAAAATCTTGATTATATTGGTTGTAAATTCTGCATCTGAATTCTTTGCATAATCTCCAAACAAGTAAACTTAAAATTATTATACATCTAATATATTCATCATGTGAAAACATAATAATTATACACAACATGTCTTACCTAGTTGCTCATCAGGGGACTTGTAGACTTTAATGTCCAGGGCTAAGTTTTGTTTGCAGACCTCTATATTAGAAACACTAGCCTCATAAGCTCCAGGAAAGCCGACAGGATCTGCAAAGTCAGGCGCCGTCACTACTCCTTCTTTTGTAATGAAGTCTGAATGGTACAGTTCCTCTCCATCAAATCCATACAAAATCTCTTTCTCTGTATCAGAACATCCCATATAATAAACATCCCTGTGCACAACTGAAACAGATCAAATGTCATGATATTAGTCAGAATGGATGAACAGTGTGAATGAATAACACGACAGACAATGATAGTATTTAGAAACTATTTAAACCACCGTAGTAATTGTCTCAACCCTATAAAGTGCTGTTGATGTGTAAAATCGAAAATATTATTTGTTATCTAAATTAAAAAAAAATCTACAAAAGTAATTTACTGAAAACATCTTTAAACAACTTTCGCAGAATTTAATTTCCTCATGCCCATATTTTCTTTTCTACTTTATAAAGTATCAGATGTATTTTACTAGAGAATTTTCTGACTTACCTTGAGTCTCAGTACTGACTATAACAGCGAGCATAAGCAGGACAGCATACAGCTCCATTGTTCATTCAGAGGAGAGTAGAGCAAACAATCCTTACTGGAGAGAATAACAGGTAGAGCTACTGACTGCTGGCCATGTAGAATCCTCCCAGTCACATCATCCAATCACAATTTGAGCCCTGCTCTGACATCACTGTCTCTAGGCAAAATTATGTTCTATTTCAGACTTGTTTTGTTCTTAAGAAAATTGATTTATCAGTAGGTCTTTTTACTCTGTTGCATTTTGCTTTGCATTTGAGATCTGTATTTCACAAATCTATGTGTAATATTTACATAAAAGTATGTACATGCATATGTGTGTGTGTGCATGCATGTGTGTGTGAGAGAGAGAGATTCAAAATATCATTCATTTTAGTGACTATGTTCCATTGCTTCACTCTACATATACACATGTACAATAAGTGCAAACAATATTTGGCAGTAGGAAGCAAATTAATAAATATCACTAATTCACAGATTTAGAAGAGGTTCTGGAATGTTCACATATTATATTTTGGTAGTTTTAATACTTTCAAGGTTTTTTTTTCCTTTCTTTAATGCAGTCCTTGATCCCATTTTAAAACTTCTCAATTAACTGAATACTGTTATAAAGTTGGAAATGTTGCCAAAGCATCAAAGAGAAAGTAAATGTACTGAGGTCAGATTCAGCCTGCTCCCTGGAAATCTCATACCAATCAAGATTTTAGTTTCTATTGTAAATTCATCTGTTGCTAATGAAGAGGGTGCTTGAAATGCCTCCAAGCCAGTCCTTGTCTAACCTTCTCCAGAACAGATCAGTCTATGGTATACAGATGGTGCCTGCTGCTTTGTGTTTTCTCTTTATTATGACAGATGGTCTAATACATTTAATAAGCACTGTAGTAGAACATAGAGAACATAAATGTTTAAACAGAGACATTTTACACTTTTATACACTAAATGAGCTTATTTCAAATTTAATGCCTGCTACAGGTCTCAAAAAAGTTGGCACGGGGGCAACAAAAGGCTGAAAAAGCAAGAAATTTTGAAAAGATTAAGTGTCTGGCCTGGTAGTTCAGTGGTAGAGTTTTCGCCTCCCACCGATTCTTTAGCTAAACGGCCCTAAACCTGTGGAATGATATTCCGGACATTATTCAAACGGAATTGCAAATAGTTTTTTTGTAATTGTGTTTTAGAGAGATGGTTGAAGTCATAATGCTAACAGTTGCCAGAGACTTGCAAAGGCTAGCTGACACTGTTGAAATTAGTAGTACGCTATCTGCTGATTATATTCTCTTCAGAGTAGATTCATCTATACACTCTTTAGGTCAGTTAGCAGCTACATTTGATGTGGCTGTAGAGCCTTTTGTCCTCGAAAAGCTGGAACAGGTTACTATCATTTTAAGACATACGGGTGTCAACAGAAATGTAACTGGTCGTCCTTTACTCCCTAGTCCAGCAAGTGCAATTGAGTCTAAAGAGTCAACCATCTCTCTAAAACACAATGCTGAATCGATGCTTGTCAGTTGCCTTTACGTTAACGGGCAATGCGCAGGCAAACAATCGAACGCAGAACTTTTATAACAATCAACCAATGGTGGCATAAAGACCGCCTTCTCTGATGCTTGATAGACATCCTCTCATTAGCATGTTGAGCTGAGGAAAAGTAAATACGGAACTACATTCAAAAATGAATAAACATTTGATAGGAAAAAAAAAAAAAAAAACTTTCAGTTTAGCATTTCCTTTAGCATTTGTTGTATTCCCCCCAACATTCGTTTAATTTATTTAATTATTTATTTTCTCCACATTTATTTATATATTTATTTATACAGGAATATGTGGATTTATATATTTATTTATGTATTTATTTGCGCATTTATTAATTTATTTATCTATTTATGTATTATTTTGTGGATTTATTTATGTATTTATTTATTTGCGTATTTATTTATTTATTGTTTTTGCAGGTTTGGTCCTCCATAAATAAGTGCTAAACCACTACGGATGCAATATACTCTCGACCGCTGGCGCTCTCGTGGCGCTCTTCCGTGTTTTGGCACCCCGGGAAATTTGAAATCGCAGAAGAAGATAGGGCGTGAGTGGAACCTGATGTGGATGTTGGGGTCAGAAGGAGAGGGAGAGGGGATAAAGATCACCAGGAAAGCATTACTTAAATTTCTTAATGACGCAGGGTTAATGAGAAGAATATGAGCACAGCTAAAATGACATAATGTTACACACTCTTGTACAGTAGGTGGCAGTATGCACCTAAAAGTTGTTTGCAATCCGCCATTAACCAAGAGAAGAAGAAGAATTCGCAGAGGAAGAAAACACAGCAGCGATCGCCTCAGTTGTTAATTCAACGCATTCTCAAGCATCTATCAAAGTTAAGATACTTTATGTGACATCAGTTTATGTTTTGCTACCGTTAATGCTGAAATCATTCATCAAATTATCCACCATTAGCAGCTAATACAGCTCTGCATAATCTGAGCATCCGAGCTGTCAGTTTATTCAAACATTGACTTAATATATTAATATAGTATATAATATATTAATCTTTTAAAAACCTGGGCCAAGTTTAAACCAGTAACCAGGCATCACAGGTGGCAAAGGGGCAGGTCTGACTTTGACATGTATATATTGCCATTATGAAATAAAAATTAAAATTATTATTGCTGGTATTCAATTATAATGTCATGTTACTTTAATGTATTTGCACCAAATAATTAGTTATGCTGATAATAAAGGATTTATGCTGATATCGTCCAAAACCACACTTTGACAGAGGTGTTTCCAAATTTTTGGAGGGCAGTGTGTATATATATATATATATATATATATATATATATATATATATATATATATATATATATACACACACACACAGGTACATCTCAGAAAATTCGAATATGGTGAAAGTTCATTTTTTTCTTGTAACTTGTTTCAAAAAGTGAAACTTTCATATATTTTAGGTCCATTACATGTAAAGTAAAACACTTCAAACGTTTTTTTGTTTTAATTTTGATGATTAGAGCTTACAGCTCATGAAAGTCTAAAATCAGTATCTCAAAATATTAGAATATTTCTTAAGATCAATAAAAAAAAAAAGGATTTGCAAAACAGAAAAGTTCAAGTTCTCTAAATTACGTTCATTTATGCACTCAATACTTTGTCGGGGCTCCTTTAGCACAAACTCCAGCATCAGTGAGGAATGGCATGGAAGCGATCAGCCTGTGGCTCTGCTGAGGCACTATTCTTCAGCTCATCTGTATTATTGGATCGACTGTTTCTCATCTTTCTCTTGAAAATATCCCATAGATTCCATACGGGGTTCAGGTCAGGCATGTTGGCTGGCCAATCAAGCACAGTAATATCATGGTCAGCAAACCACTTAGAAGTGGTTTTGGCACTGTGTGCAGGTGCTAAAGTCCTGCTGAAAAAGGAACTCAGCATCTCCATAAAGCTTGTCAGCAAATGGAAGCATAAAGTGCTCTAAAATCTCCTGCATTGACTTTGGTCTTGATAAAACCCCTTTTAGCTTTTTGACATTTGCATATTTGCAATATTCAGGTGTATATTTGCAATATTCAGGTGTATGTATGCAATATTCTATATGGTAAGATGGCGCCGAGTATGGCTGCTGTGGTGTGGAATGCTCCCGTACTTTTGTTGTTTTTGTTTGTTTGTTCTGTGTTTAGTTATTCTCTTACTGTCAGTTTTACCAGAGACGAACTACTGGACATAAGGCAACACACACCGGACAATTTTTTTCCGGTTTTTGATTATTCAGACGCTTTGTTGGATGTTTTGGTCGGAGGGGCAGCGGTCCTAGTCAAACGCGCGCTCAGACGGAAAAGAGGGAAGCGCGCCGGCGCGCTGGTTAAACTTCCGAACTGCGCTCCCAAGCATTCATCTAGCGAATCTCCGATCCCTTCCTAACAAAATGGATGAACTACTTCTCCTCACCCACACAAATAAGGACTTTACAAACTCTGCTGCATTGTGCTTCACTGAAACCTGGCTGAGTGAAAACACCCCGGATAACATGCTTCATTTGCCGGGATATCAGCTGTTCAGATCAGACCGCATCACGGAGCTAACGGGGAAAACGAGAGGTGGTAGACTATGTATCTACATAAATGAAGGTTGGTGTTCAGATATAACAACTCTGAAGAAGATGTGTTCTCCTAATTTGGAGGCCTTCTTCATAAACTGTAAGCCGTTCTATTCACCCCGAGAGTTTTCCTCCTTCATTCTCGTGAATGTGTACGTGCCTCCGGACGCGTGCGTGAGCGCCGCGATGCAACAGCTGGCTGAACAAATATCTGAAACAGAGCAAAGGTACCCGGACTCTTTTTTAATCATTCTTGGAGATTTTAATAAAGCAAATCTCTCCCGCGAACTGCCAAAATACAGACAGCACGTTACATGTCCCACCAGAGACAGTAATATATTGGATCATTGTTACACAATAATTAAAGATGCATATCACTCTGTCCCACGGGCAGCTCTGGGGCTCTCTGATCACTGTTTGGTTCATCTCATACCGACCTATAGGCAAAAACTCAGATCTTCTAAGCCTGTATTAAGAACTGTTAAGAGATGGACTAATGAAGCAGAGCAAGATTTAAAAGCTTGTTTTGACCTCACTGATTGGACTGTTTTTGAAGCCGCTGCCACCGATCTGGATGAACTCACAGAGACTGTAACATCATATATCAGTTTCTGTGAGGATACATGCATCCCCACCAGGACATTCTTATCATTCAATAATGATAAACCGTGGTTTACTGGGAAACTCAAACAGCTTCGTCAGGCCAAAGAGGACGCTTACAGAAGTGGGGATAAAATCTTGTATAACCAGGCCAGGAACAGACTAACAAAGGAGATCAGAGTGGCTAAAAAGAACTACTCTGAGAAGTTGAAAAAAGAACTTTCAGCCAACGATCCGGTGTCGGTATGGACTGGTCTGAGGAACATCACCATGTACAAGTCACCACCCCCACAGTCTGTGGAGAATCAACAACTGGCTGACGATCTCAATGTGTTTTACTGCAGATTTGAAAAGGCCAGACTGACACCCAGCACCCGCTCTGATCTGCACTTCACACATTCACCTTCCCCCCCTGCAACCCCCCTTACTCCATCCCCCACCATTCTACCTGCATTTAAAGTCCGTGTAGAGGATGTGAACCGGGTCTTCAGAAAACAGAAATCTAGGAAAGCTTCAGGACCAGACGGTATTTCACCTGCCTGTCTAAAAGTCTGTGCTGACCAATTGGCCCCCATCTTTACACAAATCTTCAACAGATCTCTGGAGCTGTGTGAAGTTCCCTGCTGCTTCAAACGCTCCACCATCATTCCCATCCCCAAAAAGCCCAAAATCACTGGACTTAATGACTACAGACCTGTCGCACTCAAGTCTGTGGTCATGAAGTCACTTGAGAGACTGGTCCTGGCCTACCTGAAGAACATCACTAGACCCTTGCTGGATCCTCTTCAGTTTGCCTATAGAGCAAACAGGTCTGTGGATGACGCTGTCAATATGGGACTGCATTACATCCTGCAACACCTCGACAAACCTGGGAATTATGCAAGGATCTTATTTGTGGACTTCAGCTCGGCCTTCAATACCATCATACCTGACCTTCTCTCAGACAAACTGAGACAGCTCTCTGTGCCCTCCTCCATCTGTCAGTGGATCACCAGCTTCCTGACAGACAGGCAGCAGCTAGTGAGGCTGGGCAAACTCACATCCAGGACTCTCACCATCAGCACTGGCGCCCCTCAGGGTTGCGTTCTCTCCCCACTGCTCTTCTCCCTCTACACGAATGACTGCACATCAAAGGACCCCTCTGTCAAGCTCCTGAAGTTTGCGGACGACACTACAGTCATAGGCCTCATCAAGGACGGTGACGAGTCTGCTTACAGACAGGAAGTTGAGCAGCTGGCTGTCTGGTGCAGTCTTAACAACCTGGAGCTGAACACGCTCAAAACTGTGGAGATGATAGTGGACTTCAGGAGAAACCCCCCTGCTCTCCCCCCACTCACCATCATGAACAGCACTGTGACTTCAGTAGAGTCATTCAGATTCCTGGGAACCACCATCTCCCAGGACCTGAAGTGGGACAATCACATTGACTCTATTGCGAAAAAGGCCCAGCAGAGGCTGTATTTCCTCCGCCAGCTAAGGAAGTTCAACCTGCCTCAGGAGCTGCTGAAACAGTTCTACTCTGCAATCATCGAGTCTGTCCTATGTTCTTCTATAACTGTTTGGTTTGGTTCAGCTACCAAAACAGACATCAGAAGACTACAACGGACAGTTAGGACTGCTGAGAGGATTATCGGTGCCCCTCTGCCCAGCCTCCAAGAACTTTACACCTCCAGAGTGAGGAAAAGGGCTAAGAAAGTCTCTCTGGACCCCTCACACCCAGCTCACTCTCTCTTTGAACTGTTGCCCTCTGGCCGGCGCTACAGATCACTGAGCACCAGAACAGCCAGACACAAGAACAGTTTTTTCCCCCAGGCCGTATCCCACCTGAACAACACATAACACACCCCGGTACAGTACATCTGTAAATAACCCATCAAACCTTCATCTGTACATAGGACACATGCACATTCACAGTTCTGTCTATGGTCATGTCTCTTTTCTGTATAATTTTATTTTTATTACTATTGTTATTCTTAATTATTGTATATTCTCTTCATTAGTGTTCTTTATCACCTTAATTATATGTATGTCTGCACTGTTTGTACTTTCTGTACTGGAAGCTCATAACACCAAGACAAATTCCTTGTGTGTGCAAACACACTTGGCAATAAAGCTCTTTCTGATTCTGATGCTGATGAATGTATCTCTGGTTTAATATCTTTTAGATGTATCTTTCTTGATATCAAAATGATCTGCTCTTTATTTCTCAAACAATGATGTACACTATGTGATCGTGAAATGAATCATACTATTCTTACAGTACTGTGGAAAGAATTACACCGATTGAGCAGAACAGTCATAAAACATGCAGATGAGGTGTCAAGTGGGACAAAGAAACACTTTGCCGCTTGAAACTATGTGCCTTGTTATTATTAAAATGGGTGTTACAGGGAAACCAGATAAAACTTCTCCCACACCCAAAAGGCGTGCTTCTTCTCTTTACCTTCGGTGCCCTGGGGACACACATACCACCTTGGACATCTTGCGGCTGAGAATCTCAGAATCTGAGCTTCTGGCAGTTTTGAGTTCAGTAACTTTGGCGATTTAACTTTGGACCATGACCCCCCCCCCCCCCCCCCCCCCCCCCCCCCCATTGGCATCTATGTTTAATGTGTGTATGTTTGTGTCTAGTTCAATGTTGCATGTACCCCTGTAGTGTAGTTTAATAAACATCCATATGTATTCACGCTTGGTTGTCTGTGTCTGCGGCTCACAGAAGGTCACTTTAACATTCCGGTTTTGTTACATGCTCTGTGAGCGATGTACTAGTGAGGAAATTATTTTCCTTAGAGTCAATAGACGATTAAAATGGTCCGTACTGCGGACAAACAAATCATTTTATTGTACTATTAATGATACAGTTAATTACTGAAGATGAATATATGATTGATAACAATCCGTTATGATTAATTATGTTCATCTCACTTTGAGCTAATTAATTTGCTACACTGACTTCGGAAACTTCACACTGGACTTCAAGCAGCTTGGATTCTCCAGTCTTCCTCCAGACTCCAGACCTTGATTTCCAAATGAAAAGCAAAATTTACTTTTATCTCAAAAGAGCACTGAGCAACAGTCTAGTTATTTTTCTCCTTAGCCCAGGTAAGATGCTTCTGACGATTTTTCTATTTCAGAAGTGGCTTGGTAGCTCTTTTCCTGAAGACGTCTGAGCGTGGTAACTCTTGATGCACTGACTCCAGCTTCAGTCCACTCCTTGTGAAGCTCTCACAAGTGTTTGAATCGGCTTTGCTTGACAGTATTCTCAAGCTTGTGGTCATCCCTGTTGCTTGTGCACATTTTCCTACCCAAATTCTTCTTTCCAGTCAACTTTGCATTTAATATGCTTTGATACAGCACTCCTTGATCAGCCACCCCTTATAGTGACCCTCTTTGTGGAGGGCGTCAATGCTCGTCTTCTGGACCATTGCCAAGTCAGCAGTCTTCCCCATTATTGTGGTTTCAAAGAACAAGAGATGTTATACTGTAGAGATGGTCTTTAATTGAAACTCAAATGTAAATATTCTAATATTTTGAGATACTGATTTTTGACTTTCATGAGCTGTAAGCTCTAATCATCAAAATTAAAACAAAAAAACTTTGGAAGTGTTTTACTTTACATGTAACGAATCTAAAATCTATGAAAGTTTCACTTTTTGAAATAAATTACAAAAAAAAAAAAAACGTTTACACCATATTATAATTTTCTGAGATGTACTTATATATATATAAATATATACACACATACGTGTCAGGGCTTGACATTAAGCATTCTCATGTGGTTGTCCTTTGGACAAGTGAATTCGTCATTTACTTGTCCAAGCATAAAAGTTACTTGCCCGGAGAGAGAATTATAAGTTATAAATATAATTATTTAACACATTTAGTTTGTTAGATTTTTTATTTTAAATAAAATAATGAAAAAATAAGAATATATAATATAATAATAATAAAGTGTGATAATATTGGTGTATTTTAAAATAAAAAGGGAGTATTAATTTCAAATGCAATTATTTTATTTTAAACTTAAAAATAAGATGCTAATATTTACTACTTAATGAATTTTCAAACTTAATTTTTTTTTAAATTGGAGTTCAGTTTAATCAGACAATTAGTATAATAAGACATTTGGGCAGTTACCAAACAAATGAAATCAGTATCAACAATCAGTATCAACTGATCAGTATGGTGGTGATGGCGCAGTGGATAAGACACATGCCTTTGGTGTGAGAGACCCGGGTTCGAATCCACTGTGAGACACCAATGTGTCCCTGAGCAAGACACTTAACCCCTAGTTGCTCCAGAGGCGTGCGACCTCTGACATATAAAGCAATTGTAAGTCGCTTTGGATAAAAGCGTCAGCTAAATGAATAAATGTAAAATGTAAATGTCAACGAAAATGTAGAGGAATGTACATGTTGTAATGTAGAGGAAACTGCATCTGAAGTGGAATAGATATATTTACCCACTGTTAATGCAGCTCTGAGGGACATGGAATACTTTAATCTGCAGTTACAAAAGAATAAAGTTTTGTAAAGTTTTTTTAATGCGAAATTAAAACCACCAGTAGGTGGCATCAAGTCACTGTTAATAAGTGATTCAAATTTGCGACTGAACCGAATCATTTAAACCAGAGGTCTTCAACCCTCTTCCTGGGGGACCCAATATCCTGAAGAGTTTAGCTACAACCCCAGTCAAACACACCTGAAGCAGTCAATCAAGCTCCTCAAGACTGCTTGAAAATTGCAGGCAGGTGTGTTGAAGCCGGTTGGAAATAAACTTTCCAGGAGAGTGGGTCCCCAGGAGCAGAGTCGAAGACCTCCGATTTAAACGGTTGATGTTGCGTAGACAGGAGAAAAACAAGGTATAAAGAAAATGGCACCCACCTCTCTACTAACCTATTCCCCATAAATTAACAAACTTCATAAGTAACAAACAATAACAAAAGAAAATACAAACAGATAATAACTTCCAAACCAAACCAGATTTATTGTCGTAGGCCTCAGCCACCACAAGAGTGTTAACACAATAACACTACAAAGAAATCAATCAACAAAATAATAATCAAAACAGCTAATAAAGCTTGTTGAGTTGAGAATTGAAGCCTCACGACACAGCCTCCACACACACCCTGCGCTGTGCAATGGTGCAGCTTAAATCCTCAGTTTCCCCTCCTCCTGCAATCACATCAGATCACCAATCATTGGAATCAGGTGGCAGCCATTACCCCCTGCTTATGGGAAGTAAAGGGGGAGAGAGAGAGAGAGAGAGAGAATCCATAAAACCACACAAGAAAATGAAAAATGGTTTGATTTAGGCTGTAAAACCATTAGGAAAAAATTAAGACAATTATCAAATCAAAAACATAGACAACCAAACAATGCAGATTTACGCCATCAATATTGTGAAGAACTTAAACAGTATAAAAGTACACTCAGAAAAAAGAGAGAACAGTACATCAAAAATCAGCTAAAAACTATTGAAGAATCCATAAATTCAAACAATTTCTGGGACAACTGGAATTACCTGCATAAAAAACATCATGAACAAGCAGCCATACAAAACGGAGACACCTGGAAAAATCACTTTAAACAACTTTATAGTGAAATTATAATGACCCCAGAACAAACCCAAAAATATGAAAAAATGATTCATATGGAACATACAATTGGTAAATATCAAAACCCATTAGACTACCCCATTACAGAAAATGAACTGATTGATCAAATCCAGGCCCTAAAAAACAAAAAAGCAAGTGGTCCAGATGGCATCCTCAACGAAATGCTCAAGAACACAGAGGACAAATTAAGATCGGCTCTACTAAAACTGTTCAACTTGGTTCTGAGTGTTGGTCATTTCCCTGAAAGCTGGAACCGAGGACTCATAACGCCCATATTCAAGATTGGAGACAAATCAGACCCAAACAATTACAGAAGCATCTGTGTAAGCAGTAATCTGGGGAAGCTGTTCTGCAAGATCATCAACACAAGACTTGTACACTTCCTTACAGAGCACAATGTCCTCAGCAAAAGCCAGATTGGATTCTTACCAAATTATAGAACAACAGACCACATCTTCACCCTACACACCCTGATCGACAAATACATTAACCAAAACAAAACCAACATATTTGCTTGCTTTGTAGATTTCCAAAAGGCCTTTGATTCAATTTGGCATGAAGGTGTGCTGTCAAAACTTCTAGAATCAGGTATTGGGGGTGAAACATACAATATTATAAAAACAATGTATTCAAACAATCAATGCGCAATTAAAATTGGAAATAAACGAACAGAGTTCTTCACTCAAGGGCGGGGTGTGACTCGAGGCAGGGCTGTCCACTATCACCGACCCTCTTCAATATCTACATTAATGAATTGGCAAAACTCCTGGAACAATCAGCATCACCTGGCCTCACACTACATGACTCCAACATTAAGTTCTTGCTGTTTGCAGATGATCTGGTTCTGCTGTCTCCAACAGAAGAGGGTCTACAGCAGAACCTGGATATCCTGCACAAATTCTGTCAGACCTGGGCCCTGACTATTAATCCTAACAAAACCAAAGTACTATAATTTCAGAAAAGACTCAGACTTCAGGGAAAGAGACACAATTTCATCCTTGGTACGACCAATATTGAACATGCCACAAACTACACATACCTCGGGCTGAAGATAAATGCAACTGGTAAACTAAATTTGGCTGTGAATGAACTGAAAGAGAAAGCAAGAAGGGCCTTTTACGCCATCAAAAAATCTATCCAAATTCAAATACCAATTAGAATCTGGCTCAAAATATTCCAATCAGTCATAGAACCTATTGCATTATATGGCAGTGAAGTGTGGGGTCCTCTCCTAAATCACCAATTTGAAAAATGGGACAAAAATCCGCTTGAAGCCCTGCATGCTGAGTTCTGTAAGAGTATCCTCGGAGTACAGAGGAGCACACCCAACAACGCATTCAGGGCAGAATTAGGCCAATACCCTCTACTAATGCACATTGAGAAACGAGCCATCAAATTCTGGAAACACTTAAAAATGAGCGACCCCAACTCTTATTATTTTAAAGCCCTTAAAAACCATGAAGTGAACCCTGAAAAAAGTCCCCTGATTCAGATGGCCCTGAAGCTGCAAACACAGACTAACATGATTAACATGACACAGACTAACATGACTAACATGACTAACCAGCAGCAGGACACTGAAATAATCATCCACATTTTCTTTTTGTTCTTTTATAATTTGGTTGGGCCAAATTATAAAAGAACAAAAAGAAAATTATCTAACCTATTGGAAAGAAACAACAGAAAAACAAAGTAAACTTGAATGTTATTTGGCCCTAAATAGAGATTACACAACTGCAGAATATCTGAGTACAGTGAAAGACTGTAAACTAAGAAGACAGATGACGAGGTACAGACTGAGCGGTCATACTCTGACTATAGAGACGGGCAGATATCGACAGCACTGGCTGCCCAGAGAGAGCCGCATCTGTCCATACTGTACTCATGGAGAAGTGGAGACAGAGCAACACTTCCTCATCAGCTGTCCTAACTATCAACACATTAGAGAGGCATTTTATCCAGAATTTGAAACACTTTACCCTGACTTCAAAATGTTAAACAAGAAAACACAACTTCAGTATTTATTAGGTGAAAAACAAGATTGTATCTCACTAGCAGCAAGATACATTGATGCCTGTCACAAAAAGAGGGAGGAGTCAACAAATCAGTGATGCGCCCACACACACTCACACACACACACTCACACACACACTTTTAAACTGTTCACAGAATTCTAGAATTTATTTGTTCTATTTTGTTTAATTATATATACATGCATGTATTTTTTTTTATATTTGTTCTATATTTAATGTAAACACTATGCTTTGGCAATACATTGTAACAATTATCATGCCAATAAAGCACATATTGAATTGAATTGAGAGAGAGAGAGAGAGAGAGAGAGAGAGAGAGAGAGAGAGAGAGAAAAAAGGGAGAAAAACTAAACAAAAATACGTCCTTGGATGTAACAGCAGGTTTTAAAGTCTTAAAATGTCTTCATTTACCCTTACACAAATGAATGCCTTAAGAAAGTTTTAAATCAGAGCAGAAAGTCTTAAATTCATAAAATTATGGCAGTAAATGTTGGATGCATAGTAGGGCTGGGCGATAAAACGATAACGATATGTATCGCGATAGACACGTGAACGATATCAATAAAAAAATGTGTTCGATAAAACGTTCGATATTTTTTATTCTTCGTCGGAAGAAAACAAAGGCTGCGAAGCAAGTTTGGTTGCATTAACAAAGGCACTCGCTCTCTGGTAACCTAGCAACGTAGGGAGTGACACGCTAACAGCCAATCATGTAACAGTATCATGTATGGTTGCGCCATATTGTTGTCTCGTGTCTAAGGCCGTTTCTCAATACCAAGTTCGCAGAGTCTGGACTTCCGTCCTTTCGAGTTTGGACTTGCCAAGTTCGACTCAGAAGAACGAACTCTCGAGGACGGGAGGACGAACTGAATTCTGGGTTATGGCTCGTATCAAGTCCGCACAAGTCACCTCTCGATGCATCCTCGGTAAAAGGGGCGGATCAAGAACACATCCGGGGATCTGAACTGGACTTGGCTAGATGTGAACTTTGAATTGGAACAGTACTTCGGCAGCGACTGATGACGTTTCACAAGTCCACAAGAACACAAGTACAGACAAGTACGCATATTGAGAAACGGCCTAAGTGCGCACGCGCAAAAAAAGAAAAAAGAAAAAAAAAAAGTGCGCACGCGCGGCTGAGAGTGCACGTCTGCAGCCAGACCCTATTGGCTGGTCTGCTGGATTCCTCTTCATAAGCAGAAAATGAGTGCCGCAGCGAGCGAGGATATTGTAAATAAAAGAGAAAGTCAGCTCCCAGTATGGCAGTTTTTGGATATTATAAGTCTGACCATATTCAGACCAAATGTCGTCTGCAAATTATGCAAGACCGTCGTCCCCGCCAAGATTGGTAATACCACGAACTTGATGTACCACCTTAAAAAAAATATCAATAATTATAGATATCGGCCGATATGAAACACTGATATCGTGATACAGTTTTCAGCCATATCGCCCAGCCCTAATGCATAGCAAAAAGAAACTGTAAAAAGAAACATATAAAACATCTTTCAATCAAGATATGTTTATTTCAGATACAAATGTAAAATTAAGTCTTGAAAAATGTAATCAAATTAAATGAGTTTACACTTAAAACAATAACAAATATTTGTCAATGAGTTATCAAAACTTCCCTTTTATTAATTTGTTAATTAAATTAAGGTGACTCTTTTGCCAAATGGCAGATATTGTTTTAATCACAAAATCACTTCAAACAAGACTGTATTTCATGTCTTTTTGTATCTCCAGTATCTTTATTTAAGAATCTTTAGGCATTTGCTCTGGAAAACAAGACCGAAATACGGAGGAAGAACATAACTTTTTTGCAGCATGATCTGAACGTACAGAAAAATATACTGTATTTCCATATTCTAGTGTCTGGGAGCAGAGTGTTTCAGTGCGTTTTTGTAAAATGAATTAAATTATGATTATCTGTTGTAAGTTGTATTTTCAAACTCTGAAGTTAATACAACTCACTGTTTCTCTCCAGACACTTACATTTACAGAACATATTTGTGTTTTTCCTCATTTGTTCCTCAAATTTGATTTACATGGTCTTAAAAGGGTCTTAACTTTACCTTCATAAAATCTGCAGAAACTCTGTTTATTTACACATTAAATTAAATATTCAACTTGATGCAGACACCACTGGTACACTGCCTGTGCCCTCGCTGTCCTCATATCATGGTTACCATGTGGACCCTCAATCAGAATTTTCAGACTGCAGAAATTTATAATTTATTTCACCCCCTTCTGTATAGGAACTACATACAGTATATGCCACCTCTGCCTATGCTGGCCTCACCTGCGACCCCCTGGACCTGTGAAGACTGGTAGCAGGTTGTTTTTACTGGACCACAAATGCGGAGCCCATTGACAACTTGCTTAATAAACACCATGGGAAGAAGGACATCCTCAGGAGCATGCAGCAATGGTCCACAGTTCCTCTATTGATCCAAACAGCATTCTCCATTCAACCACAAAACTGCACATTTCACAGTATGTCAAGCACCTGACCAAACTGCCGAACACCAGTTCTTCATTAAACAACTCATGAGAAACGTCTTTAAAAATGGGTAGTAAAACAACCAGCGTGCCAGTACCTGCTCTGACCACACCCCTAACTCACGAGGCCATTGAGATAATTGTATTATGGAGCAGCAGCAACTTGAGCAGAAGAAGAAGAAACAAACAAAGACTTGTCTTGCTTGTGGACATCCAAAGTTGCTTCCTCTATCCATTTTGTTTTCTTTAATCAGCAAGGCCCTGTCAGGTACTTCTACTGTTCTACAAAGGTTTTTAATGCTTACAGTGATTAAGGACTAACAAACCCTGGAATGTCATTTCAAGGCTTTATGGAAATGGAGTTCTTTAAGAGTGAACTTGAGGACACAAAGAAACGGGTTGAGGAGAAAGGACAGCAAAAACACTAAAGGCCCGAAACTGAACTCATTGGTCGCTTGTGCAGATTTTGTAAAATGGAACTGAAGCAGGGTTCAAACAGTCCTCACATACACACAGGCTTTCCTGGCGTAGCAGGGAAATATGTTCATTGCCCTGCTAAAGTCTTTTCCATTTACCAACCTCAGGGCATGCAGAAAGAGATGATATGGAAACAGTTTAAAGAGTGCATTTTACTAGAAAAAAAAAATAAATGAATGATATTATTTTGCCCTTTGGTAATATTTAACCTATGTATATACTGTAAATTTTGATTTGTTTATTTTTCAGTGTGAGATTGTAATATATATATATATATATATATATATATATATAAAATAACAAAAGTCAGAATTCTATTTTCCTTTCTATTTTATTATTTTGGATCGATCTTAAAAAGTGCTTAAAGCATTTAATAAAAATACAACTGAAAATTACAAATTGCTTCATTAGTGATGTGTTCCACTTCTTAGGACTAATATTTTACAGTTTCTATGGTTTTGGAAACACTTAATTGATCATTTAACTTAAGTGTGACTTAAACTTTATTTGGTTGAAAACACTGAACCGTAATGAAATAGGTAAAGCACTGAGCACGTCTTTCTTTTTACTTCTTTATTTTATTTCTTCTTTTTTCTGAGCTTGCCTTTCTCTGGCTTAGCGCCAGTCAAAAGGGTTAAAATCGATCGCGTTTCAATTCGATTTGAGGGAAATTCACTCAAAGGAAATTGAGTTTTTTCCCAGATCAGTGTCAATCCATAGAAGTTCTCATTGGATATTAATGTCAGTAATATAGCCCCTTTCTATTCCATACCTTTCACACAGAGATTCCGGAAAATACACGGGTAATGTGTTCCGGCAATTGTTCCCGGGTCGTTAGATTTGCTGCATTCACACTGCCAGTGATTTTCCGGAATCTGTGCGTGCGTTCATACACAACCCGTAAAGACACGTGACATTTCATGTGACGTGTATAATGCGCCGCGCACCATTTCATGCATACGCGTTTCATCAAAGCCTACAGACGACTCAAATAGTACAACAATCGTCTACTTGTCATTGTGCGATCTAATCCCCATTCGGCTAAACAACTCTTAATTAAAATGTCCACTTAATCTTTAATATTTAGCCATTTATTTGATAGAAACGTTGCAACAATCGTAAATCATTGAACGTGGACATCAAAAGTAGCCATTTTTCTGAGTTTTTCATTACGTTCAGCTGTTTCACCGTTATAATCTGTTCAGTTTTTCCCCTATAGGCGGTGCAATTAAACAAGGGTTCATGATCAGCCTTTTCAATGACCACCTTCTCAGCATTAGCCCGTTGGAGTGGCTGCTAGGAAAATTTCCGGGGAAAGAAATGCATCCTAATCGATCTATCAGCTCTGCATAACTCCCCGTTTCAAGCATATACGCCTCGATTTCCTCTCGATGATTCTCTATAGTAGTAATAGTAGGACATCGATCGGGCAATCCATTTGATAAAATCATGGGTCTCAGCGCCTGGCTTTCAAAAGTCGACATCACCTCCGCTTCCAAAGCCATGCCTATCCATCCAGATTCATGGCATTTATTTGGGCTACGCTAGCACAGGACATCCTATTTTGTCGTATGCTTAACTTTGGAACGCAAGTAGCACCAAGATTTTTGACGTGTTATCAGACGTAGCTTATTGGATTTGTCTACATTTGCGCAAGAATCCTCATAGCGTCTTCCCTTTTAGCCAACTCAAATTATCCTGAGTATTGAACTCTCCGTCAGATGCTCCAAGAGCGCTCCCGCTGGAGCAAATGCGTTTCTCTGTCGACTACCGGCGAGGCTCACCCATCCAACGTTTTGATTATTGAATTTCTATCGAATGCCGGCGAGAGCCTCCCGGCCGAGCGCTTATCCATTCGATGCTGTGCGTATTGAACTCCCGTCGAACATGGCAAGAACCTTCCGAATATGTTTGTCTTTCAACAACCGGTGATGCCTACCCGCTCGTGCCATGAGTATTGAACTCTCGTCAAATGCTACAACAGCCTCTCGGTCAAGCAACCTTGGCTCTTTAGTCGGTCTACCGGCGAGGCTCAACCATCCGATGCAGTGAGTATTGATCTCCCGTCGGATGCCGCAAGAACCTCTCGGCCAGACAACCCCAACCTTTTCCATCCCACGGTCGGCGAGGCTTACCCGTCCGACGCCGTGAGTATTGACCTCCAGTCGGACGTCGGCGAGAGCCTCCAGACCACACAACTTTACCCTTCTGTCTTACATTTCGGCGAGGCTTGCACATCCAACGCCAAATACGCATTACCTTACTCGTGCCAGATATATGTAAGTGTGAACTTGTTAAAGTAAAGATGTGACACTGTGCATCTATTTGGAGAGCACCAGACTTCAGTTGGACAGGTTTGAATATTTCATTCAACAGCTCTGCCCTCTGTATGTAGGCCTGTACATTTAGACCCTTGGTGCTGATGGTTTTCACTAGCTGGCGGAGTTTGTTGGAGTCTTCACCACAAACAAAATTTGCCAAGGTGACACTATCACAGAAAGCACAACATAAGCATTGACAAAAAGCATCAAATGCACATGTGTTCAGCACAGAGATTTGTGATTTCCTGAGTTTAACAGGCTGTTGATTATTTCCATTTTTCAACAGTTCCACTTTCAGTCTTTTCCCCCTCACAGATGGATCTGCATGGAGCCATTCAGGATAAGGAGAGAGGTAGGAATTCCTCTTTCTCTTTTTGGGTGGAAGAGCTAGGCCTCTCCAGTTTTCAACAGGGTCTTCCTCTGCTGGATGGATGTTTGTGACAATGTCAGACTTCTCAGAACAGGAAGCATCCATTTCTGGTTTTACATCTACACTGCAAGTTATAGTTGGTAGTGGATTGGTTTCTTTGACGATCACTGTTGGAACAGCTGCATCTTCTTCACCTTTTTCTTTTTTCTTTTCTTTTTTGTTTTGCAAAACAAATGCGCATGTTGCCTTCAATGAAGGACAGATGTCGAGCAATGAATCGATCCACCCGAATCGGCAAGTTTTCATGCTTGAAAAGGCCACGTTTAAAATTCAAGATTTTTTTTATTTGTCACGTACACAATTATACAGAGTATAACCAGCAGTGAAATGTAGGTGTAATGCAGTGTAATGTTTTTGAACTCTGCTTCAACATTGGCTGAACTTGCAATGATGTTGGTGCTTCGGAAATGAGGGATCATTACCCCTGTCCAGAGTGGTAAGTAGCTTGCAAGCCAGATTATATTGGGAATGATCTCAGGGAGGAAGTGCATATTATCATGATCTCCATTAGCCACGGCAAGTGACCTGCTTTCCTCACATATTTCTGTCACCCACTGCCATAGGTCTGTCTGCGTTTGGTCACCCACCCACTGCGTTTTCCAGGTCCTCACCCTCTACATCTGGAATGACGACACTCTCTTCTGCAATTTGGGCTTTCAGGTATTTCTTGCACCTTTCTGATATGAGGGGGACTCCCGAGCTGTCATTGCCCTCTGCTTCACTGAGAGCCACAATAGTAATGCTGCGTAGTAACTCTTTAGCATTGTCCATGGATTATGACTTAAGAAGCTGTGCCATTGACCTCACAAAGAGGCCAATGGCACTGCTTTCTTCAAGCAGTCCCACTGGCAGATCATCTTGATGCAGTTTGAAACATCAACCCAGACAAAACAAGGTGGCACTTTTGCAGACTGTTCACAAAGTAAGACGCCACAACACACATTGATGTATAGGTCTCAGATCAGGATGAGGAGTAAAAGCCTTGACCAAAGCTCTGAGCAAAGCCAGTGAAAAGTCACTTACAACCTCTTTTGGAGTATCCATTCTTTCAGCCAATGTGTTATTGCATTAAGATCATATCTCTCTGACAGCATTTGCACGACTGGGACACTTGAGCTCTCATCACCTGCCAGAACACCCTGATATAAGAAGACATGGCCAGACATGCCGTTTGGTCTCTGTAGTTTCCTCACTACTGAGCCAGTTGCATCAAAACTCACAGTGAGGTTAGTAGATGTCTTTGATAATGACTTGTACATATACATTTGTGTTTGACTCCAATAGTGACAGAAAAACGTGTCCAGTCCGATGTCTTTAATGCTACCACTGTGAGGTGCACTGTATTTTAACATCTGCAGTGACAAAATAGGATCCTTGTCGCCTAGTTCTAAGGCATTTCTCTCTTGCTTTGCTTTGCGCAGGGTGGCCAAATTAGGCAGATAGCTTGGCTCAGGATCTCCAAAATCCATCAGCTTTGTTGCCTCCGATACCCTCCATACATGGGATTCCATTCTTCCCTCACACAGTTCTTTGGATATCTGCACACGCAAGTTACCAGACATCGGACTCTTGGAACAGCCAGTGTGCAGGGAGTCATCTGTGTTTTTAATGAAACACTTTAGCACCATTGGGCTGTTCATTTCAGGCTCTCTGTCACATTTTATGTGAATGTGGCCAAATGTGACACTCCTTACACTTGCCTCTGATTTCTATGTATTTCTCTGTGGCTGATGGATATGTCTTGGCTCTTTTAAAGGCAAATGTGCAGGGGCTCTTCACTTCTTGCCAAATATGATGATTTATCACAATGCGTCCGGATGCCAGACAAAATTGTGTATTCCCTTTTTTGTGTTTTAGAGATCTTGTTTTTGTATTGAACTGTTTCAGGCATAAATTCAATCCATTTCTGAAATGGAACTTCAAGATCAAAAGTCCAGCAATCTTTTGGTCTGGGGGAAAGGGACCCTGGCTCAAAGTCAGTGTCATCACTGCTGCCACTTGTTTCATTAACACTTTCATGAGTAAACCCTAAAGCAGTCCAGATGTTGTGTCTGCTTAATTTAACAAAAGTGTATAGAGCCTTGCGGTGATCTTGTTCTCTAGCTGCTTACTAAGCTCTGTCCAGATGCTCTGATTAGGAGTAGCTATGTTGCCATTTTTGACTCTGTCCTCTTTTGATGAACAAGACTTTGAAAATGGAATCCCTGTCGACTGCTGATCTCTTGGGCATCTGGCATAAGCAGAACATAAAAACCCACTTAAATAATGTAATGTATTTAATGAATTGCAAAAATGTAATGTATATAGTATAAACCTGTATTACTGTATTGTCCTGAATATAAGGATAATATAGTAATAATATATAAGGATGTTATATCTTATATTACAGTCTTACTACAAATACCATGGTTAAACTATGGTTAGCAAAAATTATGGTTAATTTATGGTTTAACTATAGTAACCATGGTTTTATTTGTACTATAACCATGGTTAATTTTTGTGAGGGTAACTAATAACATTGTGAACTGACACTGTTAAAACATACTTACATTGGCCAGAAATTTGAGTTTGTAACTGTATCAACTTTTCTCTACTACCTCAATTTCCACAAGAGCATCTTGAACAGAAGTGTGACCTCGTGGTGGGAGTGAAGTGTATCAGATGATACTCCTTGTAAATAAGGTAAAAAAGGTGAGAACAAAAGCGCTGAAGTTACATAAAGCTACGACTTGATGGTGCTCGCCTGTGCACAAAACCATTTTAAGTGAGAGAAAGTGACAGAAAGTGACAGAAAAAGAGTCCGACAGCAGAGCGGATGAATATTGAGCTGCTTTTAATAAACACCACAACGACTACAAAAAAACATTGATAAAGAGTTGCTGTTGTATTAAAACATAACTAGAATCTAATAATTTGGCAAGAAAGTGAATAAGTGAGGAACCCCAAATCCTGTTCTGTAAATGCATTGTCTGCTGTTTATTTAGCTTCTTTTCAGCACATCACATTAAGTGTGCCATTAAATACATTAACACTTTGAATGTTAAAGGGCAAATTAGCACCTGACCACTCTTTTAAGTTTGCAACTGTTACAATTAAAAATCACAGAAGGGTAAAAACATGCCACACTGTAAAAAAACTAAAGAAAAAAGTTGAGCAAACTTAAAAGTTTAAGGCAACCATTTTTTAGTTGAGTTTTCTCAACTTATTTTTTTCGGGGGGTGGGGGAATTTCTCAACTTCGTTGTGTAAACTTAAAACAAGAATTTGACAAAACTCAAAAATCTACTGAAGCTGGTTGCCCAACTTCTTTTTTTTTTTTTTTACAGTGCAGGCAGAGGCAGACAATGCTATGTTGTAAGCAACACAGCTACAAACAAAACTGATATTGGGTGTGTTAGATTTATAGTGTGTGAATAATCAAGCTTTGACAATAACCAGTCATATCGGTGGCACCGAGGGCCCAGCCAACATTGATATGTGGGCCCCGTGTAGGTTATACCCGGGCAGCATGGGTTCCATGTGGGCATGGGCTGAAAATGGGCAATTTATGTGGGTCCCATATGTTTTTCACAATGTGGGACCCATATAGGTTTGGACATATGGGACCTTCATGGGATCTATGTGGGCATGGGCTGAAAATGGGCAATTTATGTGGGTCCCATATGTTTTTCACAATGTGGGACCCATATAGATTTGAACATATGGGACCATCGTGGGATCTATGTGGGCAAAATGACTTCACACTTAAAAACATCTTTACACCTCTAAACTTTTGGTTAATGGTCACTTTTTAAACAAGAAATATAACTGTTTAATATTTTATGGATCTGATCAAAATAGCTCATTTTTTCAAATGAAAATGTGTGAATTATCAATATTACAATGTACCCTGTGCATAATCAAAATGCACTTTTCTTTTACTGCGCACATTTTAGCAGGGACAATTACAAACACAAACTCTAGAAATTTTTTTATTATTTGTTTTTACAAATTCCAAACTCTGGACTTATATCGGTCTCAAACAGGACCTACACTCTCAAATGATCTTCTGACAACACCTTCCGCTTGACAAAGTAGTCCTGTTACATTCAGTTTTTAGTTTGGATTTTTTTTTTCACATAGTTTCATATCATAATATATGTCATTGATCTTTACTGAAAATAAGCGTACATTTAAATTTATAACTGCAAAGATTTTAAATATTAGAAAAAAATTCCCGCTCTGGCGCAAGGATACAGTCTCTTCTAAGCACAGTGGAGCGACAGCACGACCAGAGTCACTTTTATCAGTTCACAGAGGACCAATCGGAGCGAAAATAAGCAGGTAAAATGCATATTTTCAAGAAATGATTTTATTATCCACGTTTGCAAGTATTGGAAACATTGTTTTGACAGTATAAATTACCTTTAAAGTAATGTAGCCTTTAAAATAATGATGTTGTATTTTTGTTTTTCTGGCCGCGTACTCGCTAAAATGTCTGCATAAGCTTAAAACATGTATTTTTCGTTGACGGTAAGGTGTAGTTTTGTTTTTTGCCTGATGTTAATGAAGTAGGAATCTCAATTGTTGTTTATTTTATGCTTTACTGATGCATTTTGTGGCCGTCTAGCCGCCATTTTTTCATCTGAGGGAAAACGGAATTTCCACACAATTTATTATAATAACCGTGTTTGGCAAAATACTGAGTTTTTAAAGTATCTGACATAACTTGCTCCTAAAAGCGGACAAATGCTGCTTTCGAACGCCAGGTAGGGTGGATTTCAAACAGTTTTGAAACCACCGTTCTCTTTAGGCGTTTCTGTGCGCGCGCCTCGCGCATGCGTGAACACCTCAATGAGCCCACAGCTATTTTTCAGCATATTGGCGCTAAATGACTAGCCTAATTAACATCAACACTTCACTTTCTCATTCATGCATGTTTCTTTGAGTAGTACTGTGCTACGCATGTATATGAAAATACAGCAAAATAAACTATATCAAAAGATGACAATCTCTAACAGACGCTTTAAACTGTAATACACACACATACAAATCTTTTTAAGTATTTTAAAAGTAACGTATACGTTTTCGTGTATGTACTGCAGTTAGAAGTTTGATAGTGCTCTTAAGCAATTTATAAAGGATTATAAATGAATTTATACATTGATGTCAGCCACATTTATACATGATTTTATACATCGATTGCTACAGGACCTGCCGCTCAGAGAGTCACCGCTACAGGACCTGCCGCTCAGAGAGTCACCGCTGCAGGACCTGCCGCTCAGAGAGTCACCGCTGCAGGACCTGCCGCTCAGAGAGTCACCGCTGCAGGACCTGCCGCTCAGAGAGTCACCACTGCAGGACCTGCCGCTCAGAGAGTCACCGCTACAGGACCTGCCGCTCAGAGAGTCACCGCTGCAGGACCTGCCGCTCAGAGAGTCACCGCTGCAGGACCTGCCGCTCAGAGAGTCACCGCTACAGGACCTGCCGCTCAGAGAGTCACCGCTGCAGGACCTGCCGCTCAGAGAGTCACCGCTACAGGACCTGCCGCTCAGAGAGTCACCGCTGCAGGACCTGCCGCTCAGAGAGTCACCGCTGCAGGACCTGCCGCTCAGAGAGTCACCGCTGCAGGACCTGCCGCTCAGAGAGTCACCGCTGCAGGACCTGCCGCTCAGAGAGTCACCGCTGCAGGACCTGCCGCTCAGAGAGTCACCGCTACAGGACCTGCCGCTCAGAGAGTCACCGCTGCAGGACCTGCCGCTCAGAGAGTCACCGCTGCAGGACCTGCCGCTCAGAGAGTCACCGCTGCAGGACCTGCCGCTCAGAGAGTCACGACTCCGCTGCAGGACCTGCCGCTCAGAGAGTCACCGCTGCAGGACCTGCCGCTCAGAGAGTCACCGCTACAGGACCTGCCGCTCAGAGAGTCACCGCTGCAGGACCTGCCGCTCAGAGAGTCACCGCTGCAGGACCTGCCGCTCAGAGAGTCACCGCTGCAGGACCTGCCGCTCAGAGAGTCACCGCTGCAGGACCTGCCGCTCAGAGAGTCACCGCTGCAGGACCTGCCGCTCAGAGAGTCACCGCTGCAGGACCTGCCGCTCAGAGAGTCACCGCTGCAGGACCTGCCGCTCAGAGAGTCACCGCTACAGGACCTGCCGCTCAGAGAGTCACCGCTACAGGACCTGCCGCTCAGAGAGTCACCGCTACAGGACCTGCCGCTCAGAGAGTCACCGCTACAGGACGCGATTTCAGCAACTCTCAACACAGTAAAAAAAAATAAGCGTTTCCTAGCAACGGCTAAACACTGAGACAATTAAATACACTTACGAGCTGATTTGAACTTCCGCTGATAGACTGCATCTCTTAAAGACTATTTCATTACACTGCCTTCTGCTGGCGCTTGAACCCACTTTCCTATTAATCACAAAAAATGGCCAAGCAAGTGCAGACACTGATAAGATACACGATACAGTATGAGACCAAACGCAATTTTTATTTTATTTTTTTATGAAATTAAAACATTTCTGTCTCTCCATTGAAAGTCTATTCATGACTTTTCAGACCACTTGAATTAAATAATGAAATAATTTCTTATGGGTTTGGAGTAACACTAGTTTTCTTTTCTTGACTGATTTTTTTCTTTTTATTAATATTTTTTTAATTGTTAAATAAGTTTGGTTATGTGAAATCAACTGTTGGGATAGTATCACCCTGTTTTAAATTAAACTGGTAACGTTGGTGTTTAACACTTTACAAAAACTTCAGTTTTATTGAAAATGTCTGAATTATAATAAAGTATTTGATATACTGTATTTTTACATTTTAATTTCTGATTTATTTATTTTTTAAATTACACCTTTCATGTGTTGAGATTTTGTAGATTAATGATAATAAACTGACATGTACCTAACTAAAATACAGATTTTGCTTTTATCGATTATTCATTTATTTTTTATTTTTCTTATATCACAGGTAAATTAGAATTGATAATTATAAATACTGTTCAGGCTTGATGCGTCAAAAAACCTCATAGGAACAGGCACATATACTGGGTGTATGCCATATGGGTTTCAAAACTTATGTTGCCCAGTTGGGCCCCATTCAGGTTCTATATGAGATTTATGTGGGCTAATTCATAAAGGGCCCAAGTGGAACCTGCGGACAAACCCATCTAGGCCCCACCTTGGATTGTTAGCTGGGTCATAAGTGGGACCAATATGGGTCTTATATGTGTTGCCCAGTTGGGCCCCACATTAGTCCCAGTCAGGCCCCATATGAGATTCATATGGGCTACTTCAGATGGGGCCCACATGGAACCCATGGACAAACCCATGTAGGGCCCATATTTAAAGCCCATATGGGGCCCACACGGGACCCGTGATAGAATGTTGGCTGGGGGGCCCCCAAATAAAATTCTGCTTGGGGCCCCATAAAGGCTTGGGCCGGCCCTGCCTGTGTGTATGTGAGGACTGTTTGAACCCTGCTTCAGATCCATTTTACAAAATCTGCACAAGAGACCAACGAGTTCAGCTTCGGGCCTTTTGTGTTTTTCCTGTCCTTTCTCCTCAACCCGTTTCTTTGTGTCCTCAAGTTCACTCTTAAAGAACTCCATTTCAAGAATGTTTTGCGTCTGTGATGTTCGTTGCGAGATGAGTCGTAGCCTGATGGATAGAGAGTATCAAGGGTCTCACCCTCAATACCACGACTGAGGTGAGACCCTTGAGCAAGGAACCAAACCCCCAACTGCTCCCCGGGCGCCACAGCATTGGCTGCCCACTGCTCCGGGTGTATGTTAATTACTGTGTGTACACTTGGATGGTGTTAAATGCAGAGCACAAATTACGAGTATGGGTCACCATACTTGGCCACACACCACTTCACTAATTTTTAATTATTTATTTCTAATATGTTAGGGTGGGTACAGGCTGATGAATGAGGTGCTGTAGCTTTAAGAGCGGAAACAGCTCCTGTTCGCTCCTCCACCCTCCTTCTGTTCAATGACGCTTTACAGCATCGCTTTCACCGAACGACACACGATCCAACTACAGGTACAAACTCATACTGTTCTTTATTTCACGGATGTGTATGTTTATGATTTGAGTGCTTAGGTTTGTGGTCAGTCAGTACAAAGCAGAGAGCGGGGCAGTTTCTCACCTGTCTCCGTGTTTTAGTGGCTTTAGCGTTAAGGATGAGACAGCAGCTGTCACAGTTTTGTTCAATTAAACGATAAAAACAACAAGAAAAGGCTTGCGAAAAATCGCTGGCTCTTATATGTGAGCCAATTCCAGCTCTTTGAAATATCACTAATCTCAAATAAATTAAAATGACTCAAACTCAAATTATTCATGCTGTGTTTCATGGCAAAAGGTAGTGCATCCACATTTAGCTTGGCTTTTATATCAATCTTAGTTATTAAAGTGATTTATAGATTGACTGCAATGGAGAGTTAGACATAATTCCTCTGGGACTCCAGCAGCGGATGTGATGTGATCTGTAGCATCATCTGTGTGTGTGGACTGATCCACTGTAACCAGGCCACATCTCCACATAACTAACATTATCATTTATTTGATCAAATATATATCAAATTAAGCATTAAACAGTAACGAACATTCATGCTGCATTTTGAGATAAAATGCCAGGTCTACATAGAGGGATTTAACAGATTAAATAAAAGAAATAATGTAACGTATAAAATATAATCTAAATAATTTAACATTAGGTACACTGACAGTGAGTACACGTCTGCTATACATGCCACTGCAAAGGCACCTAAACCCATACTAGACAGGCCCAGAAAATTATGGTATGAAATATATCAAACATTAGATGCTTTGCTCACATGTTTTAATTATCTGGTCAATTTTTGTCACTTGTGCTGGAATCATTTGCTTAAAGAACTAGTTAATTTTTGACTTTGCTTTTCTGTTCTGTTTCTATTCCTTTTAGGTTTGTAGAGCCTGTTTGACTCAGAAAATTATGGACCAGGTGTGATCTTAGTATATTTCACACAATCTCTTTCATTAAGATGGCATCATGTGTTTCCGGCTGCTCTCCAGTGGTGAGGTTCTGTCAGAAGCTGAACAGGCTGAAGACGCTGGAGGAGGACGTAATGGCAACATCACTGAAACGTTGTCTGTCCACAGTGGACCTCGCACTTCTTGGTGTTGGTGGAATGGTGGGATCAGGCCTGTATGTTCTCACAGGAACTGTTGCTAAAAACACTGCAGGACCAGCTGTAGTGGTGTCTTTCATCATAGCAGGAGTAGCGTCTCTCATGGCAGCACTGTGCTATGCTGAGTTTGGTGCCCGTGTACCAAAGACAGGCTCCGCCTACATGTTTACATACGTCTCTGTTGGGGAAATCTGGGCATTCCTGATTGGCTGGAATGTAATTTTAGAGTATATGATTGGTGGGGCAGCAGTAGCTCGTGCATGGAGTGGATATTTGGACTCTATTTTCAATCACCGAATCCAGAATTTCACAGAGAGTCATGTGATGCGTTGGGATGTGCCCTTCATTACTCATTACCCAGATCTCTTAGCAGCTGCCATCCTCCTAGTAGCTTCCTTTTTCATTTCATTTGGTGTTCGTGTCTCATCTTGGCTAAACCACATCTTCTCAGCCGTCAGTATGATAGTTATTATTTTTATCTTGGTGTTTGGCTTTGTACTGGCCGACCCAGCCAACTGGAGTGCTCGGGAGGGAGGCTTTGCCCCCTTTGGACTTTCAGGTATCCTGGCAGGAACTGCAACATGCTTCTATGCCTTCGTTGGCTTTGATGTGATAGCGGCTTCCAGCGAGGAGGCCAGCAATCCTCAGAAGGCTATTCCTGCAGCGACTGCAATCTCACTGGGCCTGGCAGCCACAGCATATGTCCTGGTGTCCACGGTTCTTACGCTGATGGTTCCATGGCATACGCTCGACCCAAACTCCGCACTCTCAGATGCGTTCTTCAGACGAGGATATAGCTGGGCCGGGTTCATCGTGGCTGTGGGATCCATCTGTGGTGAGTATGAGTTAGTGGTTGACATGTAGGTTTATTAATGGACAGTGTTGACATTTAGTGAGAAGGGTGTGCGACGGTTGATTTAAAACTAATATATACAAGACAACAAAAGATGTACCAAAAGTCTTTTTGCACCAAAAGACTTATTTTCTGCAATATTTACCTTAAAATACATAAGAAATTTATTTTTAAAAAAAAGGTAGAGAAAGAGGATATGAGCAAATTATTCAGTCACATCACTTGTTGAGAAAACGTCACATGCCTTTTCTTGATATGCTTTTAATAATTTATTTGATAAATGTGTTTCCATTGTGGTTTGCCTCTGTCACCTTACATATTTAAAAAATAAAAATGCACATCCAGTGAGCCTTTTTTTTTTTTAATGTACATAATTTTTTTTTCTTCATGAGAATTTTATTCACATTTTGGTTTTTCCATCCAGCATTTTTATGCAATAAAAAATAATTATTTCAAAATGACTTCACTTTGGTTAATTATTTAGATTATCATTTTGGTTCATTATATACATATACAGAAATTTATTGGGAAAAAAGCCTTTTATTTAGCAAAGATGCATTGTATCGATCAAAAATGGCAGTATAATGTTATAAATGTTATAAAAGATTTCTATTTCAAACAAATGCATTTCATCTTTTTATTCATCAAAGAAACCTAAAAAAATGTATCGCCGCTTCCTCAAAAATATTAATTAGAACAACTGTTTTCAACATTTTCCGCATCAGTAATGATGCTGAAAATTCAGCTTTGACATGTTCATGTGGACATAGTCACCACTGATAAGCTACTACTAATATATTGTAGAATCTTTCATTTTCTGTAAAGCTGCTTTGCAACGATTTGTATCGTGAAAAGCGCTATACAAATAAACTTGAATTGAATATGGTCACATTGCCATGTAAAATATTTTATTTGATTTTTTTTTTTTCTTTCTTGGAAGACATGATTGAACTTCATAGCAGTCTCTATAACTGTTATGTTGATATAGATGATGTTGTATTATTGTTAGATTTTAAAAATGAAAACTATGGATGGATTAAGGTTTACACTGTTTTCCTGTGTTGACTAATTAAAACTGTCTAATCTCTTTCATCTAGCCATGAACACTGTGTTGCTCAGCAACCTCTTCTCTCTCCCGCGGATCGTGTATGCCATGGCGGAGGATGGCCTCTTCTTCTCTGTCTTTTCCCGTGTCAACCCTGTAACCAAAGTCCCGGTGGTCGCCATTCTTGTTTTTGGCAGCCTTATGGCAATCCTTGCCCTCATCTTTGATTTGGAAGCACTGGTTCAGTTCCTCTCTATTGGTACTCTGCTTGCTTACACTTTTGTAGCGGCCAGCATCATAGTGCTCCGCTTCCAACCGGATAAAAGTAGCAGGAGCTCAGGAGGAGGTGGAATCAAGACAGACGCTTCATCCACACCTTCAATGAACCAGTCAGGACAGCAGGTGGACCCGTCTGCGGTGACGAATGAGACCCAGACCTTTGCACAGGACAGCGGAGAGCTGAAGGAGTATGAGTCCTTCTCTGATAAACTTCAGCTGGTGGAGAGGCAGAAGGCAGTGAAGGAGAGACAGGCTCCAGGCACGCTGAAGGCTCGATGGGAGCCGTATCTGGGCCGGATACTGGGGGACTGTGAGCCAGGCGAGGTGGTGGGGTTCTCTGTGCTCGCTCTGATGGTCAGTGGAGTCTCTCTTTGTGCTGTGCTGGTGTTCGGGAATAACCAGCTGAATCTGCCTTTGTGGAGCTTCACCCTGTTGCTGGTCATCTTCAGTCTGGTCTTCCTGCTTAGTCTGGCTCTCATCTGGGTCCATGAGCAGCAGCCCAATCACAAGACTTTTCAGGTGAAATAAAATACCACAATAATGAGATTTTTTAGACATCTGGTTAGACAAAGCCATAGCTATCATACAGTGTAAAAGGGAGTGAGCATGGATTAATTTATTTCCTTAAACATAGTTAAGTGTTAAATTCTGTGCATGTGTGCATCATAAAATATTACCATTGTCTATTACTGAATATGTCAGCGATGTACGATTTGTTCTTTTGAGTCAGATCAATAAATTAGCTGAATCGGTTCAAAAAAATATTTTGTGAAGTATTTGTTTAGGAATAGGACTTGAGTTGGTCCGAGCAGTTCTTGAATCTATAGTTTACTGACTTGTTGCTGTCTTTCTTGGAGTGATCTGAGTTACCAACTCACAGACTCATTGAATATTGCTCTAGTGAGCTTATTGTAAGAACATCTGAAGCAAATTATATTTATGTATATATTTATAACCAGTTTATTGAAACAAAACTTTTCAGAAAACAACAACAACAACAAAGATTCACAGTAATGATTTAGACTTTTGATCACTAATATTTTTCATCATTTAGGTTCCTCTGGTGCCATTTGTTCCTGGCTTCAGCATCCTTCTGAATGTATTTCTCATGTTGAAGTTAAGTCCACTCACCTGGATCCGTTTCACCGTATGGGTCGCAGCAGGTAGCAGTTCATCACTCTTCACCTCTATTCCACCACATTATTGTGAATTGCATAAATCAATTCAGCAAATACCACTCTACAGTATCACGGCAAAGGAGATCCATATAGTTTATAACTGATCAACTCATTACAGAACAACGTAATCTCATTAAAGACAATTGCTAAAGAAAATGAATCGACTGTAGCTGTCTTAAAGAGACCGTTCTTCAAAGTTCATCATTTACTCAAGCTCATGTTATTCCAAATCCATAGGACTTATTTTGTGTAACACTGGAAGATATGTAACGCAGATCGTTCACGGTGCTATTTTCCTACCAAAGATTTTGGCCACCCCCAGCTGTCAAAAAAGTAGGATTTTGTATTGTGTAGGTTAGTCTGAGGTTCAGACTATAAAATGTACATACTGCTGCCTGACAGATAAATGAACACACTTTCTTGTTTTAAATAGGCAAACATGTTGCAAATATGCCTATAGATTGAAGGTTTAGATTTGTTCTGCTAATTTTTTTAGTCAAAGTTAATAGCTAAATGGTGACTGTTTCTGCATGTTCAAGCTGTTAAAGAGAGTCCAGCTTTTGTCTGTAGTGACTGAGCTAGTATGGGAAAAGAAGATCAATCTAAACATGATTATCATCAGTTCCTGTCAGTACTGCTACTAACCAGTTAAACCAGCCTGCTCGCAGAATCAAATTTGTCCTGCTGCTCTGTCACAGGTCTTCTGGTGTATTTCGGTTATGGTATCTGGCACAGTAAGGAGGGTTTGCGGGAGCAGCAGGGGCAGGACGTGGCAGCGCGTTACGTGGTCCTTCCCAGCGGCAGCCTAGTGGAGACAGTCCAGAACGTCCAGCCTGAAGGACACACTCACAGCACACACACACCAACCCACGACAATCCACCTGCCAGCAGATGATCTGATCATGCTGAGGTGTGTTTAGAGAACACCTGCCTGTTCTACTTGCTTTTCTTTCTTTTCAGTTTACTGACAACATGTCAGGATCAACTGTTAATAAAAAAGATGGTTTGAAGGAATGTTCCAGGTTCAGGAACATTTGTGGCATAATGTTGGTTACCACAAAATTTATTTGGAATTTATTTGGACTTTGGAGGACTTGCTAGCAGAAAAATGTATCTTATTATTTTGTAAAGCAATTCCTCTGTTAAAACTGTAATATTTGAGCTGTAAAGCTGTTTAAATAATTTTTACAGTCATTTTAGGCTTTTAGGGTTTACAACACTGCATTGTCATTGCAGCAAAAATTGTATATACCTTTACAAAGAAAATGTTTTTTTTTGTCTTGTTACTATAAGTAACTATAATAAAGTAACTGAGATTTTTAAAGAAAATAAATTAAGAGAACATTCATTTTTGTGGTAATCAACAAATGCTGTTAATTAGTCTTAACTTGCACTGACTCCAACGTACTTCTTTAAAGATATTGTTTTTTGTATTTTGAGCAACTAGTGTCAACTTCCCTGTTCACCATTCTAATCAACTACGGGCCATTTATTTTCTTTCTAGCATAATATATCCACAGTGTTTAGCTACTACGTTGGCTTGTATGTTAATTATATATGAGAGTCAGCAAAGTGCACTATAATTCTGTGGCCCAACCGGATTCCGTATCTCCATTGTCTTTTATGGTGTTTACATAGAGCCGAGTGGATCCGCATTGCTGCTCTGTGAAAGCTGAAACCTTTAGAAGAAGCTGCTGTTTATGATTCAAACACATATGTAAGTTTCCACTTAAGCATATTCTTAGGAAACCTTATTTGTGTAGTCCAAACATTGAAACACACAGATATGATAGTACATTATTCTATAATGCAAGAGATTGTGGCTGTGATTTGGAGTGTAGTTACCAGATATTTTTATTGTTTCTGTAGGCCTGTGGGAAATACTGACAATCACTGGTTGTTAGACAGAAAATATGGGGTCTTAGCAAATTCTGTTAAGAGATCATGTGGTTCTACTCAAATCTGTCTCCCCCCATTAGATCACACACAACCGCACACTCATAAACACACACACACACACACACACACATATGCATTGACGGCCATAATTTTAATTTGACAGAAGGCAGGAACCATCAATGGATCATATTAATATAATTAAACATTACTATATTTACACTAAACACACACTAACCTCAGTGGCTCTGTTTCCACCATCTTTCTACATGTTTTGTTTTCTACCACTTCTCTGCACCTCTTAAATATTTATTTTTATAATACAGTATTACTGTATATTTATTTATTTATCAGTACATACTGTAACCAAAATCATGTTTTAATAATGTTAGCTATTCATGATGTTAAAATGAATCCAGTTTTTCATTTGTTTGTACAATAGACTTAGTATGAACTGCCTCTGAGTAATTATTTTTCATTTGTGTCCACTGCCACACCTCACTAGCCTTACCTTTGCAAACACACTTACCCCAGTGTTCACTAATCCTTATTCCCACACTCAGATCTGCACATCTCACGTGGCATTCACCCGTACTGAACCGTCCTCATTCTCACACATACTCGCTCAGTGTGACGTGACAGAGCTAGAACATTTACTTAGAATTGGTACCTGTGAAACTGGCTGTTTATTTTAGCAGCTGGGTCAGTGACATTTATTTAGTTTTTTTTGTCCAGATCTATTAATTTACTTAAAAATGCAATTATAGTGACTTGAATATACCATGTTTTTTTTTTTTATTTCAAAAAAAAAAAAAAGGTTAAATCCTGCTAGCCTGAGGAAGGTTAATTGACAGAAATGTTGCATGAATTAAAAATATCATTGTGACACAACTGTCCTGATATCAGAAAGAGGAAAAAAGCCTTATTAAAAGGATGGAATTATTAAAAATAACTAATCTTTTATTCTGTTATTTATTAGAAAAAAAGGTAAGTGGCTTTGTTAAAATACTGTACAACTATTTAAAAAGAGTACATTTAAACAAACGTGATATGATATAAACTAGATTTCTAAAACATTTTCCTATTCTTTATTTTGAACACTCTTATTTGTCATTGGCCCAGCTCCATGTGTATTAGAAATTGGGCTTTAGAATTTATGATGACCTGAAAGATTAACTCATTTTATGTTGATAGAATAGTCCAAATTATAATCGCAAACTTACAAACACACTTACATAGTGTTTAGAATTTCTGGCACCCTGATCACCATTGTGCCCCTCTGAGCTCCTCAGTTTGTGTTGCCCTCAGTGGACTGCAAATGAACATGTGAGTAAATGACTAATAATAATTTATACTTCTCTTTAATACCACTAGAATATTGACAAAAGCACAGAACAAATCCTTTTCTTAGTACAAGGACAACAGAAAAGTGCATTTTATATGCAGTGGTTATTGGCCGTACAGCAGATATTGAAAATTACATGCCATACAGAAGCAAAGACAAGTTTTTCCCTTCACAAGCCCCTGTAATCTCCCTCACCCCCTAGATTTACAGCATGCCCTCCCTCACAGACTGACCCAGATTATCTCTGTAGAGAGAGATTATTATTGTCACTCAGATAGCACTACACACACATTCACAAACATGACAAGTCATTCTACTTCCTGCTGTTTATGCTTTCTGTTTTCTTTTAAACCTGTGCATAGCCGGCAAAGTTTAAACATTACTTAAATTAAAAAATTATTTAAATGCAGATTGTGATGTTTGACAGCTGAGTATTTACATTGCTACAAATGATTAACACTCCAAAACTCATTTATTTTTTGTATATACAGTAAATGTAAAGCTGAATAGTCCCTCACACACGGCACTGGACTAATGGTCTTCATTTCACTGATGTGCTGATAAGGTTAAAAGACCCACACCATCACACTCATCCACTGCTTCAGATAATGTCAGGACTCCCTTTTATTGTATTTTCAAACCTCTTCAATGGAGGTTTATATTCTCAGTCTGTTTCCTATTTTCGTTTAGCAGCTGTCTTGAGTTTGTATCTAAGCCTGTCTGCCAGTCCAGTCTGCTGTATAATCCACTTCACGTCTTTCTGGCAGCCAGAGTTAGTTGTGTAATGCCGATATGAAGACTAGTAAATGAAGGCACAAGATCCAGTAAAGTACTCTGTTTGTAAATATAGCACACCTAACCAATGGCCTTAATGATGCAGATACTGAAGCATTCCCAGTTTTACATACAGCTACTGGAGACTATAGTCTTATTTGTAATTTTGTGGTATTTAATAGTATTATTCAATCAAAGATGAAAATAATTATAAAGCTGGGATCTTGTTTTGAAGAAATTTTGAAGCACCTCTTTTTTTTTTTTTTTTTTTTTTTTTTTTTTTTTTTGGCCTGTCCTCTTTCTAGAGCTTCTGTATATCAGGTTGTGTTTGCTTAAACCCTGCTCACTTGCACTGTCGTCTCTTTCAAAAAGCACCACTTAAGAAACTTCCTCTTTGTTGTGTCACTGAACATATAATTCTGTTTTGTCTTTGTATCATTCTGTTATGAGATTTTATCATGTGATTAATAAATGTTTTGAAGCATCATATGGTTCATTGTTATTTATAGAATTGATATTGGTATTTAATGTTTTGTTAATATTAAATGATGAGGAAAAAAAAATAGCATACAGTTTTTCAATTAAAAAACACACACGCATTAACATCAGGCTTGACAGATGAGTCCGACAGGAATGGATTATTAGATTAAGCAGAATTTGTGAGGAGTCACATGGGAATTTTTCTCAAATACCCGTTTGAACAAGATGACCTCTGCTTAACTAGGTCTAGAAACAGTTTTTTTAACATGAACTCTCACTTTTTGTACATGAAATGCTACCTGAATGATGCAGCAACAAACCGGGATGTACCTAGACTCTATAATATGACACCATCATGCTTAACTGCACACGAGGATCCCATCAGTGCCACAAAACACAGAGATTAAATTTCTCTTTAACATGCTTGGTTTGTCAGCACTATTACCACAATATTGTTCACTAATTATGTGTAATGCAGTGTTCACCTTGAGGTTACCACAGGCACCAACACAGGAAACATTGCGTGTGCTGTTGATTCAATATTACAACACAGCATTGACTGACAGATCTCTGTAGTGAAAAGATACCGGTGTTTCACTTGACCTTGAGAGTTACTATGACAACATGTTAACATACTGGCTGAAACATTTGTGTAATATATTCACATCTATTCAGCTATTATTGAGTTTATGAATATAATGACTCTACCTCAGATTGCTTCCTGACTGAGAATAGGAGATGAGCTTGGACATGATTAATTGATGACAGTATCTTTTTTTCTTCTAGCTGTCTGATATTCTTCTTAACATACTCAATTATTTATGCAATACACATTATATAACGTACACAAACAGGAAAGAACAAAAGTAAACGAAATAAGAAATTGCGCAATTATGCACAATAATGTGTAAGAAATAACTGTAGAATTGGCTCTTTAATTAATTTACTGTATGCATGTTGCCATCAGAGGGGATGACTGACTAAATATTTAATACAGTAAAATGCAAAAAATAGCTACATGGAAGCTGTGTCCTCCAATCCTCGAGGCACATGGTTGGCCACAGGTGTCGCACATAACTTGAGTAAATGGAAGGTTTAGAGGTTAGAGATTCATGAAGAAAATCAAAAATAAAATCAATTTAAAGACTAAAGTCAAAGTTCAGTGGGGTTTTTTGATGGGTAGGCCTTGTAATATCCTTTTTCAGTGTCTAACTGTACAAATTTTACACGTGTCAATCAGATTTTTTAGTGTCAAGTTGTCCGGGACTTTTGATAATAACAGCATTGTGTCCGAAATAATCCAGAAGGTACTTGGCTTTAGAGATCCATGTTTATACATTCAAAAGTCAAATGCCAAATGTGTGCTGTCCAATAAAACACGGAAGTCAAAATAATGTCCAAATCTTTAGACCGATCTGTTCACTAAGTGACATCACTTCCACCTGCGACGTGTGCCTGCAGACCGGCTGCGAGCAGCGCTGCGGATTTTCATGTACCTTTCTTCCACGTCTTTATGGAGAGAGAGGCAGAGAGTCTGGTGATGAAGAATGGATGAAGGGGAAGAGGGAGAGGAGGTGGTTGAGGGGGTGCTAGTGTTGTCCAGGGGTCCCATCACTGGAGCTTGACTGCTCCTGTCTATCGCCACTATCCCAGAGTCTGAAGATCTTTGATTTTCCTCTCTGTCCTGCAGTCTGGCTAGACTGTTACTCAGGCTTATGTTCTCCTGCTGCAGAATCCTGATCCTCACTGAATTTGCCTTGAGCTGCTGCTCCATATCACACATCACATCTCCTGTAGCTGTGACACACAAAGACAACTGGTTATGAATGACAGGTAGGGGAAGGAATCACAAGAAATGTAACAATTTCATTTCCTTTTTCCGAAAGGTACTTGTTTGTACAGACTTTCAAATGAGGTTTTACAGTCTTTTGAGAGAGGCAAAATAAATGCAATAAGATAAGATAATAAGTACTTATTTTTTAATAACTTTTTAAAAAATACTTCTGATAAAAATACACTGATTTAAGTCTCATGCACAACTTAAAATAAGTTCTAAGCTGTACGTTTAATTCACTGGAAAAGGATATCTCATAAAAATGGTTCGTTAGAGAATCAATCTAGTTTTGATTCACTGAAAAGATCCAACTCAAGAGTCGCACAGTACATTCATGAATCACATGCTGTATGTTTTGGTCATGCTGTATGTTTTGATTCACTATAAAAGGACTGACTTGTTAAGAGTCATACATTGGGAAATAGTTGCGCTGATGTTTTTGATTGACTACACATCTGGCTCATAGAGTTCTTCTTTCAGGTAACTGGACTACACTGGTCACACTGCATGTCTGTGCACTTAAAAAGATAAAGTTCACAAGAGTCATTTGTTCGTGAATCAAACCTCACTGGCTGATGTATGTTTTGTGCTGTGGATTCAGTAGCAGTGCTGTTGAAAAGTCTAAAGTAGATTAGTGCCCGCCCACTAGCATACTACTCTTACTCATACTTGCTGTTCCAAATACAGACAATGTCAGAATATACAGTCCATACAGAAGGATGCACTTACGATCAATTAACAGAACCAAATGCTATTTTCACTTACTCCACCACACAGTTCAGATATTTAACTTTAAATATACTTGTATATTTAAAACTCTGAAGCATACTTGTATTTACACTTTGTGAGGAACATTTAGCACTATTGTGCTAAATGTGTGAATGAGAACCTACTGTTGCTGTTAACACTTGTGCAAACAGTATCTACCTTTATTTACACTATAAATATCCACTGGTTTTACTGGAACTACTACTTTACTGGAAGAAGCTGCTTTCCAACTCTAGTGGCATGAGTAGGCACCATCCTATATGGTTTTGTATTTGTATGTGTGTGTGTGTGTGTGTTTGCCTCATTAACCATATTTTGGGGACAAATTAGTACCCGAAAGTGAGCTAAACCTGACAAAATCTTTAAAAACCTCCCTTTGGGGATGTCCTAATTTGTAAAACTGATATAAAAATAATGCAGAAAGTTTTCTGTAAGGGGTAGGTTTAGGTGTAGGGCGATAGAATATACAGTTTGTACAGTATAAAAACCATTACGCCTAAAGAATGTCCCCATTTAGATAGCTAAGTAAACGTGTCTGTGTGTGTGTGTGTGTGTGTGTTTCTCACTCTGAGGTGCTGCTTGTGGGTTGAGCTCAGGAAAGGCCACCAGTATCCTCTCTCTCTGGGTGGCTTCTTCTAGCATCTCTTTCAGTCGAGACATTCTCTCCTCCAGTTCTGTGATCTGTGTCTGCTTCTTCTGTTTCTCAGTACTCAGCAAACTACACTGGGACTGCAGAGAAAGAGACGCACAGGTTAACCTTTATTGGTGTGACCTAATGTAGTCAGGCTGACTCAGTCATACGAAATAATTTTGACCGAGTTATTTTAAATATTTACCTCCTGCTGTGTGAGTTGCTCCTGAAGTGCATCTTTTTCTTGAATGATCTGTGTGAGTTTGTTGACAAGATCAGCTTTTTCATCCTCACATTCTTCCAGACTGTTATGCAGATCTTCAGTCTGCTGCACCAGCACATCCTGATGCTTACGCAGAGCTGCCTGTTTCACTTGAAGCGACTGCGCACAAAATGAACATGTTTCACAGTCTAATTAAATAAAATCATGTCTCATCATTGTTTTTCTTATTGGATATCCTGTGTTACTTGAAAATACATCATGTTATGGAAATAAACACACACCTCATGTTGGTGTTGCACACTGTGGTTCTTGGCGCTCTCTTTGTCCAGCAGAGTCTGTGTACTTCTGAGCTCCTTCTCCAGGTTTTGCCTGCTCTCCTCCACCTCTCTTAACATGTTCTCCAGTGAATGTAGACGATGAACCTCCTGCTGTAGTGTAGCCCTCTCAAATTCTATGCAACAAAAAGCCATTTCTTGTTATCCCAAAACCATTCCTGTAGGCCTTTGCTACGTTCTATAATTCAGGGGTTTGCAAACTGATCCACAGGGGACCAAACATGGAGTTCCCTCAGAAAATTTGAGAGAAAAAACACCCCCAAAATATTAAAGAAAAGTATTTATTAGGACTGTGTTACCTAAGCTATTAAATATGTTTAAATTAATATTTTTTAAACATATTTACAGAATGTAATGTTTACTTTCTAAAGAAATCAAGAGATTGATCACAGTTCTGCATAATAAAATAAAGACCAAATCTGTCTATCGTTTTTTTATAAATAATTCAATCCTTCCTTATGATATTTATAATGTTCAATAACAGTTTGTCTTAGTGTTTGAGTTTCTACGTGCTCACTGGAAGTTGTAAGGCACTATTAGATGAATAAACCTGCTCTGAAATATTAATTTTGAGAAGCAATCCATTTGAATTACTTTAATTGTGGGTACAAAACAAGGACTTTTGTCTTATAACATCATTCTTAATATTTTTCTAACACAGTATAAACTGCTCTCTATATATCAAATCTAAATTACTTCCAAAGTGGTCATCATATTTCAGGGTCATTGACATTAAATATGTAAAACTATTGATCTAATTTATTTCATATCTTTACTAATTGCTATGAGAAAGATTGATTATTGCATTGATCATTTTATATGAATATTTATGGATTTTATACTACTGCACCGATCAAAGCTTTTCCAGTTCATTCTGGTGGCCAGTATTTGATGATGTCCTACTTACCAAGACTCTGTTTTGCTTCTGTTTGCAAATCCAGTTCTGCCATGAGTTCAGAATTTCGGTCCTCTAACAATGTCACACCTGTGAATGAAAATGATTATTACTTTATATTGTTTAACTATTACATAAGAATCTTTTCATATGAGTTAAAGTCTTTTAAAGAAACTCCCACCTATCTTTAAATCCTCCTTCTCCTCTTTTAACCTCCTTACTGCTTCCTCTCCCTTGGATTTCAGCTCCTGCATTCTGTGCTCCCACTCCTCCTCCATATTCCTCCTCTCCTCCTTTTCTCTTTTGACCATCTCTGACAGCTGTTTTCTCAGCTTCTCTCGCTCCATCTCTGTCTGTTTCAGCTTCTTTTTCAGAGGCTCAACAGTTTCTCTCACCTCCAGATGAAAAAGAACAGTCATGAAAATCAAATGAGTAAATAATCAAAATAAACTCACAAAAGTGTAAACAGCCAAACAAAAAATTATATTTTCTCATGCTTTATGATGGGTGGACACAACCCCTCACCTCGAGGACATGTTTTCCAACGCGGCTCAAATCTCTACGCTGCTCACTTGCCCATTGGGAAATGTCACATGCAGACAAGCGGCCCAGCTGCTGCGTTTCCTCTACAGCTTCCAGGAAGCCCTGCATGGAGCAAGGCAAACCCAGAGACTGGCACAGAGACACTAGAGCATCACTGCTCTCCTTCATAACCGCCTGAACACAAGCACAGGCCTCACAGGGCACTAGGGCCGACTCTACTGTCTGACAGCCCACAGTGTGAGTAGACACACAGGAGCCAGCAGTGGATGCTCTCTCTTGGTGGGGAGTTGATGGTGGGGAGTTTTTATAGATGCTGGTCATGGAGGTGCTCTGTGTCTTGTGTGTATCAATGGAAGGAGTGTTTGCTGCTGTTCTGGTGATGGATTGGCTTTGCTGAGTTGGAGGTTGCTGTCCATTACTGGTGCTCTGCAAGAAGAGACTTTTAGCAAGGATCATTTTTGATAGGCGTTTACCAAGTGTTGTGTGTTTAGTCTTTATCATCCTTCTTACCTCTTGTGTTTGTTGACTGCTGAGCTGAAGTAGGTTCTTCCAGTAGCGTTTGACCACAGGACCAATGGAAACAGAGATATCATTTTGTTCAGATGATAAAGCTTTCTGCTTTTCAAGCAGCAGCTCTGCATGAATGTTAAAACTCTGAAGAAGCAGCATTAATCTTTGACAAACACACAAACGCACACAATGATGTGGGGAAATAAAACGGTACATTTAATTTATGTTACGTTATATAATGCTTAAAATAATAATTGCATATTTAAATAGATAGCACATATCAAAACTCAGTGATTCATTTATATTTGTATGTTTATGTATTTAAGCAGTTTCATAATAATTTATTATAATACAAATATTGTGTAATCAATATAAAAATCATATGTTTATGATATATATTATGTTATGTTACATATATTGACAATAAAAGACACATTTGTTGTGAAGTTAAGAAACAATAAACTACAAATGGACTACCTGTCAATCAGCAGCTCTTGCAGGACTATATGAGAGTGCTGACTGAACTCTTCATCACCATCCACATAATCATACTCTTCTAAAAGGCTGACTAAATCCAGATTACATGATAGTTTATCGGGAAACTTCCATGATGGGAAACGGACAGGTCCAGTCTTAGAAAACACATCCAGAACCGCTCCTTGTAAATCAATAAGATCTCTGCGGAGACTGTCGATACAGTCCTGACGACCTAACAGATGAGTCATTGTTTAACTGTCTAAAACTAATTTTGTTCTTTAATACTCTGTAATAGTTGTCGAAGCGAGAACATGTGCATTAGCTCTATTTACATTAGGTTTCCATGGTTGCTTGTAGGTAGAGGCCTTCCTCTTCAACTACATCTCCCACAATCCCCTTTGGTCTTGTTACCGGAAGTGAATGATTTCGTTTGTCGTTTTCTGTTGTGTGGCGGTTGGCGCAACGAGAAGTTAGTGAGTTGTATGAAACGGTTATAGAAATTGTATTACTTCAGTCATTTTCAGAGCTTTACGGTGTTCTTTGTCCAACAAATTACGCCTTAAACTGATGATAACGCTTTATTTTTGCTAGCGTGTTTGTTTGGGCCTGAGAAGAGTCTGTAGTGTCGCAGTCATGCCGCCTGGGCCTGTGCAGATCATGCAGCCGGAGCTGAATAACAAGGTATAACGCGATCATTTATCGATATCTATTCTTTTAGAGACATTACTGGATAGATTCATCTGATTTATATTTACTTGCTAACATATTTGCCTTCCATGCACATACAAACATGGTAATGGACCATAGTATTACGTTTGTAGATTATGTTTTGAGTAAGATAATGATGAATCGACCTCCTCTACCACAGCTTAAGTCTGGTCAGGACTTTCATAATAAGTAATATATTTTTTCTCTTACGTTCCTTTTGCATAGCTCAGCTATGATTGATTATGTTTTAATCAACAGCCTGAGGACCAGAAGGAAGAGACTCCAGCCACAAAGCCCATTGTTGGAATCATCTACCCGCCTCCTGAAGTCCGAAATATTGTTGACAAGACTGCCAGCTTCGTGGCCAGGTATATAAGTATAATGCAGTGCAAAATTTATTTGTTGTGCTTTTTTAAACTATTACTTATCCACTTTTTTTTGTTCACAGGAATGGACCTGAGTTCGAGGCCAGAATTCGACAGAATGAGATCAACAATCCAAAATTCAACTTCCTCAATCCCAACGACCCTTACCATGCCTACTACCGCCACAAGGTCAATGAGTTCAAGGAGGGCAAAGCTCAGGAACCATCTGCAGCTGTGCCTAAAGCCATGCAACAGCAAGCAGCAGCATCACAGCAGCTTCCTCAGAAGGTCAGGAACCTGGCAGTGATTAACATTATTGAAATAAAACCAGTCAAGCCGTAATCTAGCAATCTGATTTTAAAGTCTTTCAGATCTAAATCTGTTGTCCAGTACTTACACATTTTTGTGGTCATTTAGGTTCAAGCACAGGTGATCCATGAGACGGTGGTCCCTAAGGAGCCTCCACCTGAGTTTGAGTTCATTGCCGACCCTCCCTCCATCTCAGCCTTTGACCTGGATGTGGTGAAACTGACTGCACAGTTTGTCGCCCGAAATGGCCGCCAGTTTCTCACGCAGCTGATGCAGAAGGAGCAGAGGAACTACCAGTTTGACTTTCTTCGACCACAGCACAGCTTATTCAACTACTTTACAAAACTTGTGGAACAATATACAAAGGTACGGCATCAATACTCAGGACGAAGCAGACTGAGGTGGCTAAAGAGAGCTGAGTATTGTGGGAAACAGTATTACATATACAAGTTATTCAAGTGTGACATTAAATTCCCTTAAATGATTGGCTTCTTGCAGGTTTTAATCCCTCCAAAAGGTCTTCTGCTGAAGCTGAAGAAGGAAGCAGAGAATCCTCGAGAGGTCTTAGACCAGGTAATTAATTATAACAGCATTTTCGGATCAAACATAGTTGATCTTAAGATGCAACATAAGATATGCCTAGTATGACGGTGGTGTATTATGTTGATTCAGGTGTTTTAATACCAATAAAGAGAACTTTCGGTGAAACAAATAGTAGAACTGAAATTGCTAAATATATTACATGCCATATTATAAGCAAATACATCACTTCATTCCCCAATATTTTAGGTGAGGTATCGTGTGGAGTGGGCCAAGTTCCAGGAAAGAGAGAGGAAGAAGGAAGAGGAGGAGCGAGAGAAGGAGAGAGTGGCTTATGCTCAGATTGACTGGCATGACTTTGTGGTGGTGGAGACTGTGGACTTCCAACCAAATGAGCAAGGTGAACATGTGTAATTAATAATTTATGTAATTTTAGAATGTTTATTATCACAAACATACTATTGCATCAGAAGAATGCTTGTGATTTATTATTAATATTAATGAATACCAATAATTTATATAACTGTTATGCAAATTACAGGTAATTTCCCTCCTCCCACAACTCCTGAGGAGCTGGGTGCTCGTATCCTGATCCAGGAGCGCTATGAGAAGTTTGGAGAGAGTGAGGAGGTGGAGATGGAGGTAGAGAGTGAAGATGAAGAGGATGAGAGAGAGCGCAGGGAGGGTGGACACGCAGCTCAGCTGGACCAAGACACACAGCTGCAGGACATGGACGAGGTGAGACAATCAGGGTGATCACACCAAAGAGACGAGGAGCATTTAGTCATGATTAAGAAGTTCCATGTTCACATAAAAAATAGATGAGCAATTTGTAGAAATGGGTTAACTATCACTGACTGACTAGCATCTGTTGTTCCTCTCTCAATAGGGCTCTGATGACGAGGATGATGGCATGAAGGCTCCTCTACCCCCTGATAACCCCCTGCCACCACCTCTGCCCCCCACCCCGGACCAGGTTATTATCCGCAAAGACTACGACCCCAAGGGTAAGGGCATTTATAGAAACACACTAAAACAGCACATTTTATTGCATCCACTCACTTTCTATCTCATCTTTCAGCCTCTAGGCCTCTGCCTCCCGTGGCCATCCCTGATGAGTACCTCATCTCTCCCATCACTGGTGAGAAGATCCAAGCCAGTAAGATGCAGGAGCACATGCGCATTGGCCTGCTGGACCCCCGCTGGCTGGAGCAGCGTGACCGCAGCATCCGAGAGCGTCAGATTGAGGAGGAGGTATACGCTCCTGGCCTGGACATTGAGAGCAGCCTGAAGCAGCTGGCCGAGAGACGTACTGATATTTTCGGTGTGGAAGAAACGGCCATCGGTAAGAAGATCGGAGAGGAGGAGATACAGAAACCAGAGGAGAAGGTAAGAAACACAAAGAAAAAAATATATATATATACACACACACACATATTAGTGCTGTCAAACGATTAATCGTTTATATTATGTAAACAAAAACTTTATTTTGGATGCGATTAATCATGATTAATCTTTTGACAGCACTAATATATATATATATATATATATATATATATATATATATATATATCTCCACTGTTCAACATTATTAGTAGACAAATTAATTAAACTAGAGTGAAAAATGTTTTAAGGGACATTCTAAAAGTCTACAGGACCAAAACAATTTTTTTTATTCATTGTAATGGTGTGAAACTTGGTGACTTTTGTGGCACTTGCTTTATGAGCAGTTAGAAAGGAACTAAATGGTCTTAAAAAAAAAAAGTCACACTTCATAATCAAAAATGGAAAAAATTATATATGTGTGTGAGTGCAAGTAAAAATAAGTAAATATATTCATATATAGGAATTATTTAATGTAGGGCTTTTGTATTTTATATATTTTTTAAAAATACTATGCTTATTGTCTTCAGTATGTTTTGACCACCGAGGATCACAAAGTGTGATCCCTGAGTGAGGAATACCAGAAGGACGTAGTTTTCGTCTAACACACGATCCTCTTTTCTCTGCAGGTCACATGGGACGGTCACTCTGGCAGTATGGCTCGTACCCAGCAGGCAGCTCAGGCTAACATCACCCTGCAGGAGCAGATTGAGGCCATCCACAAAGCTAAAGGTCTGGTACAGGAGGACGACACCAAGGAGAGGATCGGTCCCAGCAAGCCCAATGAGATTCCTCAGCCGCCCTTGCCATCAGTAGTCCCCAGCCTGCCCAAACCCAGCCCACCAGTCAGCTCTGCACCCGCTGTGAGTTTCAATCTGTTTCTCCATTCAGGAGTTTTGAAAGATCAGCTTGATTGAGTCAAACACAAACATAGAAGTGCTAGTTCTTCTAACTAAGGGTGCTTGTGTATATTCCAGATGGCACCTCCAGTGCGGACCACATTGCTCCCTGCTGTTCCTGTCATACCCAGACCTCCAATGGCTCCTGTGGTGCGCCTGGCTCCTGGGCAAGTTCTGGCCCCCATGCCACCCATGCTGCATGCCCCACGAATCAATGTGGTGCCAATGCCGCCCTCTGGTCCCCATATTATGGCACCCAGACCTCCACCCATGGTGGTTCCTGCTGGTGAGTCTTTGTTACATAGCTACTTGGTACACATTTTAATAAATATTTAGTCAACAGACTTTTCTATGTTGTTTATTAAAGTTGTAATAATTATATTTATATTTCTAATTATATATATTATATTGATGATTATTGTTATATTTAATAAACCTTTTTGTTATATAAGGATTTTAATAAAAATAATTAATAAATTTAAGAATTAAATAATTCTATTAGTTTTATGTCTAATAATTGTTTTAATCAATTTGTTTTTCAGCGTTTGTACCTGCTCCCCCTGTGCCTCAACCTCCCAGCACTGTTTCCGCCCCCATGCCTCCTGCTCATCCTCCACCTCCTCATGAGGACGAGCCTTCCAGCAAGAAAATGAAGACCGAAGACAACCTAATTTCAGAAGAGGAGTTTCTGCGCAGGAACAAGGTACAATGCTGTGGCAACAAAGTGTTTCGAGTGCACTTACCAATCAATATATTTTTTTTTTTACTGCTATTGCATGAGTCATTTGCTCATTTTAATTTGACCTTTGCTCTCTTTTAGGGACCTGTTGCAGTCAAGGTCCAGGTGCCCAACATGCAGGACAAGACCGAATGGAAACTGAGTGGCCAAGTGCTGAACTTCAACCTGCCTCTCACAGACCAGGTAAAGACTTTGCCTGTCCAGTATCTGTATGCACCATTTGTACATATTTGAACTATTAATCTTTAGGATTACACAAAATATGTATAGAATTCATGAAAATGTGAGCTAATCAAATGCCATATTGTGCCTCAGGTGTCTGTCATCAAGGTTAAGATCCATGAAGCCACTGGTATGCCGGCTGGAAAACAGAAGCTGCAGTATGAGGTAAATTATTTCAGTGGAATGACGAGATGGTTATTTAAACTGTGAATACTTAAAAGAGCAGGGCATCCTGTGACGTTATTAAATATAAAAGAACTTGCTTTGAAAACTGAGATCTCATGTTGTGTTTGATTCTCCAGGGTATTTTCATCAAAGATTCCAACTCTCTGGCGTATTATAACATGAACAATGGCTCCGTCATTCACCTGGCCCTCAAGGAAAGAGGAGGAAGGAAGAAGTAGATCACTCATCTTCACTGAATCTTCAGCATTTACTGTGCTTATAACCCTGCTACATTTGTACACTTCACAGAACTAGAGAACTGAAGTTCGTAGTAATCAGTGTCTTGTGATTATCTTACCAATGTGTTTAAACATTCAGTGTATGAGAGATTAAATAAGACGTTTAATATTGTAGTCTCCTTGCAAACTGCAGTATTTTTAGTTTCACTTTTCACTGTGGTGATTTGTTAAATATTTGCAAATCTCAAGTTAAGCTTTGAAACATTGCATTTTGTCAGATGCATAATAAATACTTGTCTCTAAGGAAAACTTGCCTAATAAATTTCAATAAGAAATGTTATTAGCCATGTTATCTTTTATTCCCTCACAAATATTGGCATTATTTATTTTTCATATTACTGTATTTCAGTTTTGGTAGGCATTGATAAAACGATAGGGCTATTATTAGTTCAGACTATTTATAATGTAAATAATACATCATTATAGCCTCTTGCGTAAAAACAAGAGCCTTTCCGTTGCCGGAGGCTTTTATTTTGAAAGCGTGTCTTTAGCGGAACTCGCGTCACATTTTCGTAGAGGTCATAGGTGACGCATTTAGCGGGAGATACCAAAATCAATACAAAGTAGCTCGACCAGATTTTATTTATTTTGTTTACTTTATCATCGAAACAAACTAGATTATCTATATATTGTAGAAAAACAACACATCGGATAAAATTAGGTAAGAAGAAAGTGAAGCTACTCCGCTGTTAGCATACAGAAAACTGCGCGTCTGACAAATTCTGCTTGTATTACATGTATATGCATCAAATAGTTTAGTTGATAATTTGCGGTCCAGAAGCGTGCCTTCAGTCATGTTCTCAGACGTGATCGTGCCGAAGGAGACGCTATTGTCTGCTCCAGGCTCGGAGGAGCCGGTGTTTGACCGCCAGCAGCTCTCATACAGCGGCTGCTCGGAGAGATTCCGCCTCGGCGAGCGCAGCTTCAGCCGCCAGTACGCGCACATCTACTCCACCAGACTCATGCAGATGAGAGACATCCTCACAGACCGAGCCAAGCAGAAGTGGGGTGAGAAACATCTGTAGTCTCTGAGAGGCTTGTGTTGCTGTTGTGTTCTGCCTGAAGCACTTGTGAACACGAGTGAATGTGTGGCAGGCGGTGTGGTGGCCATCAGGAAGCTGTGTGACCTGCAGATGGGGGAACAGTGTGTAATAGTGGGCACCTTATTCAAAAACATGGAGCTGCAGCCCTCCATCCTGAAGGAGATCAGTGAGGAGGTAAAACCACCAGATGCTTTGTGTTCTCTCCCCCTCTTCCCTTCTTTTAAGTAACATTTCGTTTCTCTCTTCAGCACAATCTGTTGCCTCAACCACCTCGTGCCAAATACATCAGCCAATCAGATGAGCTTATTTTGGAGGATGAGCTGCAGAGGATTAAACTGGAAGGGAACATAGATACACCCAAGTTTGTGACAGGTGGGATACAGGAAAGTTAGGGAATTTTTTTCAGAATTTAGCAAGACTGGTCTGTCTCAATCTTCTCATGCTTCTCAATCGTAATGTTTTGTTGTGAAACTGTGTTTTCAGGTAGTGTAATAGCCATCATGGGTGCAGAGAAGAATGATGGGAAATTCACCGTTGAAGACTTCTGCATGGCCGACATTCCTCCACAGACACCCAGACAGCCTCTCAGCTCAGACAGGTACAGAAACACACCTGACATGACCAGAGATCCCAAGATTTTTTTTAAATTTACTGATAAGGATGCAACAGTATTAAAAATCTGGCCAATGCATATGCTGATAATTGTTATGGGTGTTAACTAATAATGAGTATTACAATTAAGGTATTATTTTGTCTATATAAATAAAAAAATAATCCACTAAAAAAAAGAATGAAAGAAAATTTGCAAATCATAACATTAGAATGTGCAGTGCGAAATAGATATTAATTTTGGATTTAGTAAAAATGGCATTTAATAGTGTTATTTAATTCATTAAATTTAATTAATTAAAAACACTTAAGTGAGTGTTAAGTGATGGCAAAAGTAATCAAAATAAAAAATGAGGGAAATAAGAATACAAAAATATATTATATAATATAAAGTCACCATGAAATCAAAATTGACAATTGCTTTATTTTTTTTAGATATTTTAAAAGATTGTGTTGTTTTAGATATAACAATGCAATATATTGCATTGTTTATTATAAAGGATTTATCAGTGCACTTTGTTTTTGGAAATCTTTTATACATTTTATTATGACAGACATATATAAGACATAATAGAGAAGAAAAGACATTCTCAATTTCCATTGCATGCTGAATTTAATATATATGTATTGGCTGACTGCCAAGCTGAATTGGATAAATCATGCATCCCTAGTGTTGAAGTTGCACACACACGTCCGGTTATCACAAGTGGATTCTTTGACTACAATCCTGTTTTTGTAAGCAGGGTAAATACATTGAAGCATTCAGAAGGATGTTTAAAGGTTATTTAGTACTTATACCATCTTTATTATGCTTTTCCTGACTGATTTCAGTGTGACAGTGTAGAATCAACATAACTCACTTTGACCTTTGCTGTTTTACTGGTTTCACAGGTTTGTGCTTCTTGCCTCTGGCCTGGGGTTGAACGGCAGCAAAGCAGACAGCATGATGGGATTGCAGCTTTTGGTGGATATGGTAACTGGTCAGCTTGGAGATCAGGGAGAGCAGAGCGGAGCGGCATCCATCTCTAGAGTCATACTAGCTGGAAACCTGCTGAGTCAAAGCACTCAGGACAAAGACTCAACAACCAAGGTGTCAAATGGGACTTAATTTTTAAGCAGCACTGTCTTACATTTTAAGCAGAATTCTATAACATATAGTGAATTAATCTTGTAAATTAAACTCTTTTCCAAGGCAAAGTACCTGACTAAGAAGACTCAGGCTGGGAGTGTGGAGGCTATCAGACTGCTGGATGAGCTTCTGATGCAGCTAGTGGTGAGTGTTTTCAGCCCAAAGTGTGGACTTTGGTGAGAGACCAAAAGAGCTGAGGGCATTATTTGGGACATTTATTCAGTACATCAAGCTTCCAGGTCCCATAGTTCATAGTTGTTTTCTGATCTCATGGTGAGTTAGGTTTGTCATACTGCTGAATGCATAAGGAAGGTCTTTTTTACACACAAACCTGCAATGTGTGTGTTGTCCACTATAGGCCTCTGTACCTGTAGATGTCATGCCTGGACAGTACGACCCAACAAACTACACTCTACCCCAGCAGCCTCTGCACCGCTGCATGTTCCCTCTGTCTGTGCCCTTCCCCACCCTGCAGCTGGTCAGCAACCCTTACCAAGCTATCGTAGATGGTGTCCGGTGAGTAAGCACCTGTGTTTTTATCCTCTATCACTGGAATGATGTGGTGAGTAGCTCTTGACAGAGAATGTCTTATGGTCTCAGGGTCTTGGGCACAGCAGGACAGAATATCAGTGATATTGTGAAGTACAGCAGCATGGATGATCATCTGGAAATATTGGAAAGCACACTGAGACTCCGCCACCTGGCTCCCACAGCTCCAGACACACTAGGTCTAGACAGGCTGCTTTCTGTTTATTTATAAATTTGCAACAATTTTTTTAAGGGGTGTTCTAGGTTGCTTTAGCATAATATCTGTGTACCTCAATTCATATATAGATATCTGATTGTATTACTATTTTTTACAAAGAAATCTGAAAATGCTCGATTGTTCTGGCTTGTTTTGTTGACCCATCAGGTTGTTACCCGTTCTATCAGAAAGACCCCTTTATTATGGAAGAGTGCCCTCGTGTGTACTTCAGTGGAAATGCACCAAGCTACCAATGTAAACAAGTCACAGGTGAATAGAAGACTATTTAATCATATAAAAAGGAGCACTGTTTTAACTAACATTACCAGTATTTATTTGTATGGTAATTTTTGTCTTGCTTTTCATCTCAGGACCTGAAGGACAAGATGTTCTCCTAGTAGCAATCCCAGAGTTCAGCAGCACACAGACGGCTTGTCTTGTGAACCTGCGCACCTTGGAGTGTGAGCCAGTCTGCTTCTCATCTTTTTCCACAGCGGATGATGAGGACAATGAGATGAATATCAGCCATTAAACACTCACTTATCAACATATGACACTTGTTCCTGTAGACTGTCCAACAAAGACTTGTTTCTGTTGTTGTTGTTTGTTAATAAAGCTCCCTCTTTTGTATGGAAACATTCTTTTCTTTTCCCTCATGTAGTGTTACATTGTACAACGAACCTTGCGTTTCTGAAAAGTTATTCAAAGGTTATTATCCTCATATATTTACCTTAATGTACCTAAAAAGGTTAAATGATGCTTATTTGGATTTCTCTATGCATAGTCCTCAACAGAAAGTCTACGCTTTTGAGGCAGTTCTAGACCGTACGTAGATGAAATGTCATCACATGTACCCTAAATTTTATAATTTTGAAGCAATTTCTCCAATAGTTTTAGCTTTAAGGTGCAGAAACCAGATACATATAGTTCTCAACAGAAAATAGGTGGTTTATTATTTACTGAGAAGCACTGTCTGCTGGAAATATATAATAATAGACAGATCTGATACTTTTATTGAGACATGGAACAAAGATTTAAGACACTAATACAGTAGAGAAAGGCACAACCTGCTTAGTGCAAATATTATCGTCTACAAAACGGCAGATGTTTTTTCTAATATTTGGTTCAAATCAGCAAAGGATTTGCATAGCCAATCAAGAAAATACTAAATTAATAGTGTGGCCTTTAAAGTGTCCATAGATGCAAACAACTCACCTTTCAGTGACAACTCACTTTTTAGAGATCAAAATAGGTCACCTGTGAGATTTCCTTAGCTCCAATGAGAGTGTTTTTATAAGGTTTGATGGGTGTTACAAGGGTAAATAAACACTGTTTAGACTAGTCTTATTTTTTTTTCTTCAAGACTGGTTATGTTTTAAATTCAGTTATGAAAAGATAGATTGGTCTTATTTGTATTGGAAAAGTAAGGCAGCTGCTAGTTGGTCAAACTACTTCTTAAGACACAGTCGGTGGCTAAGTTCATGCAACTGGCCCCTGGTTGTTTCAGTAAGTTTTATATAGTATTTTCTTTACTCTTTACTTCAAAATCTATGTCTAAAAAAAAAGGTAATATTTTATGTGTTTGAGGTTTAAACTGTGTGAACGGTGGAGAGAGAGAGAGGACAAACATTTAGCACTTTAGGTCAGCATTGCTGTAATCAGCCAATATTGTCTTTAATAGCCTGCATATAGCACTTCATCTCTTATAACATGGGATTTTGACCAAATATATTCAATCTTGATTTTTGGAAAATGTTGCAACAAAATGTTAAAAAGTTTGTTTGTGTGTGTCTGTGTTTGTGTGTCTGTGTACCTGTTTTGATATACCGGTGGTATATAAACCTGAATACACACAGACTCATGGGGACTTTGTGTCACGGTGGGGACCTAAATTGAGGTCCCCACGGGTAAACAAGCTTATAAATCACACAGAATGAAGTTTTTTGAAAATCTAAAAATTCAAACAGTCTCCTGTGAGGGCTAAGTTTAGGTGTAGGGCAATAGAATATACGGTCTGTACAGTAGAAAACCATTACGCCTATGAGAGTCCCCACAAGGATAGCGAAACAAGTGTGTGTGTGAGTGAAAATTTACAGTTTTGGACATATAAGGTCATAAAAAATATTTTAAAAAGTAACTACACATGAGCAGGTAAAGCAAATATCTTTAAAATAAATCCCGTGTGGAACATGCCCCCGATGCGCACAATGTTCTCACCTTTTTCCCACTTACCTGTTTGCATCTCTGAGTGTCACTTTATCATCTGACTATTTAAAAAAAAGCATCACCCTCAAGATCATAAGAATTACTGCATAAAAATGAAGTTTAGAGCATTCTTGTCGCCATCTGCCGTTGAAAAAAATAAAAAAAACGTAGTATTACTATAGAGTGTAAAAAATGTATTACGTAATACTACATTTATATTATTTATAAACATGTTAAAACACCGTATTGTGTATTTCCTGAATAATAATCACATTTCTTAAACAAAATATTGTTCAGATAAGAGTCGCCATTACATGACGTCACTTCACGGTTTGCTACGTCATTGTTGTGCGCCCCTTGCTTGTCTCTTTCAATGAAACCTTTATAACTAAACAAAACTTGGACATCATAAAGGTAAAGCATGCAGTCGTCTTAATTTATTTCTTAATACAATCTCATGTATAATATCCTGTCCGTTATTTGCATACGAAAGCAGCCTCCTGAGAGCGCAGTTTCAGACAGAAAGAGTTTACTCGTGTCTCTATATCTCTCTGAGATGGTCTTCTCTCTCTTCAGATGCCGCTGCCTCCAGCTTTACTCGCACGCCTCGCTAAGAGAGGGATCGTCAAACAGTCCGACCGCGGTAACATACAGCATGCATATTTATCTTACTGGCTGATCCATAAAACATTAAATTAAGAGTTCATGCTCTCGTTTATATTGTCTATCATATTCATCTTCATCATCCTCAGAGGCTGAAGAGGAGATCATCGCTGAAGATTATGATGATAACAACGTTGATTATGAAGCTACCAGGCTTGAAAATTTACCAACGAATTGGTACAAAGTTTTTGACCTCGCTTGGTAAGCAGTCCATAAATGATTATATGTCCCATATAATATCATGTTTAAACCATGAAACAGGTCCATAATTCCACATTTGGTTATTGCTTATAGATAATTATTGTTCTTTTGTCTTGTCTTTAGTGGACTTCCTTACTACTGGAATGTAGAGACAGATTTAGTGTCCTGGTTGTCCCCCAACGACCCCACTGCTGTCATCTCCAAAGCTGCTAAGAAGCAGAAAGGTAATATATGGGCATAAAACATAAGTATGCACAGATTATTGTGCTTCTGTACGTAATGCTGTTTAGACTTATGCTGCATCTGTTTGTGTTTTACTTCCCAGGTGAGACTGGACATGATAAAGGGGACGGCCACTATGAGAAGGCAGAGAGAGACAGGGATCGAGAGAGGGACAGAGAGCGCGATCGGGAGCGGGACAGGGAGGACGGACGGGACAGAGATAGAGACCGGGATAGGGATCGAGACCGGGACAGGGACCGTGACAGACGGATGCGGAGAGAAGACAGTGCACCGTATAGCAAATCAAAGAGAGGTAATTTATCTGTCGCATAAAACACTTAAGTAATAATTAAATATATTGGCTTAATAAACATAAACTGTTTTAGGAGGACTAGGAGGAGGTAGAAAACAGCAGCAGGAGGAAATGGATCCCATGGATCCCAGCGCCTATTCAGATGCTCCCAGGTAATGACCAGCTAGTTTACTATAACCACTATTGCTGTGTTTGTAATTCTATATCTAGTTGAGCTCCATGATCATATGTGGAGACAGGAGAAATCTACAGAAGGACAAACATCACTGCAACACTCCACCGATCTGGGATTTATGGCGGTGTGGCCATACTCAATCCTCTCCTTAGTGAAGACAAAAGAAAACACACTTGGAATTTACAGAAAGAGCCCCTAAAGGACCCTCAGACTGTGAGAAACAAGATTGTCTGGTCTGATGAACCTCAATTCCAAGCATCATGTTTGAAGGAAACCAGCTCCGCTCATTACCTGCAGAGTACCATCCCAAGAGTAGTGTGTGCTGGTAGCAGCCTCATGCTGTGGGGCTGTTTTTCAGCAGCAGGGACTGAGGGACTAGTCAGAGTAAGAACTTCAGACTGGACAGAAGGTTCACCTTCCAACAGGACAATGACCCTAAGCACACAGCAAGAGTGGCTTATAGACAACTCTGTGAATATCCTTGAGTGGCCTAGCCACAGCCTGAGTTTGAACCTAATCAAATATTTCTAGAGAAACCTGAAAATGTGCGTCTAGCCCCATCCAACCTGACAGAGCTTGAGAGGTGAAGAGGTGAGGAGAAGAATGGCAGATAATTTCCAAATGCTGATGAGCAAAGCTTGTCATGTCATACCCAAAAACGTGAGGCTGTAAAGGTGTCTCAGCTAAGTACCAAGTTAAGGGTATGAATACTTATGCAATGTACTTATTTCAGCAGGTGTTTTTTTATTTTTGAAAAACTGTATGAAGGCATGACAATTCTGTTTTTGCTTTGTCATTATGATGTATGGAGTGTAGATGAATGTGGGAAAAAGTCATTTAAAGCAGTTTATCATAAGAGTACATCATAAAACGTGAAAAAAAATGAAGGGGTATGAACACTTTTTATAGGCACTATACTATGCAAACTGCTTTTTTTCTGTGTGCATTTGTAGGGCCTTTTTAAATTAAATATGATAATTAAAAATAACCTATAAAATAAATTATATTAATAAACTATGTTTTTATTGTTATTACTTTTAACAATATTTTATTACTCTTTTAGAACATTGTCATGATGTCTTATAGTGTTGAGTTGTAAAGAGGATCGTTGCGTTTCTGTGTGTATCGGACAATAGGTTTATCAAATGAAATGGTGACTAATGGTGCCCTACATTGGATACCTACTAAATTTGGCAAAATGTTGAGAGAGACCACAATGCAATGCACTAAAATTGTGTGAACATGAGCTTATAAAAGAGGTAGTTTCTGTAATAAAGAACGTGATCAATATGTGGTGCTGTTGCTTTCAGGGGCTCATGGTCCACTGGTCTCCCCAAACGCAATGAAGCAAAGACCGGAGCGGACACCACAGCAGCAGGACCCCTGTTCCAGCAGAGGCCGTACCCCAGTCCCGGAGCCGTCCTGAGAGCGAACGCTGAGAACACGAGACGCTTGGAAGAGGATGATGATGATGACTGAGCAGGAATAGTGTGTCTGTAAAGGCTTTTATGATATCTTTTCTTACATCTGGGACATAGATTCATTTGTAAATATACCATGTGTTGTGTTATACATTTTATAAACAATTGCCGTTTTACTTGCAATAGTAATGTTCCCTGCAAAATAAACATTTTGTTTAAAGGTGCATTCAGTGGTTAATTTAAAACATTTTTGATACCCAGATTTTAACACGATTTTTCCAAAACATTCTGAATGGATAATCAAGTAAACCAAGTCCAGTAAATGTTCATCTTGAAATATTAATATCAGCAATATGAAAGTTGTTTACATTACAAGAAGCAAAAAAAGAATAAATATTTCTGATGACAGAAGTTATATAGTAAAGCAGGTTTTCAGCAAAGTGTTGGTCATGTTGATCATTTAGAGGTCTTAGAAATGAATGTATCAGATGATGCAGAAAGATTTCTAAGGACAAGTAGAGTGATGATTCAAAGGCATATTGAAGGAATTTAAACATTTTATTATAAAAGGATAACATGAGTGGAAATTCTAGGTGGCTTGTGTATAACTTTGTACATGAACAACAAATTGAGATCTTTATTGGACTAAGAAACCAGAGAGGATTTCAAAAGTGTTCTGATTCTAATGAACTGGCAGTGAGATGTTTTATTCCTGATTACATTGGGTTGAAATGTAATTTCCCTGATCAGCAGCGGACACTCCAACACTGATGCTTCTGAACCGATGACCTGTGTAAATGTTCATTATCACAATACAGAGAAACATGGCAATTTTTTCATTTGGCAACATAACAGACTCTTACTAGCAGGATCCGCCACTGTCACAGTGCAACAACAGTTGTGTCCAAGTATAACTCTGCATTTGGGTCTAAACTTACATTTAAAATACAACACCACAACTAGTAAAATAAATTAAGTCTTGATTGTATTAAAAAATGTGATATATCTGACATGTTGGTCAATGTAGGGAAAAAGCAGCCAATCACAACTCATGTTGCCGTCAGAATAAGCCTGGGATGATGAAGGGTGTGTCGTATCATCCATTTGGCCTCTCAGTGTTCTGTTTCGCCCACATAATGACAGATGGCGTCATATTCGAGAGTGAACAACTGCTCCTCGTACCGGTCCAGCTGAACCATGGCTCGGCACTTCTCTCGGTCTCGCTTCAGGATGCGGCCCACCTGCAGGATAACATTATGATTCTACAGCAGAAATGCACTACTTTCCATATGGATAAATAACAAAATATTAAAGACGATTATAAGAGTGAAAAATGTGTGGACCACAAATACATATCAAATGAATAAAAATAACTTCAGGGCTCTGTGCCAAACCCTAGTGCACTTGCTTGTCGTCTACATAGGCAGCTACTTTCTAAGGTATGGTAACATGTTACTAAGATAACGACTTGATACTCTAAGGTGATACATATATGGTACACACAAATATTTCATTTTAATTAGCTGGATCTATTTTTAGTAGTAAATAAAATGTTTATTCACCATCTTGGATTCTGTAGTGCATTCTGGGATCGCATGATCTCTGGAATAAACGTGTAAATGTCATGCTGCCCTACTTTGCCCAATTGAGGAAAAAGCAGGGTTATTCTAGTATTTATTAATACTCTGAATTAGCTTTTTTCTGTTGTTCTCATTTTAAAAGTAATTTTCTTCTCTATTTAGCTTAATTTTTTTTTTCAATTTTAGGATTTTTTTGTACTTAAATTATTTCAGTTAGTTGTCACTGCAACATTTTTTTTTCCGTTAAGTTTCTCATCTAATATTTATATTAAATTTTTTAGCTTTAATTCAATTAAAAATTAAAATGAATAGTTTTAGTAAACATTAATAACACTGGGTATTCAGCATTTTTCTGTGTGTAACAGCTTGATGTCAGGAGTGTGTCCATAATGCCTAAAATGCTGTCTAAGTAGGTGGCCCCTGAGGGTTTGGCACAGAGCCATGCTTACTACACAAGCAACTGAATCCATGTACCTGTCCTCTGTATTCTCCCAGAACCACCATAATGTAGTCCGAGTCGTTCTTGGGTACAATGGTCTCTAGCATCTTCTGTCTTATATCTGAAACAGACAAATGAGTGAAACTTACAATCAGCTTTAAAGGGGTCATATGATGCGATTTCAAGCTTTCCTTTCTCTTTGGAGTGTTACAAGCTGTTTGAGTATAGATAAGATCCCTGAAGTTGCAAAGACTAACGTCTCAAACCAAAGAGATATTCTTTATAAAAGTTAAGACTCCGCCACGACCCCCTAAAACAGCTCATTCAGACACGCCCCCACATGTCTACGTCACGATGTGGAAATATTTGCGTAACGCCACCCAAATGTTCACCTAAAGAAAGGAGGCGTGGTTTCAGAAACCACAGTAGTGTTGATGCAGCCATGTCAGCAAGAGAGAGAGAGACAGGATCACATCACAGTGGAGTCAGCTTTCTTAATCGCGGCTTGTGTACAAACACATACGAGCATCATCACTGTTTCTGTCACGCAACTCTGTTCCCCTCTCGAGCTTGAACTGATGGTAAAACTAAGGACATTATTAACTGCCTTTACATTTATTTTGAAAGATGAAGCTCGCGATTATGGAAAGGGGCGTTACATTTCCGAAGAGTGCTTGTGGTGTTCAGCCAATCACAATGCACTGTGTCAGCTGGCCAATCAGAGAAGACTGTGCTTGTTGGAAGGAGGGACTTGGAAAACCATGCATTTGAGAGAGGCAGGGCATAGAGGACCTACAATAATGTACAGTATTTGAAAAATAATGTGTTTTTTCCTGTGCATCTTATATTGGTCAAGGTTAGAGTGTTTCATACCATCCAGCAGTCTGCCCTCCTCTGTACGACACACACAGGTGTGGGGCGTCAAGACATCCTCAACTCTCATCTAAACACAAATGTAAAAAGTTACACTTATATCTTTTGCATCAGTAATATCTTATTAAAAAATATATAAAAAACATATATCCTTAAAATTCAGCTGCCTTCTGTTTAGCTTATTAAAGACGACAAGTACACATTCTATATTTCCCTCCAAAACACCAGTAGACACTTCAGCATCTCTCAGCATAAAAACAGATACTTTACTAAACAAACTAGGCTCACTATACTAATGAAGTACCTTTGAGTTGTAGTATTTGCCTCCTTTGAATGCTTTATCTATGAATCGCACACGGAGGTCCCTTTGGAGCCATGAGGGGGCTGGAGGTGAGGACCGCGACTCCTTTGCTGGAGGAGGCTTCTCTCTGAAACAAATGATAATTCATGCACCTACATAAATACAGATTCAATAACATTTACATGCATCATACTGTTCTTGAGTGTCTGTCTTACCTGTCTGTACTCGATTCTCTGTGTTTTCTTTTCTTCTGATCTCGGTCTCTGTCCTTCTCCCTCTCTCGATCTCTGTCTGTCTTTCCTCTGTCATCTTTGCCATTTAACCTCTCCTCTCGTTCCCTCAGCTGTTCCCTCTCTTTTTCTCTCTCTTTGTCCTTGTGTGCTTTACTAAGACGACCTGGTAGACAGAAAGGATCATTTTGATAAAGATTTATAAAGATCTGGTAAAAATTATTTTTGAATTTGAATATTTTTGAATAATTTTTTTTGAATAAAAAAAAAAAAAACAACAGTTACAGTTTTAAAATGGCTTGTATATTACTAATTAGTGTAAACCGGTTTCACGTGGGCAAACCAGCATGTGTGAAATATGTATGTCAGACCACATGGCTTCTGATTACAGAAAAATAAAGGCTTACTGGTGATGTTTTGGGTTTAAACAGCTAGTTTTGCCACAAGCTCAAATTGCACTTTACAGTCAATCTGTATTCTCAACTGTTCTCATTCAATTTAAAGAAACCGTGAAATCAAAATTGACTCTGTTAACCCAAACACATCGATGTACATTAATATAATAGTAACATTAATTTAACTCACAGTCCAATAAAATCCTAATGAATAAAATGCCTTGCACTACATTATTTCTGACTGGATATTCAGTTTTATTAGAAATACTCACATTGTTGAAGGTAAATGCATTGTAAATGAACATTCTTTATTAACCTTAAAAATAATACTAAAACTAGAATAACAAATGCTTTTAGATGTAGCCAGAATAACAAAATCAGGACCAACATATTTGATTTGTATGTAGAATTGCTATAACCACTTATTTAAAAGTAAAATGACAGTGAAAAAGTTGTACACAAACAACAGATGAGGATGTAAGACTTACTGAGATCTTTGCTGTATTTGTCGTATTCCTTACGGGTGACTAATTTTAAAGAGTGCTGGATAATGGTTACTGTCTTGCTGCCAATGGCAAGTTTGACTACGACTCTGGCGTTATCTGGATCCACTCCCTCAATCTGTGAAAGAGACAATGTGAGAGCAAGAAAAAGAGACAGAAGAAAAAAGAAAAGAAAAGAAAAGCAGGCAGGGAGAGAACAAAATCAAATAATGAATGTCAGTCAAACTATTACCAGTATTTTCTAGTCCAAAAATTCCACTATTTATATCATATCATACATTCATTTATTTTATTTTTATTTTATTTTATTCGATTTTTTTTTTCAAATCTTAAAATTACTTTTCTAATATTGTGCATTATTAATTGACACAAGGCGGAGCTAACAACTTCGAATAACCATGAAGCAGACATAGTCACCAACGAAAATGATACATTTGAAAAGTATTTAAAAAAAAAAATACTGACAGATCAATCAAGTTCACATATAGGCTATATATTAATTAGAGTTTTAATTTAAGATGTGCTTTTCTGTCTCAGGAGATGTCTTGAATGCTCCATTTGAACAGCTCATAGTGTGTCAGTACAGTAGCTCACCATTACTGTCATAGAAGTGAATATTGATGAAGCAAAGCCCACTCACCTTCCCGTACAGCTCTTTATGTGCTCCTGCCAGGACCTGCACAAATCCTCCAGGTCCCAGAACCAGCGCCTCCTCTTCTTTCCTCTCCTCACCGGGTTTAGGGGGTCTCTTGGGGACACCAGGCTCCAGGTCTTTAATAGCAGAGCGATCGGCACCCAAACCCAGCCCTTTAGGCCTTAACTCATGCTCTATGGGCTTCACATCTCTGACAGGTAATGAAAGAAAGAAAAAACATTTAATAAATTATTAGGATATTTCAAACATAAACCACAAGCTAACACATCTCCCTCACATTCATATCAGCATTCCACCCCTCCAAAAAAGTGCAGCCTGTGTGTTTCCATGTTCATACAAGCGAACAGATGGGCTCGTAAGCACAAAAGATTAAAAAGTGTGTGCGGCCAGTCCGCACCAAAGATTCCCTCCACCGGTCTGAAATAATTCTTCCCTGCATTTGACATAAAATCATAATCTCATGTCATTAATGTCTCCAGCCAGGACAATAATCCCAACACAAGGAAATATGAGTGGAAAAGACTCGCAGAGAGCCAAACATCACGTGCATTAGAAAGCGCTTATCACTCAAAACAGTGATGAAACTATAAAGACACTGCAGAGGTCAAATATAAAACACACTAAAGCAGAAAAGCTGTTTGAGGCCTTTCAACACATGGTTGATGTGAGACCATTTATAATATTGGACATATGGATATATGTATCATTTCATTTTCATTATTTAAGAGGTAAACTGTGCCAGCTTAAAAAAAATAAAAATAACCACATGTATAGATGAACAGGCAGGCTTGAATAAAAATGTATCTTTAAAGTAAAAAATAATAATAATAAGGGGTGCACATAATTATGAATGGATGAGTACTCAAGCACTTGGAAAATATAACTGATAATTAAAATTAATTTCACAAAAATATTACTAACATTTCATTTGAATATGCTGAGAGTCATGGGCACTTTAAAACAAATAACAAAAAAAATCAATACATGTTTTTATTTAATTAAAAAAGAAAAAAAAGGTCCTTACTGTTTAAATGTGCGTCCGATTCCCTCTCCTTGCTTCCAGCCCATTCCCTTCAGCATGGCCAACCCATAAGCCTCCACAGGAACACGTTCGTAGTCAGCATCTGTGGACTGAATCAGAGCAGACATCAGCTCTATAGCATATTCAATACACATCTCAAACATCTCCACAGAGAAATCAAGCACAGACTTCCTAAGCAATCAAAAACACACTCAGACACAAAGCACTAATTAGAAACACACACCTCAACCTACGGAGAAGATGATAATTAGATGAAACATTACAGCTGCTTTTTATGCATTGAATAAACAAGGGCTTTGACAGGCAGAGTAAAATTTACTCAATGACTCTGAGCATGTTAAAGCCTAATCAAGCTGTAGCTGGTGCTCTCACAACAAGCTACAAGTGATGGACTTGCACTGCAGGAGAAAATGACACTGGAGGTGCGAGGAAGAAAGAGAGAGAGGGAGTTTATGCAGAGTAAGCTGTTTGGATGCAGCAGGAGAGTTCTACATCACTCATTTCATTAGGACACACCCTTATCCCACACACACACACACACACATTAAATGCAACAAGAGCACTGCATGTGCAATGACCTTGAACTGCCTGTGCTGACACCACATTTGGCAGCATTACTGGACAACAGCTCGAGCAGCCGATAGAACACTAATGAGTTTTAATAAAATACACTTCATAAATCAACAACTACAATTGCATTAGAGATCCTCAGCATGTACAAACACACTGATGTGTCCAAGATTTGCAATTAATTTAAACTGAAGTAGATATGTATCTGCATACAGTATCAATAACAGTCATATACAACAAGCGAGTTAGTATACTAAAATGGGATTTTTACTGAGGTCAATCTTTTGAATAGCTCCTTATTAACAACACAGAATTTCAAACAATCCTGGAAAAAGTATCAAGGTTTGGACAAATATATTAATTAGCACAACTGTTTTCAACATTGATAACAATAAAAAATGTTTCTTGAGCAGCAAATCAGCATATTAGAATGATTTCTGAAGGGTCATGTGACACTGAAGACTGGAGTAATGATGCTGAAATTTGCATCCCAGGAATAAATTACATTTTAAAATATATTCAAATTTAAAAAATCCTATGCAAATAGAACATTTTAAATCATAGAATCTAACAATATTACCGTTTTACTTTATTTTTGATCAAATAAATGCACAATCTGTATGATTGTGACTCCCACTAACGTCACAGTCCATGTATAGAGTCTAAAACTAGTCAAAGACTAGTCACACACTTATTTCCACACTGGATCTATAAGGAAAGATTCATCTTGCTTTACAAGATTTTCCCATTAAATTCAATACCATTTGCTATGATGAACTTGACACTAAATGTATCCCATGTGCAGCATTCTCAGAAAAATTTCTAAAAGCCTTTTATGTGTTTAATAATTTAATATTGTGTAACTTGCACAAAAGCATATTTCCATGCTGAGAAGCAACATTCATTTCTGGATAGACTAGCTGAAAACAGTAAAGGGGCTCTACTTTAGCTAAAACAGGGTTGCCTGTCCTTTCATCCATTCTTTGGGTCAAAAATGAACCTACCGACTCTGGTCGCAAATCCACTTTGACTTTGTCTCCATCCTCAAAACCCTCAGGGGCCTGGTTCTGCATGAGAAGAGGAATGGCAAAGTTCTGATCCATCTGCGGTCCGTTCTTCCATCTCTCCTGGTGCTTTTGAGATTCTAGTAAATGACATTCAAACAGAACATTATTATTCATTTAGGCAGACGCTTTTGAGTACAAAACTGACTTGCAGCATTTTCACTACAATAACAGAAAGGGTTACATCTACAATCTTTTGCTGCCATGCCAGATCTATAACCACTAAGCCACATTATGCCACAACAATTGAGTAATGAGAATTATTGGTGATGCATTCAATGTCAAGAATTACATCAATGAATAACCAATGGATAAGAAACTACTACGGCATGGATCCACACGGATCCTTTCATTAGCCCTTGTGAAAAAGAATTACACTTTAGCATACTTTAAAAAAAGATGCAGAAATATTATATTATTATTATTACACTATATTACTATATTATTACAGAAATAATACACTTTAAAAGAATATACTCAAATGCAAACTGAATATGTGTCCAGATACTGAACTGCAAGTTATTTGCATTTAAATAAAAAGGTATTATAGTTTATATTAAATATTTATATTAAACACAATTAGTTGAACTTGAAAGTGATTTTTGACCCACTTTAGTAAATTTCTAAGTGTAATTTCAATTTAATTTTAATATAATTAAAAGTAATTTAAATATAATTTTATTGTTTTTGAAATATAGCATTTATGGTAACTAAAATACAGTATACTTTAATAGAAATAACAAATACTATTTTAGTATATATCATTTCTATAGAAACCTATGTTTAAACATTGCAATTTGGTACATTTCAAATATATCATATATTTATTACTAAACACAACACAACAACACAACAAGTTAAAAACAGAATTATAGTCAGGTACTTTATATGTTAAAATGTTACTCAACACATCAAATAAGTGTTATGTATCAAGTGTTTTTTTATTTACTTGTAAGATTTGAAGTACACTAAAAGTGGAATGGAAACCCACTGAAAACGTAAAGCAAAGCTGGTCTCTCAAAAGTAAACAAACTCAGCAAGGTTATGTTTAAAACCTAGTGATACTTAACATTTTAAGGAATCATAGGCTATATTTTAGTGCAGTATCAAAATGTTCTAAATATCCTGGAACTGAAAGGTTACAATTTTGATGTACAACGATATTAACGAAATATTCCGGAGTGAATAACTTACTACAACTAATTTAACTTTCTGGCAAATTTTATATTACTAAATGAAAGCCCAAGAATGTCTCCTAGGTAGACATCTTAATAGGTTTTGAAACACAGCCAAAACCTACAGAACGAGCAACACACCTTCGATGAGTTCTTTGACGGCCTGAGACTCCACCGTGTCCCGCTGCTCCTGGGACGGGTCTCCGCTCTTGTCTTCGCTGCTCTTGTCGCCTCGGTACCAGCGGTTCTTGTGGATCAACGGGATGACCAGCTCCTTCGGTTTCTCCACCGGTTTTGTTCTGTAAAAGTGACAGATACATACACGCGTTGAAGCACATGATGAGATATAAATAATCAAAGTCATATTCCTTTCAAACAGATTATTTGCTAACCTAGTTAGCTAGCGTTAGCCTTCAACTCACCCTTTAAGTTCTTTCCCTTCGACTTCAACTAAATAATCTCGCTCTTCCGCTTTCCCGGATTTAACCTTGCTCAATGTTTTACTAAAACTGAAAGATATTGGACCAGATTTTTTGCCCCCATAATCTTGGCTAATATTATTCTTCGGTAATTCACGCTCTTGATGCCGCTCCGGCGACGCCATGTTTGTTGTATGTTGTAGTCACTGGTAAATGTAGTTTTATAGGACAGACATCTCTATACCTGGAGGGCCCAAAAGACTACAATTCCCATAATGCAACACGTTACGTACGACTCTATTTCTTTTTTTTTTATTTAGTAAAAATAGTTCAGTGAAAATATAGAGTTTAATATTAGTTACGCATTAGGAATTGTTCTATTATTTTTTTTATTAATATATAAATAATGAATATAGCTCTACCTTGTTCAACCAGCTCACCTTGCAGTGACCCCTAAAATAGATAAATTTAGGGTGAAATTAGCTGTGGAAAATATAAATCCAAGCATTTTTTTTAATGTATTATTATCCTTATAAATGAATTATTATGCACGAGTTATGTAACATATTTAAAAGCACTTTTTTTAATTCAGTCTTGTTTATATTTTGCCAGTGAAGTCAGGGAATAGATTTGTCCTAAAAAGAGTATCAGTGATTGAGGCAAGAAATCTCTTTCCAATGCCTCTTCATGACTGACCCGGGACAAGCTGGCACAGAACTACTAAAGGTTGATGTGTCTCTATCTCCTTGCCAAAATTAATAGACGCACTCAAACCATGCCTATTTTTATTTATCCAGACAGAGTTCTGCTGAGAAAACCTTTGTGAACCAGCTTAATTTGGCTTCCTGGTTTTAGCTGGTTTATGCTGGTTTAGATGGTCTCCCAGCCTGACCAGCTGAAAGAAACTGCCCAGAGTCCATCTAAAACCAGAAAACAGGCCAATCTGTCCAATCTTGGAGATCACCAAACCATCTGGTTCGAGTTAGTTTAGATGGAAGAGGGTGGTAAAATTGTAAATGCACTTTCACACAGTTTCCCAACTCACTCCCACCTAAATCCTCCCATTTCACCTGTTTACATGTTTCTCCCCTGACCTGAGGTGCATTTAAACTACCTGGTTCGTTTACACAAGGGGCGGTTCTTCCCTTTATATCTTTCCCTCCCCTCAGCGGCTCTAATATCGCTTCTTTCTCTTATTACAGTGTTCTTTCCTTCTCTCCTGCGCCTGGGAATCCTGAAGCGTGCTCTAGACGCGATCTGGACCGCAGCATCCCTTCACTGTCCTCCGGCTCATAATCGATACTGTCGCCGTGCTCGGCTTATTGAGCGCCGAGAGAAGCCAGACTCAGCATAACCGCTGCAATGTAACGGATCAGCGCATTTATTCAGAAAGTCAAACAATTCCGCGGATTAAAACGCCTCAGGACACGATGAAGAGAAAGCGATAACTATGAAGGTAAGATTTGGGCTCTGCCATTGATTGTAATCGGACGTGTTGCTGTGTGGAAATCACTCACGGTGCAGCTGCTGTCAAGATCATTCAGAAGAGCTATTCAGTTTGTTCAGGACATAAGTTATCTCTGGCCTGAAAACACAATCCAGTGATAGTGGCTGTTGTTTAGGAGTGGCTACAACCAAGTGGAAACGCGCTGTCCGATGTGCGTTTTTTCTCCCTGTGGTTTTTTTCTCTCCTCGCAGATCATCACGAGTCCAGTTCCCAGCTGAACACACACACACACACACACACACACACACACACACGCGCGCGCGCGAGCGTCTGGAGCGCTTCTCATCTGCGTGCAGATGGTGCTTCTCTAGACAACAGCATTTAGAAGTCGTAGAAAGTTATAAATCTCGCAGCAACCTTCCGAATAATTAACATTAAGGAATTATTTGTAGGTATTTGACCGTCTGGGTCAAATCTAGGCTTTTATCGATGTATATAGACGCGTTTAAACGGATGATTCTTGAACGGCTGAATTGTTTGAAAAGGATGTGTGTGTGTCAGCGGCGGTGCAGGTGAGTGTTTCTGATAAATATCCTCTTGTGTGAGTGTTTGGACTGTAAATGTGGGAGAGATAGATACGTTGAGTTTGTGCTTAACAATGCAACATGTTATGCTACATTCATTTTCACTTAATTTCCAAACTTAACATCTATTTATCTATTTAGGCTTTTTAAAATGTAGACTGTCAAGTCATTTGTTAGTTTTTGTTTATTTTATCTCTAGATCAATGCTTCATTATGAAGTAAAAATATAACCTTTTGTATAAATTTGTTCTTTGACACACGTGGACTTAATTTTCATATTTAATATAGCTACTAATTTATTTATTTATTTATTTTAAATAATAATTAATTGTCTTATGAATTATTATGTATATTAATGTTCATATCATTAACAGTTATTTATTTCATAAATAAAAAACAGCTTATTATACAAAGTCCATTATTATTATAATATATGGTTTGAATCCAATTCATCAAACAATTAAAAAATGTATATACTATGTATAATAAACTATTTATATACTTATTTAAACGAAGTATTTATATAATATCTGATTAATTAACATATTATATAAATATATAATATATATAAAAATTTATATAATTTATATATGTTAATTAATCACACACACACACACACATATATATATATATATATATTTTTTTTTTACAGTAATTCATTTATAATAATTCAATCATTTGTTAGTATATTAATTATTTACCTTCATCTACTTATTTAGATGAATTGAGAGATGCACATGCTGAATTTATTTAGCTTGTTTATTTGTTTGTTTGTTTTCACACACATACCATTTCTTGTTGGTACTGTAAATCTGTTAGTTTGTGGTTTAGCTGTCTTGCGTGTCATCAGCTTGATGTGTGTCTTTGAATTTCATCAAGTTTGAAAGACTCTTTGGAAATGCATGCATGTGCAAATATGTTTATATAACTTTGAATCACAGTCATTTGTATGTGACTGGTGTAAACAGGCAGAGAGATGCTGAGTTGCTGAGTTGTGTGTGTGTGTGTGGGGGGGGGGGTCTGTCCTGATGTGCTACTGAAATAATGAATGTTGTGACCCAGACTTCACAACAGTGCATTGCTGAAGACTCAGGGAGCAGTCAAGGTTATCCAACAGTGATGAATCATTCATTAATATGAGAAAGAGAGAGGGAGAAAGAGACAGAAGTCTGAAGAAAGCAAAAATTGCAATATTCCCTATATCCCAAACCCCTGAGAAACACACACAAAAAAAACTATGAACATATTGTTGTTTGTACTAATGCTAGCCTTTCCTCACCTTCTCAATTTCAGCTAATTTACCAATCCAAATTCTGGCCAATTATAATCGTCTTATTGAGGCTGTCTGAATGAGTTCATCTGATAGCTGAGCATCTGCTAATGAGATGATTCTGATCCTCTGTGAAGAGCATGTATTGTGCACGGTTGTTAATTGTGTGATTATATGCACAGTCCACACCTCACTTCATGCATATTCAAGATGATGTGTAGAAGGTGTGGTTGAAGGAGAGAGAGATGCGAGGATGCTGCAGTTTACCCTTGCTGTGTAGGACAGCACTGCAAGACAATTCTGCTTCTTTGAGCTCACTGTTTGCATTGCAATACCATCACGATCTGCTAACCTGTTTCATCTTATTCAGTCTCAGATGTATAATGGAATCGACATGAGTCATATTATGTGAGAAATTGTGAACGTCATTCACAAAGTTGAAGTTGCAAATAAAACAAAGATTATTAGAGTACATTTTCATATTCATATTTGTTTTACAAGAAAATACTATTTCAAAAATGCTGTTTTTTTGTAATTAATTGTGAAATCTACTAGACATTTCTGAAGGAACATTGATTTTGAGCCAGTGTTTTACAAGTAGTTCATACAGAAATGAAAATTCTGTCACCATGTTCTAACCCTTGTGTTATTATTTGACTTCCTTTCTTCCAAAAACACAGATGGAGATACTTTGAAGAGTGTTTATGCTTCTCTTTTCCATAACTAAATCATGCAGTAACCAGAGGCTGTATACCTTTTAATATTTCTTTAAAAAATAGTCATGTGGTGTGAACAACAATAACAAAAACAAACAAACAAACAAAAACAGGAAATTATTTTATAGAGAGGACCGCTGCAGACCCTCAAGTCTTCTAAAATATTCAATTTACTTGTCTTTTTTATGGCAAGCCATATTATTGAAACATCATGTGGTGCGACTCTCCAAAAACTTAAAAAAATATATTAATAGTTTATTTTTTATATTTTTACATTTTATTTTATTTTATATTTGGATCACATTTTTTAAATAACATAATTGTTAAAATTAATAGAACTATAATCATATTAATACAATAAAATTCTTAATAATTAACATACTGACATGTATTCAAGGTGTAAAAAAATGTTATTACGGTAGCACTTTACAATAAGGTGTCATTTATTAACATTAGTTAATTTATAACTAACATGTACGAACAATGAACAATACATATATTACTTTATTTAGTAATCTTTTTTAATGTTAGTTAATAAAAATACAGTCGTTCATTGTTTGTTAATGTTAGTTCACAGTGCATTAACAGCTTGTGGTTTTAATAATGACTTAGTAAATGCTGAAATTAACATTAAGATTAATAAAATGTGTAGAACTATTATTCATTCTTAGATCACGGTAACAAATGCAGGTAACTAATGAACCTTATTGTAAAGTGTTACCGCTATTACTTTTTCACACCAATCAATGAACCAAACTGTTTGAACACTTATTTCTTGACTTGGGTCAGTGAAGTGTGGCACAATTGAGATTGTATTGTTCTTTATCGTCCCACTATTTAACCTAAGAGTCAATACCTGGACCATAGTTCCTCTCGCTTCATTATCCAGACCAAATGGACCTTGACATGTCTGTTGCTTGGAACAACACAAATATAAATCTGAACGGTGATGGATCGGTCCCCGTTATGTGGATATTGATAGCAGGTATAGGGCATAAGCGTGTCGCTATAAAATTGTTACAAGAGAACCGCACACAGCCTTGAGCTGTAGGCTGCACTGAGGAGGCGAGAGGGAGGGCTGCAGGGATCAATATCAGTGAGCAGGAGAAGACATGGTTGAGAAGGGAGAAACAGAGGGGTAAGGGACTGAAGGAGAATGAGGAGGTGGGGTGAAAGGAGAGAAAAGTAGGCTGGTGGGGAGAACGAGCTCAGAGGGGAGCGATGGACGGTCACCTTCAGCGATGGCATCTGATTCAGCACAATCTTTCCCACTCGGGTTACTGCACTGTGACTTACTCAAGCATGCTGGGACTCTCTGAGGCCAAGCCTCTCTTTCCGTCTCTTTCTATCCCTCTGTCTGTTTCTCCTTTGACCTTTCTTCTATACAAACTCAGCCTCCTCTTATTTTTGTCCTTCTGGTACTTCTACACACAACTCAGGATTTATGATTTGTGATGGTTTTATTTTCTCCAATATCATGTCATTGTCATCATCTAGCTTTAGAGTCTTTAGTCATGTCACAATATACCTAGACTTTTTTTTTCTTCTTGTGTTTGGGTCATTTTTCATCTCCCTTATGTTATGTCAATATCTTGGTTTTTCTCTCTCTATCTTTATAGACAATCACCACTCCCACACAAGCGTTTTGCTCCGTCATACTTTTGTTTTGGGTCTTTGCACATCATGCAGAGAACATTATGTTTTATCTTTGACAATAAAAGCTTTTCGACAAAGAAAAAACACAATTAAAAGCTTTCAGGCATGTCGTTTTGCATTTTCACTTTTGATCTATGACTGAATCTTTGAAGTACTTTGCTGTATTTTTCAGCTTTTTGCCAGCTCTTTTGACAGTTTAAACTACCATCAAAGATTCATTTTTTAATATTTAATTAAATTTTTTAAAAAGATTTTTATTTTAAATAATTATTTTATAGAACAAGGATGCAATAAATTGATCAAATTGACAGTAAAGACGTTTACGAAAGATTTCTGTTTCAAATAAATGCTGTTCTTGAATGTTCTTTTCATCAAAGAACCCTGAACTTTTTCAACAATAATAATAATGTTTTTTCATGCACCAAATCATATCAGAATGATTTCTGAAGGATCATGTGACACGGAAGACGAGTAATGATGCTGAAAAATCAGCTTTGCCATCACAGGAATAAATTACATTTTAAAATATATAAAATAAATAACAGCTATTTTAAATTATAATATTTCACAATATTACTGTTTTTAATTAAAAAAAATCAAATGCAGCCTTGGTGAGCATAAGAGATTTCTTTCAAAAACATAAAAAAATCTTACCAATGACAATTTTTTTATCAGTAATGTACATGATTTTATGTACCCTTATTAAATTTATAGTAGCACATTTATTTCCTACCCTGATTGCATTGAGCTTCATGGGTATTAAGTCTAATGTGGCTGTGGGTGTGTGTAGGCTGTGTTTTGGGAATGTTTGGTGTGTGTTTTTCAGCCCACTCACATTTAATCTTTTATTTTTAAATCTGTCACGGCTGTCCATGTGTCTGCAACACTAGTGGCCCAGATTTGGGCAGGATTGAGCATCACAGAGTTTAATGCAGCCCGTGTCTGAGGGTGCGGGAGAGTGATTAAATGCTAGATGTGTTACTACCCAGACATTCTCCAGCAGTCTGTAGGCTGTGGATGCTCAGGTTCATTTGGAGGTCGTTTGTAATTTAAGATGCACGGGTTGGCTGGCCTCCAGCAAGTCTCTCCGTGGAGGGTGATATAAGATTAGGGTCAGAGCAGACAAATACAGGTTAGGACAGGGAAGGGGTGACATAACTGCTCAAATGCAAGTTATTAAAGTTATGCGGAAGCCTAAATTATTCTAAATTAGCCTAAATTATTCTTCTTAGTAATACATTAGCCTGTGCTATATATTTTGATGTGAATTGAAATTATTGTGGAAATTTCAAACTAAGTGAAAAATTCAAAGTAATCCATTCAGAAATCCAAATAGGCTACTTTTTGAATGAACTGTAATCTGATTACCAGTGATTTTAATTGTAACTAAATACAACTATTCATATTTTATATTTGAAATACGTAATACCATTACAGTTTCTTCTCTGTTACTTCTCAGCCCTTATATTTACCACAACATTGGTTAAAAACACGATTTTTCATGATGCTTCATACGATCACTGACAGTGGACCTTTAAATGTTTTTACCATTTTACATTTTTCCCTGAGGTCCACATGTTAGTTAAAATAGATGTTTTACTAAAACATCACGAAAAAAAAAAAAAGTGCTATTTTTGCTGTTGTAGCTTTAAGACCCTTAACCCTTTGATGCACACGCTGAAAACCCCTTCTAATGCACAACACGGGTCTAAAATGATCCATATTCATTTCCTATGTTATTTCATGCTTCACTAGGCATTTTTTTGTTTTATCTTTTGAAATCAGTTTATTTCAGCATTTAATATTCCCTGATCTATAAATTCCCTGATCCAGGAATATTCAAAATATCTTTTTACAATGACCACAAATTAATATTTAGTTTTTTCCTAGGTTTTGTGTTACTACATCAAGTTTACACACATGGGTCAAAAATGACCCATCTATGCATGCATGAAAAAAACTAAAGAATAAATAATTATTTTAGCAGTTATTTAGACCAACACATTTAACACTTTAAATATGTTTATTTGCCATTTTGTCACACATAACTTATGCATATCACTGATAACCGATAACACTGAAAGTGAACTTTCTGTATTGCAGCTGTAGTGAATTGTAGTGAATGTGACCGAATAGATGAAAATAAAACTAATAAAATAAAATCACACAGGTTTGCCATCTCAAACTGCCATCTCAGTGCTTACAGGCCTCACAAATGGCAGCTACAGGTTTGTTAGAAAATACAGTAAATTAAGTCTCCTATAAGGTCATTAGTCTGATTAACATGACACACACACACAAAGAGACATATACTCAAATTGAAGAATTCTGTTGTTTCAGGTTTCTAGATTAGATTTATGTTTATCATTGTCATGTTATATATTTTGCGTTCTGCTCTTTTTATGTAGTTTTCAAGTATTTTAGTTCATACAATAATATATATTTATTTCAATCCCATGCTGAAAAAAATAAAATAAAAATCAGCACATAATTTGTAATAGTTTTACTGATTTATGATGAGAATTGTATTGGTTTTAATGGAAACTGTAATGGTGCCTGTTGGTCTCTACTGGTAATTGGTCGTTTAAAAAACAACAACAACAAATGAAAACACTAAATCCTAATGTAATATGTCCCAAAACACACTACAGGAAACCATTACCATTGTATTGTTTGTAATGGTATTTGTAGTGGAAATCATTAGAATTTCTGTGAGTTTCTATTGTTTTTGTCAGCAGGGTCACCATGGGTTTTGTGATTGCCATAAATGCGACAGGATTGCTGCAATATTGTAAGATATGGCGACTGTTTGTGCTGTAGTTGTGGTGGGCCTATTTGGGAGAAAATCCAGGGCTGTTTTTTACTCCCAGTCCTTCCCTGGCCATTAATCTGGAATGTCTGGGATCAGCCGTGCTAACACTTTAGATAAAGAAATTCAAAAGAAAAATGTTCAAATGCACAACAAGCAGTTGATCTGTGTATACACTGATTATATATTGTCGCTGTCAGACAGAAACCTTGTATGTCCAAAACCATTAATTTTCAGAAACACTGAGACAATAGTTTTCTGCAGTAAATATGTTCCTACTTGCAAAACAATAGCAAATAATCAAAGCTTTCTATATGGGTCATTTTTGACCCATGTGTGTAAAATTGATGTATAAATACAAAAACAGTGTTTTTTTAATAAAGTGAAGAGAGGAAAAATAAACATAATGAGTTGTGGCAATCAAAAACAAGATGTTTAATGAATACCTGGAAAAATAAATGATAAAATGCATTTCTTTTAAAGATTCAGCAAAGAAACACTCAGCCATGACTGAAATAACATTGGAAATTAATAAGGGTCATTTTAGACCCATGTTGTGCATTAGAAGGGTAGCGACACAAAAACTATTTTTATTCAAAAAGTAAGAAATAAAAATAAGAATATGTGATGATCAAAAACAAGTTAATTGAGGAATTCTGAATGATGAAATTAATTTCTTGCAAAGATATAGAAAAAATAAACTTGGTCGGATCACTTTAGACCTATGTAGTGCATCAAAGGGTTAAAATGAGATTGTAAAAGCTTTACAAAGTAATATGTGGCACACAATCAGTTAAAGGAAGTATGCTCGCTCTTGCTACTTAGCAGAATTACAAAAATAAAGCATATTTCAAACAACCTTTGCAGACGCACCCTATACTTATCAAGCCCTTGCAGTTATTCTTATCCTTACTATATCTTACTATTTTATCTGTGGCTTGTCAGTAAAAGCTTACCTGAGTTTAGCTTACTTCTTTTCTTAAGAAGGAACTTTGCAAGTTTGTCATCTCAAATGAAACCCAAACATACAATCACATTCCTCCATCTTGTAAAAGCACTGCCAATATTTACCCTTATTTTACTCTGTTGTCTGTCTCTGCATATTTTAGTAAGTCTTTGAATTTTGACTTACACTTCTTTAACTGAATCTGGATTTCTTTTCCCATGTAAATTTCATCTGGCTCAGCCTGCTACAGTAGCCAAGCCCCAAACTCTCACTATTGGTTGAGCTGAAAATACTGACGGATCTGCCCATACGCAAATGTAATATATGTGCCTGCACTATATAGACAAATGTATTGGGACATTTACACCAACAGGGTCTTTAATGACATTGCATTCTAATTGCATAGACTTTAATATGGATTTGATCCCTGAAAAACAGTCCCATAGCATTATGCTTCCTTCATTATTTGTAACTCCACTTTCTTCATTATTTGTAAGCTCCAGAGTCTAGTGGTGGTGTGATTTTACCACTTCATCCAACTCTTGGCATTGTGCTTGGTGATGTGAGGCTTGCATACTGCTGCTTAGCCATGGAAACCATTTCACAAAGCTCCCACCGTACATTTTTTGTGCTGATTTTAATGCCATTGGATGTTTGGAAGTCTTCAGTTATGGGATAAGCAGAGCGTTGGTGACTTTTATGCACCATGTGCCTCAGCATTAAGGTGACCTGCGTGGTCTTACACCTCATGGCTGATTTTCTGCTGTCCCTAAATGCTTCCGCTTTTCAGTATGCGGGGATAAAATTTCACAAACTGACCTACTGTAAGGTGGCATGACATCCTAACCTATACCTTATAGGTAACATATATATAGCAATATCACTTTTGATTTAGTGCAGCATACGTCATATATTACATTTGGGTGAGCAGATCACTGTATATGTTTGATGGTGCTTGAAAGGCTCAGTGTTTACACTTTTAGGGGAGATAAACTCATAAATTATAAGTATATTATTTCCAGTGTGCTACAATGTATTTCTTTTCACAAGGGTAAGCATAGTTGATGTGTAAATTTGAGCAATCATGCATTCAAATTTCTGATGTTAAATATAAATGTATTATTTCTGGACCCTTATAAGATATCAAGAAACGAATCAAAGCTTTTTGGACTTCTGGTCTCTCAGGATTCTGTGAAGGAACGTAAATTCCCCTCTCAGTCATTGTGCAGAGCTGTCATGCTTACCAACACTAAAACAACAAGGATAAGCAAACAAGATGGGAATAACTGATTCATCAGAGACTTTGTAAAGGAGAAAACCTGCAAGGTGAAATGCAAAGATTTGTTTCCTTTGTCTTCCTCACTTTTGTCCCCAGCCTGCATAACAATCAGTCCGCCCAAACACAGATGTGTATTTCACACTGAGTGATATTCCTATTAGAGCAAGGTGTTTCTCATACAAATGAGGTGCTTTTTCAGCTTTGACTGGAATAAATGTTCTAGATTGTTGAGCAGAAGCTGTCTCTGCATGTTTATAAGATTAATCAGATCATACAGGTGCAGTATTCACCTTACAGCTCTTGTTTATTTCTGTTAAGATAGATGTCATGCGGCAGATAACTTTACCTCCTGTGGTTTGTTGCTGACACAGAGATGTGTTCTTGTCTTCTGTCTTGGTGGATAGTTTCATTATGAAATTCTTCTATGATAAACACCATTTATGTTCTTTAGAATTTAATGCTTTCATAATGTAATACATCTTCATTCTGTCTCAGTTGCTGTCTGTTTGTCTCTCATTTTCAAACATTCTTTTCTCTCTTTGATTGATTCTATTAGACACTCTTGTAATTGAGTCACTTTGTTTAATCTCTTCTCTTTACTTTCATAATTTGGGCACGTCTCAGTTGAGACTACAGTTTCTTGTAGGCGGTGGCTCCAAGATTTGCGGAACGGTATTGACCCTTTCGTTAACTGAAATCATGTTTATACCAAAATATACAGCTATAATAATACAGGCGGTAAATAGAAGGTCAAAGGATGACTTGATGTTTATCATTAATGACCTTTAAATAAAAAATGGCTGATAAACCCTACTACTTGTGACACTAAAAAACATTAACTAAACAACATAAAACTAAAACATATGTATAACTGATAAAACATAACTGTACATTTAACAAATAAATCATACATATTGCTCACAAAAATATTTTGAACAATATTTTACTGCAAAAAGCATGTTATACACACATTGTCTTGTTAAATATACAGTAGAAAATAATCATGTCTGTCATGTAATTCATGTCTATCATTCATTTTTGACAGCTTTCAGTGCAGGTTCACTGCAGTATTTTATAATTATATTTTCATTAAATGTTATGCATCTTTGCTGTTTTATCTCAGTTTTTCTCTTTCTCTCGGAGCGGCGTCTGAACTGATAAATCTCTTTATTGCTTTAGTCACCTTCTAATTAGTGTCACAAGCCTGGAGCCCCTGTTTATCTTCACTGGCCAAAAGAAGTTACTCATCTTTATTTTTTATCTCCCTGTGTCCTTTGGGTGTTCATAATAATGAAAGTGCCTTGAAATGGCTTGCTTTTTCCATCTAACCCACACTGTAAAAAATAAATTGTTGAGCAAACATAAAAAAATAAGGCAACTTGATGCAGTAAGACATTCGAGTTCACTCAACAATAGTTTTTTAGTTCTGCTCAGTAAAGATACTTTGTTGAGCCAATGTAAATTAGTTTGTTCATGCAATGCTAATTGTCTTATTTTGCTAATAGAAATATTCTTGTCACAGCAACTGAAACAACAATTACTGTCGTTGAGGTAATTCATTTTTTATGCTTTTTCATTGTTTGTAAGACAACTTACAATACTAAGATATCCAGATAATAGTCATAAGTGGTTGAACATACTCTAGGCCTCAAAACTAGACACACAAACGTCAAGAACGGTGACAATCAACAAATGTTAAAAAGATTAGCTTTAAATGAAGTCAGCAAACAGCAAAACAATAATCCTATAACAGTAACTGCATAATTTATTCATGCTGAAATGCATGCTGGGAACTCACAAAGCCTTGACATTTAAACAACGTGAAATTCTTTGTTCAGACAACTGCGTTTGACTAGTTGGGACAACATTTGGGGTAATTTTGTTGGTTTGACAAGGGTTTTTATGTAGTTTCAAGAAAATATTTTTTTTAGTATTTGAGACTCAAAAGGTTTTGCAAACTGGAAAAGGTGCAGCTGCATTTTTTTACAGTGCAGACTTACCTTTCTACACTTTTAAAAGTTTGAAGGAATAGTTCACCCAAAAATGAAAAATTGCTGAAATTGTCTCTCTCTCAGGCTATCCAAGATATAAATGAGTTTGTTTCTTCATTGAAACAGATTTGGAGAAATGTAGCATTACACTCTTAAAAATGTGATGCCATAGAAGAACCATTTTTGGTTCCACAAAGAAGCATTCAGTCAAAGGTTTTTTAAAGAACCACCTCTTTCTTACCTTTTTAATCTGAAGAGCCTTCTTTTGCCACAAAGAACCTTTTATGAAACAGAAATTTTCTTCAAATGTTCAAGGTTCTTTATGGAACCATTTAAACGGTTTAAAAAGGTTCATTAAACACAATTGAACATTAAAAAGGTTCTTCTATGGCATCATGAAGCAACTTCATTTTTAAGAGTATACATCACTTGCTCATCAATCGATCCTCTGCAGTGAATGGGTGCCGTCAATATGAGAGTCCAAACAGCTGATAAAAACATGGAAGAAAAAGTAAACCATGGAAGTAATCCACAAGAAATCCACATGACTACCATTGATTACCATCTTGTGAAGTGAAAAACTGCATGTTTGTGATAAACAAGTCTATCATCAAGGCATTTTAACTTTAAATTGTTGTTTCTGGCCAAAATATGAGTCCATGATAACACTTTCTCCAGTGAAAAAAAGAAATCATGCTCTATTGTCTTTTCACATCAAGATCCAACAAAATATTTGTTTAGAACTGCTTTGGCTTATAAACGGTGCTTGATCTGTACCTATTTCTCTCCTGAGTCAGACAAGACGACTATATCCTTAGCCTGAGGCAAGAGCTTGAAGTTAAAAACGTCTTAATCATGGATTTGTTTCTTACAAACACGCAGATTTTCACTTCACAAGACATTAACTGATGGACTGGAGTCGTCTGGATTATTTTTGGATTATTGTGGTGTTTTTATCAGCTGTTTGGAGTCTCATTCTGACGGCACCCATTCACTGCAGAGGATCCATTGCTGAGCAAGTGATGTAATACTGCATTTCTCTAAATCTGTTCTGATGAAGAAACAAGCTCATCTACATCTTGAATGGCCTGAGCTTGAGTAAATTTTAAGCAAATTTTCATAATTGGGTGAACTATTTCTTTAATGATTTCATTCCAGAAAAGACTGTATTCCAAGGATGCTTTTCTGTGAACACCTACAATGTGACACTTAAACACTTCCAGTGATAATGAATTCAGCAGTCTCTAAAAAGGCAGTGGCCCAGGGTAAGGTCGGCTATGATAATGAATACAGAGATGAACATCCGTTGTTCCACATTCTGACCACGAGCAGACACACAGCGCCCCATCACATGACTCTATACTAGTTTTGTTGGCACACACAATGTATAGCCTATAGCATTAGTTATTCATGTTGCATGAATGAGATGCTATGGGTGTTCCTGGAATAAAGATTGATCCAAAAATAGGTCTTATGAGGAAACAGATATATTTAGAGAGAAAACAACAATGGCGGAAGATGTGACAGATTGTTTTGCTCTGGGACTGTATGGGATTTCACTGGTGAGCCATCTTAGCAGAACAGAGGGGTGGATGCAAAAACGCATATGGGGTGGTCAGCTCTTTCCTGACCTTAAGGTTCAGCATTTTCAACACTACATGTAAAATATGCAGTATCTTCATAGAGCCACCAGCGTTTCTAGTTCATCCGGTTGAAACTGATGTAACAAAACAGCTTTTTCAAAGCAGAAAATCTGCTATATGGAAAGTATAGAACATCTAAGCTAATAATAATTATAATCACAAATAATCAGAATTGAATGAAAATGAATGTACACATGTATGCGTCAAATGTATTTATGTTCCCTAGAGAAAGATCAAAATGCTCTTTATATTTGTGGCAATGACAAGGAGGCTTTTCATCTCCAGAGACAGAGAGATTCAACCTTTGAATATAGATGCAAGTAATGCCGCTGAGCAAGGTTGACAGTCTAGACCGTGAAGATGTGTAGCTATATAACCAGAACCTCCGCTCTGTGTGTGTGTCTGACAGCACGAGACGTCTCAAACCAACCAGACTTGACAGTTTGTCTCACACAAAGACACCTCTAGACATTTGAGTGTGTAACTAGGAATATATTTGCTTGATCTTGCCACATATACAATACAACAATCTATCTATCTGTCTGTCTGTCTGTCTGTCCGTCCGTCTGTCTGTCTATCTCTGTACTTGTGAAAACTAAATGCATTGAATGTGTACTTGCAGTGAAATATAAAAAATCTATATATATATAATAACTATAAAAAAGGCCATTTAAGTGTAATTAAAGAGAGAAACATGCAGTTATTGTCCAAACAGAAGGTCACACAGCTGGACAGAGAAAGAACAGAAAAGAGGAAACGGGATACAGTGTGTATCTATATACATGCATCATGACTTAGCAACATATATGTGTTTCAGCTCACGTAACAAATCGCTCAACCCTACCCATAGACCTTAGTCTATTTATGTTATATGATGTTATATTTAATTCTACATTCATTTCTACACATGAAAAAGGGGGAGGGACTGAATTACAGTCTGTTTAATAGGTTGTCCTGGCTAAATATCATTTATCACTTCTAATTTTCTTGACATGTTTTCTAAAGTTCTTTATCCACTGGAAGAGAGTGTATTTTAGTGTTATCCCGCCCCTCTATCTGTGGACACCTGAGCTCTCCTGCTCCAAGGTCATATCCACGACTCCTCTTCCTGTGCCAAAGGCAGCCTGCGTGGAGCCTGGCTCAGTTTATATCTGTCTCCGTAGCTGATATAAAAAAGACTCCTCCTATCAGCTGCCGCATCTCCGTGGGTGGGGCTGGATAAATGACCGATCGGCCAATTGCTCAACTGGAAACAATTAGTCATGTCTCCTCAGATGCTCCTCGTGCTGTTTAATTAGCCTCATTAAGCCTGGTGGGCAGGACAGCCTGAGGGGACGTTTGGACGCCGTAACCGTGGGTTGACTGCTCCTCCGTCTGACCCCTGGTCAGGATTGTATCGATCACCAATTAGAGTATATTGATCTTTCTCAGACCCCCCGGTGGTAATAACATAAGAGAGACAATTAAGAGGAAAGTGTAAGATGGTGCTGGAAGCTAACTCATGTACTGCTTTACTATAAATCATGTGTTATGGTTGTAAAAACAGACCAAAGATGTTTTTTTTATCCACAGGGTAATTTTTTAGCATTTTAGAAAATTTTAAAACCTGAATAATCTTAAAAGACAGACAAAAAAGTCCAAGACTAGTCAGATTGGCCTGTTGGCTGGTTTTAGAGCAGTGGTATTATGTATATACTGTTATAATATTTATTGAATTAGCTTTTATTGTTATATTTTCAATTTACATTTTAATTTTAATCTTAGTGATTTTGTTAGGTGTGTTTGTCAATTAGCTTTTCAGTTAGTGTTTCAACATTTCTAATTTGAGGTTTTTCACCTTTATATTTTATTTTATTTCAGCTTTATTGCAATTATTGAAAACTATTTTTAATGCTTTTAGTTTGAGTTTTACTTAACAGCACTGTTTTAGAGGGGGTTTGGGCATTTTTTAGCTGAGAAGACCAACTTGCTGGCCAGCTAAACCAGGCTATGAGAGCAGTTTAATTTGGTATGCCGTCTAACGAGACCAAATCTTATTTTTTGCCAAATTGGTCTGAAGTTATAAGCAGAAATGTCACAATTTTATATCTTTTGTGCCCAAACTACTCATTTACCCTCAGGTCGTGCTTGTTATAATACATACCATGTTTGGTCAGAATCTAAAACTATGGGTGGATAGTAGATGGTTTCTAGGTTAAGTGGTTGCCGTGTTGTTGCTAGAGTATTTTGTGTAGGGGTGGGCGATATGACCAAAATCTTCTATCACGATATGAGTAATTTTATTTCACGGTAACAATATATATCACAATATAGTTATTTTTGCTTTAAATAAGGTCTTTATGATATCAAATTTTTGATATAGACAGTTTATAATTCTTGTCACTAGTGTCAAAATCACAAAAAACAATTAATCAAAACCTATAGCTCACTTCAGACAAGTAAACAGTTCTACAGATACATATCCCACCCCAAGGTGCTTAGTTGCTAGGGCATTGCTAGGTGGTTGCTAGGGCCGTCTGGATGCTAGCTAGATGGATGATTGATTTGGTAGGGCATTGCTGGGTGGTTGCCAAATGGTTACTTGGTTGCTACAGCATTAGGTGGTTTCTATGTTGTCATAGGTGGTTGCTAGATGGTTTCTAGGGTGTTCTATGTAGTTAATTGATTGCCAGTATATAGCTAGAATATTCTGTTTGGGCACTTGGTTGCTAGGGCATTTCTAGGCCGTTTCTGGGTGGTTGGTAGATGGTTTCTAGGGTGTTCTGTGTGGTTAATTAGTTGCTATGGTGTTGCTAAAGGCATTGCTAAGGCATTGCTAGGTGGTTGCTAGGTAGTTGCTTGGTCATTAGGTGTTTGCTAACTGTTTGTTGAAATTTTTTTCTCCACCTAGAATTTTTTTTATAATCCACCAAGTGAAAACATAACGCCAAATCATTAAACCTATGATCTGTAATATAATAATATCTCCTTCAAACACTCTATTGAAGCTATATTGTTGTGATGACATTGAAAGAGTAACAATTACTGTAGTAGTTTTGGCTGGTGGATGGTTTCCATGGCAAATATTTGTAAGGCAGTAGTCTTGCTCTTTTTTCCATATTGACCGCTTGATCTGCTTTATCCCCTTTGGCTGTCACAGACATATTTTCCCCCATTTTATCTAATCCTTATCCTCTCTTGTCTCCCGCTATCTCCTGCTCTATCTGGCATCAGTCCTCTAACTAACCTCGGCGTTTTCCTCCGTGACCCGACTCCTCGCCCTCCTCTTACGTTCATTCCTTCATTCTGTCAGCTCCTCACGCTCCCTCGCCATCTGTCCTGTCTTGATCTCCCTCTCTGATTATCTCTCTCTTTTCCCTATCTGTTTCTCGCCGGACATCTACACATCACTGCTGCTTTAAAGTCGCTCCCGAGTAAGAGAGTGGACGGGGCTGCGAGGGAATGGCAGCGCTGCTCTAATACTGTCATGTCTCAAGGCGCTCTCGCTCAGACTGCACCTGCCCCTCGCGCGAGCCTGGCCAACTGTCACTTAGTGGGGCATCTCTACATGTTAAAGCTCTGAGACTTCAAAACTGTAGTCTCTTCAAATCATGGTCTGTCACCTTTACATCAGAGGATGTGTCCACTCAAATTTTACTAAAGAAAGCTGAAACTCCATTGAATTTGATAAATATTGCCAAGTGAAAATGTTTGTTTCTCTAAATAATTATTTATTTTTCCTTTGAAAACATTTGAGGTTCATTTGTTTTTGTGCCTATGTTTACTCTATAAATGGATTGCTCTCATCTGTATAAAGTGAGAATTATTGCACAGAGAAATAAAATTACAAAAAAGGAAAGTAGCACAATGAATTAAACATGAAAAAATCAAACAGCATTTTCCTGTAAAACATATTGAAATCTGTTTTATTTACAACTTTGAAATATTTTTACCGTGTACAAATATTTAAAAAATATTTTTTTTTTTGCTAAATTGAACTATTTACATCAAGGAATACCATGGTATTACCATGCTACTCGTCTTTAAAGCATATTTTACTGTTTCCAAAAACCACATAGCTCATTTAACTTTTCATTTTGCAAGTGGTAATTAATTTTAATTTAATTATTGCATGAGAAGTTTAAGAAAGGCTACACTGCATGAAGAGTTTACATGAAGGACAGACAAAGCTTTATCATTATAATACAGCTGTAAATCATAATTTCAGGTATCTTTGTGTTTACGTTATGCAATAGTAATTTTGTATATGCAGCCTAATATTAAGCCTAATGTCTTAAATTTACATTTGCGTTAATGTTTATTAATTTAGCAGATGCTTTAATGAGTGGAAGCTTGTTTTACAGTATAAAAAAGATAAAAATAAAAATAATTGTGAGATATAAATTAATTTAAAAATTTGGAATTGCAAGAAAAAGTCAGAATTGTGAAATTTTTCTTTCAAATATATCACAGTTTGATTATTTGTTATCTCATACAATAGCATCTAATATACATACATTTTTAAGCATGTTTTCAGTGAAATATTTTTTTGAGCCATAGTAGCTGTTTTGTTGGGGGTTGCTTCAAGTGTCATGTTTGCCTTGAAGAGCTCCTCCACCTGTTTCCATGAAGCAGGTTTGTGTTCATTGTGCCTCCCACTGAGATAGCATCTGTTGATTTGTCTGGAGGCTCCTTACAGAAACGAGGGCACACTCTTGTTGTTTAGGCACATATTGACCTCCTGCCCTCTCTGATCTGTCTGCTCCATCTCAGCCAGATTTAAGAAAGAAATAGTTCCTGCAAAAATGAATATTCAGTGATTACTTAGTCTTTTAAAAACCCATATGCCAGTATTCCATATTTACAACATGTAAAAGCACTGAACATACCAGTACACTGAATGTTTTTCATTAGATGTTCTATGTTGAGTCCCTACTGACATGAATTTAATCTGTGTCTATATCCCTCTCTCTCTGTGTTTCTCTGGCAGTTCGTTGGCCATGTCTAAGGTTGCAGTAAAGAAGCTGCACTGGCGCTCTAAAGTGCAGGAGATCTTCGTACCGCTGGTGGGCAGCACTGGAGAGTTGGGAATTGCCATCGGAGGCGGGGCTGATTATGGCGAGTTCCCGTTTGTCACCGCAGCACCAGGGGGAGGGATCACAGTTGGCGATATCATCTTAGAAATCGGTGGAACTCCTGTTTTGGGCCTGACTTTAGGAGATGTGCGTGGGCTCTTAAACTCCTGCCCCCATCCAATCCGCATCAAGACAGTGTCTCCAGGTACGGTTGGTACTGTACATTGAACATGGATTTTTGTTCTCTAAATGTTTTTTTGTTTCCTCCAGTGGTGTTTCTTATCGCTGTTAGTGATCCTTTGTTAATTATTTAGCAAGGACACATTAAATTGATCAAAAGTGACAGTAAAGACAGTTAGAGTGTTACAAAAGGTTACTATTTCATATAGATGCTATTCTTTTGAACTTTCTGTTCTTTAAAAAATCCTTATTCATGGTGTCCATAAAAATGTTAAGCAGCACAACTGTTTTCAACATTGATAATAATTAGAAATGTTTTTTTTGAGCAGCAAATCAATAAATTAGAATGATTTCTGAAGGATCATGTGACACTGAAGAACGGAGAATGACTAATGAAAATTCATGCCATCACATTTAAAATTACATTTCAGAATATACTGAAATAGTAAACATTGCTTTTAAATTGTAATTATATTTTACAATATTACTGTTTTTACTGTATTTATTTTAGTATAATTTAATTATTATAAATTATGTATAATTTAGTTTACATTTTAGTAATTTTGTTATGTGCTTTTGTCATTTTTAGGAGCGTTGTTTTATTATTAGCTTTAATTTCATTTAATTTCAGTTTTACAAATTTTTGTACATCAACTGAAACTTTTAATTCAGCTTTATTTCAATTAAGGAAAATAAGTTTTAATAGTATTAGTTTTAGTTAATAAAACGAACACAAGTTCCCCTTCAGGAACTCGAGCTTCGTCGAAAGTGCTAGGGGAACGCCTTCAGCGTGACCGCGCTCTGAATCACATGTGTAATCTGTCCAATGGAAGGACGAGACGTCACGGGTGGGTGACATAATCAACCAGGAAGCATAAAAGCATGTGCGGAGGAGCCGCGTCAGCTTTTTGTCATTCAGCAACCACTACTCTGTGTGTGTGTGTGTGTGTGTGTGTCTGTCGATCTGTGTTGTGAGTCTTATTTAGTGTTGTTTGTCCCTCACAATCACTTGAATAAGCTCCACAATGTCTAAAAGTGCAGAGAAAACTAAGCACTTGGGCGAGAGCAGGTCGCATTGCGGGCTGTGTGTTCCTCCCTGCGAACTATCACTGCTGGGGATACACACAGTCCGTGTGTGGTCTGCTTGAGAGCAGAGCACGCAGAGTCTGTTCTCGAGGGAGCTGACTGCCTGCTTTGTGAGCGTTTGTCACTGTGTCTGCTTGCTCTCGGAAGGCTGTCTTTGAGGAGGGTGCTTTCACCAGCATTCCTCGCGGTGGCGGTCCCGCTTCTGCCAAGGCGAGCGGCGGCTGCACTCTTGGGAATGCAGATGGATCAGGTGGAGGGAATGAAGATGGGCGAGCCCCTATCTTCTTCCTTTCCCATCAGATCCAGCGCCCGCCCTCTGGGTTCGGAAGCCCGCCCCACCCCGCGGTTTCCTCCCCCCAGAGAGAGGGCTCGACGCTCCGCTTGTCTTCCTCTGAGGAGGTGGACGTGAAGGACGTCAATGAATTGTAAAGCTGCAGTGTTTGCACAAGCATATTATGAATGACGACATCATTATAGCAGCGTAAGAAATGCTAGAAATGGAGTTTGCGCTGTCAGCTCTAAAGAAAAGGGGGCTGATTGTGCTTCTCCCCGCCGTATGATGTCGCGGTTCCGCTCCACCACTACTGAGGCACGGCGGCGAGTGAGATTGCAGGGATCACAACATGGATCTGGCGGACGGGTTGGAGACGGGTTTGCTCTATCTCCACCTGCATTCCCCAGATCTAGTGCTCTCGCTCGGGTCTGGAAGCCCGCGGTGCGGTTCTTCCCCCTTTGAGTGAGAGCTCGCTGTTGCAGCGTGCGTTGCAGAGGCGACGCGTACATTGCGTCATTCTCATTCTTATTATGAATCCTTTTCATATCAGACCGTGTTTACTCGTCTGGTTGTCTTTCTGCATTTAATTTTGAGGAATTAAATTATGTACTTCATCTAACTAGGAGAAGTTAGATGTGTAAATATGTATACATATACATATATGTGTGTATTGGAGCCATTTCTCGAGTGAGAGCATGATGCTTTACCTCTCTTCCTCTGAGGAGGTTGAGGTGATCAGCAGGGGCTGCTGGGCGGAGCAGCCCCAACCGTGTTCCAGCTCCTCATTTATGGAGCATCACTTCTCGTACTCCCCATAATATTGGAGTCAGAGTGGCGCTCCTGGGCCAAAGGCTTCTAGCGGATCTGCGGACCGTCATTCTTGCTGGATAGTCTTTGGCTAAAACGTCCTGCTGCGTATGACCAGGACCCAGGGCGGGAAGAGCGGCGTACATTGCATTACACGGTGCCCGTCTCTCCTCAGTGCCCTCAGGAGATCGGTCTGCCAACCCTGCCAGTGTTCCAGGGCGCATCGGTCTCCAGTGAGCGCTTCTCTCAGTTACTTCCGCCTGGAAACGTAGCGGAACTGAGAGGCTCGCCGCCCCTTTGGGGGTCTTTAGAGCAGCTAGAGCGTCCGTCCCCTGCCGTTCTTCCGCTTCAGGGCACCGAGCTAGCAGCTCTAAGCACACCAGAGGCCAGTCTCGAGAGACTGGTTCCCTTAGTAGGCACCTGGCTAAGCGTGTCTCATTGGGTCCTGCCTGAGCAGGCTCTGGTTCTATCAGTCTAGTCTTCCTATAAATGATGCGGGTCTGAGGACCGTCGTTTCAATAGGAGACTTCAGCTGAGGCAGTCCTGATGCTATGGTCCAGGACTCATGAGGGCAGGCCCCTCTGGGGAAGATCGGCGTACACCGCAGTAAACGGTGCCCGTCTCTCCTCAGTGCCCTCGGGAGATCGGTCTGCCAACCCTGCCACGTACGGTGTTCCAGGGTGCATCGATCTCCAGTGAGCACACATCTCAGTTTCTTCCGACCAGAAACGTAGCGGAGCTGAGATGCTCGCCACCCCTTCGGGGGTCTCTAGAGCAGCTAGTTCGGCCGTCTCCTGCTGGTGTGCCGTTCCAGGACACCGAGCTAGCTGCTCTGGGTACACCAGAGGCCAGTCTCGAGAGACTGGTTCCCTTAGTAGACTATTTGGCTACTGCCAAATGTGTCTCCATGGGCCCTGCATACTGTAGAGAGAGGCTACAGAATCCAGTTTGGTTCTCCTCTGCCTCAATTCAACGGAGTAAATCCCACTCTGGTGGGCCCTGAGCAGGCTCTGGTAATGGAACGAGAAGTAAAGTACTCTCTTGGGGAAGGAGGCCATCGAGGTGCTCCCTCCTCACGAATGAGAGTCCGGGTTCTACAGCCGGTACCTCATAGTTCCCAAGAAGGATGGAGGGTTGCGTCCCATTTTAGATCTGCCTCAGCTGAACCGCTCAGTCATGTGACTGAAGTTGAAGATGCTTACAATCAAACATGTCGTGTCTCAAATCAGGACGGAGGACTGGTTTGTCACGATAGATCTAAAGGACGCGTACTTCCAAGTCTCCATTCTTTCCAGTCACAGGAAGTTCTTGAGGTTTGCTTTCGGGGGTGAAGCTTACCAATATCGAGTTCTTCCCTTTGGCCTAGCACTCTCACCCCGTACTTTCACGAAGTGTGTGGATGCGGCACTAACCCCGAGACGGTATCGAGACGATCCTCACAGTCAAGAGAGTGAAATAAGGCCAGTCACTCACTGTCAAGCAGTTTCAGAGACTGCTGGGTCTGATGGCATCTGCGTCCAACGTGATACCTTTTGGCCTGCTGTACATGAGACCCCTACAGTGGTGACTCAAGACCAAGGGGTTCTCCCCGCACTTTCACTCCGCACTTTCAAGGTCACTAGACGATGCATACGTGCCTTAGAAATGTGGAGGAAACCTTGGTTCTTGTTCCAGGGCCCGGTGTTTTGAGCTCCTTGTCGCCGTGTAACACTAGCGACGGACGCGGCCCTCACCGGTTGGGGAGCAGTCATGAGTGGCCACCCTGCCCGCGGTCTGTGGAGTGGCCGCCATCTGATATGGCATATCAATTGGCTGGAGATGCTGGCTGTGTTTTGAGCACTCAAACACCTCCTCCCAGACCTAAGAGATCACCACGTGTTGGTGCGCACTGACAGGTTGTCGACCGAGGTTGTCGAGACCATCCTCCAATCCAGAGCTCCCTCTACGAGGAAACTGTACGCCCTGAAGTGGAAGCTCTTCACTTCATGGTGCGGAGGTTGCCTGCTCGACCCAGCTAACTGCCCAATTGGTACAGTTCTGGAGTTCGTGCAGGCCTGTTCCTCTGCAGGGTTAACCCACTCCACCCTGAGGGTCTACGTGGCGGCTATATCGGCCTACCACGCCCTTGTCGGTGGCCTTTCAGTGGGTAGACACCCCCTAGTACATGTTTCTTCCAGAGGCTGAGGCCTCCAGCCAGAGAGCTTATGCTATGTGGTGGATCAGGATGCTATTCTATAACCTTGAGTCCTCTGCTCTCCCCTTTCCTGGGGATCAAGACTCTCTTCTTAGAAGTTGGCCTTTGGGACGCAGGCCCCGCCGACTTTAGCCACTCAAAAAATCCATCTTTGTCAACTGTTCATATAAAGAGCTTGGTCCCTTGTTGCAGGAATTTGTGGTATTGATGTCACATGGGTCGTATGTCACCTGTAGGGGGCGCTGATATTTATTGCAAGGTGTCATGGCATGATGAATTTTTTTTGTGTCAACCACCATGACTTCCTCCGTCCTCTATTAGATCGATGAGCAACCTGAGTCCTCTGCATCCCCCTCTTCTCTCTCTCTCTCTCTCTGCTATTCTCACACCTTTTACACCTCCAACTACTAACTGAAGAGTATTAAATTTAGCTTTGTCAGTAAAGTTATAATTCACTGTTGTATGTTTCATTAGCTGATGAGAATATCTCATAGACCTAGAAATACAGACTTACGCATCCTGTTCTGTTGTTAATATCGGCCTTTGATCTGCCTGTGTATCCTATATAAACGCAGTAGCCACAGAGAAGAGGAGCTTTGTGCTAATTCTGGCACTTCTATTTTAAAAAAAGATCAATATGTACTGTCCCTGCTGAAATACACCCAAGTCTTTATAAAAGCAACTCTGTCTTTCAAACAGTGGAAGTGATCATAGTGAGCGGCTGAGGATTTGCTTCATTTAGTCCTATTTGATTTCCAATATTTCATGTTGATTTTGCACTTTTGCAATTTACTGAATTGCTACCGGATGATACATTATTAAACTAAATGTTATATTTGAAGAAGAAAATTTGAGTGATGCTTGCCTGTGCAAGATTTGCCACCGTGATGTGTGATGTATTCTGGGGTGCGTTTCCCAAAAGCAACTATGGTTGCAAGTTCTGTCAATATCAGTAGAGTTCAATGGAACTTAACGAACATAATTAGTTAACGATGCTTTTGGGAAATGCACCCCTGGTTGCCAGATAATTGCAATATTGCTGCTGAGCTGTTCCGAGTGGCATTTTAATGCGTTTTAACAGTATTTTTCGTGGTTGCTTTAAGCTTTCTAGTGTTTTTGACAAGTTGCTATGTGGTTTCTGCTGTATTCTTGATGGCTACTATGGTGTTTTTGATAAGATGTTTAATGTGTTGCTGTGTGGTTGCTTGGATATGGTTTGTTTTGGTTGTTTAAGGTAGGTTCTAGGTCTATTAGGTTGCCTGGTTATTGCTTGTTGCTGAGGTGTTATGAGTGGTGTTTAATTTGTTGCTATGTGGTTTGTGGTTGCTAGGACATTCTTGTGATTACTTGGGTATTTGAGTGGCTGAATGGTGTTTAATGGGATAGTTTACCCAAAAATGTAAATTCTGTCAATAATTACTCACCCTCATGTTGTTCCTAACCCGTAAGACCTTTGGAACACAAATTAAGATATTTTTTATGAAATCTGAAAGCTTTCTAACCATCCATAGAGAGCAACAAAACTACCACATTCAAGGCCCAGAAAGGTAGTAAAGACATTGTTAAAATAGTCCATGTGACTTCAGTGGTTCAACCGTAATTTTTTAAAGCTACGAAAATGCTTTTTGTTTGCCAAAAAAAAAAAAAAAAACAACAACTTTATTCAACAATTTTTCTCTTCTGTGTCAAGTCTGTTTTAATGATGTCCTTACTACGCTTCTGGGCCTTGAACATGGTAGTTGTGCTGCTGTCTATGCAGGGTCAGAAAGCTTTCGGATCTCATCAAAAATATTTTAATTTGGGTTCGGAAGTTGAACGAAGGTCTTACGGGTTTGGAACAACATAAGGGTGAGTAGGCCTAATTAATGACAGAATTAAAATTTTTGGGTGAACTATCTCTTTAATGTTTTTATGCAGTTGGGGGTTGGTAGTGTGTTGTGGGTTGTTGCCAGATCATTGCTATGTGGTTGTTAAGGTGTTCTGAGTAGTGTTTGGTGCATTGCTATGTGATTCTTGTATTTTTTGCTTGTTGTATGTTTCAGTAGTCAGAAAACTTCTTAATATTTAGAAAAGTAACAAGCTACTTGATTTGAGGCACCATTCATGTTCATAGCACAAACGATGCAGGACTAGTTACGTGTTGACGTACTTTGTGCAGATCCCTGACTGAATGCAATCCACACTAATTTGGCAGAATTAAGTAGAGTTCAGAGAGAGCAGCAGGCCAGCAATAGCATCCTCCCAGTATATCATAGCGGTCATGTCATACCTATATGCTGTGTGAATGTGTGCGCTCATGTGGTTTCAGGGTTTATGTTCCTTTATGAGAACTGTGAGCTGTGTTTTATTACTAAGAGAGGTGGAGTGGGGGTGGGTCTGTCATTTTGATGGGTTCGAGAGGCACTCTGTTCATCTATAACAGCCAAGTGGCCTGTCATCAGAGACCATAAACCACAGCAGATGAAATAAAGAGATCAGCCATGTTGAGTGGAGCACTGGGCAGCCGTGCTAAGACTGTGTGTGTGACATTTTTCACTTTAATCCAAGGCTGTGTATGTGTGTGTGTGTGGGAGAACATCTCTCTATGGCACACACTTTTCATTATAACTCTAATGTGTTTCTACATAGCGTAATATGGCATTATACTGACCATAAACATGTGATTTCATTGTAGTCTTCGATAGCATTTCTTTGCAGTTCTGGCTGGAAGGTAAAACAACCCTGGCTTCATTTGATTGATTAGAAACACCTCTAATATCTACAAAGGTTAATCAATACTGCCTCCAGGGACTGGGCAGAATTTATCTGTGTATGGGTTTATTTTCGCAAGCTCTTCAGTTTTTTTGAATTGCAGATTTTGAGTTGGGTAAGCACATTGTCTCATTTGTAAATGTTAATGTATGGGATATTCTTACTGTATGCGTTAAATCAGAACGTCTCTGTTTGTTCACTTGTCCATCTTTCCCTTTCTAATTCTTTTTCTGTCCTTTTTCCAGGCTCAACTCTATGCAAGGATCTAAGGTTATATCTGAGCAAATGTTTCACACCGGGTTCAATGGACAGTCAACTCCAGCAGGTGATCCGAGAAAACCTCTACTTGAGAGCCGTGCCCTGTGAGTACCCCAGAAAATACAATTCAAAATACAGTTTGCCTTTTTAAAGCTTAAACCTATATAGAGGTCTAATTTATGTTTAGTTTCAATGAGAAATGTGTAGTTTCACTAGCATTACAGACAGAATAAAAAGTGACTTCTGTCATTAGTCAGAAAACAGATAGCCAAGCCCCAAACTCACATCATTTTATGATCTGTTGCTGTGTCTGAATGCTTAAACAAACAAAGCAATGTTCTGATTAATGCATGATATCAGCTTTGACTCTGCTTCTCTTAAAGGTCCTTAGGACAAATAAAAATTTAACTATTTATTTTCTTGATTCATATATCACTGTTTAGAAACTGTTTACGGTAAGAATTTAAGTAAGATTTAAGGTAAGATTAATGGGGATAATATGGTTTTAGAAGAATTTGAAATGCTTTATAGTATTTTATATGTTAAGATCTATTTTTTCTGAGTCTGAGACAAATCTGAGAATGGAAAACCAAAGCAATAGTCTCCATTTGCTTCATTTAATCCCATTGCATTGATTAATTTGTCATTTTTCTTTTCTATGGTTAAACACACATATACACACAAGTGTAAACAACCCAATAAACTACTAGAAAATGAGCTTGTTATTTCATGCAACAGCACTTAACATCTTGCACGCAGACTGATCAAGCTCAAGCTGCAGTTTTTCTGATGAAGTGTTAATTGAGGTGGGATCCATTTAATAGAAAGCAGGTGTTGACATCTCCAACTGGTTTCACTGCGACAAGAAATCCAGGATGCGAGAGAACGAAAGAAAGATAGAGAAGGGAAAGGTGAAGATAGTTACCAAATGAACCATTTTTTCTGTCATTTACATGGCATCCTCATCCTCAAACCCAACATGCTGTTATTTTTCAAGTGGAGAATAAGTTTGAATACTTTACACAATCCTTTAATATGAGCAGTGGTGTTTTGAATACATATCTTTTACGCTCTGTGAGAGAAAACCATTGAAGATGTCCTCTTAACATTTCCATGCTTTTCACTTTGCTTTCCACGCTTGTTTCTATCAGTCGTCTCTCTTTCACACCCTCTGTTCTGCTCAACTCCCTGTTGCTTAATTTTTCTCTGCCCTTTATCCTGAGCTTTAAAATCCTAATTACATTTTGAGTAATTTCTTTCCCGTTTTAATCTTTGTGCAGCGATAAGACACAGATTTGGATTAACCTCCATCAAAATCATAAGCTTTTGTTAAGTAGATGAAGTTTTTACAGCGGAATTATTAACAGAGACATATAAAGAGGGGGAAATCATAGGTGTATAAGTCCTGCCTTTCAGTTAAAAGAGCCAGTCACCATTTTTTATTCAGTATGCTTACTCTAAAATGTGCATGATAACCCTAAAAATTAAAGGTTTATAGTGTGATTTGAGCTAATGAAGCTGTCAATCAATCTTGTTAGATTTTTGCAGAATTTTGACTGTTTTGGAGATTTTTAACAGTTTTGGAGATTTCTATTATTTACATAGAAAGGAGTTGTCTGGAGTGTTACAAAGATGGCCGCTGAGTGAACTGAATAGCCTTAAGGGGACTTTGAATTCATTGTGAAACTTTTGTGGCCACTTCAGGAACTTCCTGGTGAGGCTGGCGCTCAGTTTTTCTCTTTCACTGTTCCTTCCTCAGACATTGTTTGAAAAGTTTTCAGTCAGTTCTCATAGTTCACCAAGAGGACTTGATGGCGTCTGGCTCTGCACATGTGTTTGTGCATGTGTGGGAGTGTGTTTGAAATGTTGCGTAGACTTGAGTGGGGTAATCTCTGATTTATGGTGAAGTAGGTCATGCCGAGCTTGATGCTGCCCGCCGTGTGCCATTCTTGCTGAGAGACGCACACACACAAACACACAAACAATAACTGCAGGCATGCCTTTGAGCTTGTCTTTGGCTCTTCCAAAACACACATAAGCTTCATTTGTGATACAGCAACACACTTCAAGATCCACACGTGCTGCCCTCACATGGACACCCTCAAACATTCATTATTCAAATAATTACACAGAACACTGAACACACAAAACACACTGTTCTGGTTAGTCTTCCTCTTCATCTCAGCCTGCTGAAGCAGGAAGGGCCCCTGCAGCTAGGTACTTTTAATTCCCCATTTTGTCCTCACCTAAAAATGCTTCAGCTAGTCCTGGAGAACAAAAGCGGATTGTACAAACAGGAATGTTTGCAGATGTTTCAGCTGCTGATGTGTAATAGTTTTAGCCACTGTGCACTTTAATTTTCAGTCATCCATTGTGTTTGAACTTGCAGATAATACTCTATGTTGCAATATCATGCTATATTTGGACAAAATGATAATTGGAGATGTTACTTTACCACTCTTTGATGGTGTATTCAAGATACTGTATCTGATTATCACATTAAGACTGATTTCACAGCGTAATTTGCCAGACTGAGAGATTACATTTGAAAAAGCTGATTCTATTATGATAGTGAACTGAGTTCAGATTATGAATAATCATCACAAGGCAGTCAAAGCTTTGAAGGACAGAGATTTGTTCAGAGGAAAGTGACCATGATGTCTGTTATTGCATGCAGATAACTTATCAAAGTCCTTTAAAGAAGACCGCCCAGTGAGCAGCCGTCTTCCTATTTCCGCAGATTTTTTTCTATTCATTTTTCAAAGTGGTCTGTTTCCTCATTCATATATTGTCTTTTGTGTTGATTAAGTTGCATCACACAATTACTAATACATGTATGAAAATCTGTAGGCTACACATAACTGGCTCTCAGTGCTTTGCTTTGTGATCATGAGTGTTGGATAACATTACTTTAAAATGAGTGTTATATTGTTGTGTTACTCCTATTACGCCTTCCTTTTACTCCTTCAGTGCAGGTCATTTGATAATACAAATTTCATTCTTAGTGATATGGTGAATATATTTTGGTGTAATGGTTATAATAGAGGTGTACTGTTAGTAATAATAGCAGAGCTATTGTAATGCAGTGCTGCCTGGCAGGTGTTGTATAAATTTATAGGAACATTTTCATTTTGTCAGCAGTTTCTTTTCTTATCTTTTCACTCTCTTTGTTACCGTTTTGGCTTTTTTATATGTTTCTTATACTCTGAGACCAGCTCTATCAGCTCTACTGTCACTTCATCACTACTGCTTCATTCAGACGCATGTACCAAATGCTTTGGTATTATACTTGTTATCTAGCAGAATGTCCAAGCTGCTCTTTTCCATAGAATTAAAGTGAGTGATGGCTGTCCCTTGTCCCCATCCACTTTTATTGAATGGAAACATTTTGTTCACTCGAGAAAGAAAGTCATACAGGTTTGGAACGACATGAGTAGATGATAACCGAATTTGCATTTTGGGCTGAATTATTCCTTCACTGTAGTGTAGATCACTCAGCCTAAAGGGGCTTTAGTTTGGCTAAGCAGAGTGGACAGGAAGGCCTGTCGAGACCTCCGGCTGAGAGCTCTAGTTTCATCCGACAGAGATGGAAAATAGCAGAGTAAACAGTCTGGATGCCTCCAGCTTGGTAGTCATACTTTACCTGTCCAATATATGCAGCAGTAATGTTGACGGTAATTGGGGCGACATGAATGCATAAACCATCACGCCTTGATCTAAGGTCAAAAATGAAATAAATAAATCAATGCAAATAGCCAGAGTCAAAGACTGACCTTGAATCTGCTGACAAAAATGAAAAATGTTAAATCCTTGTTTTGATTTTTGATGTTATATTGTGGTCAACATATTTTGTTTGTGCCATCTTATAGCCACTGCACTGTGTGAGTGGCCAAAAATCAAAGGCAATATTAAATACATATTTTACAGAGAAGGCAGTCCCAGAATGTCCAAAATGGGGGACAATTAAAAAATAAGACAGTGTCTATTTACACTAAGTGCAAATTGTCAACCGAAGGCTATTTTCATTAACTCTGCCCTCCTTGCTCAGATAATTTGCCCTTAATGCAAACAGCATATGATTTCTATTTACATTTTGTATGAATATCATCTATCAGTGCTATTTGTATCTGTTTACATATGGTGCACATGGTATCCAGCACTATTTACAGTCATTGCCCTAGTGAAAAATAAATATGCTTAAATGCATTTGAAATCCATTTATTTCATGCTAACTATACTACAATTACGTTTTCATATTTATGTACTTATAAAATGCCCTGCAATTGTACTTTTAGTATACTAAACCGGTATACTTAAAGTCTGCTAAATTGGAACAACTAATTTTGTACTTAATGCATTTTAATTGTGCGGAAGTAGTGCTGAAGTCCAATTAAAAATATACTTTGTAAATTTGATTGTGCTAAAGAGGAATTTTGGAAATATGCAGTACTTTAGGTACACTTTAATAATATCGGATCATACAATCCTCATCAATTAAAACATTAAAACACATTTTAGACATAATAATAAAAAATGTATAATGTGCACAAGTAAAGTTTAATTATAATTTTTATAAGTCTCGAGTTATCTGTCAGTAAATATGTTAATAGATTTCAACTATACTTAGTATGAAATAAATGTATTTTAATTATATTACTTTTTTACTAGGGTGTAAATAGCATATAGCTTCTTTTGAATAGCCGCTGCCTAAATATAATTCATTCAATACCAAAAAGTATTAAAACATTATCTAATTAAATATAAACTATGTTGCTCAATAGTTGTGTGTGATATACATTTTTGTGTTAAGTAGAATCACACTCTGTTAGCTTGGCAACATGCTGACATCTCAACTGAGTTGCTACCTATAGAGTAAATTGGTCACTTTTGAGGTTCTATGTAAGTTAGGATGTTGCCAAAAAGTGTATTCACATTTAGGCAAAATTTCACAGGCAAAAAGTCCATTGTTCATTATCACACAGCTCTTTCTTTTGGTCAGTGTGGCAAATTTGTGTGACCAACTTGAACCCATTGTGAAATCTGCTTTTGGATGTCTTTCATAGAAATTCCCATTTGCATGGATTCCCATTGAAATTACTGCATTATAGCGCATGAAAATTCTCTTAACAACAGAAAACGTGATAGTTGCTTACAGCAAGGCAGCTCACTAAGAGCACAAGTGTGTGTCAAGTCAAATGACTGCAATATAATGACTGTATTAGACCGTGTATGACTGTATCAGGCATTATTACTTAAGGTCTGTCTCATATATCTGTAGGCAGGAGGACAGTGTGCAAATATGTTGTGGTAATGCATTCAAAATACAGTCTATATAGTGGAATACTTAAATCCGCAGTAAGCATCTTAATTTCATGTTTATATTTAATTTGATATATATTTTTTTATTTAGAATTTAATTCATTTTCTGATTGTATTTTCTGGCTTGGTTGGAGTGTGTAATGCTCTTTATCCCATCATTCCTCATTTAAAGTTTATAAAGAGGTCAGCAGTATGCATACAAGCAGGTTTTAATATAAATTTTTAGCGGAGTAAATTTATTCTCACTATATGTCCATCTGATTCAGACCATAACATATTATATAGTTTGTTTTTAGGATGTATTTTCAGATATTAAAGTCATTTTGTATTGATTCCAAATGAGGGCACATTAGAATAAAACAAATTCGTTCAATTAAACCAAAGGCACTGAACAATAGTCATCGACTGGGCCAGCGGGCTGAGAGAGAGTTCACATGGCCCACTGCTAAAGAGGAGCGCAGGACATAAAGGATTAAACCGCTTAAAGGAATTAAGAAACGGTCGGCCGTTTATCAATTATTCATGCAATAGAATCAAATTAAATGGCTTTTATAATGGGTAAGTACAGAGGGAGTCTCTTTAGAGAATAGATGCTGCACAGATTACTCTGCTTTTGTATGACGTTCAATGAACTTTACAAATCAGCTGGTTTGATTGCATTTTGAAAAGTATAAATTACTTTAAAACTCTTTTATATATCAATGCTGTTAAACCAATGCGTGAAGGATTGATTGAAGTTGCATCATTTTCCCTTTTGCATCATGTGTTTGTCGTTAGTTTGCTTTGTGTATGTGCCTTGAGGATAGTTTGTGGTTCTCCACCACAGTGGAAACAAGCTGTATCAGTACTGCTGAATAGCCCTGAACTAATATAGAAGGAAGACTTCTGCTGAGTGTGAACTGAAGTGTCACTCTTGCTCTTGTCTAGCGATCTGTCAAATGAAGGACTTTGGGTTTGCTGAGGTCACCGTGAGGTTATTTATAGAAGGTCACCATTGTGACACAATGGGTCAGAAACCTGACAATCAATTAACGAGCTTATTATTAATTCATGGAGGGAGAGAGCCATAATGCGTTCTCGATGTCTCTGATGTGTGCTTCAATCACTTAGCTGGAGCTCTGAGAGAATTATTCACACTGAGCTTGTCTGGTGTCTGTGAGGTAGTATCACTGAAATCCTCTCCAGCCTTTGGGAATTTGGTGATATTTGTAGACTTGTAAAAGAGTGGAAGATCTATTGAAGTATATTTTAGCATATTTGTATTAGTAGCAAGCTGTTGTTTACCTTCCAAGTCTATTTCAGTGACCAGAAACAGTTTTTATGCCTCTGACTATGTTATTACTACTGTATATTTATATATACAAATTTGCAGCAAATATTCAGTAATCGCAATCTACATGCCAACTCCAAAGAGCCTGTTGGATAATATTTACAATATAGCTTAACTATATTTTCACCAGCAGTACCCTTTTTTTTTTTTTTATATATAAATTTGCACTTCTTTATAAGTATCTGGACTTTTCCTTTCAGCATTTTTATTTATTATGGTAAAGTGCAAATGCAATTGTGCTAACAGCACTACTGGGAAAAATAAGGCCACAATATTTAATTTAATTTAATTTAATTTAATTTAATTTAATTTAATTTAATTTAATTTAATTTAATTTAATTTAATTTAATTTAATTTAATTTAATTTAATTTAATTTTATTTTATTTTATTTTATTTTATTTTATTTTATTTTATTTTATTTTATTTTATTTATTTTTTTTCAGATACAGGCTTCTAAAATAATAATAATAATAATAATAATACACACAAAAAAAAAACTAACAAACAAAGTAACTGTTTAATAGCAAATAAATTACTTCCATTTCTTGTGGAAATTTAAATCAAACTTATTAGTTTACTGTGAAGACAGAGCATTTTTTTCCTCATAATATTTGCATACTGAATTGCATTTGCTTTTCTTTTTGGCATATATTTGTATACTGAACTGTGTTTGATCGTTTCTTTCTCACATCTATTAACCATCTATCCATCTCGTTACGTGTCCACTGGCATGGAAGAAACCCACTCAATACTGTCCAAACCACCAGCAGCCTGCCACTGCAAAACACACAGCAGTGTGCTTGTCTCCACAATGATCTATGATAACGTCAATAAAGTCATTGTGCATATTACTGATTATTAAACGAAAACTCAGTTGTGCATACATCACGACTCACAGTTTGCATAACACGTGATTTATAGAGACCTTTCCAGAATTCACAGCAGTATCCTGGCCCAGAATCCTCTCATTGCGTGTGCATTAGGCATTGCTTAATTTTGTACACACACATATGCTCCCACACACACCCTTGAGGCCAGCCTTAAATTAGACAGACGATGCATTTCGCTCTCCTCGCTCCGAGTGTCCTCTTGTCTCGCTGTGATTGACGTGTGGTGGGTGTGGCGGTAAGTAACTCGGTCTAATCATTCCAGCAGGCCCCTGGCTGTGTGAGCTGCGGTGAATATATCAATACACACAAACAAACACACTGCAGAGTGCAGAACCTCCGAGCGAAGCGCTGGGACTAATGTTCATGTTGTGATGTACTGGGTGATTTTGCTTATCAGACTCTTAATTAGAGATATTGAGGCAGAAAGGAGGTAGGATCTGTGTGTGTGGTAGAAGAGCGATTAAGAATTCGTGATTGATGTTGTGTCAGTGTGGAGCCGTTCAAAGCCTACGGAAAGAGGGAGGGTTGTGTCAGATTTTCGAGGCTGGATCGCTGTAATTGGTCTGGGCTGTTCATAGCCCTGTTAACTTGTCAGTCAAGGCTGGATGGAGAGGGGATAAGATGCCATCTTAATCTGAGAGCGCACACACACACATGTTGAGCTGAAGGCTGCAGTGCGGGTCAGTGATCTATCAATAGTTCTGTAAGTTATTTGAGCTTGCTGTATTTAACGCATCCCTTACTTTGATACCACCCTCAGGTACTACAAGACAGCCACGAGACGGCGAGATCTCAGGAGTCGACTATAACTTTGTCTCAGTTGAGGAGTTCTTCTCACTGGAGGAGTCGGGGGCGCTGTTGGAGAGCGGGAAGTTCAAAGGTCAGCCCATATTTATGACCCCATATAACTGAATAATTGATGAATATAAAGAGGAGGAAATTAAGTATTTCTTTGTTTGTATGTTCTTTTGATGCTTTTAAGGTCATGCATTACATCTATGGTTCTTTTTATCCAGTGTTGATCTATTGATTCACAGCTGTTAGAGCTCCGTTTACACACATCAACATGCATCAACACAACTGTTGTGTTGGCAATACTTGTCTATCCAACAGCTCAAAGTTAAAAATCATCATTTTATTTAGATTCTCACACCAAGCCTTTATGACTTTTGAAGAGCCTGTTATGGTCATTTTTTTTTTCTTTTTGGAGCTTGACAGTTCTCATCATAGACTTGTTGTTGTTAATAGAAAATTGTTGTCCAGGAATTTCTAATAAATACCGTATTTTGGGTTATATAAGAGACCACTAGTGAAAATGCTTCTATTTTGCATTTTTCCCGTAATTTAATATTAATAAATACATAGGGCCAGATTTACTAAAGACTAACTTTGACGTGTGCAAATGTTAGTAAATCACGTTGCGTGTCTCATTTTAATACTCTCCTCCCATACATTTTGCGTCTGAAAGGGAAACTCTGACAAATACATATTCAATAAGGTCAGGAACAAAAATAACTGTGTCCACACCTTTTTAGCGCTATTTCTTCACTGCGCATCTTTAGTTAATTCTAACAGTACGCAAGCTGTTAGTAAATCTGGCCCTTAAAGTTTTCTATTCTATTCTATTCTATTCTATTCTATTCTATTCTATTCTATTCTATTCTATTCTATTCTATTCATATCACACATGAGAAAGTCAAACCGATCACAGACTAAGTTGGCTATAGCAAGTCCACTGTAAAAAAGCAGTGTAATTTTAACTGTAAAAATATTGTAAGAATGCTATGGAAAAGTGCTACAAGTTGTTCTGTATGTTTACATTTCTATTGTATTTTCTACAGAATTATTCTGGAAACCACAGTTGCCAGGATTTTTTTGTAAAAACAACATAATTTTTTGGTCCCACTTTATATTAAGTGGCCTTAACATCTATGTACTTACATAAAAAATAAGCACAATGTACTTACTGCGTTCATATTTTATTGCAAAACACTTTTGCTGCTATTGAGGTGGGATACAGGTAAGGTTAGGGACAGGTTTGGGGGTATGGGTGGGTTTAAGGATGGGTTAAGGTGTAAGGTATAGGTCAACAGTGTAATTATAAATGTAATTACAGAAATTAATTACAGATGTAATTACATGCAGGTATTTTTCAAATATAAGTACGCTGTAAAAACATGTATGTACACAATAAGTGCATTGTATCAAATTATTAATTTAAATGTAAGTACATAGTCGTTAAGGCCACTTAATATAAAGTGGGACCTAATTTTCTTTTACAGTGTATTATTTCACTTTAGTTTATTTCATTTTGTCTCATCAGATGTAGCCTTCAAGTAACTGATCTTTTTTTATTGTAAATTGGAGAAATGCTATCAGGTTTCCACTTTGAGCTACACAGAGTCAGTTTATACTAAACAGAAAAGCTAATTGTCCATTACACAGGTAATATACCCTCTAAAATAGTCATTTCAGTACAAATGTATCGCATTTCAATGTTCAGTGTGGGATTGGAAGCTCATTCGTCTTTCAGCATCATCACTGTGGGCTCTGTGGCACATGTGCCTTTAGCATGTGAGTTATGGCTCTCAGGGGCAGGATCACCTACCTCGCCTGATTAAACGAATAAAATGTATTAGCATAAAAAATGCTGCTGCATTTACAAAATGCCATAAACGCCATTCTCACCTTGCCGACACGGCAAGATATGATTTACTTACCACTGCAAAGGCAAGTTACTCAATCAATAACAGATGGAGATCAGGGTTCAAATCTGTTGAAATGTCTCAAGATATAATTTCACTCCTGTTGTATAGTATTCCATCCTTGAAGTGGTTTTTATGCTTTTAGAGAATAATGACAATATAGAAGATTATCATGTGTTATTAAGGTGACTTTGATTGCAAGATTTTGTTGTTCCTCTTGTCTATTCATATTAAAATAAAGCTATTGATTCACTCTGCAATAAATAATACCGTATATCCATGGCTTTAATCTGAACATAAATCCCTATACATAAATCCTATGTAAATTGTTATGTTAAAAATAATAACAATACATATGAGATAAAATGTGACACATTTCTTGGACAATGAGGTCAGGGTGGTTCAATGTTTTGTATAGGATATTATAAACCATAAAATAAGAGCCTAAAGAAAGTCTTCTTATAATAACTGCTGAGCAATAATTGTCCCTGGAAGTCCTAAATTACACGCTTTTTATATTTGCTGGATTAGGGAACTACTATGGAACTCCTCGTCCAGTTCACATCAATCCTGATAGTCCTCCCATCACCTACCAGGAGCACCGCAACCTGCTGAGAAACTTCCGCACACGTAGCAAGTCTCTCAGCAACCTAGAGAAAGCAGGCGAGGAGGGAGACAACAGCGAGGAGGACTCAGGTCTATCAGGTAGGAGGAAAACCCATCGCTCACAGCGTACACCTTGTGTTTATTAAATGTTTTTGGTAAATTTATTGCAATATTCTCATAAACAATCCCTCAATACATTGGATAAAAATGGCTTTATGGAATATACAAATGATTATGTAATTCTGAAACGTCTTTATATTCATATTGTAATTTAGTAGGTTTGTGCATATGAAATAGATTTATAAAAAATAGTTATAAATGTAATTTATATCTGTATTATGTAAAATTATATAAACACAATACTACAATTATGTAGTATACATTTAAAATGCATAACTTTATATTTTTTAATTATATGCAATTTGATAAATAAATACATTCTGTCCATTAAATTTATTTAAATTTAAATGTATTAGTTTGTTTTTAATTTATTTATTTTACAGTAATCAAACCACATTGTCCCCCTGTTTTTCCATTGTATTCTGGTAATGTTGGATTGAGTTTAAAATAGCTGCAATTTGTGATACAAGATAAGATATATAGCCTAAGTCTTATACTTTTATAAACTGAATCCTCTAATTTATGGACAATATGGGTCATACAAACACAAAATAGATAAATACTTTACATGATTTCTTTCGAAATTCTATCGTTTTTTTTTATTAAATCAAAATAATTTCATTTGAAACTTCAGATCAATCTAATATATAGATGCCTAAAACCAACTGAGGGTGGCTATAATTATTCTTTGTCATTTCCTTGTTTTTTATGCCGAAATTGACAGCAGAACAGTTACTAGGCAAATAATACTTGTAGCTTTTTCAATCGTTGTTTTCTCACTCTGATGTGAGCGCTAACATATTCTCTTTCTTCTTGAGAAGCCTGCAAAACTGTGTTCCATGTGTTATATTTCAGGTTTTCTTGTCCTTTATTATTATTCCACCTTTCCCTGACATTTGGATCTGAGAAGAACATGTGGGCACAAAACACAGAGGCTTGTCAGTACACAGAATTATCTTGTAATGAAACCACAGATTTTTGATATTTGATTTTCTTTTTCAAAGAAATGATTACAGTACATATGATTTGTATTGAAGACAGATGTTTTATAATCAATGTTGCTTGCAGAGCAAATAAAAGGTCAGTGTGGCATCAATCTCAGCCTCTGTTCTCTCTGAAGTCTGGAGAAATAGCCCTGGCATTGGTTCTTTTGCAATATAATGAGCCTCAAAGCATTCCTCTAACTGCTCACTTCATGAAGACCTTTGAGCGGGTCCTTGAACAGCTCAGATCCCAGTCACAGACCATCTGGGCTTTACTGCAGTCTGCCCACCAGCCACACCGCTGACAGGATGCTGTTCTGCCCTATATACTCCACAGGGCATGATGCTCCCACCTTGATAAAGATGGCACCACTGCCAGGATTATATCTGTCTGGTTAGGTTTCATTTTTACTTTTGCAGTATCTTAAACGTCATTCTGCTTGAATCACAAGTCATCGAATATTCCTTGATATGTTCAGCTAAAAGAGTTCATAAGAAATCAAAAACCAGCCATTTAGCATCATTTCATTAGTACTGATATATTGATATATTGCCAAGGCTGATATATTGGCTGATGTTTGCCTGACGATTTTTTCTGTGTGGCCAATGTGTTGGAAGCAGGACTTTTATTTTGACGGCTTTAAAGCCTTGATTTCAAACTATGCTGCATTATATCTAGTTGGCAGCTATGCCATATTTATATCATATTCACTGTGTTCTGTATGTAAAATTAGTGCTACCTTGTCTTTATTTGAAAGAAAAAATTATTCCCAGTCCTGACACACTTTTGGTTGGTTATAGTGTTTACAAAAACATACTATAATAGGATTACAGAATCAAGAAGTACATACATACAGCTGAAGTATAAATCTGTTTATTTTACAGATTTATTTTTTTGATCAAGTTCTTTTTTTTGTCATGTAATTAATTTTTGAATAATTTTAATTAAATTCAATTAAAATGTAACTTTAAGTGTAATATTTTTAATTACATATTTTTAAATGAATAAAATATTATGTAAAATAAATATAAATTTCATTTCAGCAATTTTTATGAGGTTGTTTTTTAATATCTTTATATTAAATAGTGTGATATCACTATATCTTTATATCTGCCATGGCCACCCTGCTCTCTAAGATATTGGCATCAGTAATCAAAAATCAATATTGTTTGACCACTATATTTCAGTCCAGTCGTAACAGTTCAGTTAACAGGTGCCACATTTCAGCGCTGATTATTTAGTTAAATCAGTGTTTTGTTATGCAGTGCTGCTGTTGCAAAGAGACTTGTGCACTGCTGAGAGTAAATTTAGGAGTGTGATGAGTGAATGTTTAGATATAACTTAACATAATTTACATTGAGAGTTAAATTTAACATTTCAGTGTTAGTTCAAACAGTAGAGCATGGCGGCAGCAATGCTATGGTCATGGGTTCCAGTCCCAGTACTAAAGTATTGATAAATACACGTTAAATGCAAAGTCGCTTTGGTTAAAAACGTCTAGCAAATGCATGAATGTAAATGTTTATTTACACTAACATTTACATTTTGCTTTAAAATTGCATATTGCAACCATAAAAATGTTTTTTCTGCACATGAATGAACTATATTGAATATACCATAAAATATGGCCATATCCATCATGATTACTAAAATAGCATCTGTATGCCAGAGTTCATGATATAATCGGCCTCCTTGTAAATATCAGTGCTGTTAAAGCAGTGTGTGTATATGACACTCCAGCTAAGGGTGTATGTGTTTGTTTACAGTTGGGCTTATGATTCTAGTGGGAATATGCTAATTACCTCAGTACAGAGTGCAGGTTGCAGATGTTCAGGTCCCAGCTGGAGATCTTTCACATCCACTTTTTGTTGTATACAAGCACATATGGTATTTCAAGTGATATAAGAGGATGTCTTTATATTAATGAATAGTTGCTGAGTGTGAGACAGGCTCGGTTTAGGAGCCGAACAGCTTCCTCCATAGATAATTGAACAGACATTTCCATATACGGACAGTAGATTTTTAGTTGCAGTGAGTTACACTTTACAGAGGCACAAAACAATTGAAAAAGCTATGGCTTACCCTTGAGAAAAAGAACACTAAGTACACTTTAACATGCTTTTAAAAGAAGTACTTGTTATGGAAATAATATACTATTATATAAGAACATTCATGCAAAATGAATGTTATATTTTCAGACACTTGTTTGCATGTTATTTGCAATTAAAATGAATGCATTATAGTTTAAATGTATGATAACTGCAATTAAACTTAATAACCTAAAAGGGCTTTTTGACACTGAAGTAGGACTTCATATCTAAATAAGAGATTTCATAATTCTAGAAATATGATTTAAGTGTGCTGCTGTGTGATTTATGGCAATGAAATATACTTAAATGTAATTTCTGTAGAAACGTTTATGTCATGTATTTGTAATGACGAAACTACAATTTAGTATATTTAAATTTAAATGTAATATTAACACACTACAGTTTTAATTATAGTCAAGTATGTTACAAATGCTTTTGTAAGTTAGTCAACACATGAAAATAAGTGTACTTTAAAGCATGCTGAAAGATTATTAAAACACAATGATTTAATTACATAGTGTGTGCTATACCAAGTTTAATTATCCAATAACCCAAAACTATGTTTGGTTTCGTTTCCCAGCTAAATGAAACCTGCAATATCACGACTTATGATAAGAAGCAACAAAAACGTTAGTCATCTAGCCTTAGAGACTGTCAGAAGACATTTCAGAGTTTAGACTACAAGCCGACAAAACTGTCCAGTCAACGCTTTCATAACTTCACTTGGGTTTTGTTTGTCTGTGCACTTTTGTCTGGCCCTGGTGTCTTCACCCCATGGGCAGTGGCACAGATGACAGAGGCATCGATCAAAGCATGACATTGAAGCCAATCAACAGAGGAGGTTTACATACCGATCTGTCTCTATGGACTGCTGTCTCTCAGATGCTGACCCGGCTTACAGTACATTTCAGAGCTGACACTGAAGCCATTTCCTTTAGAAAACTTGGTTTTGCCTCATACACAAAACCAGAACATACACAAACAAACGCCATGTACTGCAAAGTTTTGGGAGTGACTAACACATTTCATTATCTCCTACTTTATCATTCTGTGTGTGTACGGAATACAAAAGTCACTTCTGAGCCTGTGATGACTGATATATTGATGAACACAGCTATGTTTTCACATCTTGTGGCTGTAGAAACATGTATGGTGACAGTTTAACGCATTTTGAGGTATCATTGACAAATAGCAGTGCCCAGAAATTTTAACTTTTCAAGAACAGTTTTAATTTAATAACCATTAACATAGAAGTAACAGCATATTTTCCTTACCTTAATCAAGTAATTCATAAACATCTGCAAAGTTTTTGAGGATTTGTAACAAATGACTAATAATAATGATTATTATTATAATCATAGTGATCATAATGATTTTTATACTGTAAAAAAACATATATTCTATTCCCTGACCTTACCCTAAACCCCATTTTAAAAAAAAGTCCCCACAAGGTCAACAATTTCAGGTTCTACTGCCCTTGTGGTCCCCACAATGTGGGATTTACCTGGACCACACACAAACTTGGTGCTAAAATGAAAATGTAAATGGCAAACTATAAATAAAAACCTATAAAATGGTAATACACAATGACAGTTTAATTTAGCTGTTTTTCTTGCTTTTATGTGTCTAATAGAAAAAAATGAACCCATTTAGAATTGAATAGAAAAGAGAATGACTTGGAGTAATAATTCAATGAATGTTGAAATCGAGGCTTTCATCCAGAATAGTGTTTGTGTTTCAGTAAGCCGTTTCATTTCACAAGTCTTGTTTTCTCTTCATTGGCATTTTAGGTGGTTCGGCCGGGGCGAGCAGTGTCCCCGCCCCCACATCATCCCCCAGCCAATCACGAGATTCAAGCGGAGGAGACGGCAGTGCCTTGGAGAATGGGCTCGGACCCCGTAGAGGAGCACGGGTGACAGGGTCGGAAAACTGGGAGATGATGTACAGCGACTCAGGGAATGCCTATTACAAAGAGTAGGAAGATTAATGATGTCTATATGAATGATTTATACTGGGTTAGTCCATAGACCACAAGTTTTAGAGCACTAAAAACACAGCTGATTTAGCTTCAGAACCCAAGATTTTACGCTGGATATCAAGAGAGGGTTCATTCAAAAAGGCAAAGGATGAAATATTTTGAAGAATGTTTGTATTAGTTTATCCATTAGTTATCCATGCCATGAAAGTAAATGGGGTCCAAACCTGTTTTGCCTTCAAGTGGCACCCAACATACCACAATTGCTTAAATTTGAATCTGTTCATTTTAATGCAGCCCGGGTTGTATTTTATTGACCTTGCATAGTTTTGATCTTGGTTTTTGAGGATGAGGCAATGTCACTCAACCTGTACTGGTTGACATCTATATAATTTGGCTTCAACTAAGAGACAGATGAGTTGGCGGCACATATGGTAGAGTCTGATTTGACACGCTATCTTTAAGAGATATGGAAATATTTTCTCCTCACATTTAAAAGTAGACACTTTTGCGATCCTATAGTACTTTTGCTATCCCAACTATTGTATGGTTAACTGCATTTTATTATTCAGCAGGTTTTCCATCAGAACAATGTAATGTATATAATTAGAGCCTTCCATAAAAATGTATTAGCAACACAATTATTTAAGTATGTACTTGTGTAAAACTCTGCCTACAGTTATTTATAGTGGTGCATTACATGACTTTCTTATGTGACAACACCGACATCTTGTGTTATGTGCTTGTCCTGCAGCCATCATCTAAAGCCATCCTCTTGGCTTAATCGCCGAGCTCACAGCAGAGACAATATCTGTATGACTGAATGTAAGACTCTATTCTATTCTATTCTATTCTATTCTATTCTATTCTATTCTATTCTATTCTATTCTATTCTATTGTGATGTTGCCTTTTGCCTTGTTCCCATTCAGGTTTAGGTAATGCAACAGTTTTAGATGAAAATAACTATAAACATTTAGTATATTCACTGTTTTTATCGTATGCAGCTACATTAGGATATGCATTAGGATATGCTCCCAAGTCTCCTTTTTGCTGTTTATAAAGTGTATATAGGGCTGTCACAGTGCAGTTGTGTCAGGTGGAGGGACATGCATGATATTAAAAACAAAAAAACAATAATAATCATCAAAGTTTAACAAGTATGAAATATCACCAATGAGCAAAAAAAAATTCCCTTCTAAAAAAGTAATGAAAAATGTTTGTAAGGTAGGCCATTTCTGGTTTATTCTTCAGTTTGCAGGTAGTAATATTTGTGTATGGTTTAGCAGTATCTGCATGTGGAGGTTTTGGCATGCTCGTATTTTCTTGTGCTTGTTTAACATGAAGTGTGACTGTGCAACTACAATGTGATTTTAAAGAGGATTACACAGAATGAATACTGAAGCTTATAAGATCATTTTCAGATAAATACACTGGAAATAACATATGGTACAGTATTAATGTTTCTTTAATATTGTACTTGACAAGCAAACATCATGTCATGGCAAACAAAAATAACCTGCCGACCAGATAAATAATTTAATTTACCGGTTTATTTTGTAAATTAATTGATTTTATGTTGTAAAGTGTATTATGTCTTTATAAATAAATCCATAAAATACTTTTCATATTTATACTTTTATAAAAATAATAATAGATGGCATTCATTAATCTTACCTAAATTGGGGGTAAATACTATTATACAGTGTAATTTATAATGGTATAGTATAATTGAGTGATTTAGTACTCTTTAATAAGAAAAGTGTACAGATGTTTGCAAAATGCAAAATAGTAAATTTCTGCTTTGAATTTTTAAGATGCAGTACATAATTGCTAACTGTAGAGGGTGGTATAAATGTACATATTTTCAGTTTTAAGAACAAGATGGTCATTGCAGCTTCAAAATTCCATGCCTGCTTTAGGTGGTAGTTTTTCTTTTTTTGTGCTTCCTTCCAATTCTTAAAGAGGTGCATGCATTCTGCTGTTTAATATGTTACGCTTGAACAGTTTGTGCTCAGACATGCATATGCTTACCTTTCTCTGTACTTCTACCTCTCTTTTCCTTCAGACATTTCACATTCATGCATTTGGCAGACACTTAAAGACTTACAAAGCAACTTACAGTGCATTGAAGGTATATATTTTTGTCAGTTTGTGTGTTCCCTGGGATTTGGTCCCATGATATAAGCAGTGCTAGCATCATGTGCTACCAGTTGAGCTACCGGGGCAGAATTTAGATTCACTCCTCTCTGGAAAAATGCTATATTTTTCTTCACCTTTTACCATCCATCTTGTGTAATGTCAGTCATTTCTTTTCTTTACTCTTGGTTGGCTTATTTTTCCTAATAACCTGTCATGTTTAAACCGGTCACCATCTTCTTGTTCTTGCTTTGCAGTGGCAGAGTTTACAGACCAGCCGAGTGAACTGAAAGGCTTCTCTGTTCACACTTGTCTGGTTAAGGGTTCACAGGGTTTCGGCTTCAACATAGTAGGAGGCAGCAGGCGGAGGGAGTTCCTGCAGATCTACAGCATCACTCCCGGAGGACCTTCCACCCTTCACACAGGTAACAGCCCACATCTCTCTGCAGCCGCCCACTGCAGTAGAGCACTGTTTTTACAAATAAAGGAATATTTATGTTTTCTCTATAGGCTGCTGCTGCTCTCTCTCTCTCTCTCTCTCTCTCTCTCTTTATTCATATTGCTCTTTCTGTCCCACCGTGGATTAGCGTTGTGATTTTGTGATTCTGTTGAACGAGTGTCTCGATCTCCCTCTAATCCTAATGGAGTAATGCAGCTATCACTGTGTGCCGACACATACATTTATAAGAAAAATGTGACATTATGAACACGCTCTCTCTCACTTTATTGTGACTTGCATACTAACATACAACTGCATGCATCTATGAATTCTTTTTGCTCATTTATGAATACACCATACACCAAGTTTCACAGTACATTTTTAGATCAGTGCATTTTGCGTGTGATAATGAATTAATATTGTATATAGAAATAGTATATACAGTATATACAGTGCCCTCCAAAAGTATTGACAAAAGTAAAGACAAAATTGCTCTGTTGGCTGTGTGAAAATATGTTAAAACAGCTAATAATAAAACGTGACATTCTGTAGTTTTGTCTCATATTCATCTTTTAATCATATTTGTAAATGTCTTGACTCCACAGCCAACAGAGCAATTTTCTCTTTACTGTTCCAATACTTTTGGAGGGCACTGTATATACTGTATATACTATTTCTATATACAACCACAAAAACCAACGTGTGTGTGTGTGTGTGTGTGTGTGTGTGTGTGTGTGTGTGTGTGAAATACAGAAATATATATTAGAAAAAAATACATATAAACATTCAATAGTTATATACATTTTTAAAAGAAAGTAATGCTTTAGTCAGCAAATTATCAAAAGTCTATAATAGTGTAGTAGTATATATAGTAGTATAGTATAATTATATATATGCAGTAGATGTAGTGCTATACATATATAAGTTGTATGTAAGTTAAAAAGATTGAAAGAAATATGCTTTTATGCATTCAAATGATCAAAAGTGACATTTAAAGACATTTATAATGTTACAAAAGATTCATATTTAAAATAAATGCTGTTCTTTTGAACTTTCTATTCATCAAAGACACCTGAAAACTTGTCACAGATTCCACAAAAAACATGAATCCACACTGATATTAATAAGTTATGTTTCTTGAGCACCAAATCAGCATATAATGATTTCTGAAGGATCGTGTGACACTGAAAACAGGAATAAATTATACTTCTACACGTTTAAAATATTATATATTTTCAATTTTAATATTAAAATTACTTTAAATTGTAATAATATTTAACAATATTATTTTCAAAATCATTAAAGATTTACTTCAAACCTTTAAAAAGTAGTGTGTGTAAAATCTGTTAATTGAAGGTAAGATTAATTTAGTTGAATAGTTTTGGTTAAACCATCATAATGAATGCAATTTAACACTTTTCATCTCTTGCCTCTTCCAGCGGATATTCTGGTGTACATCAATGATACCTGTGTGCTTGGCTTCTCTCACAAAGAGGTAGTGGAAATGTTGAAAGCCATTCCGGTGGGTCACACTGTGGACGTTGTTGTCCGAAGAGGCTACCCCATGCTCTATAACTCTGACGGCTGTCCGAAGATGCCCAATCCTAGGCTAACGGCATCCCTAGACCAGTCACTGCATCTACCTCCACCAACCACCACCCAACCACAGGCCCAGGCTCCTCTCCCATACGCTCAGCTACACCTCAACCATAACGGGCCCATGTGGTCTGATTTTGAGAGGGGATCCTCAAGGAATTTCAGAGTACGGGCATCAAGGTTCAGTTTGGATGCTAATGGTAATTCATCTCCATTTGCTTCTCCTTCAAGACAACCATCATCTTACCAGTACTCTAACGGGTATGGGAGTGGATTCCTGAGACCACCACACTCTGCCAGAAGCATCAGGAGGTTACAGAGTGCAGAACTGGCCAGCCAGAGTGACAGCGAGGTGGTGTCTGCGATTGGATCCCACAGGTGAGAGCATTTATATATATGATTGTCACTGCTATTTTTAGGGTTGAGAGAGTTACATTAAAAATGTACAGTATTTCACTACAGTTTACACAGAATACTTGCTGTAAAATGTAATTTGTAACACATTTCATTAGATTACAAATCTGATTTTTTTGCGTCATTGCTCCAGTCTTCAGTGTCACATAATCATTCAGAAATCATTCTCATATGCAGATTTGGTGCTCAATAAATATTTATTATTACTGTTATGAAAAAAAGTTGTTCTACTAATATTTATGTGAAAATCTTTACATACGGTTTTTCATGGTTCATTGATGAATAGAAAGTTCTTTAGAAATCTTTTGTCTTTACTGTCACTTTTGATCAATTTAACAGGCCTTTCTTAATAACAGTATTTTACTGACCCGCAAACATTTGAACGGTAGTGGATATAATCTGAAAGGGATTTTCTTGATAGACTTCATCTTAAAATTGAATAGTGCCTGCTAACTGGTACTAACACTTTAGCTTACCTTAAAACTAAATGTTGACATGACAATTTACACGAGTTAAAACTATTTCTGCTGCTCAAAATGTACTTCAAGACCCTGCTAAGTTTATAAAAAGACTTCTTTTACTAATCATAGGTGAATTCTTTTCATGGAATGAGGCAGAAAATACATTATTTGTTGCTGTCTTTGCAATGCTAAAGGCTAAAGCACCTTTTTTTTTACCACATGAAGAACTTCCCTTACAAAAATGACAATGTTTTTATTGTAGTAAAAGTGTAGTAACCATGTTTTTTGGCATATTGATTACCATTTGTGTAACTACAATTTTACTACAAATTCCATGGTTAATTTGTGGTTGCCATGGTTTAACTATAGTAACCATGGTGTTTTGGTTTTAATTGTAGAAAAAAACATGGTATTTTTTTGTAAGGGATAGACAAAACAGATATTGTCAATTTAGTTTTTATTGGATTCATAATTCAATGGTCAAAGCCCTTCTGTATGTTATAAGTCCTCAATGACTTTTATTGTTAACAGCGCCCTCCGTCTGCATCATAAGAGTGGTTCTATGCTGTTCAATCAAAATAATTTTTGAATTGAACTGTATCTGATTACCAGTGTTTAAGTTGTAAACGTAACTGAATACAGGTACTTATATTTTTTATTTTTAAATACGTAAAGTTATTTTCCGTCCTTCCTCAACCCTGATTATGATACATCAACGTCTCTCTCTTTTTATCTTCACAGGGCCTCGTTTATCCGTAACCACAACAACAACTCTATGTCCACTCCGCCACCTCTCCGCCTGCACTCCTTCAAATCTTCTGAGAGTGACCTTTCCTCGAGTACTCCACCACCCATATCTCGATTGCCCCTACCCCACAATGAACTAAGTCCAGGCCCTGTCTCTTTCTCTCCTGAAGGAGGAAGGCGCTACACTCATCTCCGTAAACCCCAGCATTCACTGCTAACCCCACCTAGCAGCGCCCATTCAGACGGGCCTTACTTCACCTTCAACGGCACAGCCAGTGCCAGCAGCGGCAGCCCGAACAGCAGCATTCCTTCACCTGGAGCCATGAGCGCTGTGATCAGGAGTGGAGTTGGAGGAATGGCGGGTAGTGGGGAATTAGTCCCCGTTGCTTTGGCTAAATGTGTGAGGGGCAGCAATATGGGGTTCAGTGTCACGGCAGGAGGTCACGGAGGAAGACAGACCCTTGTGAAGAAAGTCTGGGACCACAGACAGTGTATCGGACTGCAGCCTGGAGATGCCATTGTGAAGATCAATGGAGCAGATGTACAGAGTCTCAGCTTTGCACAGGTAGGGATGAAGAGATTGGTATTTAATTTAAGATTTTTGTTATGGTGTTCTTTTATTATTAGTGTATATTTATTTAGTGTGCTTTGATTCAAGGTCCAAAGGATTTTGCAAGAACACACTAAAAAGGGGGAGGTTATTCTGCTGGTTTACAGAGGGGGTAAGTTATATTTTCACCCATTTCATAATACAGTGTCCACATTTAAAATATGGGATTTTCTCCATTTATACCTGTAAATAAACCTAAAGCTAGAATTTTGAAGGCATTTATAAGAATGTGAAATGTACAATAAATATTTCAGATTCTGCACTCTAAGCAATATTTTATTTTATTTTAGAATGAAGAAATAAAATTCTTATTTTATCTCTGCAATAGATACAATAAACTTACAGGCTCCAAGTAAACATTTATTTGTATATATATATATAATTAGATTTAATTATTTTATATTTCATATTTTATTTATTTATTTGTTTAGTTTAATAATAAATATTTTATTTTTTATTTTAATAATAATGTGGTGCCCCATGATCATTTGTCTATAATTTCATGGCCCACATGTTTCAGTCTATTTTGCAATTCCAGTAACATTTAAACAGTCAAATTTTTCAGCCAATACTAATATATCTTGCTTCACTAATCATAAGGTTTTACTCAATCTTGTCATGCAACTCGAGTGCTACTGGCAAAAAAATAAATAAAAATGAATTGTGTAGTCTTCATCTCTGCTCATCAAATATTAATCTTTCTTTGTAGGCCCCTCACATTTCTCCAATTCGCCTAATTCTGTGCGACGACTGACTCCTCCCCCTCCTCGCTCCGCCTCCGACTCTGAAGTCCCTCTCACTGACTCCATGCCATTATCGCGCAGCTCTTTAACCCCGCCCTCTCCAGCGCTGGTGCGCTCCTCATTGGTCCAGAGCACCAGCTTCCTGGATTCTGTTCCTGTCACTCTCACGCTAGAGCCACGCGATTGGATGAGTTCAGAGGAAGGAGGGACGGTACTCAGTCCCAGAGTAAAAACAGAGGAGAACGAGCACCCCCCTGCGCTGAGGGGTTCTGAGGTGGAGCTGAAGAGGAAGCCAGGTGAAGGCTTTGGATTTGTTATCGCCTCTCAGGATGTGGAGAATGTCAAAGGTGAGTTCTTGTAATGCATCAACACCATGCAGTACCTATTGCTAGATATGCTACATATTCCCTGAGTTTTGTAATAAACATGTAAGGTAGAATTAACGCAGTTTATTAAGGGGGTCCTATTATGCCCTTTTACAAAGTCTTGATTTTGGGGGTGTACTAGAGCAGTGGTTTTCAATCCTGTTCCTCGAGACCCAAAGCTCTGCACATTTTGCATGTCTCTCTTATCTGACACACTCATTTGAGTTCATGGAGATCTTTCCTAATGAGCTGATGATCTGAATCAGGTGTGCAAATTAGGGAGACATGCAAAATGTACAGAGCTGTGGGTCCCCAGGAACACGTTTGAAAACCACTGTACTAGAGCATGCTCTCATGCTTGGTGGCTCGAAAATCGCATTATTTTTCACATAATTTACATTATTACAATACCTTTCTACCCTGCCTGGCACAAATGGCTCGATTAGTTCTGGGTTTGATGAAGGCCCGCCTTCCAAAAAATGAAATGTGTTGTGATTGGTTGGCTGTCCCAGTGCGTTGTGATTGGCGAACAGCTTAGACGGTGTTTCGTCAATATTGCTATATCAATTCAGACCTCGAGAATATTGAACAAGAGGATCGCGCAGAACCTTTGCACGCACAGATATTGCAAGACATATTAAAGTGGTAACGTTATTGTTGTTGTTTTATTGGCTAAATCACGTTTTAGATAGGATGTCAACAACAGTAAATGAACTGCATTTACTAACTACTATGCATTTACACAAAGCAGCTCTCTGCTCACAAAGGCTGCTTTATCAGACATTACATGCAAGACGAAATGAAAATGACATCCAAAATTTTCTGAAAACAGTCGCTTTCCTTCAGAAATACAGAGATATAAAAACACCCGCACTGGGTTTCGATTAGTGCTCAACGAAGCGTTCTCCCCACCCACCAACCATTTGAATTTCTGTAGGCGGGATTTATTTTTGTGATGTCACAAATACAGGAAAACAACTTTAGTCCAAACGAGCCGTTTGTTGTAGTTCTTGAAAAGGGATTTAAAAAAAAAAAACGAAATATCTCCCTGTGGAGTGGGCTTTGAGATTTGTAACTTTGTAAATCTTTTTATGCCCAAACATACACACTACACACTGACTAAAATTCAAAAAGTTAAAAAGCATCTTGCAGCCTGCAACGATCCCTGATCTTTCTGAATAATTTAATGGGTCCTCTGTATATTAATAAAAATCTATGTCCATTTTTAATATTTGTCCAGTACAGAAAAAAGAGCAAAACTGACATGAAACCAGATTTCATTCACCCCAATGGAAAGCATGTTTAAACTGTCTGAATCACTCCCCATCCCCTATATAGTGCACTATGTGCTATTTGCCATATATAACATAAATGTGTGAACAAGCAACAGATTTAAAGGGATAGTTCTCCCAAAAATGAAAATTCTGCCATTAATTACTCACCCTCGTGTCGTTCCAAACCGGTAAGATCTTCGTTCATCTTCAGAACACAAATGAAGATATTTTTGATGAATTCCGAGAACTCTCTGACCCTCCATAGACAGCAAGGATCATATGTATATATGTATGTTTGTTCGCTGATACGTTGTTTACATTCAGATCAAAGCATAAACATCGTATCCGCATACATATGTTGTTTACGTATGTGATTCTCTCCAAAATGGCTCTATAGGGGGACGTGGAGGAGACAAATTGTTGAATAATGTTGTTATTTTTGTTTTCTTTGCACACAAAAAGTATTCTTTGTAAAATTATAGTTGAACCACTGATGTCATATGGATTATTTTAACGATGTCATTGCTACGTTTCTGAGCCTTGATCGTGTAAGGATCCTTTCTGTCTATGGGAGGGTCAGAGAGCTCTCGGAATTAATCAAAAATATCTTAATTTATGTTCCGAAGATGAACGAAGGTCTTACAGGTTTGGAACGACATGAGGGTGAGTAATTAATGACAGGATTTTCATTTTTGATTGAATTATCCCTTTAAGTCTTGGCTTTAGTGTCTTTTATAGTGTAAGTGGTTGGAGGCTTCAGATCCTAGAAAGCTTTTGATTGGTCAGAAAATCTGATGAGAAGCTGAAGTGCAGAATGCTGTCATAAAAATTGTTGATCTGTATCGTCAGAAGTGGGAGACTGTAAGTTTTCAATGATTAATGTTTTGGAGCACACTAGATTAATTTTTTTTACTAAGAGCAAAAAAAAAAAAAAAAAAAAAAAAAAAAAAAATATATATATATATATATATATATATATATATATATATATATATATATATATATATATTTCATGGGGACTTTAAAGTGGCTGTAGAATGTTACATGCATAATTGGGCTTATTCAGTGGCAGCTGTATTAGGTTGACTGACTGACAGTGAGACAGAGGCCTGCCAACACTGAGGCCTGCCAACAGTCAGGCCCGGATACACGCAGCCCTCCTTCCCCTCCCACTCTCCCCTACCTAAGCCCACAATGACCTCATTTTGCTCAGTGTTCCTTTGGTTTTTATTGAGGCCATGGCATCACTAAGAGCTTGAGCATCTAAAAAAGTGCCTGTCCCCAATGTCACAGCTGTTTCCATATCAATATCTCAGATGCTACACTTCTGTATGACTTGATTTTATAATCTTTTTGGGAGCGTGTGCTGTCTTGATGTTTTACACACCCTCAGAGTCTAAGTTACAATGAGAGTTAACATTTGATATTATATATATGGAATAGATAAAAATGAATCTTGTATTACCTATATTTTAGTAACACTAGCATAGAAAGCCTATATTCTTTTGGTCTGAGCTGTGGCCTGTTGGTTGTGCTTAGTACACATGGACTGTACAGATGGCTTGATGTTAAAGGCTCAATCTGTCCGTCTTGAGACTGTGATGTCTGATGAAACACTGGGTGTGTGTTTGTGTGTACGGCTGTGTAGAGGAGCATGAAATATCATCAAAAACATGCTGTATAATGACTATAGAGCTATATAAAAATCAGAAATGGTTTCGATTTAAAACGTCAAGGGAGACACTGGGAAAGGGATAAAAAGAGAGAGAATTATGTCAGCAAGCAAAACACGAGTTACAAGATCAATGAATCAATAAGAGTGAGTATCCTAGTTGTGTCACTGCCAGTTGAACCCTTAAAGGGACAGTTCACCTAAAATACAGTAGAAATTCAGCATTATTTACTCATGTTTTTCCAGATATAAGTTACCTTGTTTCTCACGTTTAGTGCTGGCTACTCATTTTCATACAATGCAAGTGAATGGGGACTGGGACAGTCAAGCTCCTATATGACAAAAACAGCACCAAAAGGTTTCATAAAGGTAGTCTATGCTGCTCTGGCCCTGACGTTCAAGTGTTGTGAAGTGATATAATAACTTTGCTACGAACAGACAGAAAATCTATTTTTTCATTGTTTCCCTTTGCTGAATGCCTCTTTATCAGTGGATAACTTTTGGTGTATTTATCACACAAAGTTATAATATGGCTTCAGAACATTTGGAATAATGCGCATCATATAGACTACATTTGGCCTCATAATGTACTGATAACCACCAATAAAATAGCTGTACAGGGTCATACACACAAAGACAAAGGACCAGGGCATCAGGGTAACACATATGATGCTAAAATAATGCAGTAAACATTCCCTAAATAACAGAACATTTTACACAAATAAGTAAAATGAAACAATGAAACAATGACAATGAAATCAATGAACATTTTAACAATGAAATCATTTATGTAAAACAAAATCATATGTGATTTGTCACACAGGGATGTACTTTTGGAATGTCCTTTTACTGTTTTACACTGTAAATTATATGTTAATTAAAGGGTTAGTTTACCCTAAAATGACATTTCTGTCATTAATTACTCACCCTCCTGTCGTTCCAAACCCGTAAGACCTTCATTCATCTTCAGAACACAAATTAAGATATTTTTGATGAAATCCGAGAACTCTCTGAGCCTCCATAGACAGCAAGGGTCCTACCACGATCAAGGCACAGAAATGTATTAAGGATAGTCCATGTAACATCAGGGGTTCAACCGTAATTTTACAAAGCTACAAGAATACTTTTTGTGCAAAAAGAAAACAAAAATAACGATTTTATTAAACAATTTCTTCTCTTCAGGGACAGTCCTCCCCACCATTATCGACGTATATCAAAACTCATATATTGTATAGTATCTTACAGCAGGTTTAAATATTGTGTGATGTAGTAAAATCATGTACAGTTTTTCATTATATGTGGTGAGGTGATTAACAGGTTTGTACTGTAGCATTTTTTTCTGTAGTTATTTTATTTGTGTGTTTGTGTATTTTAATGCTTGTATGTCATTTTGGAGTTACACCCAGTCCATATTCACTTATATGGGAAAGTATGTGCAGTAATTTCCTTAAAAATTCAACTTTTGTGTTCCACAGAAGAAAAAAAGTCATGAAGGTTTGAAATGACATAAGAATCAGGATAAATACTAACATATTTAAAATTTTTATTTTTTTAATATCCCTATTATTAGAGGAACTATTCTCACAGTGCTGTTGTATGCACTTTGCTGATACAGCATTAATTTCAATCACTCAAATGCTTTTTTATTGGCATGACCAGCATGCATCAGCAATGCCAAAGTCAGATTACACACATACGTGCATGTAGGTCTCTCTCTCTCACTCGCTGTGTATCCCCGATCAGCACACCCCCGCAGTGGTCCATGGATTAAATCATTTGTCTCGTTCGCTCTCTTATCGCCCCTCCTCTTATCTCCATCTCTCTGTCTTTATTCCCTGCTTTTCTCTGCCTGTCCACCCCCCTCCCTCTCTCCCTCTCATTCACCGACTCCGGATGCCAAAGGAAAATGAACCCGTTACAGTAAGCGACTCGCTCGCACGGCGAGACAGAAGCTCCTTCTGTTTTGTTTTCATTTGCTTGTTTGTTTTTTATGCCCTCCATTCGTTTTCTCATTATGACCCTTCTGCGTGATCGCTCTCACATGTGTTGGGATTTAAGCGGAGTGTGATCCGGGATCGGGACCCTGCCTCCACACACACACTAATACACACACAAACACACATCAAGCCATGCTGGAGAGACTGCAGTCTGCCTTGAAAAGTGTGAAGGACTCTAAACGTAAATATGTATTTATTTTTCTTGATTTTACCCCTTATTTCTTAAACTGATAACCAGCTTGCTGTCATATTTCTGTGAGGAGAATGTTAGTAGTGGTGCAGATGTTTTTAATGGCAGAGATATGTAGTGCTTTACAGTATATGATTATTGTGGGATTTACTAGGCTCTATGGCCTGTTCATTTTAACTGTCGTGACATGATATCTGCAGTGTGTTTGTGTATGTTTGGGTATTGATATGTGTTCATGTTATGGAATAATTTAAACAGTTTATTAGGGGATAGAATGATCATTCGCTCAGTATAAAAACAAGTAAAGTTATTGGAATGACCCCCACCATAACAGAAAAACAAAGTTGTGTGTGTGTATTTTGTGTATGTAAAAATCAGATCTTTATGCATAGAAAATAATAATTACACAACAGCAATATATTTGTATGATTTTATAGTTGTTTTGCAAAATTTCTCTGTTTTTGACTTGTCAGAATTAATTTGGTTGGCTTTTGCTGTCAGAAATCAGTTCTTAAGGCCCAGTGTGACAGACAGCACTAGACCACAAAATACACACTTATGCACATATTATTGTGACAGTGGAAAAGCCCACTGCGTTTTCTACTCTCTGCTTCAGGTTTAGCAGTACTGCATTGTAGCTAAATCAATAGCACATCTGCAGAACATCTTCTGTTCATTAACTAGCAAGATAAGTGAGATCCTTGTCTCATTCATGCCAGTTCTTATTCATACAGTACATGTGCTTCAGTTGTGACAAAGTAATATGTTTTAGACTATCATTGCAGTAGCTGAATTCTGAGGCTTGTAATCTTTAATTATGCTTTGCAATTATTGCCTCATAAGCATTTGATGAGTAATGTATTTCTTTGACATACTGCTTTTTTTCCAATCGGTTACAGTTATAAGTTTGCTGACTCTGCCAGAAATGTTTTGTGTATGTTTCTTACAAGTCATGCACATGTTCCTCATGTCATGATGAGTGATTAGATTTAGATGTGTATTGAATATCTTGTTTCACTGAAATGCATCAAATTATGTAGGTAATATGAATTGCAAACAACATTTTATGTTGACTAAAGTGGCAGTTATGCCAATATGAACCTGTAGTTATCTACAACAGCATTGTTAGTCAGTTATTAACAGTTATTGGTATTTCTACAGCCATAGCTTTTACTTATATATTGTTAAATCCAGTCTGTTGGTACTGGGAAAAATTGCTGCTGCAATGCAACATGGGTTCATAATGAGCATCAGACACACTCTGTCTTTTTCTTGTCCCTCTCAGTCTCTCTCTTGTATTTTAGTATGCAGCGCTGGTCTTCTGAAGTGAACGGTGTTACAGTGCCAGCCAGTGCATTTCAGCAGCTGTGGAGCACTTTTATTATTGAGATGAAGATGTACAAAGACTGCTACTATATTAGAAACTTTCATCGGTGTCACTTAAAGGCCACCCTGTTTGAACCACTGCACTTGTCTGTGTTTCAGACAGACTGTCATTCTGTGTTGGGGTTATTTTTCAGCGACAATTTCTGCAGGTCATATAGTTAGACAGTAGGTGGCGACAAGTGACAAGTGTTTATGAGTGAATGAGTCAATTATTCATTCAATTGATTTGTTTTGAAAACACTGGTTTATTCAGGAACTAAATAAGTAACTGCTTTATGAGTCATTGAATCATTCACTCAGTTTTTTTTTTCTTTTTCAAAAAGACTAGTTCGCTCCAGAATGAAACGCCACTAGTGTGTCTTTCTCGGCTCAAGAGTTCATTTATTTTTGAATTTGTTTGGAACTGCTTAGGTTGGCGGAGCAATAAATGACAAAGTAATTGCTAATATTGCATCTACATGTACATTGTGTTTAAAACATTGTGCCTACAGTTGCTCATTGTTAACTTTTTTGTAGTTTTGTGTATTTTTTAAAAATTGGTCTGAATATCAGCAAAGCTGTGATTACCTCATGTCTCACGACTACAGCCAAATCAGTCATTTGATTAACAGAAATCTGTATTGAGCAGAAAGATTCATCAATATTTTTGCTCCATTTTCCTGGAACAATCTAAATTGTGCATATGCATATCTACTAAAAGTGAGTTTTATCAATGGTTTGGAGTGTTTTAATATAAAGATGGCCTAACATGCATGGACTAAACGTCAGGTCGCTTATGTGAATAAGAAGTATCTTGTGCTGTTCACATGGTTCAGCTTAACTCCATAACTTGCATGCCTTTATGAAGGTGGTCCAGTGTTTTCTAGGATATCTTAAATTGTGGCCCATTTGTCGGCATTAGTGTAGGAAAGCATATGCCGACAATACTTCAAATCGAATCTATGAGGATATATGATGTTTTGGTTTATTTGTGTGCAAAACATTTGTTTACATTGTTATAGTTTTTATCAAAGCAGATCTCAACAGAGCATCATTCTTAAAGGGATAGTTCACCCAAAATGAATATTCTGTCACCATCGTATTCTTTCAAACCTTTGTGAGTTTCTTTCTTCTGTTGAGCACAAGAGATGATATTTTGAAGAATGTTGGTAACCAAATAGTTGTCTGTAGCCACTGACTTCCATAGTATGAACAAAAATACTCAGTGGTTCTTGTCTGATGAAGATTTACATGGCTTGAAATATTACTTTTGGCGAGAACATTCTAATACTTCCTACTGGAGCTTTAGAGTGTCTCATTTAGCTTCATTTTTCTTAGCAATATTCTTCAAAATATCTTATGTGTGTTTAAATGAAGAAAGAAAATCATGCAGGTTTGGAACAACTTGAGGGTGAATACAAAATACAGTTTAATGTCTGGTAAGAGGTATTTATACATTTTCCCATTTCACTCGCCATTGGCATTAGCATCAAAAAATACATTTTGGACTCTGACTGTAATGCAAGTGTGTTTATAGCTGAATGATTCTGTGCTCTGCATGCAGGTTGGGTTTTCTGGGTCTGATGGCCTATATAATGACTGACTCAATAGAACAGCTGCTTCAACTGAAAGAGTAGCAAAGGATGAGGGATGGAGGGATTGAAGAGAGAGGTAATGTAAAGAAATGAGAGGAAAAAGACAGGTGACGAGATGAAAGGAAGGAAAGTGAAGGGCACAAGTGTGGGCAATAAGAAGGAGAGGTTAAACAGTTGAAAGATAAAAGTGTTAAGAGGTTAAAGGTTGTTAATAATTGATGTACATGGTCTTAGCAACAGTGATTCAGAACAAATGTAAATGCGGTCTGCTCTTTATACACACTCACACACATACGTCAGTTGTCTCATTCAGCACTCAAGTGTTTCCGGAGGCTGAATCTGTATGACTCACACTGGATGCGGCATTGTGTGAAAACGAAGGATTTTCAGTGACAGCCATGATTACGACTCCTCCACTCATTTTGTAACTCCACTCGTCTGTTTTTCTCAGCTTCACACCATCTCATATTGAAAGGACTTTTATTCTTTGTTATTTATTAATTTAGTGATTTGTCACATAACAGATCCAACAATAAACATTCTTCTGACTGGTCAGACCAGTTCAGATTTTTATCTTCTCTACCACAAAAATATATACATTTTAATTTAGAAATATATTTTTATATGTTGCATAAAGTATATTTAATAACAAGTTTACCAAAACTAAGGTATTATAAGAATTTATAATTAAAATTATTATAATTTTCAACCCATTGAACTGAAAACTAATCATTCTTTGACCATAAAATAACAGTTCATGATCTAAACAGATTTGTAAGAATAATTATTTAATCAAAAGTAACATGAGTACATCGAGTTCATTTAAAATTTTCAATCATAGGGTGCCTTTTTCTTCCTGAACACATATATTGAATATTCTTAAAAGTATGCAAAATTATGATGGGAAATACACACACACACACACACACACACAAGCACACACATACAAATAATAATAATTATCGTCATCATCATAATAATGTATTTGTGAAAATGATACTGTAAATACCATTCAAAATTTGAGGTGGTAAGATTTTCTAAATGTGACCCTGTCAAGTGTCAATTTTTCGAAATTGAGATTTTGGCAATATTTGGCCGAGATACAATTGTTTAAATATCTGGAATCGGAGGGTGCAAAAAAATATTTTTGGCTATTTCTACAGATATACCCCAGCGACTTAAGACTGCTTTTGTGCTCCAGGGTCACAAATATAAAAAAATGTTTACCAAGACTGCATTTATTTGATAAAAAAATACAGTAAAAACAGTAATATCATGAAATATTATTGCAAATTAAAATAACGGTTTTCTATTTAAGTACATTTTAAAATGTTGTTTATTTCTATGATGATAAAGCTGAATTTTACTCCAGTCTTCAGTGTCACATGATTCTTCAGAAATCATTTTAATAAGCTGATTTGGTGCTCAAGAAACATTTCTTATTATTATCAATGTTAAAAAGAGTTGTAATATTTTTGTGGAAACCATGATTTATTTGAAATCTTTTGTAATGTCTTTACTGTCACTTCTGATCAATTTAATATGTCTTGATGAATAAATGAAATTTTTCTTATGAAAAATCTTCTGACCCCAAAATTTCAAACAGTAGTGTACATATATTTGTAAATGAAAAAAAAAAAAAAAAAAAAAATATATATATATATATATATATATAATCAAAACAGTTGCATTGCCAGTTAGAAGTATTTTGGGCTTTTACTTTGGGTATTTTCACACATTGTTGTAAAAGATGATGTATACCTATGTTTACACCTTAAACAGGGTGTAATTCATTACAACACATGGAATTGAGTGCTAACCATGTTTTTCTGTATTTTAGATAAGTATTGTAATTTGTTATAACTGTGGTTATATTCAAACATCTGATTGTAAGCTGTAATATAAATGCATTATATATAGGCTCTAGGTGAAAAGCTACTGCATCCTTCTGATCCAGAATGACTTATTTTTATTAAAGGAACAGTCCCTCCAGATGAATCAGGAGTAAGTGCTTCACTCACGGGCAAATTTGTGATGGGAATTCCAAGCTCTTTCCTCTTCTTATATTGCCCATTATGGGATTTGAGCCTTTGGGTTTACCAACCTGGACATTTAACCTCTAAAATGCCTCCCCATCCCCAAAAGGCCAGAACAAAATGACTTAATAAACATGAGCAACCATGACTACAATAAATCTATATATGATCACCCATATCATTAATGTATAAGTCCTAAAGGTACAGTGCACAAAGAGGATAGAAAAAATAGTCATGTAAGATTAAATTGCAGCCACATTTGGTGCATGAAATCTTGACTAACATTATAATGTGTAGAACGTGGACACTTGACATGAAATCCAGACTGTTAATCAGGCAGCATTAAAAGTCAAATGGTACTTGGATAGTTATTAACATTATGGTCTCAGTCAAATCGTGTTTTGAGTAAGAGCAGGATCTGTAAGGCATAACACCTCCTAGGCAGATCTTACACTGGCATCAGCCCAGCCGAGTAATTGAATGTCATGTTAAACCAAGACGCTAATGCTGGTTCTTACAGATTGATATCCCCTCAGGCCGGGAGTATGGAGGCAAATCAAAAGGTTTAGCATGAATTTTTCCCTTTGAGCTAAATCTAATCAGCATTAAACATCAATGAAGATTTCTGTTTCTCCTCACACTGCTTACAGAGGTTCATCCACAAGAAAAGAAAAAGAGATGTATGTAGGCATGTGAACATGTGTGTCTCCAACAGAGTGTGCATGAGTTTGATTCTAAGTAGGTCAGCACAGGACAAGTTCCTGTTCTCATTAATGGCGCACACTAATGGAGACAGGCAGATTGACTTAAGGGACAAAAACGTGGACTCACAAGGTCATTTCCCTAGTGTCTCCACATGACTTTTGGATTATTATTGCTCAATGTGTTCGCAGAACATTACCCCTTACTAACTGATTAAAGAAACTTCAAGTTTAAACTCAACAGCTGGTTCAAAAATGGAGACTACATTTTTCAAACTGCAATGGTAACAAATGTAGATGCATCTGTTCAGATACATACAGTACTAGGCTTAGAAGGTTGGAAACACTTTTTAATTGGATGATTCAATAGCCTACTGAAGCATTCCAGGATGCACCTCATGAAGGTTGGCTGTTTAAATGTCCAAAGCTTGACAAAAAACAACTACTTAGAGAACTCAAATTTAAGAAAGATAAAGACTGTCTGCTTGTTTGTTTGTTGCTACATACTCCCCATAGGCCTACTGGGAGTTGTGTTGTTTCATTGTTAATTACTTTTATAAAAAGTAGAAATATAATTTTTGTTTTGTTTGGATTTTTTGTAAATCAAGGCTCATTTTTCTTGTGTACATAATGTATAAAGCATATCAAATTCTTTAAGATTTCACTAAAAGCATGTCAAAGATTTAAAGCTTTGAAAACAATATATCTTTTTAGTGGCTTAAAACATAAAAACAGTTAATAGTTATCAGTATTGGTCCAATATTTATAGTATTGTTTTTTTTTCAATAATTGATAGCATGTATTTCATGTGAATTAGAAGCTAGTCAGATTTCTGGGAACCTTAATGAAGACATTTCCAGTAAACGGTTGCAATTACATTTTAAAGTCTTTTTTTTCTGCAGAATTTCTAATTTCTGTATTTCAGCTCCAGTTATTACAGATGTCGGTAATCCCTGACATCATATCAGCACCTTTAATGGACTGATGACTGTTAGGATTTGTGTTAAATCTGCATTGATATTCTGCCTGCGGTTTCTGTAGGTGACATTCAGTGAGAGGAACTGTAGCAGCTACAGAATCTCTGATTCAGCCATGTATTAATGATAGATGCCTTGAAAAGCCACCGCGGAAAGAGTTTGACATTGAGCGAGAGAGAGTGTAACTTCTTTTCCAGCCACACTGATGAATAATTTCCCTCTATCTTTCTCTCACAATCTTTTTCTCTCTGTCCCATTTGAATCCCTCCCACTTTACTCTTTCCACCCTCCATCCATCATCTCTCCTGTTCCTCTCCAGAGGGAGAAATCGCCAAAGAGGTTTCTTTATCTGCTTTGCCTTAGATAATCCATCTTTATTCCTGACTGTGTGTGTTTTTGTGCAAGTATTTGGTAAATGTTCGTAGGGGTTGTTTATTTAAAGGATTCAATGTGATTTTTCTGCTCTTTCTTTTTTCTTTTAGTCTGTCTCATATATACTCAGTGGACAGTGTATCTGAGATATAATTATTGACTTTCTGATAAAAAAAACTACCAAGCAGTACCCTAGCAACACATAACACACTGCCAACCGCTCTTGGATCGCAACATACTGTAGTATTGCTGTGGCAAGTTTTGTACAATCAACACTCAGAATGTTAAATGAATGTTATTTATCTCTCTGTTCTGCAGCAGCGTCTCTGCTGCCTCACAGGTTTGTGACGGTACGCAGAGGCAGCCCGGCAGCACGCAGCGGTCAGATCAGGCCTGGAGATCGTCTGGAGGCAGTGGACGGGAGATCGGTGGTGAATTTACCCCATAGAGAGCTGGCACAGATCCTGAGGAGAGCTGGAAACACACTCCGCTTGACCATCGTACCTCGCGCCAGTGCTCGTAAGTGCTCGTATCCATCCATCCATTCATCATAATCCCCATACTTGCATTTGTGTATTGTTTATATAATGACTATTACTATTATAATCAATAAATAGTAATAGAAAAAATAAGCTAGTGTTTCCATATTTTTGTTTTGCTTGTCTGATTAGGCTAGTGTTGAATACAATATAATTTTCCCAACATTCTCCTGTTTTGATAACTAAAGTTATCCATTTTTATCTATTTTTAATGTACATCATCATATTTCACTGGAAGCTTGTAAATGATTTTAAGATTTTTAATAACAGTCAACATCCTGTTTAGTGGCATTAAATATGAAAATGATATATCAGTATGGGCTGATCCTTTTTACTTGTTTAAAGAAATATATTTTTTTACTTGTTTTTAAATGAGCTAAAGATAACATTATAGCAAAAACGTATCCTAATATGTTTTCTCATCAGATTCCTCAGAGCGAGCAGAAAATGACTCTGATTTTAAGAACAGGAAAGCTCACAGGTCAAAACCAAAGGTGAGCAATACCTTCACCCTACAATGCCTATACATAAGCTTTGTGGCAAAATAATGATAAAGAATAGCTCTTTTACTCTTTTCTTTTTTTTTTCCACTATGAAACACAAAGCAGGACGCCACGCGGTATTACAGTGTGGAACTAGAGAGGGGGCCCACTGGATTCGGCTTCAGTCTGAGAGGAGGGAGTGAATATAACATGGGCCTCTATGTGCTGGGACTGATGGAGGGAGGACCAGCCTCACGCAGCCACAAAATACAGGTGCGCATGTGTGGCTTTGATCTAGATATACTTTTTGGGGACAAACCTATTAAAAATGCCTGAAATAACACTTTTAGACAAATGTAAAGATTTTTTAATGTTTGAAAGAGGTCTCTCATGCTCACCAAGGCTGCATATTTGATTTAAAAATACAGTAAATTGATATAATACGATGTTTGTTCTATGAGACAGTTGTGGCTGATTTCTGTGGTAATTGTGTGTGTTGTAGGTGAGTGATCAGTTGGTGGAGATCAACAGAGACAGTACAGCAGGAATGACTCACAGTCAGGCTGTGGAGCAGATCAGGACCGGAGGAAGCAGGATACACCTCGTGTTCAAAAGAGGAAATGGATATGTCCCTGACTACGGTAAGACAACAGGTCAGAGATCAGCTGGACATCATATTATCGTACATAATCTAAAACATGAGATGGTCATAATCACATTGCTTTTAGGATCAGTTTGCTATAATGAAATCTATTATGGGTTATTGGATATCAAATCACATAATATGTTTATGAACAAGGCAATAAGCCATTTCAAGTTTTATGTAATATGGTTTAACCATGCGTCGTTATGTGGCTTCTTTATTGCTTTTTCTTTGTAGAGGTAGACATAGAACGTGAATGAATTTAATAAATGGTGTTGTTAAAAGTGATTATATATTTATGGCTCATCCAGTCAAATTGAGTTCATGTTCGTTTTATCACTGCCACTGTACAGATATTGAATATGTCAGTAGTACTTATGAAACTGTATTTCTCTTGATCTATTAGTTTACTAACAGCTGTTCTTTGCTTTCTTATTTGGACTTTTTCCTTTTTCTATTCTGTTTGATTTCATATTTTTGATATTCCTTATCCATTTTCATTAACAAACTATTTAATGTTCACTTCTACTAATTTGCTTTTGATTTTGGTTCATCTCGTTTGGTTTGTCCTTCATCCTTATTTATATCTCATTGTTTTCTTTTGATTTTCATCTTCTTTGTTCTTTCATTGTCTTTATTTCCTATGAACCTTTTTTTATTCATTTCAATCTCCTCCTAACTTCCATGAGGAAAACTTTTCTACCTCTTCACCTCTCATATTGGTTTATTTTCATTCTTTCGGCTTTCCCTCTTTCTCTTCTTCCTCCTTCTCCTCCTTTAGTGGAGCTCTCCAGTCTCTCTCTTTGTATGACCAACTCCAAGCTGGGCGAACCGTGTTTCTATGTGATTGGAAGGACAGAAAATACGCGGTTGGTAGCTGTTCCTGTTAGTTCTTCATTTTACTGTTTCTCTACATCTCTCTCATATTTCTCTGTTGTCTAAATGTCTTTGACTGTGCTTGCCGGTCTCCCTGTCGTATGTTGATAATACACCAAGAGTCACTGTGATGTCAGCCTGTTTGTGATGCAGTATAACAGGAGAGGTAATGGATTAAAAACAGCTGGTCATGTTTGTTGGTAATTCCAGATGTTAATAGATCAAAATAATTGTCATTGATTTTATGATTTGTTTAGATAAAATGTGTATATACTGTATATGGGACTGTCAATTGATTTAAAAATGTAATCAAATTAATGATATGATTATAAACCAAGCAAATGAACATAATTAAGAGACATTATGTTATGTTGACAGACAATTAAGTCATGCCTAGCATGTTTTGCATTTTGAGGGCATATCAGGCTTCAGTTGCTCCGATATGAGAGGAGAATTCCTTGCAGAACAGAATGATGATATGGGGGACATCATTAAATGTGTTCATTTTATGATTACATTATCTTATTTCTTTCAAAATGTCCATTCATTTTCAGTGCATTCAGCTCCTTTAATGAGAGAAAACTAAATATATGATGCACAGATGTCCTTTGAGACTGCAGCAGCCCTCTCATTACCATTTTAATTGGCGCTTTCTATTTCATACCAGTTTATCATAAATAATATCTTAGTAGCAGTTTATCTTGGTAATTCAGTTCTGCCACACTGTGACTGCAAACGGCTTCACTATTGTTAATCATCTCATTTGGAACAATTAAAAATGAGTTCTTAATTATATTAATCAATTATATTAGTCATTTGACTATTAAATTGTCCTGCTAAGATTCTGACACTTTCAAGTGTTTAGGAAGTGTTTAACTATATGAATAGCAGCAGTGTTAAACATACTTCCTGTAAAAATATGTTAACTTTGATAGCCCTAATTATTTTATTTTAATTCACTGTAATTGTAAACGGATTGAGTTGTCATACTTTATTGCATATAATTAAGTGGTTCATTATTAGCATATCAAACAGACACTTTAGCATTTCAAAGCTTCTTAGCTTTTAGTTTTAGTGAGTCAGCCACAGCTTTAAATGTGAAGCACACGGCACATTCAGAATGACCTCAATCTTCACTAAAGAGGGTGACAAAAGACCTGAGTGAAACACTTGAAGTACTCTGAAACACTGGTTGTGATTGGTTTTCAAAATTCTCTAAACCATAATTGACTTTCCATTTCACTTGAACTAGATTTGCTGAAATATTTTCCCACACAAGTCCTGTTTTGTCTTTCAAAAATCTGTAACAAATGCAATGAACTATTTATAACAATGTTTGTGAATGTTTAAGAAATGTCATATATGTACACATCATTATGTTCCAAACCTTTATACTGTTCATTTTCTTTACTCTTTTCTATAAAATAACAGCTAGTGGGAAAAAACAGAAACAAAACAACAACATAAGTAGTGTGTACAGTTTATAAGCTATTTTCCAAATCACATTATTGACATCAAATCTAAAGTATCAATGAAAAGGAAGCTTTTCATTGAATAAACAACTTAGATCTTGGTCTGTCTGATACGTTTTGATACATTGTTTGACAAATAGACAATTTGTCGACCACTGGGACCCATTCCTATTTTGAACAATTTTTTAAGGTGCTTATATTGTGCTTTTTGTGCTTTTTTTAGCTTGGCAGACAATGTCACTATCAGGCATAGTGATTCTAATTTTCATTAAGTTTATCTTGATATACTTAATAACTAAAACTAATACTGAAATAAAAAATGTATAGACATATTTTAAAAAACAAAAACTATTAAAAATTACAAAAACACAGCAAAATTCCTAATACACTAAAGGCAGCGGCTATTTGCACTAATTGTAAATAGCGATAGAAGTGCAAATAACATATTATCTTAGTGATAGATACTATTTACTATTTAGATAAGTGCAAATAGCAATGGATTCTATTTAAACCAAGTGAAAATAGCAGTATTTTCTAACGATATGCTATTTACACAAAGTGCAAATAGCTATAGATTCTATTTACACTGTTAAAATAGCAAGATTTTCTGCTATTTATACTACTTATTGCAAATAGTGGCAATTATCTGCACCTCAGTATTGTAGTACATTATAAAACAGTACGCAATATTAACGTATTCAGTATAAATTATAGTTTTAATTCAAATTATTAAATGAATGCCACCTTATTGGGACAATAAAGCCCTCCACCTACCCTAACCCTACCCAACGTTTTGATTATTTCCTTAATTTTTATTGAAAATAAATGCATTTCTGATGCGACATGAGATTTGAAAAGGGAGAAAAAAGTTTGGCAAAAGGTGGATTCGAACTTGGGTCCATCGCGTCAAAAAAGCATGCGTCTTACCATCTACACCACTGAAACTGATGTTTGTTGAGTAACTATCTCTATGTTTGTTGTTTTTTTGTGTAAATAGCCTTTGCCAACAAGACAGGCTATTTACACTTAGTGTATAATAAATTTGAGAACTCAAAAATCTGCTGAAGCTGTTTGCGTTAAAATTTTAAGTTGGCTCAATTTTTTAGAATGTAATATTGTTACATAATCAGGTGAATAAATGATGGCTGTTCATTTTTGGATGAACTATCCCTTTAATATTTTCTCTCCATTTCTCTTTTCTCTCCACCATAATCTGTATCTAACGCTTCACTCTCAGACCGTGATCACGTCACAGCCGTCTCCTCCTCACCCCAGGCCCTGCAGTCGGGTTTGGCTACAGTGAGCCGTCGTCGAGCTCAACAGGATGCCACAACCAGCTTTCAAAAACCAGGGAAGACCAACCGAGAGCGGAGAGAACAGAGGGAGAAGGGAAGTGACGGAGGAGACCGCGAGAGCCCTGACAGTCTCGAGGGCGGCAGTCAGGGCAGGGGGCAGAGGTCGAGAGACGAAAGGAGGAGACGAAGGACACAGAGCTTGTCTAGAAACACGGGAAATAGTGATGAAAACATGGAGGGAAGGATTGAAAGAGTTGGGAAAGAGAAGGAAAAAGGTAATGAGAGAAGACAAGACAGGCCAAGACGGAGCAAGAGCGAGGAGAGGGTGAGACGGGTGGAGAGAAAGAGGGAAGGAGACAAAAGCAAGAACACACAAACTGTCCATAACCAGAGACTTCCTGAGCCTAAACTGCAGTGGGAGGAAGACAATGAGGATGAGAACGAGTGGGAAAAAGAGACAGAACTAGAGTGGATGAGTGAAAGAGAAAGGCTGAAAGACAAAGAATTGGAGAGGGAGGAGAGAAAATCGCTTACTTCAGAGAGCAACAAGGAATGGGAAAGAAAAAAGGATGTGAATAAGGAAGTGCTTGAGTGGGAGATGAACAAAAAAACTGAACGACGGATTCCAAATGAATTGAACATAGAGCGACAAAGTGAAAATGGAGCAGAAACGAGTTTCCGTAATCGTCTGCCTTATTTGGGCGTCCGTGTGTTGCCTTCGGAAATTCAGCCCCACCGACTTCAACCCTTATCTGGCCTCTCATTGGAGCAGCCAGAAGTAGGCTCTGAATTCAATCAAACCCCATTTGCTTTCCTCACATCTGCGCCGTCTGAATACGCAGAGTCCGAATCAGGAGCTAGTGTATCTGAGTGTAGCGTTTCTGCAGCGAGTATCTCTGGTCTCTCAATGTATCTGAATGAAAGCCTTAGCTTGAAAACCACACAAAGGGCCCCGGGGCCTCCACTTCCAGGCCCCTGGCTCAAACCCAGCTCACAGAGGCTTATTAGAAAGGTTAAGAAAGGTGGAGGAACAGAAACATGATTTATGTTGGAAAGGCAACCATCACTATTACAATTGCTTAAACTTAAAGTCGCAATGAAACGGAAGTAGCGACAAACTTTCGTATTTGTGGCGTATATCTGATTGAAATAGATTTTTTCGAAAAGAAAGAAATGTAGGACGGGGACTTGGTAATATATGTTGGTAGTTTATTGGATGGAGGCAGATCTAAATATGAGTTGTAAGAAAGGGGTGGAGCTTAAGTGGACGAAATCTAGTATATGTCAGCAGTATTTACAATGAACCTTTTTTTACTCGCAAAATTCCACCAAAATTTTGCTAATGTGACTGTACCTAAAGAGTATGCTTTTTTGACTTGGTCAGTAAGCAATTTACATAAATTTACATTTAGCACACACTTTTATCCAAGGTGACCTAAAAATGAGGAAAAGAACAAGCAGTTCATACCAACAATATTCATAGTGCACAATGCCAAATTTAAAGTATGAAGTAGTTTAATGCAGAACCATCCAGAATATGCTTGGAAACACCATTGCAGACATCCACAGCAATTCAGCATCATGGTGGTTAGTTTTACACAGGGACACATCACTTAGAGGACATTATAAAATTATTATGCTTTGTTTTTTCCTGCTCATAGAAGCAGTTTTTGAACACCCCCATTCCAGCTTGCTCTCTCAAGCCTTTCTCCCTTCTTCTCTTCCACTTTGTCCTCCATAAAGAAAGTCTGCAGTTATCAACACAACATCTTTTACTTTTGTGCCAGACTGTTTGTATAGTATGTTGACTTTGTATGCAACAAAACTATCATGTGAAGGGCCAAATATTATCTTTATCTTTCATGCTAGCTTGAACTTCAGCACAGCCGTTTTTCTCTTCAGTTCCACTATTTGGATTCTCGTAAATCTTTAAAGTCTCCATATAAACCAGCAAATGACTATATGGTGTATTATTACATTTCATTAGATACTAAAGTACTAAAGGTACTAAAGTATATACTAACATTCAAAAGTTTGGGGGCAGTACTTTTTTATTTTTTGATATTTCTATTCATAAAAGCATCTTGAAAACAATAGCATCAAATCAGCATATTAGAATGATTTCTGAAGGATCATGTGACATTGAAGACTGCATTTATGATGCTGAAAATTCAGTTTTGCATCCCAGGAATAAATTACATTTTAAAATATACTCAAATAAAAGTAGGTTATTATAAATTGCAATAATATTTCACAATATTGCTGTTTTTACTGTATTTTTGATTAACCATGCAGAATATGAGACTTCTCTAAAAGAAACATTTATAAAATCTTACCAACCTCAAACTTTTGAATGATAATTTAGCCCAAGATTTAATGTTGGAATAATTTGTGCAACATTATGAAATAAGCATTATCCCAATCTCTGCTAAACAGCTTTTGAAGGATATTTGCGTAATTTAGCATTCTTGTGAATGATGTGTGTACGGTTTGTAAACACTGTTAAGAGGAGATATATTTGTCACACTCCCAAGAGTTTCACCGAAACCCTTATGCTTTATTTTTATGCAATAAATTAATGTATTTATTTTGTGCCCTCTGGGTCTCTGACATCTCAGGGAGCAGATATATAAACTGTAAGATATTTTTAGTACGCCCCCATACACCCTCAAAGTGACCCTTACTGCTGCCTTGGTAACAAAAGACTCTTCCTGTCTGCTGACCTTGGCCTCTGTGGCCTCTGAAATCTCAATTACATTCAAATTAAATATCACATGATTCATATTTTTTTAAAGGTTTTCCTTCTGGCATGGTTGTATGTCATTAAAAGGGAATATATTGTTGACCCATAACACATTTCTTGCAGCTATCAAAGCATGATTATCACAAATACAAAGATTAACTCTCACTCCAACTTCTGCAAAGAGAAATGACAGTATATATGAATTTCAGATGAAGTATCTGTGAAAACTTTAAATGAGATTTAACTATGAAACATTAAGTGTAATTTATAGAAAGAACAAAGTAATACTTTATGAAATGGTTCTCGTACTGCTCTTGGCAGGTTTGATCTCGTCAACCAAAAAGGACTGAATGTTTGTACTGAAAATCTAAATTGGAGTTTGCAATATTGAGTGGCGTTGTGCCAAGCCTGCAAAACCTCTTTAGTTTAATGCACCCAGGGTCTTTATCTTTATTGATGAAAGCTTGCTAGTAAACATGAGAGAGAGGTTGACTGTATTATGCTCTTGTTAACTGTTGATATACTGATGATATTTTAGCATTTAACCTAAAAACTGTGCCTACTACTTATTTTCCTTGATTCATTTTTTGCTGATCATTAAGTTCCTAATCTGTCATCAAACCAAAACACCACCCAAAATCGTTAATTCTGTGTGTCATACTCTCTACCAGAATATACGCACATTTAAACTATGCATAAGATGTTGCCATTTTAACCCACAGCAGATAATTGGGCCAGCAGTGTAATCTGTGCAGCCCCAGCAGGTCTGGGATCAGTCTGTTAAAGTCAGTCTGATGTTGGTGGTCCACACATCTTTAAACATATCATAATATTCAGAGTATGAGCCAATGCCACATAACAAGTCTTACTAACAAGTTCAACAACTCTGTATTTATTACATGTTCAATCTGAAAGGTCCATTTTAGAGTCTCACATTGTCTTTATGTCCTTACTGATGTCTGTGGCTATATGTACCAATTGTAAATAGAAATAAATATAAATATATTATAATTATATATACATATAATATGTTTCTATTATGATTATATTGTTATAATCCATTGTAACCCAAATGCAGGTAACAAATTATATAAGAGTTATAATAAAGATTCATGTATCAACCTGAGATCAGTTGTGGCCTGAAGTGATTTGTTCTTGCTTGTTTGTGTGTGTGTGTGTGTGTGCGTGTATGTGTGTGTGTGTGTGTGTGTGTGTGCAGTGCTACATGTGGATGTAATTTCTGCCCTGAGCAGTAGATGACAGCAAAGCCTATTGAAAAGTACTTCATATCGAAAATATAGAAATAACAGTATGGTAATAACTTGACTTTAGTATTTGAGAAACAAAAACAACTACTGCTTTTATTACTGCTGATAATTATAATAATTATTTTATTATATTATTAATAAATAATAAAATATTAGATACTTTTAATAGCCTAGTTAATGTTTTATTGTCAGTTTTGAAATCAAAAACATTTTCCAGTAATAATAGACTAATACTGTACAATACTGCCATGATTATTACAGTTCTGTTCATTATCAACTAAATTTGCTTCATGATTAGATTCTAAAAGGTCTGTGAAAAGAGCAATGAACTAATTGCTGCAGGTTGGCATCACATTGTACTTAAACTGAAGGCAACAGAAAATTAAGTTTTGAATGTTAGAGGTGTATAATCTTTTACATTCTACATTTCCCAGAACACCATTACAATTATTAATAATAATAATAATTCCTGCTGGAAAATCCATTTAAAGATGGTAGTTTTGTTTTAGCTGATCTAAGCTGGTAGACCATGTGGAGAAACTATAATGACCATCTTAACCATTGACCATTTTGTTCCATTGAAAATAACGTAAAATCAGTTTCCTAATATTATTTTTTTGACAATAACTGTGGTGTTTTGGCAGAGATATTGTAACCATGGTCATATCTGTAAGGCTACTGAAATCATTTGCATATGTAATATGTTTGTGTGATTGGAGCTTCATTTGTTGAAATGTCTCTCTCGTGTGCTGAAGATATCTTGCGTGGGTTGTCTGTGTGTGGAGCGCAGGGAAGACTAGTTTAATGCTCCTCAGTGTCTGTCGGATCTGTGTCAGGTGAAAACCGCGAGATCATCTCCAAACCAGCAGCCGCTTACTTCGGGAAATACAGAAGAGAGACAACTTTACAGCAGGTGGCCCAGCTATTAGATATACGTCTGGGGAAAGTCTGTTGTATGAGAGAAAAGACAAACGCCGTCTTAAGCGATGTAGTTATTCAAAGTCGACTGGCGTCGAGATTAAAACAAACAAACAGACGAGCAAACTGTAGTCGGAGAGCTCGAGATGAACTGAAAGCTATACTCATGAAAATGGGTTGAAGAAAAGAAAACGCCGATAAAGAGAGGTGTAAGTAGGATTTTTTTTTAACGTGGAGTCATATTTGCACATTTTATTTTTGAATATATAAATCACTGACACTATATTGGAGAAGAAGAGGAGTGCGCGCCCAGCGCCTGCAAATGTGTCACACTTTTAATGTTTCGGTTGCATATTGCTCTTCTGCTGCCTGTATGAAGGCAGTTTACTGTGTTGAGATGTTGGACATTACATTTATGGTTCAGTTTTACGAAATTTAACTTTTCTGTTAATGAAGAAAGCTCTTTCTTCACGTTATTTTTACAGTATGTTGTCTATCTCAAGATTGCAGGGATTAGATTTATATCTTTTTGCTGCTGTTCCCCATTTTCCACTGTGCTACCTCAGCATGTGGGATTTGTGTGTAGCACAGCAAATCTCAAGATGACTGGACTTTATTAAGACTGGGTTTGTGGAAACAGTGATCTGTAGATGTTATTTCTTCTGACTCTAATATAGCCATTTATTTACATCACCTATGATTTCATTTCATCAAATGGATCTTTTTGTCTGGAAAAGCTATAAGCTTATGCCCAGAACTGTCCATGTCTTTTTTTGGTTGAACTTGTTGAAGTACAGTCACTGCTGCTGAGATGCAAATGTTTGATCCTTAAAACTCCTTTGCTGAGAGCTGCGGTAACCGCCCATACTTTTTTACAATTGAAGGATTCATGGATGAACGTTAAGATGCAGTCGATGCATATAACATTGGTGCTTTAAATGTTCTTTGCTGGTGTTTTTCAGTTGTTGAGACTCAAGTTGCAATATATAGGATACAAGATATTTCTATCAAGTTTTTACCTTCAGGCTCTTTTGTTTTATCTCCCCCCCCACTGAATTTATCAGGTGGGGGGGGAAGGGGTAAGGCCCAAACCATGGAGTCCAACCCAGACAGCCCGAGTCGGGCTGTGGAGTATCTTCTGGAGCTCAATAACATCATCGAGAGCCAGGCTAAACTTCTAGATACACAGCGTAAACGCATCGAGGAGCTCGAAACGCAGTTAGACCGGGTCAACCAGGAGAACCAGGACCTGCGGCAGGACCGGAAGCCAGGAACCGAGAACTCGACGCAGAACCACAACTACAACCAGAGCTCTAAGCCCAGCCAGCCATCATCACTACCAAACCACAATGCTGGAGGTGTCCATCAGAACAGCAGCGGTAATATACCCTCGTCCACGGTGCCTGGTCCAGCTCGACGGACCCACACCGGACTGACCCGAGGCCTGTCATGTGGGTCAGCCCCTGTCGAGAAGGAGAGAAGCCGACTTGAGCGAAATGACAGCTCTGGGACCAAAAACACCTCGACTCTACGGAAACAGTAAGTGCCTCATTCCCTTAGTTAAACCTCATCAGGCTGGATCCAGGTTATTGGATGTTCGGGCGTTATGCAATATATGGTATTTGTGCTATTTTTGTTTTCTGAGAAGAGGTTTAGATTCAGTGTTGATATGAATTACCAAACTGGTCAACAAAAAAGTGTGAGGCGGAAATGACAGCTGAAGCCTTGCATTTAAGTCACAAATAAGTTGATTTTAAGAATTTCTGAGAGTTTTTTTTTTTTTAACTTGAAACATGATTTGGTTCCCAGCAATTATTATTTTATATATATATATATATATATATATATATATATATATATATATATATATATATATATATATATATATATATATATATATATATTATTTGATAATATAATATATTGAAATCTAGATTTTTTTCAAGGAGTATTATATTATATAATATATCATAAGGTTACCTCAGTTGCCTGTTTATTTACTATGGGGGACATTTTATATTAGGGACATTTATATTAAGCAGACACTTACAAAAATAAAAAAAATTGTTCAGTGTTTTTATTGCTTGTAAATAATAACAACAATAATAATAATAATAATAATAAATTGTATTAATAATAATATATCAATATAAATAGTACTGCTAAAGTAGTAGTAGTATTATCATTATTGTTATTATTGTTGTTGTTATTATTATAATGCATAATATTAAAGTGCACTGTAATTTAAAAGGATTTAAAAATTTATCCTGAAAGAGAAAAATGATTAGACTTAGAGCCAGATTTACTAACAGCTTGCGCCAGTGCAAACCATCTTTTGGCATTAAAATAGTACTGTCAGGATTTAGTCAAGACGTGCAGTGAAGAATTAGCGCTGAAAAGGTGTGGACACCTGACCTTATTGAATATGCATTTGTAGGAGTTTCCCTTTCAGATGCAAAATTTATGGGAGGAGAGTATTAAAATGGGATTTACTAACGTTTGCGCTCGTCAAAGTACTGGTATTTGATTATTTAATTATTTAATGCCACAAAAAAGCATGTCTTAAAGCAGGCTGTAATTTGCACTGCTCTTGATTGCGCTGGTAATTATGGAAATGATCTGTGTTCTTTAATGTGCGCATTGTTAGTAAATCACCCGCAGAACTTTCTCCTCCATCGGCACTTTTATGGAATTGCGCTCTAACGCTAATTTGCCCTGTTTAGTAAATCTGGCCCTAAATCTTGAAAAACTTGACACAAACTTGTTAGTTTGAGACTTGGATTCTATGTCAGAACGCATTTCTTCTATTTTGGGGTTTATTTTGGGTGTATGGGTGCAGTTTGAATAGCACATTGCAAAACACTAGGTCATTAGAGATGTGACCTACGTTATTGTGTGAAGGAAGATGCTCTGTGTATGCTAAGTGTTTGGGTCTTTGGAATTCAATTGAAATACCCACTTCTCTCGTTATTTTGTTTGCCTATTTTCCTCAAGCTTTGTGCTTCCTTTTTTTCATTTCTAAATAAGCAAACACACAGAGTTTGTTGTTGGTGGGTGAAAGGTTAACTATTCTGCAGATGTTTTTTCTGCATCCTTGGGTGATCCAGGCGTCAACAAAAGCAGCAGCTACAGAGCGTCAGACTCAGCGTGTTTCTTCCTCTCTGCCTCATTGAGCTCAACCCGCTACCCAACTCATATAATTATGTTTGCTCGCTCATCGCCGGCAGCTGCACAAACCCTGTATTCTGTACTCAAGTGTCTCGAGAGCTCTCAGATCTGTTCATCTTCTGCCTCGTTCATCCTTGCTTGTCTGAAATTATTGACTAGAACAATCCATCACTCTCCTTTCACAATGTTGAATCATCGTGTTGTGAAAAGCCAAAATAAAACGAAAATAAACCAGGCTTATTGAGGGAACACAGGTTTAGTGTTTCTCATTATGATGTTCAAAGTTCAGATTTGGCACTATAATTCATATCAAATGCTGTTTCTAAGCATTTCTATGGGGTTGCAGATGCCCTTGAACACTGAAACCTTGAACACTTTCCAGCAAGAATTTCATAGCTTGCTGTATTCATCTACCTTTCATCTGTACCTTTTTACATGTCGTAAGATAAAACACCAGGATTGATTGACTCTAAAATATCATTTTTGTCTGATTTTCTAATCGTTCTCTCATGGTCCAGCTTATTTTATTGAAAATGACAGAACAGTTTGTGCCCATTTACAAAAAATGAATTCACTGATTAATTTGTTTCAAAACTTAAAATCCTTCCCAGAAGTCCCTATGTGGCTTTTCAATTTAATTAAATTTTTTGTAATAGAAAAATACATTTAAAGTTATAAAACTGGTGTTTATCACTTATGTTTTTGTGTTTTCTTGTAATGCAATATCTGTTACTGAAAGTTGTTATTACAACTTGGAAAAATCTTTACAGTACAAAAGAATAATTTCACAAATCACTCAACACCAGAAGTAAATGCTAATGCTTGATGGGCTGTAATAAATGTAATCAGCACTTATTATTTGGTGTATTTCTACAGTACACTTTCAACACATTTCATGTGTTAATTTTAAAAAGGCATACCTGTGTTTATTCTGTTTTTGAAAACCAAGAAGGGTTCTCATTTGGAGAATTCATTTGTTTGGTGTTACAGGCAAATGGTAGTCACTGACTGACTTTCTCTCTTTCTCTCTCTCTACATCCTCCACCTCCTCTTCGCCTCCTCCCATGGGGCCGTTAGTCTTTAGTGAGGAACACATA